>NC_091474.1:3144500-3831000 GCF_036971445.1 Narcine bancroftii
TTAATGGGTTGGAGTACAGAAGGATGGGGGGATGGGGGAACACTTCATAGAAGCATTCCAAATCTGAAAGGCCAGATCAGAGTAAATGTGGCAAAGGTATTTCCTGTGGTAAGGGATTCTAGGTCAAGAGGGCATAATTCAAGATAAAATTCTGCATCAATTTAAAACAGAGATGCAGAAAAATTTCTTTAGTCAAAGGGTCGTGATTGTGTTGAACTTGTTGCCACAGGTGGCTGTGGATATGAGGTCGTTGGGTGTATTTAAGGCAGAGATTGACAGGTATTTGATTAGTCAGGGCATAAAGGGTTATGGGGAGAAAATTGGGGAGTGGGAGGATGGATCAGCTCATGATTAGAATGGCGGAGTAAACTCAATGGGCCAATAGGCCTACTTCTGCTCCTATATCTTGTAATCTCGTGATCAATGAAATTTTCTTGGGGTAGCTCCCATTCCACTGTTATCAGCTAGTGATTAAAGAGCCTGGATGATATAAGGCAGAAGAGAAGATTAGTGAAGGATTAATGAATTATTTTACTGCTATGAAACCAGGCACAGATCTGTATAGTTCATTGTTAGTCTTTACAAACGGACGAAACAATGAGGGATTGGAATCTCTTTTATTTGACAGAGATCCCAGTTAATTATGCAGATTATGTGTGGCACATTGGAAAAAGTGACGTGAAACCTAATGTGTCCTCACTCTGCTTCACTCTGTGTCCATTGTAAATATTATTCCCTCAACTTTAAAGATCCTTGATAACTCCCTAATTCCATTGACCTGTTCTTGCAATGGAGGGAGTGCAGAGGCGATTCACCAGGCTGATACCTGGAATGGCAGGAATGACTTATGAGGAAAGATTGTGCAAATTGGGATTGTATTCACTGGAATTTAGAAGATTGAGAGGGGATCTCATAGAGACATATAAAATTCTGGCAGGACTGGACAGAATGGATGCAGATGGGACGTTTCCAATGATGGGAAAATCCAGAACCCGGGGCCATGGTTTGAGGATAATAGGCAAACCATTTAGGACCGAGATGAGGAGGAATTTCTTTACCCAGAGGGTGGTGCATCTGTGGAATTCATTGCCACAGACGGCAGTAGAGGCAGGTTCATTAAATCTATTTAAGAGGGAATTAGATATATTTCTTCAGTATAAGGGTATTAAAGGTTACGGAGAGAAGGCGGGGACGGGGTACTGAACTTTAAGGTCAGCCATGATCTCGTTGAATGGCGGAGCAGGCTCGAAGGGTCGAATGACCTACTCCTGCTCCTATCTTCTATGTTTCTATGTTTCTATGAACAAGGGACACAAAAAGAAAGGCCGGTAGATAATGTAATTTATATCATGTTCTGAAAATTGAGCAAATTTACACCACAAGTGAAATAGCTGAATTAAATAGAAGTAGTTTTGCCCGAGACATTGCTTCTTGGAAGAGTTCATATTGGAATAGTGTTCCTGAGGACCTGTTGCAAGTACATTTCCTACCTCCAGCAAACTTCATGTTCCCTACTTTCTTTTCCTTGTACCTTCTCCTCCAGTTTCAATACCAGGTCAATCAGACTATTCCTGATACACCGGTGGTCAGAAAAAGCAAAACTGATGTGATAAACTGCATGACCAAAATCAAGTTTACAGCGGTCATATTCAAGATCACAGTCAAAAACAGGATGAAAACACCATGTGTTTCCCTGGGCAGGCACATGAGTGAGGAAACGGAAAGCAGTGGATGAGTCTTTTACTTGTTGCTCCAAGAGGGATATTTCTGTTCTTTAACCCCACAGTTGCTGGATAAATTGATCTCTTGGAAAGTTACTATTCAGGTGGACTGATATGAGAAGATGAGCTTACCAAATTCTAATTTGATTATCTCATTGATCATTTCATACTTGACTTGTAAGTGTCATGGACTTCAGTGCAGGAGCTATTGAAATATAATAGACCATTTGTTCAATGAGAGAGAATGGATGCCCACCCACTCCATCATACATCAGGGACTTGGACCTCTATTTTGCACATCTGTGTGCATTGCCCAGTGAATTTCTGGGAGAAAGAGATATGCAGCTATCACTTTGATAAAACTTCAGATCACATTGTAAAAAAAAAACCATATAATTTTTCAAGCATTATTTTTAAAAATCTGTAAATTTCATTTGTTAGAAAAAAATTGAATGCAGAGGTTGTAGCTTTCAAACTGTGGAGCTGAATTTAGCAAAACGAGTAAAATATTTGCTTATTTATAGAAAGTGGTGGAATACAAATATTTTGCTTGTGAACTAAAAGTGCAGAAAAAACTGTTGAGAGATACATATATAAGTTCATTTTTATTTGCTAAATTACTTTGGATCTTCTGTAACATTTTTCAGTTGCTGAGTTCAAAGCAAAGTCCGAAATGGTTAACCATAGGGTAAGAATTAATTGAATATTAAAAGTAGTAGGGAGTGCATCGATATTATTTCATATTAAGCTTAGCGGTAATGTATTGAACTATAAAATATGACTATTATTCAATGGTTCTTGACTATGTTACACAATGCTTTGAATAATGAGTGCTGTTATTATTTGATCGACTATAAATTAACTTAATATTTATGCATTATTTATCATGAGTCTTGCACTGTGCCATATTTATGTGGAAATATTATCTTTGCCATTGTAATGTGGAGAATGCCATCTGTCACGTGACTCTACTGACGAATACCTAATCGGAAGTTGCTTTACCTAGCAATCAAGGTTGGACTCTGCCCTTCCATTGGTGCACACCTGATCATTGACCCCTTTAATAACCTAGTGATTATATGGGCCGGGCCCTCCAGCTTACTGTACTATAAAGTCTACCAAGTGGAGGAGCTCTTCCTGTTTTGCTCTTCAGCCCTGAGACAAACCCCACTCCACTTCAGGTCATGAACTGTGGATGATGCTGGAGGATGTGCACCAATGTGACAGGGTGTGCACTACACAGGGATTGGGGCTGTTGTATCTGTTGTATATTGTTATAGATAGGATCTGAGCCATGTCCTCATTAGACAAGGGTAGCATATTTTAATCCTTGGTTGTTTATATACACAGTTGCTAGTATTGGTAAAAGTTGTATTCAATGTGACTGGGTTGTACTGTGCTTGTATGAGTGTAAGCAGTTGCTGGTATGGGTAGCGTTGAGTCTAATATGAACTGATTGAACTATATTGTGTGATTCAGAGTATGAGCACATATTATACATGTTGCGATCCCCTTACATGTGTTTCAATAAAGATCATTCGTGTTCAGCTTGTGTCCAGACTCGTTGCTCCTTGAACCTATCAAACTTCTTTCCCTCTCACACAACAGCCATACATTATTTATGATAGAATTCACTTACATTATCTCTACATTATACTATCTCATATATATCCATCAAACTTCCTATAGGGGGGGAAAAAACTCAATTCCAGTGGAAGTATACGCTTAAAAGGTTACTAACTTTTAATCATTAAAACAAGCTTTCTGAAGTTGAAAAATAGATTTAAATCTTATGAGTCTCATTTCTTCAGATGCCCTGGGGAAGTTGTTAGAAGAGGGACACCTGAACCAGGGAAAGTAAGTGAGCTAAAATGACCAGCCTCTCCTGAGATAGACAACATTTATGGGAAGACAAGAACTCATGGGTTTATCTCCAAAATTAATTTCTCACTGCAGAATGTAGGGAGAATTGAAAGGTATTTTGAATACAAGAGGTCAATCGATGGAATGTGACAAGGTATAATAGATATACTGGATGCAAATGGGCTCCAGACACATGTGGATAATGACAAAAGCTGAGACCATTCAGTGCTGACAAGAGGCAGAGCTCTTCTTCAAAGGAGGCTGCTGCCCGCCAAACTGTGAGGCGCCAAGATGCACGGTTTGAGGCGTTATCAGCCCACTGGCGGTGGTCAATGTGGCAGGCACCAAGAGATTTCTTTAGGCAGTCCTTGTACCTTTTCTTTGGTGCACCTCTGTCACGGTGGCCAGTGGAGAGCTCGCCATATAATACGATCTTGGGAAGGCGATGGTCCTCCATTCTGGAGACGTGACCCATCCAGCGCAGCTGGATCTTCAGCAGCGTGGACTCGATGCTGTCGACCTCTGCCATCTCGAGTACTTCGACCTTAGGGATGAAAGCGCTCCAATGGATGTTGAGGATGGAGCGGAGACAACGCTGGTGGAAGCGTTCTAGGAGCCGTAGGTGATGCCGGTAGAGGACCCATGATTCGGAGCCGAACAGGAGTGTGGGTATGACAACGGCTCTGTATACGCTTATCTTTGTGAGGTTTTTCAGTTGGTTGTTTTTCCAGACTCTTTTGTGTAGTCTTCCAAAGGCGCTATTTGCCTTGGCGAGTCTGTTGTCTATCTCATTGTCGATCCTTGCATCTGATGGAATGGTGCAGCCGAGATAGGTAAACTGGTTGACCGTTTTGAGTTTTGTGTGCCCGATGGAGATGTGGGGGGGCTGGTAGTCATGGTGGGGAGCTGGCTGATGGAGGACCTCAGTTTTCTTTGGGCTGACTTCCAGGCCAAACATTTTGGCAGTTTCCGCAAAGCAGGACGTCAAGCGCTGAAGAGCTGGCTCTGAATGGGCAACTAAAGCGGCATCGTCTGCAAAGAGTAGTTTAGTTGAACTAAAGTAAGCTGTACTATCAGCAAAACATCACTGATGCTTTCCTCCACAAAACCCTTCTAATGTACGTATTTGCCCTTTCCTGCTTATTCCTCTCACCTTTCGTTTTAAGTAGGTACTTTTGTTCAGAAGAATTTATGGAAGGTTACAATTATTTTTTTCTTTAAGCACGTTTTTCACCCTAATATTTTTTGGTAAAAAGATTGGAATGAACAATGACAGAAGAAAATATTGAAGTATGGTGAAGTTGTGTGCCTTTTTGTTCTCCATTTTGCAAAGGGTAATTTAAAATTGAATGGCGACATTGTGCTTGTGTTCTTGTGTGCAAACTTTGATGTGAGACAGTGAAGGATGATAAATGTGGCAAAGGTATGAGGCAAGAATGCAAAGTGTGATGATCTTACAAATCACCAGAGAGCAGGTGAGAAGGTGGCTTAATAAAAAAATCCCACTTATGCTGCCATCTTCAGCACAGGTTGGTTGAAAACCATGATAATCTTAGAAGAAAATAGGTTCACCTAGGTACAGACTTCAACAACCTTTCAACTACAGGAATAAAATATTAAGGCCCCAAAATGAAATTTATAGAAGATGGATGACCAGTAACATTGGCAAGCAGAGTAAGAGAGACAGATTCAGAAACCCACATCATTAAGAATGGATGTAAACAAAATGTTTTGCCCCACCTAAATTGTTAAACCCAACTTGGGTTTGAAGAAACATTGAAAAAAAGAAATGAGTGCCGATGTAAGGGAACACTTGAGATTGAAGGAATTGATCACTTTTTTTGACTCTAAATGGCTCGTTTTTACGTATTAGGCTTAGTTTTGCACAGTTGGTTGTAATTATTTTGTCACCATCAGTAAAAAGAGGGACTGTTTGTAATTCTTTATGTTAATCAGCTGAAAAAACTGTGTTTTCAACTAATTTTCTTACTATGTTCAGCAGATCGTTTCAAATAGTTAATAGAAAACTCCAACATGAACATTTTGTTCTATTTTAGAACATAGAATATTCCAGCACAGTGCAGGCTCTTCTACCCACTATGTTGTGCGCCGAGCTAAATAAACCTACTCAACAATATAAACCTTCCATACTTCACACCCATTACCTTCTATTTTTCTTGCATCCGTGTGCCAGTTCAAATTCTTTAAAATATCCACATTGTACTCACCTCAATCACCACCCCGGCAATGCATTCCATGCAATCACTACCTCTGTGTAAAAATATTTACCCATGACGTCCTCCTTAAATTTTCCTCCCCTCACCTTTGGTATTTGCTACTTTTCCTCTGGGGAAAAAGGTGCTTGCTAGCTATCTATCCTATCAAAACTTCTCATAATCTTATCGACCTCTATTAAGTCACCTCTCATCCTTATTCAATCCAAAGAGAAAATCATTAGCTCTATTAACCTTGCTTCATAAGACATTCTCCAATCCAGGCAACATCCAGGTGAATCTCCTCTACACCTTCTCTAAATCTTCCACATCCTTCCTGTAATGAGACAACCAGAACTGAACACAATTAATCCAAGTGTGATCTAACCAGAGTTTTATAAATCTGCAACATTACCTCTTAAACTCAATCTCCCTACTAATGCTTCTCGAGCATTTTGTATTTTTACTTCAACCATGGTGTCTGCAGAATTTGGTGATTTACTTTCCTGTACTAATGAAGTCCAGCATTTCATAAGCCTTCTTAACTACCCTGCATGGCAACCTTGAGAGATCTAGGGATTCGAACCCCAAGGTCCCTCTGTTCTTCCACACTATTAAGAATTCTGCCATTACCCAAATACTCTGCCTTCAATTTTGACCTTCCAAAAGTTTATCTGGATGAACTCCATCTCCCACTTTTCCACCCAACTCTGCATCCTGTCTATATCCTGTTATAATCTACTGCAACCTTCTGCACTATCCACAACACCTCCACCCTTGTGTTATCTGCAAACTTACTGACTCATCCTTCTAATAATTCATCCAGGTAATTTATAAATATCACAAAGAGCAGGTGTCCCAGAGCAGATCCCTGTGGAACTTCAGTTGTCACTGACCTCCAGGCAGAATATGTCCAATCCATTATTACCCTCTGTTTTCTGCAAGCAAGCCAATTCTGATTCCACATAGCTAAGGTCCCGTGGATCCCGTGCCTCATGACTTTCTGAATGAGTGTACCATGAGGAACCTTGTCAAAATGGTGTACTAAAATCCACATGCACCACATCTACTGCCACCTTCATCAATTTCTTTTGTTATTTCCTCACAAAACTCAATTAAGCTCATGAGGCAGACCTGCCCTTCACAAAGCCACGCTGACTATTTCTGAGCAAACTATACTTCTCTAAATGCTTGGAAAGCCTGTCTCTAAGAATACTCTCAATAGTTTGCCCACCACTAATGTAACACTCACTGGTCTATAATTCCCAAGCTTCTTGCTATAAACAAGGGGACTGTGGTGATATGTAATTACACCACTAGGTCACCAGGGGTCATCCCGGTGACCTTGTCTATAAAGCAGTCCAGAGCGACAGTCTAGTCAAGACATGTCTCTCTGCAAGACAAACCTGGAAGGCTAGACTGTCGCTCAGGACTGCTTTATAGACAAAGTCACCGGGATGACCCCTGGTGACCTAGTGGTGTAATTACATATCACCACAGGGACTACATTTGTCATTTCCCAATCCTCCAGTAACCCCCCCCCCCCCCCTCCCGGTGGCCAGAGAGGACCCAAAGCGACCAAAGTGGCTATACTTTGTGAAGTGTCTGAGGAGATTCGGTACGTCACTGAAGACTCTCGTCAGCTTCTACAGGTGTACCATGGAGAGCATTCTGGCTGGTTGCATCACTGCCTGGTATGGCGGCACCTGCTGTCAGAACATGAATAAACTCCAGAGGGTTCTGTAATGCTGCCGCAAATCAATGATTTCGATGACATGTTCATGTCAATAAATTCTGATTCTGAATCCCTCCACATTGTCTTCCCTTTCTATAACAGTGATATTATATCTGATTAGTAATGCTATTCCCCACTCTTTTACCTTCCTTTCTATCCCTTTTGAAACATTAAAACATCTAAACCCAGGTACTTGCATCAGCCAATCTTGTCCTTGTGTCAGTCAAGTCTCTGTAACAGCCACAACATCTGATCCATGTACTGCTCCAGGCTCTGTTCTCTCCCTTATTCCTAATAGTTTTAGCAATGGAAAAAAAACCTACATTTCAAACCTTCCAACCAATTGCATTTATGCTTCCTCCACCTGGCTGCCCTTCCTCACCATCTCAAACTTTCCACCATCTGCCCTATTGCTCTGTTTCCCATCCCCTTGCAAAGAAGTTTAAACCCTCCCCAACAGCTCGAGTAAACCTCTCCGCCAGGATATTGGTCAGCTTCCAGTTTAGGTGTAACCCATCCTTTTTGTATAGATCGTATAGAAGAGATCTCAAGATCTAGAAATTTGAACACCCGTCCCCTGCACCAATTCTTCAGGCATGTATTCATCTACCATATTATCCTATTCTTACCCAAAAAATGGAAAAAATCTTTATTCAAATTTTAACTTACTTAATTCTTCCTTATCTTGAAAACAATCTGCAGGATACTAAGAAATACTTTGAAATCTTCCTTGGCTCTTCATCCCTGGAAACATTAAAATAATCTTTCTCCATTTTCTTTATCGGTTTCTTCATATTTATTTATAAAACTAACCAATGCATCAGCAAGGACATAAACTAATCTGTAAGTTCACAAATAAACATTGTTTTGCCTTCAGGAATGGACTCTTTTTTGTTCGTTGATGTTGTAAGGTTCTTTGACAAGGTACTGATAATTCTTTTAATTAATTACATGCTATCAGTTCCCTCCTCAGAAAACAAATCCAATTGTTGCAAACGACTGACTGTTCCAATCCCTAATTCCCCCTTCTTCTCCAAAGTCCTTCAATATGTGCTCATCACTTAAACCAAAGTCATCTTTTCCAGTACTCCCAGTTGATACTCACTGCCACAGTATCACCTGATTGTTATCAAAAATACCACTGACAATATGTTTTTGTGTCTGTGACAGATATTATCTAAAGATAAGTGTCCTTGTTTGTCTCATCCTATCTGCAGCCTTTGACGCAATTCATCATCTGTTCCTCTTCCAAAGCATTAATGCTGTTTGATGATCAGAAGAAGTAGCTGCAGTGACTTCATATTCTGAGTCAGTTTCCCTGCTATTCCCAACAATGCATTCCTGGATTCCCAAAATGTTTTCTTTGCATGCCACCCTCTAAATAACATTACCCAAAATTATAGTAGCAGTTTCCAGATGCATGCCGATTACCCGACTTTACCTCTGAATCATTTCTCTCAACCCCATTTCATCTCTTAGTTTCTCGCTTGTATGTTCAGCAACCAATATTAGAAATTTTATCAGCTCCCGACACAATTTAATGCTCTGGCACATACATCATCACTCTCTCAATTTTGCCCAACTCATCCTTATCTCTGTTTTGTGCTGCGGAAACAATTATGAATACCTTCACCTCTCTTATATGACCATTCCAATGAACTCACATTCTCAATCTGCACACCGTGATTCTAAGATGATCTGAAACTCTCATGTTTGTGTCTAAACTTCACCCGATTTATCTCACAATAACAATATATTTGCTTTAAAATGATTGAGCTAGGTTATTCTATTAGCTCAGAATTATTGGCATTCCACTCCATTGTGGGGCTCAGTGGTGGTTCCAAAGGCAGAGCTCAGGCGCGAGATGCACTTTGCATCCAAACCCATCTCTCATTATCCCGGCGAAGACTAGCTTATGTAATGTGACTCTATTCATTTGGATGGGGTTGCTGATCTTTACTGAAGAGGTAAGATGAGGTATATTGTTGCTTTTTTTCCACGTGAAAATTCCTACAGCCACTTTCATGCTGAGGTGGAGGTCAAAACGTAAACGTGTTTAAGTCAGTTAGCTGTGCAGCTATTAAAAATATTTTGCTGGGAAGTGTGAGGTGATGAACCATATTATTACAATTTTAAACATCCTTATTGCAATGGATTCATTAGAGCATTGGAGAAATGCGTTTACAGATGGAAATCAACAGAAACCAGTCCCTATGGTAAAGGTAGTCAAGTCTTGTGATTATTGGAAATTAAACCAATGAAAAATGGCTACTTACACTTGGCATTGGATGTTTGGAGGGAGTGTTTGGCTTGTGGGGTCAAGAATCAGAATGAAAAGAGCAGTGTCAGAGGAAGGAAGGTGATTGGCAATATAATTTGGTGGCATGATTCCAAGGGGAGATTCATCCTGAGCAAATGAAATGTGTTGAGGGTAATTCATGCCCCACTAAAAAATGCGGCAAGGGTTGGTGAAATGAGAAAATGTGTGGCGGCGGTGACTGAAGTTGACATAATTCTAAATCTGATGCTTGGACTTTGGAATAAATTAAATTTCTAAATCAATTTTAACATGCTCGTGAGCAATTCTGAAAATAATAATTTTCAAATGTCTACTCTTAATAAAACTGCTCATATTCCATTATTATAAAAAGGAAATGCTAATATTCTTCACAATACCATTTAAATATTTTGGAAGTCACAGTCAAAAAAAGTATTCTTAGGTACAGGCGTTTATTAAGCCAGATTATAAATAATTTTCCTTGAACAGTTCCATCCATTTTCAGGCATGTTGTCTGCTTTGTGTTATGTAATAAAACAATCCTTAGTTGATTTGCAATCTTCTCACCTCCATTCTCCCAGAGGGTCCAAGCCCTTTCTCCTCATTGCATTACATGATCATCTTGCTCATTTTTAGTCATCCCTCACGCACTACTGCAGAAGAAACTTCCAAACTCACCAGGACTGCTGGTGACCAACAATGTTCCTGACTGAGTAAATATAAAGACCTGGTATGGCACCTGAGTCAGGTCATCCTCCATGCCCCTGAGAGTTAGGGTGGCCATTCCAAAGGAGGGCATGGTCATAGGTTACCACATATTACAGTATATCCGGTAATATGTGGTAACCTCTGACCTTGTCCTCCTTTGGAATGGCCACCTTAAATCTAAGCAAATAGTCGTATTCAGAAATAAAAAAAAGAAATAAAACATAGGAAGTAATGGGAAGTATTTGAGGAATCCATAAAACAACTGGGAGAAATAAGAAAAAAATAAGTAAAGGTTTGAAGCAAGAAAGGCAAGGAAGCTTACAATAGAAAGTGTAGCTTAGTTTTCATGGACAGCAAAATGACATAGACTTCACACTCACATATTATTTAAAATGATTTCCAATTTCAAAACAATTACCATAGCAGCTTTTCAAAAAATGCACAACTGTTTTGTTGTTCACCTCTGCACTTATTCACTGTGATTTTCCAGGCAACGTCGTTAAAATTTGGATATGTATTTCTTTGTGAGTACTTTGTAACTGCTTTTTCTGAAATATATATGAATAAAATCATCATTGTTGTATTCTCCATGGTAACATCCTTGAAAGGAAAAACTAAATTATCAAATGTGTGTCTAAGCTTGTGCATATATGTGTGTGTCTATAACTATGTGTGTGTATGTATGTATTGAATATATGTTTCTATATATTCTGAAAAACCTCACAAAGATAAGCGTATACAGAGCCGTTGTCATACCCACACTCCTGTTCGGCTCCGAATCATGGGTCCTCTACCGGCACCACCTACGGCTCCTAGAACGCTTCCACCAGCGTTGTCTCCGCTCCATCCTCAACATCCATTGGAGCGCTTACACCCCTAACGTCGAAGTACTCGAGATGGCAGAGGTCGACAGCATCGAGTCCACGCTGCTGAAGATCCAGCTGCGCTGGATGGGTCACGTCTCCAGAATGGAGGACCATCGCCTTCCCAAGATCGTGTTATATGGCGAGCTCTCCATTGGCCACCGTGACAGAGGTGCACCAAAGAAAAGGTACAAGGACTGCCTAAAGAAATCTCTTGGTGCCTGCCCCATTGACCACCGCCAGTGGGCTGATAACGCCTCAAACCGTGCATCTTGGCGCCTCACAGTTTGGCGGGCAGCAACCTCCTTTGAAGAAGACCGCAGAGCCCACCTCACTGACAAAAGGCAAAGGAGGAAAAACCCAACACCCAACCCCAACCAACCAATTTTCCCTTGCAACCGCTGCAATCGTGTCTGCCTGTCCCGCATCGGACTTGTCAGCCACAAACGAGCCTGCAGCTGACGTGGACTTTTTACCCCCTCCATAAATCTTCGTCCGCGAAGCCAAGCCAAAGAAAAGAAAAGTATATGTATATATAGTATATATGGGATATATGTTTATGTGTATATATATATATATATATATATATATATAGACACATATACACCATATATTTTGGCAATAAGTCGAGTCGTAAAACCCCAAAAAATCTCTCAAAAAATGGGGTCAACTTATATGCCGGATTTGCTTTTGAGTCCTTAAGTTCAGCTCAAAATCCAATCTGCGCTGATCTGGCATATGTCGACCCTTGAAAAACAAATTTGGCATATAAGTTGACCCTTGAGAAAACAAAAACACCTCAATGGTGAGATTTCCATTGAGATTTTATTGAAAACAACAGCATAATTAGCACCCTTCAAAATCACTATCATTATCTGGAAACAACAACATATTTAGAAGGCTTCAAAATCACTCTCAATATCATTGTCTGAAGTAAAGATGGTGCCAAGCACATCCATCCTCTCACTGTTTAAACAGTCATTATACGGGTCCCAGTCTGGATCTGAGGAGGAGGTTTCAGCTTCGTCATCAGTGTCCCACAATAAATCATCTTCCGTGGCATCAATTGCACAAGAGATACCACAATTTTTAAATGAGTTTATCACAGTCTCTACTTGAACTTTGTCCCATGCCTTGAGCACGAAGATACACAGCACATCAAGTGATGCACCACACGTTGCCCCAACTTTTGTAAATTACTTTTCTGCACTCGATTCCATGGATTCCATTCCTCGCGCACATGGTCTTTGAATGGCTTGTTCAAGCAAACATTGAGAGGTTGCAATAGAGATGTCAAACCACCCGGGATAACTGCCATGTAAGTATTATGTAGCGCTAATCTACTTTTAGTGTTTTCAGTTAAGTGGCTATGAAACATATCCCAGACCAGCAAACTCTGTTCTTTGTGTAAACTTCCTGTTCCACACATTGTCTATCTATAGTTTAACACCATTTTCATCTATCCATCCTTTTTCATGAAAATGTACAAAAATACCTGCAAGGAATTTCATTTTTGGTTTAATTTTTCATTTGATGATAACCATGGGGCTTAGTCTGGTCCTTTCATGGCCTGTACTTCTGGTTTGTACAGTTTTAATTCCATTCCACTGTTCTTTTGCCTGTCATGTCGAAATTCATGGGCATTTCGTCCATGTTTCCAATATTTGCCAATGTAAACTTGTGTTTCTGCTGGTTACATATAATAAACTGGAGAAAACTTACAACTTTATGATCAAGATTTTTGGGTAGCGTCTGTGCAATTTTTATTTTTTGGCATAATACCAGATTTTCCCAGTTCAAGAAATGATTCCACCAGCTGACTGTAACCTCAAAATCATTACTGAGGTCTGGGTACAACTTGGCCCACTGCAGTACAAATGTTCTTATTTTATTTTAGATGACTATCAATTTCACCTCTGTTCATGTACTCATTCTGTGATTTTCCAACTCTGTCCAACGAATGATTCCTTTTGTCAAAGAACATTGCCTTTTTGGTATGTTTTTTAAAGTGTCTTCCACTAGTCACTTACCAACTTCTCATTCACATCTAATGTTCTAGCAGCAGAGCACTGGATGGTTTTCTTGGCCACTTCTGTCACTTCCAACTTAAAGCTCGCTTGATATTTTTGTCATGTGCAGTGTTGTGTCGATGGACCCTCCATGATAGCAATCACCTGCAGCCAACACCCAGCAAATCAATCCACGTGATCTATGGAGGGGGGAGGGGGGGGTCAATGTATACGCTGGTCAATGGCTCATCTCAGGCATCGCAAACTTTGGGAGTTGACTTATATGCCTATCAACGGGGCACCTCAGGCAGCCAGAAAATGGAGGTCGACTTATACGCGGATATACCATAAGACCCTTACAATGAGGCAGAAAATGAGATGGGGGGGGGGGTAGAAATACACCAAAATATGTGGTATATATAGAGAGAGATTGTTTTGATTCACATTTGATTGACAGTTCTTTTTGAAATGAGAGTGTAGTAC
Organism: Narcine bancroftii; assembly: GCF_036971445.1. Classification (NCBI taxonomy): domain Eukaryota; kingdom Metazoa; phylum Chordata; class Chondrichthyes; order Torpediniformes; family Narcinidae; genus Narcine; species Narcine bancroftii. The sequence continues at coordinate 3,158,374 of NC_091474.1, forward strand.
TGCTTTAAATTTGGGACGTCAGGTATAACTCAACTGGGAATATTTTTGCCTCAGAATTTGAAGACTCAGTTTAAGTGCCTTGTCCAAAAGATTGAGCACAGGAATCTAGCTGGAGTTTCCCAAGTATTACAAAGGACGGTGCTTAGAAATTGTTCTTTCATGCTGAGGAAAGAAAGCATCCTGGCCAACAAATGAACACAGATGATCTGCTTAAAATCATCTTGCAACAGCATGAAGTTGGGAAGATCTATCTTTTCAGGACATCAAGAAATGCATTCTCGCCCATCGATGAAAATGAAAGAACATGAAGAGATAAAATAGTTCAACAATCCTTGGGAAAATTAGTTCTTGAAAACATACCAAGTTGCTTAAAATTCAGGAGATAAATTGATTTTAAATGTCCCTGAATGATTGATAGCTTGTGCATTTAAACCTATTAAAAACGGTTTAAATTAGATCTTACAGCTGTAATGGTCTTTTGTATTTTGCCTGGAAGGGAGAAGAGGAAATCATAATTATGTCACTGTAAATTAATATTGTTATAGTCTTTGTAATAGATTTTAGTCATGTATAGGTCTGCCATGAAATTAGCAGGCTCTTGAAGACAATGGAAATAAAGCATTGTCCTTAGCAGGCATTCCACCTGCAACAATAGCTTCTCATACATCAAAGTGTTAAAAATAGATTTCAATTCCAGATAATGGGAATAAGATGACCATCTCTAGAAAACAGTGGAGTAAATGTAATATGAGAGAACAAGGTGTCGAAATAAAAGGGAGATGTAAGAAAGATGCTCACACACGCACACTTCAAGAGAGAAATAAGGAAGCGAGGGGAATAAAAATTGCCAAGATTATGTTTTCATTAAAATTCCAACTGGAATCTGTCTTCAGCTGAAAATACCTAATCTTATGAAGCAACAGCTTTTCACATCAAAGCCGAAAGATGGCAGCAGTGGGAAAGAAAATTCATGCTCCATTGGTGGGAGATGTTACAAGGGTGGGACTGAGTCATCTTTGCAGATGAAAAGTAAGGACTCCTAAATGTGTACGTTTCTGAAAGGGATAAACCGTCGATGCAGGTGGACTTTTCCCTTTAGCTGGAAGATTTAGTCTTGGAAATATTTGTCTCAGAATTTCTTATTAAAACGTCTTGAGACTGAGTGATGAGAAATATATTTTTGGAGGAAACATTTACCTCAAGAACTTTGGAAAAATTTAAGTGAAATCATTAAAGTTTGTTTTACATCAAGGGAGGCACAGAAGACAGGAAGCCGATGGCCAAATGAATGAAAGGCCCAGGTCCAGCTCTGATTTTTATGAATGCTGGGAAAGACTCAAAAAGCCACATGGCCGTCTTTGCAGCTATTGAGTGTGTTCCTTTATTCTTTGCCCTGTATCGAACTTCCTTTATTCCTAATTTAAGACATTAGAAGAACGTGAAGCAATATTCCATTCTACCATTCCACAACACTAATAGGTACACCATTTGTAAGCAAAACCCCATATACTTAATAGATAAAAAAAGACAAACAAACTGTGGCAACATAAATTGTAAACACATGTTTAGGATTATTCTTTGCATTAAGAAAATTTAAAGTATCTGGTCAATAATAAAAGGAAAGAAAAACTTTTAATAAACTCATGCAAGACATCTAAATCATTCTTTTGAATTATGGACAGGATGGAGAAATTCTGTCCATCATTCACTATTTATTTGAAATAATAATCCAACTCCCGTTCTTCTACTCTTCATTCTTTCATCATTAAATTCACTCCACAATTTATTGTATTTTTTTTCTCATGGGCAAGGATATGTTTCCATTGTGTTTATTTATCTAATGATTATTTTGAATTTTTTTAAATCTGATTTCGTTGGTATTTCAACAAGAGCTTTCCCAGTTACAATAATTTTTTTGCATTAAAACAATCTCATCTGGCTTTTTTGCCACTTCTGCTGGAAACAAGGTGAAATTCGGTAAATTCAGGCGTTTGATACTTCCTCTAATCTAATCCCCAAGCTATGTGACCTTGGTCTCAGCACATCTCTCTGCAAACTGGATGCATGACTTGCCATCCCACAAGCAGCATCAGTGAGAGTTGGTGATAGCACCTCCTCCACAATCAATACTGAGCATCTCAAGGATGTGCCTTCAGTTCTCTACTATACCCCATGGGGACCCATTGCTGTGTGGCCAAACACAGCTCCTTGCCAGGCAGTGATTTCTCCAATGTCAGGAAGATGAAAGAGTGACTACTGGAGGAGGGTAGAGCTCACCCCTTGGTCTGCATCAAAGAGACTGAGGTTGAGATAGCGGTCATTCCTTGCAGTAAACATCCCCAGTAATGTCTGTATCTCGCCACAATGATGCAATAGCCAAAAAAATGGACAAGAGCCTCTACTTCCACAGAAGTCTGAAGTACTGTGGCATATCACCAAAATCACAACTTCTACGAATGTACCTTTGAAAGCATGCTATCAACGTATATCACGGATACAGAAACTGCTTTACCCATGACAACAAGAAACACATCTCCCTCTCCACCATTAAATCCATCAAGATTCAAGTTCAAGATTCTTTTATTGTCATGTAATAAAAACAGTGCAACAGTACATGATATTTGCTTTAGTCTTCCGCAAGGCAGATTAACCATCAGCAAAAATTACCGAGAGTGGCTCTTACAGTCAGAGAAAGAGAAGCAAAATAGAGTCGCTTCAGTGTTACTGAATGTCCGTGGATTTGTCTCCAGCGTTGCCTCAGTCCAAACCATCAGCAATCCGAGATCCAGATCCATATTACAAGCAAAACCTTCCTCCCTATATTACAGGCAAAACCCTCCCCACTATTGAGTACATCTATAGGGAACGCAGCTGTCGGAGGGCAGCAGCAATCATCAAAGACCCACACTTCCCAGCACACGCTCTGTTCTCGTTGCTACCATCAGGAAAGAGGTCTAGGTGCCACAGGACTCACACCACTAGGTTCAGGAACAGTTGCTACTCCTCCACCATCAGACTCCTCAACGTCAAACTCAATTAGGGACTCATTTAAGGACTCCTACTTGTGCACTTTATTAATTTTGCTTTGTTCTCTCTGTATTGCAGTTTGTTTACATTCGTTACCTGTTGACAGTTCTTTTGATTGTTTACATGTTTACGCTGTGTAGTTTACTATTTGCACTACCGATTAGTGGTAATTCTGCCACACCCATGGGAAAAAGGAATGTGAGGTCATGTATGTACTCTGATATAAACCTGAAATCAGAACCTTCTACACCTCCACCTCTGTGTATCGATTCTAATACCTGGTACCCCTTCAGCCTGTCTGAAGTAAATCCTGCTCCCATTGAAAAATAGCCAACATATTATAAGTCTGATTCCACCCCTGCTAAGCCCTCTTCATTTGCCTCCAAGGAAGAGCACTCACCACCAGATTCAAGGACAGTTTCTTTCCTGCTGTTATCAGATTCCTGAATAAACCCCCAAATAGTAAAATGATATTGCTTTTACTCTGTACCAACTCTGTAACTCTGTGTTTTTGTACTGTGCCTTTCTTGTTTGTACAAGATATCTATTGGACTTCTTGGGGAAACAATCTCTATCGGTGCCTTTTCCTTGCATGACAATGAATTTAAAGTAGAACCTAAGACCCAAATTAAGTGCTTTCTGTGGTATGCACTCAACTATATCTTTGTTGAAAAATCCTTTGCAGAAAGGATACCCCAATGGGGCCAGGAGCAACCTTGAATCTGGTAATTGACCATTATATAGGAGACATCTTCTGCATTTTTAACACTTCATTGTTGGAGGCATTCTCCATTCTACCAACCCTGTCTCCAAATCATTACTGTTTAACTTGGAAATTACCCATCCCTGCACCCTACATGCCCCCTCATGGAAGATTCCTTCTAGCCATTTAACAAAGTTTAGGGAAGCAAGGTAGCATTTATCACTCTATAAAGAACAAGTCAACTGGCTGTTCTTCATGGGACCTTGACAGGCTGCTACATTTACCTGTAAAGCAATGTTGACTTGTCTGAAAAGCTAAAGACTATTATAAATCTCTTGGGATTGCATTGGAGTATGAAACATCTTCAAATGAAAATGGAAGGCTTTTGCCTGGCCATTGAAAATAGAGCCTCTTGTTATTGATTTATGTTTTTTGAATATTTATTTTTGAAGGTGGACAAAGTCAAAGTGAAAACTGAAATTGCTTACAAACAGATCACCCTTGGCAAGCACGGCAGGAACTCTTGGATCATTGTGACATTTTACCAAGTGCAGACTGCCGTGGTAGTTAGTAGAAATAACTCAATTAGTTCTGCATTCCTGCTGTGTGAGGAAGATTAGGGATACCATATGGTATGCATAATTTAAAAGTATAGGGAGAGCCATTTAGCATTTTTAACAAAGAAGTAAATTGACAAAAGGCAAAGGAGGAAAAACCCAACACCCAACCCCAACCCACCAATTTTCCCCTGCAACCGCTGCAACCGTGTCTGCCTGTCCCGCATCGGACTTGTCAGCCACAAACGAGCCTGCAGCTGACGTGGACATTTACCCCCTCCATAAATCTTCGTCCGCGAAGCCAAGCCAAAGAAGAAGAAGAAGAAATTGAGGTGATAGTATAAGCAATCTCCTGTAATAACTATCCTACATGCATGAGTAAACCAGGCATTAAAAAGTGACAGTGAAACAACCAATGGGAAAGAATTTTTCTGAAACAAAATCAGAATAAGCCCCTCCCCCCGGAAGTGCTTGTACAAATGAAAGGTGACATGAAATTAAAATTTGTATTCAATTTATCTTTTTTTTTACAATGTTTCATGCTGCATTATAACAATGCGATGTGCATTGTGACAGTACAAGCAGAAGCGGTTAGATTTAGAGTTGCAGGCTTTCCTGCAAGTGAAAATACTAACATGGTTCCACTTTATAAGAGTCATTGCGGAAAGATAAACGGAAAATAACAGGAGCTGAATTTTTTTTTGAAAAGTTATTTGTCTGTTTTATTGCTATTTTGTATGAATCCCAATGTGTGTTCCAACAGACCAGAGGGACAATAAAGAGAAACATAACAAATCTAGCGCAATGCCTTTATGGCACCAGCGATTGGAACCGGGGTTCGAATCCCATGCTGTCTATAAGTAGTTCATATGTTCTCCCTGTGTCTGTGTGGATTTTCCACAGGGGGCTCTGGTTTCCTCAAGGGGATGTAGGTTAACTGGGTGTGAATTGGGCGGCACGGACTTGTGGGACAAAATGGTCTGTTACCATGCTGAATATCTAAATTTAAAATTGAATCAGTGAGGGCAATAATAAGTGAATGTTCCGTATAAAAATATTATGACGCTATCAGATATTGCAATTACCTGTGCAGATAATTCACATAAAAAATGTGAATTAATAATATTTACTGTTCTGCAATAGTCAAAAATGGAAATATTTAACATTTTAATCAGTTTCCTATATTTAATTTTGGACTTCAACACATAAAATATGCTTATAATCCCATGAAGTAGTTTAACTATTATCTTTTTAATATCACCCCATTGTAAAACATCATGATTAATATGTCGTGTCTGGTGCTGCCCGATCAATTTTTGAATCATTCCTTTTAAAACATGAGTGCTAATCCTCCAATATTTTTGGTTTGATTTAGCCTTGTAGTCTCTCAGTAACTTTCTCATCATGGTATTCCACATGATACATTAGAACATTAAACATAAAGAAGAATTTGCTTCAGGTATATTGAGAACAAAGAAACAAAATATTGTTCCAGATTCCATTCTTAGACTGACCTCCTGACTTCTGTGCTTGCAGTATGTAAGCTTGGAATGTACTGGATGCATGCTATTCCCTATTTAACTTTCGGTTGAATAGGGTTTTGACCTTTTAAGAAAGGTAAGTGAAGATAAGTGCTTTGATTATTTTCCTATTTAAAATGAAATTAACTTTTTAAATGAAGTTACACAAATTAAAAGTATTTTAAATACATTTATAGTTATATTTCTTTATTTTTAATCACTAGATATTACTGAACAAGAACTGTCAGGGCAGATTTGAGGGCACACTCTCAGAATCCACTGACAGGTCTGGACATGGCTTGAGGAGACTGTGGCCTGTCGGATGGTGGGAGTTCCATGGCTAATCCAGCCCATTTTGTTTTTTTGTTTTTTAAGGGATTGTCTCATTGTCAACACAGCTGGTATTTACTGCTAATCTCTAATTGTCCTTGAGAAGTCATCAGTGAGCTTCCTTGACCATCGTGGTGCTCTGGGAAGAGAGTTTCAAGATTTGCATTCTACTATGTTAAAGGATGATCATAATATTTCTAAGCCTGGAGGCTTGTGCAATTAGTCGGGCGATTTGGATATGGTGATGTTCCTTGGACCTCCTGTCCTTAACTTATTGGTCGTAGAACTTGTGGGATTGGGAGGTTAAGTGCAGGGCATTTTATATATGGTCTAGAGTGCAGACAATGTTGGGCAGTTTCATTTGATGAGGAATTCTGAATGAAATTGAAAATTGTGCAATCATCACCAAACATCCTAATTTCTGGTCTTACGATCTCTTAATATTCTTGACAAGAGATGAACTACTGAAGAAAATGGGTTTCTTGAGAAAACACCTGGAAAAAACAAAGAGAAAACTTAAAAAGCCATTGTGAAACAACATTACATTATATAACTGAGCACATCTTTGGATTTCCATGCATGTACAAGCATAAAGACAAAGATTCTGGAAATGCTGTCCATATTTCTCAGCTGGAGAATGTAGACTGTGATTTTATTCAGGAATTCAGTGAGGAAATGGCAAATTGTAATTGTCTACATTTAACTATGACATTCTATACACAGTCCCAAACACCTTTTTAGTGTTTTCAGCGTGTGTGGCACTGGGAGGTCTAGGAGAGGGCGCATACGGGCTGAGTCTGGCCTGATTTCCCCGTTCTGCACTATGTAGCCCAGGATTGGCAACTTCCTGGCGCTAAAGACGCATTTGTCTCTGTTGTATGTTAGGTTCCTTTCCTCGGCTGCCTGGAAGAAGCATTTTCATTCAGAATTCCTCATCAAATGTGCGAGTATAAGACCGATTTAATAAACTAATATGGACACTAAGAGGTCTTGTCTCTCTGCAAGGCGAACCTGGAAGGCTAGACTGTAGCTCTGGACTGCTTTCTATACAAGGTCACCGGGATGACCCCTGGTGACCTAGTGGTGTAATTACATATCACCACAGTAATGATTTCCCAAGACCCACTCATTTGACATCTGCCTGGAGTTATCATGTCAGGTCTGAGGAACATTGTATTTTGATGTTGTATTCTATGTCTCTCAATGCACCTACTTCCCTTTGCTATGTTTTTAATTGTTGTTGTAGTATTCTATAATTGCGCCAGTGACTGGGGTTTGAATCTGGCGTTGTCTTTAAGGAGTTTGTACGCTCTCCCCGTGACCTGTGTTGAATTTATCTGGGTTCGCTGGTTTCCTCCCACCTTCTAAAACATATGGGTTTGTAGGTTAATTGGTTGTAATTGGGTAGCACATGTCTCAATAGCTGGAATAATCTACCATGTTATAAATAAGATTTAATTAAAAAAAAAATTACCTTCTCTCCTCTCCTTTCTTCACTTTCTGTAAGAATGTTATCATTTAAGTAGTTGGGGGAAATCTGCTGAGTGTTCTTCACCTTGGATGAAGTTTTCTCTCTGAGTGCAGCTTGGGTGACCTAATGCAGCGGTAATATCAAACTGACAAAGAGAAAGGGAGCAGCGATGAAACTGTCAGTGGCTTGAATGCAATCTCCATGGGAAAAACAGCAAGGAACACCATTTGTGACGGAAGGAGTTTGCAACTGTTAGCGAGGGCAAAGGGTGAAGTTTGATGTTGGATCTTTAAGTAGGACCATTTCCAGTGACATATAGTTGGCAAACACCAACTGTTCTATAAGTAATGAACAACCTCATGCCCAGAAAATGGACTCATTTAATCAAATATTTAAGCAAAAGTTGCAATGGAAAGTAATTTTATTTTCCACAAGTTTGATTATGCGAATGATTTGCCAATCAGAAAATGTGCTCTGGTACTTCTGACCAACATTTCCTCTGACCACAGTCACACTTTGTATGGCCTCGGTCATATGTCTAATCATAGAATCATTTGCACAGCTGTCATTTCTGTGAGAACCGAACCTATATAGCTACACAAGGTGTAATCCAAAACTAATTTTTTATCCACACACTAAAACAGGAGCAAACCACACAGCAGACTCGTGAAGTAAACAGTCTTCTGTGTGATATTAAATATCGGCACAGTTGACATACAACACCGTTACAGTGCCAGCAATTGGGACTGGGATTTGAATCCTGCGCTGTGTGTAAGTATGTTCTCCCTGTGTCTGTGTGGGTTTCCCAGGGGGCTCTGGTTTCCTCCCTCTATTCAAAACTGACTGGGAGTTGTAGGTAAATTGGATGGCATAGACTCAAGGGCCAAAAATGGCCTGTTACTGTGCTGTATGTCTGTATGTCTAAATTTAATATCAGAGAATCTACCAGATTCATTTATCAGTGCTCAGTTCATTCATGGAAGCATCACTGCAAGTTCCTTCAGAAAGTGAAGTATTTCTATGTGATACACGTTAGCTCCAGTTGCTGTGATGTCTGCCATGCAGTGGCAAGATGGCTAATCAAGTTGCAGGACTCAATCGGTGTGTATCCGTATTCCCAGATTGTCCTACTTTGATTTGCTCTTCCAAAATGCAACACTTCACACTTGTAACTCCATCTGCCATTTATTCTCCCAGTTGGTCTACTGCAAGTGTTTAGAATCTTCTCACGGTCATTGGCAAACTTGCTGATCTAATTCACATTATCATACAGATATGAAGGAAAGAGGAGGGCTGCATTCTTCTCTTGTAGTCAGCTTGGGAGCTGATAAGAGCTCCTTGTTTTGTTGGGTGGCATGAGACTAATGAATCCCAAGAGGACTTTGGGGTGGGGGAGGGGGGAGGTGTGCTTGTATGGAGGAATTATTTTCAATGTTCCAGAAAACTAGAGATTAAAAAAGTATAAATAAAGTGATACTTTAAGTCACGAGCCAGTCTCCTTTGTAGTAAGTTAGCTGCTTGTGGCAGTCCTTTTTGCTGTAACGGAGTGCTCATGCTTTTCAAAATGATTAAAAGAATATTTTGCAGCTGTACTCATGGTAGATTTGGAGCAACCTCAGATTCACTATAAACACTTCTACCCCACAGAATACAATGTTATTTTAATTGAGTGATATTAAGACTATTGAACCTAATTTGAAATTGAATATGTATCAAAAGAAGTTTGTTCAAATTGCTTTAGCAATAACAAGAAAATATATTGCCATAACTTGGAAGTCTGATATGGATCTGGGTATAGAAAGTACAGAATTGTATACCACTTGAGAAAATTACATAATTTAAGAGACAAATATATATTTTGGAAGATATGGACCCCTTATTTACAAAATATGAGTGTTAATATTTAAATGAAGCTCCCTTTCCCCTTAAGGTCTCAGTATACTCTAAGAAACTTTAAAGTAATGGTTCTCAACCTTTTTGTTTCCACTCACATATCACTTTAAGTCACACATGTCAAACTCTGGCACGCGGGCCAAATTTGGCCCGCGATATAATTATGTTTGGCCCGCAAGATCATTTCAAAAATGTATTGGGGGGCCCGCTGGCCGCCGCGCCAGTATAGCGCATGCACAGTAATACAACAAATCCCAGAATGCATTGGCGTTAGCCCGCTAATCGCCCCCACCTCCTCTGTTTACGTTGCAGGGTCTCACCGTGGACTCTGGTTTTGGGGCCTGGCCAGTGTCAGGGGAAGCCAAGGTCGCTTCCCAGCGCCCGGAACCGGAGGCCTTGGGCCTGACCTCGCCAGGACCGTTGCCCACTCCCCCTCCCTTCTGCAGGCCGACCCGCGACTCACGGTGACGGGGCCGCTGATCCGCCAAGATGCCGCCCTGCAGCGAGAGCCGATGCCCCCCGCACTGTCGTTGTTCAACCCAATCACCCGTAAACCCCGCCCTCCCGCACACAGGCCTGAGTAAGGATTATGAACTTTAATCTCAGGATAAAACGATCTTCCAATAGTTTCATGTCACAGTGATCAATATATTCCTGGTTAAAAATGGTCCTGGATACAAGCTCATTAGGCATAAAACTTGAAAAGTGTGTAAATCAAAGGATATCTGTACCAATGGAAAAAGGGCATGGCAAATAACCCTGCTAGAGTTCATGCCCACAATCAGTCACCCATTGGATTGTTTCAGGAATCGTTATTCTCCCACATTCTCAATAGCCCTCAGATTTTACTATTCGACAGCACACTAGCAACATTTGACAAATCCTCTATAGAGAAATATTATTTATTGAATATTTTATTTCTCATTTGTTAATGCTTCTGGAAAGAGTTTATCCAAAACTATTATTAAACATTTATTTTAATAAGAAAAAGTTTAACGTTACATATGTTGAAAGAAGAGAAAACATGCAGATGTTGTTGAAAATTTTCAATAAATATTTAGTTCGGCCCTCGACTTAGTCCAAGTTTTTAATTTTGGCCCTCCGTGAATTTGAGTTTGACACCCCTGCTTTAAGTAATCCCAATGCCATCAGTGCTCTGTGATTAGTAAGGGATTGCTTAAGGTGGGAAAGGAAGGTTAAGAACCACTGCTCTACACCCAATTGTTACTGAAATATTTTGTTTGAGAAAAATTGTCATTCGCCCATTTCCTTTGGAGTTCTGAAACCATGCACATAACGAGTCAATTAGGTATGATTAAAACAGTGGTTTTCAACCTTTTTCTTCCCATCCACATACCACTCAAGCAATCTCTTACTAATCACAGAGCAACTATGGCAGAGGGAATACTTCGAGTGGTATGTGAGTGAAAAGAAAAAGGTTGAGAACCACTGGTTTAAAGTAATAGGCACCCCTGTTGAGGGTTTCTTGTCCCTTTTTTACTCTTCTATTTCTCTTTCTCTTCTATTCTTTGTAGGGAGAGGGGGTGGTATATAGGGAGATTTTCTTATTTTTTTCTTTTTATACACCACATGTATTTGCAATGATTTGAATTATTTTTCATTATGTGTTTTATTTGTGTGGTTCTAAATTTAATAAATCAAATTTATTTAAAAAAAAACTCCTGCCTCCTCCCTGACAGTATGTTCCAGGCCCCTACCACTCTGTGGACAATCTTGCTTCACATACTTCATTTAAATATTCCCCTTCTCACCTTAAGCCTGCATCTTATAGAATTTGACATACCCTCCCCGAAGGAAAAAGACTGACTGTCTTTAGAATCTGTAAGTGATCACAAACAATTCAGTTTTAATCTCACATTCAACAATCCAATCACAAATGAGCTCAATCTCTCCTTATGCCACCTATCTCATCACAAGTCACAAACTTCTCTTCTATTAGAAATTAAATGCATGCCAAAATGATCATGAACAAGCTCTAACATGCTTGGGCACCCACGAAGCTAGGTTGGCTGTTATGAAGGCCATCTTGCCATCTTTCATCTATCGAATGTCTTACTTGCTACAACCATACGTAAGATACATTGATAGTAAAATTTTTAAAAACCACAAATGCAAGATAGAAAGTTTAATCTTAAGCCTATTTTGGTTGCAATTTCTTAATTGCTTCCACAGTGGAAATTCTACCCTACGAATTAGATGACATCAGAAGAGAAAAATAAAACATAATCTCTTCAAATTACCTTTGAAGGACTGAAGAGGAAGAGTAAAGGAGAAAAATTGGGAGCATGAAGCTTTTCAGATCTTATACACATAAAAATATACAGTATATATCTTCTTTCTTTGGCTTGGCTTCGCGGACGAAGATTTATGGAGGGGGTAAATGTCCACGTCAGCTGCAGGCTCGTTTGTGGCTGACAAGTCCGATGCGGGACAGGCAGACACGGTTGCAAGGGAAAATTGGTGGGTTGGGGTTGGGTTTTTCCTCCTTTGCCTTTTGTCAGTGAGGTGGGCTCTGCGGTCTTCTTCAAAGGAGGTTGCTGCCCGCCAAACTGTGAGGCGCCAAGATGCACGGTTTGAGGCGAGATCAGCCCACTGGCAGTGGTCAATGTGGCAGGCACCAAGAGCTTTCTTTAGGCACAGTATATATAAAAATATACTATATATATATATATATATATAGAGAGAGAGAGAGAGAGAGAGAGAGAGAAAGACATACAAAGAGAGAGAGGGAGAGAGGGAGAGACAAAGAGAGAGAGAGTTGCTTATTTGCAAGTGCTGACATTGACTATGCTCTTGATATTATTGAACCTTGTGGGCTTGTACCAGATACATGGACTTTAGCAGAAAACAATTTTAGTAAGGCCTTTAACAAGGCCTTGTATGTTCAGAAGGAGGAAGGGAACAGTCTTCATTATTTCCTAGATTAAATTCACTCCTGCATTCCTCTCAGCACCTGGTAAAGCTGCAGGGCACTCCTCCTTTCAGGGAGTTGGGAGAGTTCCATTTGCGCTTGACCGTTATGATGTTGTTTCCCTGCTAACTCATCCAGACAGTTATCGTTGATAGGATGAAGAATTTATTCAAATGATCAGGCAGCATGGATTCAGAATTCTGTCTGTATTAGGGCATCATGATGCCTCTATCTGTTTTGGACCCTATTGAATTTAGTCCCTTGTGGTTTTCAATCTCAGGGTAATATTATTTTGAGATCTGCTCCCTGAAGCCTTATGGTGAGGCCCTGCCTACTTCAGTTTTCATGTAGCTTTGAAGTGCTCACTGGAAATTTGAGAGAATTAAACATGATTAATGAAGAGTTTGTGTTGGGAGAGAGAAGGGGAGATCTATTGCAGGGAGTTTCTGAAATTATGTGGCAGAAATGCAGTTTAAAACAGTAGTAAGAGCGAATTATCTTCGAATATTTGCATTTAATTTGCCACAATGCTTTAAAATCAGCTCACCATTATCAGATTCAGCATGCAGAGAATGATTTTCATTGTGAGGAATCACGACAACATTTCACAAAGAAAACAGCCATGTATAAATTAGTTGAGATATGGGCCAAGAAGAGGTGTGTTTTGCTGTTGCCTGGATAAGAGGACATTGGCTATAAGATAATTTGCCAAAGCCTTAAAAGATTGGATAAACTTAAATCATTTTGTCTGGAGTGTCAGAGGCTGAGGTGAGACTTCATGGAATTTTATAAAATTATGAGAGGTGTGAATAGTCAGAATTTTTTCCCCGAGGATGTTAAATATTCTTCTTTGCCTTGGCTTCGCGGACTAAGATTTATGGAGGGGTAAATGTCCACGTCAGCTGTAGGCTCGTTTGTGGCTGACAAGTCCGATGCGGGACAGGCAGACACGGTTGCAGCGGTTGCAGGGGAAAATTGGTGGGTTGGGGTTGGGTGTTGGGTTTTTCCTCCTTTGTCTTTTGTCAGTGAGGTGGGCTCTGCAGTCTTCTTCAAAGGAGGTTGCTGCCCGCCGAACTGTGAGGCGCCAAGATGCATGGTTTGAGGCGAGATCAGCCCACCGGCGGTGGTCAATGGGGCAGGCACCAAGAGATTTCTTTAGGCAGTCCTTGTACCTCTTCTTTGGTGCACCTTTGTCACGGTGGCCAGTGGAGAGCTCGCCATATAACACGATCTTGGGAAGGCGATGGTCCTCCATTCTGGAGACGTGACCTACCCAGCGCAGTTGGATCTTCAGCAGCATGGATTCGATGCTGTCGGCCTCTGCCATCTCGAGTACTTCGATGTTAGGGATGCTTTAAGGGGAGTATGGGGAAGAAAGTTTCAAGATGTGCGAGGCAAACCTTTTCACAAAGAGTGATAGGTTGCAGAGTGGGTGGGGTTGGGAATTGGGTGGTGGAAACTGACACAATAGTGAGATTTATGACACATTTAGATGGAGGCATGAACATTTAGGGAATGGATGGACATGGATCATTTGCAGGCAGGTGGATTTAGTTTAATTTGGCATCAGATGTTGCCTGTTCCTGTGCTCCACTGTACTGTTCTAAGAATAACCATTGCATAACAGGATAATAATCAACATCACTGACACAGAAGCTGCAATACATTCAGAATTTACAGTTAACATTTCTGTCAACATTGCAAAGTGCCTTGATGTGATAAATGGCAGGAAGCAAACCAGGTATCAAATTGGAGATGAAGCTTTGTAAATGTTTAAATGCAGTGGGGGATGAAGAAAGAACTCCACCAAGAGCAGGTAACTACTCTCAATGTGGAATTGTAGACACGTCAAAAAGACAAACTTCGCAGCAATGTAAATTCCAAGAAATATAATTAATTGTGGAATTTTGAAATGATCTGTCACATTAAAGCAGTGATCAGTAACAATAAATCATGGGTGTAGGAGTCATATTTCTATGGTCCATTAAATGTTAAGGTGACAGATAAGTTCTCACAGATATATCTGAAGATAAATGTCAAGATCATAAGTTTTAATAATGATACCAATGTAGACATTACTGTATGTCACTTCATAGACACAGCAATTTCCCACACACCCCTGTAGAGTCATCTTCTATTATTTAGAAGTGCCGAGCAAGAAAGCAGGTTCACAAGAGACCATAAACGAATGCACTTTACATAAAAGGAAGTTTATATTTTCCTAAACTATGGATCACATGTTATCATAAACTCTGGGCAGGTGGAGATATATTTAAAAACATAAGCTAATAAAGTGATTAAGATGATGAAGTAATTTTTAACATCAGAGCCAGGAGACATATTATAACTTTGAATTGCATTCTTTCTCATTACAAGGCATTGTGACTGGAGATTGTATTGCATTTAAAAGGCACATCAGAGCAATGATGCAAGCTTGCCAATTTCACAAGTATTGAAATTTTAAAAATGTACAATTTGCAGAAAAATTCTATCATGCATGAGGATGTTTGTTTGTCATCTATATCAATAATCTGGATGACAATGTGGTAATTGGATCAGCTAGTTTGCTAACTTGTCTAAGTTTCTCTAACTTTAGCTCTAGCTGCCTTTGTCTTCTCAACCTGCCTTTACCTTTTCACTTCCTCCCTTTGTTTTTCTGCTGCCTTCACCTCAAATCTACTTCTTTCGAACCCTATCTCCAGTGCATGTAGCTCAAGCATCTTTTGTTCTCCCTCAAGCTCAAATTTACATCTTTCTATCTCAACTGCTGCTGCTGCTCAAGGGTTTTACTTGCAAGGATTTGTTTTAACTCGTCCAAGTGTTTCCTCTTTGTCATAGGGTTCAGCTATAATTCTTTGGATCTCAATTTTTTTTAATCATTGGTTTTACCTTCGCAAGTTCCAACTTTTGGGCGTTAGTCACTGACTCACTCTTTCCCCTCTCTGCAAATCTTCAGAGGTTGGCGATGCCAAAAACTTATCAAAATCCATTGCTGCTGTTTTTCCACATACACAAGCCTTTTAATTGGCTTTCAAAAAGGAATTTAACCAAACTAATCAATCCATAAGCTCCAATTTTGGTTATATTCTAGATAAGCCCCCAATTTGTTATGACAGACCAACAGCAATAGAAATTCACCAAGACAATGGTTTCTTCAAAACAATAATTTTTATTAACAACTATTAATGATATAAAATCTTACTCAACCCCAAACTTTGCACAAATGTGTGTGTGTGTGTGTGTGTGTGTGTGTGTGTGTGTGTGTGTGTGTGAGATCCCAAACCATTGCAGCTTAGGCACAATTTGAAAAGTCAATTTCAAAGCTCAGTCTTAGAAATCTTTTTTGTTGAAAATCAGAATCTTTAAACTGTTGTTCAAACATAATTATGAAGTAATTATGAAGTAGATGAGGCACCAAGTCATCAGACTTCTCAAAACTCATGAATTCTTGTAGAGTTTCTTTCAGAGAAATGTTTCTTCATTCAAATGATTTTTCCACATTTCCCCTCTCTTGCGTGGAGGTTAGAGAACTTATGATTTCCATGATGACTTCACAAGCCCAGGCAAGGGTTTCAGATGAAATAATCATCAGAATGGCTATGATCCAAGTGCAAGAATGATCCTGGTTTCTTTTACCCAGATATGGGTTAGTTAAAAGTGACCATTATAATAGCCACAGCAGCACTGCTCTCTCTCTTGACAAGTAAAAACAGTCAAAGTGGCCATTCTCACCAAAGCCACACCAATATTGTGTCCCTCCCCTGACAATGATAACACAACGGCCGCCCTTCTCATAAAATGTTACTGCATTTAAGACTTCAGATGAAACTGGTTCATAATACTAAAGATGCTTTCTTGAAGTATTGTAATCACAATTTGCTTTGATCACTACTAGTTCTTTTTAGTTTCAATCCCAAAAACATGTCTAAACAACCAGGTGGTCTCCTGTTTGACCAGGTGTCTTTTTTTGAGTAAACATTCATTGTTTCAAACTTTCAATGGAACAATCACTCTGGTTTTTATGGCTTTCAACTGAACAACAATAACCTGTTCACAATTTCTATTTGATGGACCCTCAATGTCTGCCAACACAAAGTTTTATGTATTAGTGCCTTTTCCTATTTCCAGTTCCCCACACTAACTTTACCAAAAACATATATTTTAATAATATATTCTGTAACAGGCAGAGACTAGAATGGCTGAATGGCCTATTTTCTGTGCTGTCGTGTTCTAGAGTTCTATGATTCTGTGATGATGAGGTTGCTTGAAATGAAGGTACTGGTGGAGAGAATCATTTGTGAGAGGGAGAAATAATGATGAAAGGAAGTGGAAAGATTCGGCTGCGATCAGGGCAGGGGGCACAGATGAGTTGGGAAAAATATCAGGCAAAAAGAAAAAAGTGAAGGATGACCTAAAAAGAAGATGAACACCTCTCCAGACTCTCCAGCAGAGGTCCTGACAAAGCTGGGGTCAATGCAGTTAATACTGAAAACCTGTCCCAGTCCTCTTTTTAAGGCCTATTTATAAATTCACCTTCTCACACCTTCCAGATAGTAATTATTCATGCCCCATCAAGATGCAAAGTAGGACGGCCATTCCAAGGGAGGACATGGTCATAGGTTACCATATATTTAAATTTAAGTGGTCTTGAAAAACAGCAAATGCAAATACACTGTATTAAAGCTTTATTTTGAAAACAATTCAAATCTCTTGGCCTTAAATAAAGATAGAAATGCTTTGGTTACCAACAGGTCATGCAGCAACAGTACAGAGAAGCAGTTACCTTTTCAGGTCAATGGTATTTTAACAGGACTCGGAAAGTTAGAAATGAAACATTTGGGGAAGGAGGATTGGGAGCAGAGGTGGTGAGGATCATAAAGTAAAGGAAAATATTAACATCTGGGATTGACGACCTTCAAGAAATCAAATGTTGGTAGTGCTGGGGGAGAGAGAGAGAGTGAGACAAGTAAAGACGTTAATTGCAGCTGATCTGTATGATTCTGTACTATATTGTAAAACCCCTGGAATCCGGCACCTATGGAGATTGGAAGATGCTGGATAAGTATTTTTACCGGTTGCTTGAGATCGTGTTTTGCATGATTGGTGAAGTGACCACTAGGGATGCCAATTTTAAACTTTTTATTTTGTACCTATTTATTTTCTGCAATTTATTTGCCAGTTCCTTGAGGCTGCCAGTTGCTTGAATTCCGGATAACAGGAATTTTACTGTAGAAGAAAATGAATGAGGACAGAGGAAAGAGCAAACTAATATTGAAATGGTGTGATATAAAACACTCCCATTATTGGAAGTCTGAAATAAAAGAAGATGCCAGAAACACTCAGTAAGTCAGGCAGGATCTGTGAGAGAGAATGGTGAGTTCCAGTTACAGGGTGATGAACATTCGTTAGAACCAATCAGTACTAAAATTGTTGAATTTATTGGTGAGTCCCAAAGCTTCCGATATGTTGAGTGGAAAGATGAGAATTTCATCTGCAAACTTATTTTGGCCTTTGTTCCCATTGTGGAAGAAACTAAAGTGGAAAGGAGATTTAATGCATCAGAAAATTGGAATTTATGGTCACCCTCGCAGTACGAACCGAGTTGTTTTGGTTTCTACAGGGTAGAGGAAGCCATTTCATGAGCACCAAATAACCTTACAGCGACCTGAAATGCTACATTCAAATGCTTCTTGACTTGTTGAGTTTGCTAGCATTTTCAGTCTTTCTTTTCGATGCCTGGTATCTGCAGGTTTTTTTTTCACTTTTTGAAATCTCTTTCTTAGCCTTTCTGCTCCTGTGAAAATAGTCTTAGTATCTCTAATCCTCACCCTAATAAATCCATTCATCTTTGATTTAATGTTTGTTCTATTCCCAAAAACCTCAAATTGCATACATAACTGTGGGTAATCTAGGCCAAGACACCTTTTGTACTCCACTTGCTTTCATAATCTTTCAGTGGTATATTGGGAAGGGTTGTGGCTTCGTGTGACAGCACTGCCCCCTACCTAATCGGAGGGCACACCAACTGCCCATCAAGGTTTGGTTCCGCCCCACCCATTTGTGCACATCTTGCTGTTGGCTCCATGCAAATTGACTGGACTCTCCAGCCTGCCTGGACTTGGCCTTGGGCCATTGGCTGTTGTAATTGAATTAACCCTCCTGGCACTGAGCCATTGGTCCCTGCTAACGAGCTGGGCTGGAACCTCTAGCACTATAAAGCTGACATGTGTTATTTTGTTCTTTCTCTTTGCCACCTTGGGACCATTCTGTTTCACTCCAGGCCTAGAAATGTGGAAGGGTGCTGGAGAAACTGTTGGTAAGTGTCGAGAATGTTTAATTAGTGTCCTTTGTAGCATAGAGTCATGCCTGCACTGAGTTAGTGTGTGTGTGTGTGTGTGTGTGTTGTTTCCATGCTATTTTTCCCATGTTAGGTATTAATTGTGTACTATTGCTTTCCCACGATTGCTATTAATTGTGTGTGTTCTTTTTTTTTTAAATTTTTTTATTTTTCACACCATAAATCACATTAGCCATGATATACACTATTTCTTTTTCACACATATACAGTGACTTTTTCTCCCCCCCCCCTTTTCCTCCCAAACCACCCCCCCACCCCCCCCCCCCATCCATTTTAGGTATACAATCTAGGTTGCATTAAGCCAGTCAGACAATGTTGTCATTCAACAAAATTACACCAGAAATTCTACTGAGTCCATTCTTTTCTTTCCTTCTCCTTCCATCAACTTAGGTAATGTTTGTCCCCGGTAGGTTTTCGCTATTGTATTTAATGTAAGGCTCCTATACTTGTTCGAATATTTCAATATTATTTCTTAACCAATATGTTATTTTTTCTAATGGAATACATTTATTCATTTAAATTTGGTAGTTTCTTCCTTTTAATTTGGTTATGTATTCCATTAATATTTAAAGACATATAGTTCAGCGTAGCCCTTTTATATTTTGTTTATCTTCTCTTTCCGTTTTTCCATCATTACCTTTCCTCCTTTTCCATTTCTGTTTTCTTATTTTCAACTCTTTATAAGACAACATTCCTACAACATCCAACATTTTCCTTATTCTCCTATTTCTATCTTATTTATCCCCAATCTCCCCTTCACCTCCTGAGTTGTCCTTTATCCCTTGTCGGACAACCACATCTCCCCTCTCCATTTGGATTTGCGAATCCACTGGCAAGCGTCAACTGATTTTGCAGTGACCGCTATTTCCCCCCACCCCGCCTCCCCCAGAAAAGATTTCACTTTTCATATGTCACAAAGGTCACTCTTTTAATTCCCTCCTTATTCTCTCTATTCCATTACCTTCCCTTATTAATTCTTGTCTATACTATCTATATTTTCCTCTAAGTACAGATACATTCATGTATGCTCATTGTCTCTATTCACTCTTATACCTCTTTACCCGCATACATATCAATCGTGATCATTTTTACTCTCATTACCCGTCTTCATCCCTCAGTCTACTTTTGTCTTTACCCACATACATATCAATCGTGATCATTTTAACTCTCATTACCCGTCTTCCTCCCTCAGTCAATTTTTGTAATTGTTCTGCAAATTTTTGTGCTTCTTCTGGATCCGAGAATAGTCTGTTTTGTTGTCCTGGAATAAATATTTTCAATACCGCTGGATGCTTTAGTATAAATTTATACCCTTTCTTCCATAAAATCACCTTTGCTGTATTGAACTCTTTTCTCTTCTTTAGGAGTTCAAAACTTATATCTGGATAAATGAAGATTTTTTGCCCTTTATACTCCAGTGGTTTGTTGCCCTCTCTTACTTTTTCCATTGTCTTCTCCAGTACCTTTTCTCTTGTAGTATATCTTAGGAATTTTACTACAATAGATCTTGGTTTTTGTTGTGGTTGTGGTTTAGAGGCCAATACTCTATGTGCCCTTTCTATTTCCAATTCTTGCTGTAGTTCTGGACATCCTAGGGTCTTAGGGATCCACTCTTTTATAAACTCCCTCATATTCTTGCCTTCTTCATCTTCCTTAAGGCCCACTATCTTTATGTTATTTCTTCTGTTATGGTTTTCCATTGTATCTATTTTTTGAGCTAGTAGTTCTTGTGTCTCTTTAGTTTTTTTATTAGATTTCTCCAATTTCTTTTTTAAGTCTTCTACCTCCATTTCTGCTGCTACTGCCCGCTCTTCCATCTTGTCCATTTTCTTTCCCATTTCTGTTAAGGTCATCTCCATTTTATTTATTTTCTCTTCTGTGTTGTTTATTCTTTTTCTTAAATCCTTAAATTCCTGTGTTTGCCATTCTTTAAATGACTCCATGTATCCTTTAATAAGAGCAAGTATATCCTTTACCTTGCCTTTCTTTCTTCTTCTATTTCACCATACTCTTCCTCTTCTTCTTCCTCTGGGTTGACCATCTGTTGTTTCTTTGATGCCCTTTCCTCCTCTTCTTTCTTGTTTCTATTGTCTTCTGTGGTCTCTTCTTGCTGCAGGTGTTCTGCAGCTGTCGTTGCCGGCTGTGGAGATCGACTCCCCAGCTGGTCCCCCCTCCCGTCGGTGTGTTTTTTTTCATTCGCATCGCGCATGCGCGAAGTATCGCGCATGCATGGTTGCGTACTTTTACTCGGCTCTGCGAGCCATTTTTGTAGTCCATTATTTACCGACCTGAGGGAGCGGGTTTCTCTCTCCGCAGCGGGCCTCTTCGGACAGGTAAGGCCTTCACCTTTTTCCTCCTTTGTCTTCTCTTCCTCTCTTCTTACCGTTGCTTTCGATTTTTCTTTTTTTGTCGCCATCTTCTTTCCACCTTTATACTCACTTTTCTGTAACTTTTATTTTTGTGCCTTTGTGTTTTCCTTTGTTTTTCCCGACTTTTCTGGAGAGGGCTGGAGTTCACCGTCCGGCCACTACTCCATCACGTGACTCCTCTAATTGTGTGTGTTCCATCAGTTACCATTTCCCACACTTGCCTTCTGTAAATTAAATCCTTCCCCATCAAAACTGTGTTCAGCATCCTTGCCTTTGGGACTTACCTCGCAAGTGGTATGATACTAATTTCCAAATCTGTGTTTATTGATAAGACCAGATGATATATCATGAATGTGGATTTAATGAGCTCAGCAACAATCCCCAGTCTGAACAACTTTTAATATTTCAAATGTCAATCATCCTAAATCACTTCCTCTTGTGCAATCTCCAACACCAAATCCTTGCTTTGACAATTTATCAATGTCATTTTTTCATGGGTAAGAAATTTGAGAGTCTCCTTACAAAACACTGTCAGAAATTATTTATTCCTGACAGCCACTGCTGTCATCTTATCTATCCAGTTGGCTACTTCAAATATCTGCAATAAGTTTTTTAAACATAATTGTCTTCAGCAAATATCCACAAGCTGTTCCAATCAACACAAATACATTGAAAGCTATTTCATTTGGATTTATAGTTTGGGGAGATTATTCAGAATGAAAGTTAAACTTGATGGCTCCCTTTTCTTGAAATATATAGTCCCATACCACAAATTCCATTTAAAAATGATTAAAGCAAATAAATAGAATCTTTCATCTTTTTAATTGCACCTCCTGTTGGACTTTTATGGTTCCATGAGCTTTTCTTTAGTATAGCAAGCTATCTGTTTGCCAAATGACTTTCTTTCAAATTTCACTTTTTCAGTGATAAATGAAACTATTATTTAATTCACTGGCTTTTCTGCTGTGTAGATTGGATAAACCTGTATGTATTTATATCATGCTTTTCACACTAATTAGACATGGCAAAGTCTTTTTCAGGCAATTAAATGTTTTTGAAACATCAATGTAGTCAATTCAGAAATGTAGCAGCCAAATTTGTGCAAAGCAAATTCCATGACAAGTCCCGTGGTAATAATTAGATGATGTTGAAATCACGGATTTTAATGACAGGCCAAAATATTTGAGTAAATTGAAAGATGCCAATTTCATAAGTGAAAAATTCTTACTGTTGATTGTACAGTTTTTGTGAAATTATGGCCTAATTAATCTACAACAGTTTTTATTTTAATTTCTTCAGGATGTAAATATTACTATAAATACACTAGACAATGAAGATTTTGATCCTGAACACTTTTGGGTGTGTTTTATGGATTTTGGGTGGCTTTAATTGAAAATCACCTCAACATTTTCCCATTATGTACTTTTTTTTTAGATGCAAGTTTTTGTGATTTCCTGTCATATTTTAAGTCTACAAGTATATTACCCACAAAGCAAGCTGTTTTGGTCAGTCCAAGCACGTCTGGGCAGGCACTTAGTGCAGGTGCTGTGTCTTTGGCCTGGGTATGCTTAGTCAGGATAGATGCAGACAGGCTATAAAAGCAGCTCACATACACAGATATTGTGCATTAAATTGATACAGATTGAATGCAGAATGTTCTTCATGAAATGGCATAGTGAGTGATTTCAGATTTATTATCAAAGTACATACATGGCATCACATACAACCCTGAGATTCTTTTTCCTGTGGGTGAGGCAGAATTACCACATTGGAAGGGCAAAAAAATCTGCACCATTTACACTGGTAAACAAAGAAATGTAAACAAACTGTGCAATATAGAGAGGGAAAAAAATCAATTAAGTTCAAAAGTAAGGGTCTTTAAATGATTGAGGTTATTGTTAAGTCTGATGGTGGAGAGGCAGCAGCTGTTCCTATACCTGGTGATGTGTGTCTTGTAGCACCTCTACCTCTTTCCTGATGGTCACAGTGAGAATGGAGTGTATACTGGCTGGAGTGGATTCTTGATGATTGCTGCTGCTCTCCCTGGTGATGGTTCTTGATTCTGGGGAGGGTTTTGCTTGCAAAGCCCTCAGCTGTGTCCACTACCTTTTGCAGGGCTTTTCATTCAGGGGTATTGGTGTTCCCATACAAGAATGTGATGCAGCCAGTCAGCACACTTTCCACCACACCTCTGTGGAAATTTACCAGGGTTTCCTATGTCATACCAAACCTCTGCAAACTCCTGAGGAAGTTGAGGTGCTGATGTGCTTTTTTTGATTCTATTAGTGTGTTGGGTCCAGGAAAGATCCTTCAAGATCGTGACTGCCAAGTACTTAAATTGTCCACCATCTCCACCTCTGATCCCCCAATGATCACTGGATTGTAACGTTTGGTTTTCCCTTCCTGAAGTCAACAATCAGCTCCTTAATTTTGGTGACATTCAATGTGGTGTTGGTGTTGTACTATTCTGCCAATCCTGTATGCTGATTCATCCCCTTCCTTTAGACAACCGATTACCTTGGTATCATCAGTGAATTGGTAGATGGTGTCGTCGTCGTACCGACCCACACAATTATAGGTGTAAAGCCAACTCCCCCACCTTGCCACCTGCCACACTCTTATTCCACCTTAAGTAATCTTTATGCCATAAGTGATCTGTGATTAGTAAGGGATTACTTAAGGTGGGATGCAAGTGGAAAGAAAAATGTTTGAGAACAACTTTTTTAAAATCATGTGCACGGTTTCATAACTCTAAAAGAAATGGGCTAATGACAATTTTTATTTCCGAAACAACTGGGTCCAGAGCAATGATTCTCAACCTTCCCTTTCCACCCACATCCCACCTTAAGCAATCCCTTGCTAATCACAGAGCTCTTATGCCATGGAGATTATTTAAGGTGGAATGTGAGTTTAAGGGGGCAGTTTGAAAACCACTGCTATAAAATGAGTAGAGCAGGGGGCTAAAAACACAGCCTGTGGTGCTCTGGATTGATGGAAATGGTGAAGGAAAATTTCTTACCAATTCTCAGTAATTGTGTGTGATAGTACAGATCTATTACCAATGTATATAGTGTATATAGTTACAGTATCTAGACTGTGCTTACAGCGATTGGCTGAGAGCTAAGCCATGCCTACTGTCTGGGCCTTGAAGGGTTGAGTCCCTAGCCAGATCGGATCATTCTGGACTGGTCGGCCACCTGTGAAGAGCTCCTGTCTTTTGCTAATAAAAGCCTTGGTTTGGATCAACAAGTCTTTGGTTCTTTCAATGAGCTCTACATTGTGGTCTGGAGGTGAGGAAATAAAAGATTCAATTACATTGTTGGAGTTTGCTGATTAGTTTTGAGGGGATGATGGTGTTGAAGGCCACACTGCAGCTGATAAAGAGCATGCTGATGCATGGATCTTTGCTGTTCGGGTGTTCCAGGGTTTTGTGTAAAGCCAGTAAGATGACATCTGCTGTAGACCTGTTACTTCAATAGGCGAATTGGAACAGATCCACGTCGCCACTCAGACAGGAGCTGATGTGCTTCAACACCAACCTTTCAAAACACTTCATCACTGTTGATGCGAGTTCCACTGCTTGATAGGCATTTAGGCAGGTTACCACACTCTTCTTGGGCACTGGTAAGATTAACAGGTACCATGCCCTGCTGGAGTGAGATGTTGAAGATATCTGTGATTACATTTGTAAGTTGGTCAGCACAGATTTTTAATACTCTGCCAGATCCACCATCCAGACCGAATGCTTTCTTCAGTCTGCACATCATCTTCGGATATGGATACTTAACAATAGCATTTATTGTCTTCAGGAGGTTTAAATACAGAAGAAATGTGGTGCAGTTCAGTGCTGAAAATGGTGAAAAAATGGTATCAGGCAACTGGAATCCAGCGATGCTGGCCAACTATTGTTGGACACTGACACAAGAGGCATCAGATGCTGAGTACAAACGAAAATCAGCGGCATTTGAACTAACTCAAAGTGTCAGCATCATTATGCGATTCAACATGCTCAATTCAATCAAAGTTAATTTAATGTTTCTCCAACTTTCTACGTGATACAGCAAATCTGAAATTACCTTTGTGCTCAGGTTGAAGTTGTCTATTGTAATCTTTTTTTGTCAGGAAGCAAACCTTTTGGGGGGAAAAATGATTGTTCAGTGATATTTATCAGATATTGGTTTTATTTGTTGCTGATTTATTAAAGGTTTGCTGAACACCTTTGCTCCGTTTGCACCTGCGACAGTCCTCCCAGTAGCCAACTTTTCAGTTCTGTGTCACACTCCCACATTCACTTGTCTGTCCATGGCCTTGTGCTCTGTCCCAGCAAGACCATCTGCAAATTGGAGCAACAACACCTGATTTTCTGTTTGGGCCCTCTCCTGCCTAATGGCATTAACATTAACTTCTCTGGTTTCTGCTCACCTGCTCTTCTCCTCCCTTCCATCTCCCTTCACTGAGCTATCCCTCTTCCCCTTGATCGCTGTTGCCCTCCCATCTCCACCTATCACCTTTGCGACCATCCCTGCCCCTACTCTCTTTTGTTCGGACCCCTGCCGACATTTTTCCATACTTTGATGAAATGTCCGTTACACCTTTGCTGTATAAAGGACACTGCTTGACCTGCTGAGTTTCTCCAGCACTGTGTTTTTACTTCAACCACAGTGTCTGCAGATATTTGTTTTACTTGTTTTCTTCTTGTTTTGGTTCTATGTAAAACAACTGAAATAAATGTTTATTCTACAGAAAACATTGATAGAATTCTGAAATGCATGCATGCATAGCTTCAATTCACTTGTATTTTTATTAACAAAATGTTAATAAACAAATAAAAAACACATTTCTAGTCATGAATCAATTTTTAGACTAAAATCCCTGGAATCTGGGATTCAAGCAACCGGCAAAAAAGATCAAGGAAAATAAATTTAAAAATTAAAATAAAGAAGAAAGAATAATAGGTAAAAATTGTGTTTAAAAATTGTAAAAGTGAATGTTCTCTGAAGTAACACATAAACCTTTGATGAAAATGGGAGCAGATATTCAGCCAGCGGTGGAGGGAGGGCCTTAGTCATGCTTTGCTCGTACCAGCTGTTTCAATAAAATGGCCTCATCCAGGATGAGGAGCTGGTTGATGCCGCTTGCCATTGGGGTGATTCTCTTAGTGTCTCCTTAACCCTGCTTAGTAAGAGTCACCCTGGTCAAGAGGCTTTATCTGTAAACTTGGGGGAGGGATATTAATTATTGTTCATCTTTCAAGCAGCTCCATGGAGAGGGATGAACCTGCAGATACCATGATGGTGTCTGAAGACTTTTGAGTTTTACCAATGTTTTCAAAGAATGAGACTGAAAATAAAGTTCACGTATTCATGCAAATAATGCAGCGTAAGTACAGTATTTTTGCCTTATAAACTATTTATTCTTAATGCAGGTGTATTAGGGCAATGTAAGAGTAAGTCTCATGCAATTAGAAAATACACTTAACCGGCATCTACCAATTCCCATAGGTTCCGGATACCAGGTGTATATCTTTTCAACACTGCATTTTCTAGGTCGGTTTTAAAACCGTCACCATAGTTTCTTGACCACAGCATTTTAAACCAAATTAAAAAGCTGTATGGTGTAATAATGTTCTTTAAGATCCATTGACTGATCATACCAAGGAATAGTTAAGAAACAGTTAAGGAAAAATATTCAGTTTTTGTCAGCAGGAGCTCCTTTGAGCATATAATCTTGCTGGCTTCATTAACACAGTCTGAAAGTCAATGTTATCAAATTAGTCAAATAATAACTTGTATTTATCTGAGTATTAGAATGGAATAACTTGGCAGAACCATGAAAAATATCAAAGGATCAAGTAGAAATGAGAAGGCTGTCGAAACAAAGAAAATTGTACTTTAATATTGCATTGGGTAAATAAATGTATGCAAAGGAAGCTCATTACTATTAAATATGG
The DNA here is from genome assembly GCF_036971445.1 of Narcine bancroftii. NCBI lineage: Eukaryota > Metazoa > Chordata > Chondrichthyes > Torpediniformes > Narcinidae > Narcine > Narcine bancroftii. Next base: position 3,185,484 of record NC_091474.1, read on the forward strand.
TGTGTGGCAAATGATTCATCTTATTAAGGATTAATCTCACCAAAGTTCTGTCTCCTTTTCTGCCCTATTAAAGGCAGCAGCAGGCCATGACCAATTATTTAAAAAAAACTAACTTTTAAACTAAAATTGTTATCAATGAGATTTGACTCTGTAAATTTATTGCTTTTCATTTGAGAAAGATTGTACTAATTATATTCGCATCAGAATATCACGAGAGACTTATTATGACAGTTGTTTTGTTGAACAATCCATCTTGGTTTTATTCTTATCTGCATTCATAATCACCTGCGGTTGCTTTGGTTCTGTGACTCAACTGTTATCTCTAGTGTTCTTCAAAGGTCTTTTTTTTAATTCATTCCTTATTTTTAGACATCACGGGCCAGGTCACTATTTATTCTTGCAGCCACTGAATTTAGTCATTTCTTGAAATCCCATGGTGTGAATCAATTTAGTCTGGAGTCTGGCTTCTGTGATGTCCAGGGGTTTCAGAAGGAAGCTGAGCTGAATCTTCTATTTGGCTGTTCTGGTTGAATCTGGCTCCAATAGTTTCAGCCTTGTCATGTGTATTCACACACAGGACCTTAACGTGATTTAGAATGGGGATATTCAAGGACCTTCCTTCTCCCATTAGCTGTTTTATTGACGACTGAATGAGGAAAGACGACAGATTTATACTGGTTTGTCCAATGTAAGAAGGCTTTGCCCTGCATTGCAGTTTCAGTAGTCAAGTACCTCAGCCTTTTTGGGTATGCCTGATGCTGGTCCTTAGATGTCACACTACATTCCTCACAGAGATAGGGTCGACTGAAGGTTATGGTGGGCCATGAGATTACAGATTGAGTGGTATTTAATTGTGCTGCTTGTTTCAGTGTTTCAGCTTTGAGGTAGCAGCTTGTTTCGGAATCGTTCCTATTTAACACAAATTGAGGGAAATTATAGTGAGAATGTATAGCGGTTACTTCTACAATGCTCTTATGGACAGATGCATCTCCCACGGATACATTTATCCCTTGTGTTGGTTTATTTGATACTTACTGCACAAATTGTCTGGTGGATATATTTCTCTGAATATGTTCTTCAGCTTGGTCAGTATTGGTGCTACCAAGCCTTTGTAATTGACGTCAAAGTCTTCTCATTTATCCCTTCCTATTTTCAATGCTTCTTGAAAGTGTTGCTCAATTATGGAGGTCATTCATTCTTCTGCACCATGAGGACATTGGATTCCTTCCCTGCATCTGTCCTCCTACGCTGGGGCTTCAAGGGATATAGATTCAATGTTGGGGAATCCACAAAATACTCTCTCCCACAGATATGCCACATTGCTGTGACTTACGGTTGATTTCCCCTGCTATCACTAAAATTTTTGCTTTTCAAATTTCGTATTATTAATCTGGATTTAAATTCCTCATTACTTGTCGGATTTGAACATAGGACTAGGTCATTAATCTATGTCCATGAATTACCAGTCTGGGAATTTAACCATGATGCATTTGGTTATCACATCCCTTGATAATTTCAACCTCCCATATTTTGCCTTGTATTTGACATGAGATCATCTAGTTCATGCTAATTCTGTTTACCCTATTGATCTAGATTGGTTATGATTAAGTAATATCTTGCTGTCCTTGCTTGGTATTAATTGATCTTTTAGTTGTGAGTCTATACTTTGTAATGTGCTCTTTGCATGGAATGTTGGAGACGACCTGGAACACTGCTTGCAGAACTCCTCATTGTATGAAGAACAATGTGACAAATCAACTTAAATTTATCTTTGTTTTTAAAATCACTGTAGGAATTTGCTTGTCTTTAACTGAATTACTTCCTCCAGATCATCAATCTCCCACATATCTGTGATTTGTGTTAAAGGAGCCAACTATGGCTTCTTAAAATTCTGTGACTCCAGGATCTGGGGCTAAGATGACTGTACCTATGATTGGCAGTGGCCACGTGGGGTTACAGGTGCCAAGGGAGTAGGGCACCATAAAGACGACCCACGGGACAGTGCCTATTGGGCCAGACCAGTGAGGTGACTGAGACTGAATAACACAAAGGCGATAGGCTGTTGGTGATTCAAGGAGAGGAACCCACATAGGCTGCGGAATGCTGGTGACTGTGGTCAAGGGACTCTCACCAGGCTGCAGACTGGCTGAAGAGGTACCAAGATGTGTGAGGGTGCTGAAGGTCTCCTGCTCGTGTCAGAGGTATGCATCTGCGGCTTGGTTTGCTGATGGTTTGGACTGAGGTTGTATTGCTGTGGAGGCTGCAGGAGCACTGGAAGCAAAGTTATGGGCATTCAGTTACCCTTGGGGACTCGCTTTGCTTCTCTTCCTCTGGCTTTAAGGGGCAATGAGCAATTTCTGCTGCTTGTGAATCTTTGTCTGCCTTGTGGTAGACTAAAGGAAATTTTGTGTAATATCATTTTTGTTTTATTACGTAACAATAAAATAGTCCTGAATACAAACCACACCTTTCTTTAAGACATTCCTTGGACCTATATTTTTGACAAACTAAACACCCTGATGTGTCTTCGCATGATTTCTTCTATGAAGCACCGTGTGATGCTTTCCTAAGTTCAAGATGCTGTATTTATGCAAATTATTGTTTTTATTCAGGTTAAGCATTCATGATCACAACTCAGCATGTGAGAAAAATACTTATTTTAATTCTGGTTCTTTGCCAATTATGTTAAGTTTCTCTTCAATGAAACATTAGTTTCATTGGGACAATCTGCTATTTGGGGATTTGTCTTATCTGAAATTGTATGCCTCAGTCATAAATATTCATCAAAAATAGCAATGTTAGTACCATTCCCTGGAAAACACAACATTTGACATTCTCTAAGGGTTGCCAATAGTTCTATGTTAAACAAACTCTGTCTCTGTGAAAGGAAAATTGACTGCCATATATGATTTGGTTATAAGATGTCAATTTCCTCATAAACTAGCATAGAGGCTATGAGCTGTGTTTGAGGATCCAGCTCTAACCACTTACAAAGAGAGGCGAGTGACCCCAGAACCACAGAAATGTTACTCAGTGGAGGCCACTTGTACCAGGTTTTAGCAAGCAGCTTGTCCTAATCCTGGCATCTGCTGATAGCCTTTCAAATACTTTTTATTTTGGATACTTGTCCAGCTGTCTTTTGAACTGTGCACTTGCATCTGCTTCCTCTTCTAGCTTTTGTAGATTCAACTGTACTGTTCAACTTAGAGCTTTACATTTGCTGTGTTTTCACACTTGGTTCTTTTGATGCTGCTTCCTTGAAGGGATCAATGGCCCATGAACGTTCAAAATCCAGGAGAAGCATTCGGGATTGTATTGAGAGCCTCGTAGCCAGGCATCTGGAGCACTGCCGATCCAACTGCTATGCTAGCCATCACTCCCTCAGTCTCTAAAGGAGTCTGTGGTTTCTATGTTGGGTTCATTTGAATTTTTAAGTCTAAATCCATCAAACCACATTGGAAAGCAAGGCACGCTCAATCCTATGAAGAAATCCCTCAGTTTTTGAGCCTTCCTCCAAAGGGACTTTTTCTCTCTGCTTTTTCTGCCAATACCTTTTATGCTTTCAGATCCCTTTGCTTAATCCTGTTTCAAAGAGAACAGCTCAAATCTATTCACAGCAAAAAAAAAATTGAATTCTTGGTCACTTCTGCACCCTCTCTAAAACCTTCACATCTTTCCCAAAGTACATCAGCAGAACCACAAGGTTCGTTATGATTTTATTACTACCATGTCACCATTGGCACTTATACAGGCTCCTGGTGCCTTTTTAATAAATTTCTCAATCTCCCCGATTTGTTCGGAAAAGGTATGTGTAAATGGGCAGCAGCATTAGTGCTGTTAGAGTGAACCACTGGGGTTCAACTCTGGAGCTGTCTATAAGGAGTTTGTACATTCTTCCCATCTCTGTGTGGGTTTCATCCGGGTGCTTCTGTTTCCTCCAAAATTCTACCGGGATGGTAGGCCCATTGGGTGTAATTGGGCGGCATGTCCTTGTGGGCTGGAGGGGCTTATTACCATGCTGCATTTCTACATTGTTTTTTTGAAAGACATTTTTATTAAAGCAAAATAGCCAAAATTTTCATAAACAGACACAAGAGAGGAAAAAAACCTAACAAAACAATGTTCCCTCCCACCCCGCCCACCCAGAACAAAAATTTCTCCCTTGTTCACAATTGAAAAATAGCAAACATAAAATTCGATCAGGTGAGAAATGAGGTCGTATTGAATATTAATAAAGTATATATTACTACAACAGTTAATAGGGGCATGGGAGGACAGGTATCCTTACTAATTCAGTAGCTGAGGAGGTGTGTAATGATGTTAATAAGGCTAGAAAAAGCTCAATATTTTTTTCATATGTTGCTGGTTTCCTCCTCACCGTATACAAGATCTTTTCAGGTGCACTATTGGATGTGAACTTGTTTAAGAATGGCCTCTATGAAGGAGAAATTCAGATTTCCAGTTTTGTAGGATACAATTTTCCCAGCTGTGGCCTCGAGCGCTATAAAGTATTTTATTTATTGTGGTTCACATTAAGAGCTTGTAGATCTCCCAAAATCTAGACTGAGGTTATTCTAATGGATACATTTCCAAAAGTCTTCCAGATAAAAGTAATTTCAAAGCATATGAAGTACATCTCTGTCACAGATTTTGCAACTCTGACAATTAGAAGAAGTGTTGTGATACATTTATACAGAATATGCATAAATCTCCTAAGATTATACCGTTCCAAGCAGCACGAGCAAGTGAGGCTTGTTCTAAAAGTTTTAGGAATGTGGTTTTGACAATAAGATAGCTAAATAAAGTTAACTGTTGAGGTGCTCCCAAGAAGCTCACATTTGCATGTCCTTCCTTGTCATTGCCTCATGTGATCTCCCTGTATGTCGAAATTTAAATTCTAAGATGTTTGTCCTGCTGTATTTCATTTTGAATAGTGCTATTTAGTTTTTATTACTTCCTAAAGAAATGTATTCTGATGTTATCAAAACATCTCCAAATTTGGTGCCTTGTATTTTCAAGTCCAAGTCATTAATGTATATTATGAAAAGCACTGTTCCTGATGTGCATGCGCGAGTCTTCGGTTGGCGCATGCATGGGGGTCTTGCGTGTTAGAGTTCAATTGGTGCATGCGTAAGGGTTAAGGATGACAATTCAATATTGTCATGGCGCTCATCTGTTCCTCTGGTCCACTCATATAGCCTCAGTAGACGAGCTCTCTGGTCTGTCCTGCCTGAGCACAGCTGTGATATTTTCTCTTGACGAGCAATGCCACTCCTCCCCCTTTCATTCCCCCTCCATTCTATCATGTTTAAAGCAACAGAAGCTTGGAACATTGAGCTCCCTCACCTTCCCCTCCTGCAACCAAGTGTCATAATTCCACATATATATTACTAAATGTCATAATTCCACATATGTTACTAAATGAATAATCTAGAAGGCTGGGTAAGAGATTAGAAGAATTTAACATCATTATTTAATTGTTTTGGGCAAGATAAAGAGCCAATCTGATTTGTGCTGCCAATACCTTATAATGGTGGTTGGATTCATTGTATTTGACAGCTTGTGTGTTCAAGTGCTCACAAATCTATCCATTAATGAAACAGCAGCGAAGAGGATGTGCAAAATTGTCAATCCTAACACTATTTGGGGAAACCTGTCTGTGAATTGCAATGTTCAGATGTGTGCAGATAAGGAGTGAGCTATTTCTCATCAATGATTGCCAGGAAATGTCCATCTCCCCTTCATATTCAAAGCCATTAATTACCATGACAGATTTCCATCTGTAAACATTTTGGAGATTGCAATTGACCAGGACTTTAACTTGAACCAGCCACACGGTAAATAATGCGGCTACAAAAGCCGGGTAGAGAATTGGAACTCTGCAATAACTGACTTGCCCACTAACACCCAAGATCTTTTCACCATCTGCAAGCATCAATTCTTTGGCTTGGCTTCGTGGACCAAGATTTATGGAGGGGTAATGTCCACGTCAGCTGCAGGCTCATTTGTGGCTGACAAGTCTGATGCGGGACAGGCAGACACGGTTGCAGCGGTTGCAAGGGAAAATTGGTGGGTTGGGGTTGGGTGTTGGGTTTTTCCTCCTTTGTCTTTTGTCAGTGAGGTGGGCTCTGCGGTCTTCTTCAAAGGAGGTTGCTGCCCGCCGAACTGTGAGGCGCCAAGATGCACGGTTTGAGGCGTTATCAGCCCACTGGCGGTGGTCAATGTGGCAGGCACCAGGAGATTTCTTTAGGCAGTCCTTGTACCTCTTTTTTGGTGCACCTGTCTCGGTGGCCAGTGGAAAGCTCGCCATAGAACACTATCTTGGGAAGGCGATGGTCCTCCATTCTGGAGATGTGACCTACCCAGCGCAGTTTGATCTTCAGCAGTGTGGATTCGATGCTGTCGGCCTCTGCCATCTCGAGTACTTCGATGTTGGAGATGAAGTCGCTCCAATGAATGTTGAGGATGGAGCAGAGACGACGCTGGTGGAAGCGTTCTAGGAGCTGTAGGTGATGCCGGTAGAGGACCCATGATTTGGAGCGGAACAGGAGCGTGGGTATGACAATGGCTCTGTATACGCTAATCTTTGTGAGGTTTTTCAGTTGATTGTTTTTCCAGACTCTTTTGTGTAGTCTTCCAAGGCGCTGTTTGCCTTGGTGAGTCTGTTGTCTATCTCGTTGTCAATCCTTGCATCTGATGAAATGGTGCAGCCGAGATAGATAAACTGGTTGACCGTTTTGAGTTTTGTGTGCCCGATGGAGATGTGGGGGTGCTGGTAGTCATGGTGGGGAGCTGGCTGTTGGAGGACCTCAGTTTTCTTCAGGCTGACTTCCAGGCCAAACATTTTGGCAGTTTCCGCAAAACAGTGCTGAAGAGCTGGCTCTGAATGGGAAACTAGAGCAGCATCGTCTGCAAAGAGTAGTTCACGGACAAGTTGCTCTTGTGTCTTGGTGTGAGCTTGCAGGCGCCTCAGATTGAAGAGACTGCCATCCGTGCGGTACCAGATGTAAACAGCATCTTCATTGTTGAGGTCTTTCATGGCTTGTTTCAGCATCGTGCTGAAGAAGATTGAAAAGAGGGTTGGTGCGAGAACGCAGCCTTGCTTCACGCCATTGTTAATGGAGAAGGGTTGAGAGAGCTCATTGCTGTATCTGACCCGACCTTGTTGTTTTTTGTGCAGTTGGATAACCATGTTGAGGAACTTTGGGGGGCATCTGAGGCTCTCTAGTATTTGCCAAAGCCCTTTCCTACTCACGGTGTCAAAGGGTTTGGTGAGGTCAACAAAGGTGATGTTGAGTCCTTTGTTCTCTGCACTTTTCTTGGAGCTGTCTGAGGGCAAAGACCATGTTTTTGCAAGCATCAATTAATAGCTGATTAAATAGTCTCCACTTGGATGAATGAAGCTCTGGCAATGCTCAAGAATCATAACACACAGGATAAAATAAGTTGGTTAATCGGTGCCAACCACAACCCGAAACATTCATTCCTTGCTATGCACACTAACCAGTGAGATACTCGTGCACTTCTCTGCATAATGAAATAGAGAAAACTTCACAGTGGTCCATTACAGCAAGCTTCACACAGGGAAAAGTATTGATCTTGTTCTTTGTAAATGCCAGCTGCTTGCTATCAATATTTAGTTTTCTTTGGTTCAAAGAATATTTAAAAAAAAACTAAACCTTTGAAATTAAAGAGAATTATCAAGAGGAAAAAAGACCAAAAATTTAACTTAATCCACAAATCAACCAATAATAATTCCTCCTTTTAACACGTTATTTATGTAATAATTTTGTCGTCCACGGTTAATATTTTATATTTGATAGTTAAATGAACAATGATTAAATACTAATTTTTCTTTATTCAATACAAACCATAAATGTATGCATAAACATAACATTTTAAATATTGTTTTGTATAAATTCCTGATTAACTGTGTCACCAATGTAGAAAGGAAATATGTATATGAAAGAAATTGATTCACTTGCAAGACATGAGTAGTACACATTTTGCTGTGTTCAGCTACTTTGATATCCTCATTAGTGATGTACAACATTAAGAATATAACCCAATGCTTGATCTATACTGTGTCATAACTCATCCTAAACCAGTTTAATTAGTGGAACTGTGTGCAGCCTCGCCGTGAGTTCAGAATTATATGATAACCAGTCTGCAAGTTTTAATGAACCTCTGTTGGACTTTTTGACAATTTCCAAAGTAAAATATATTTTTCTTATTTGCCTTTGGGTTATGAAGAACTTATTTTTCCTCATTAATCTTTCATCCTTTGGCTCATGGGTGGCATCTGCGTCTTCCAGCCTTCTCAACTTCAATGAATGATGTCAAACTGTACATCTGCCATTCTCTTGTGAGCTGGGACGATTCATTTGCACCTTGCTTTTTCACTTTGCCTTTTAACAAATCTAATTATAATGCACCTTGAAGCATATTTCTACAGTACTTCTTTCAATGTTATGGCAAGTTGCTGTCCTAATTAGAAAAGTCATATACTTTGATTCACAACTATTGTTTGGCACTCAACTTCAAAATAAAAAGGGAAGATGTCATAATAACAACAGATTGGCATTAAGGGTTTTCAAAGTGCTAATTATGAACAATCTCACATCCTTGGGGTACATGTGTAGGAGAGGCCATTCAGCACCCCAAGCATATTCTATTATCCATTTACATAATGGGTGATTTTCCCCTCAGTTCTATTTGTATGTCTTTGTTTTGTATCCTTTGATTCCCTTTCTTAACAAAGTAAAATAGCAGTTCTTGGAATTTAAATTTGAAATAGCATAGTTAGTCTTTCATGATGTAAAATGCTTCCTAATTTCACAGCTAAATGGCAGAGTTCTGATTCCTTGTTCTGCCTTCACTCCATCTGAGGAAATTGCAATTCTGCATTGACATTTATAATTTCAAAGATCTTGATTGTCACCTTGCAAACTTTTCAACTCCAGTGAATGCAACCCAATTCTATACAATCACCGCTCAGAATGTAATCCATTAGCCAAGATCTATCCACTGCTTTTATTCAAGTTGAACCATCTTAACTAATTTTACATTCCATCCAAAGGGGTAATTCTCCCAGAAAATGGATTGGGATTGAATCAGATGTACACATTAAAAAAAATTTAAGTCAATTTGCCTTTTGTTTTATTGCAAGAAGCCAGGATATGGGCAGAGTTGTACCTCCCGTTGAGATCCTTATCTTAAATGCATTTCACAGGTTTAATTATGGCTGTAAAATTCCCCAAAGACCAGCTTGGGGGAGGTGAGGAAATTTCAGAGATGTCCAACCTTATGACTCCAACTCTACTTCATTGCTCCCAAATTCTATTTAGCACAATGCTCACCAACACACTAAAGATGATTTATGACCATAAGATATAGGAGCAGAAATGGGCTATTCAGCCCATCAAGGCTCTCCTGTCATTTAATAATTAACTCATCCATTTTCCCACTTAGCCTTGCTGCTTGGCCTTCTCCTCATTGATACTGTGGCTAATCAAGAACCTAACCAATGACATGGCCTCCACATCTGCCTATGGCAAATTTCACAGATTTACCACCTTCTGTATGAAGAAATTTCGACACATCTCCGTTCAAAATGGACACCTTTCAATCCTGAAGTTGTGCCCTCTTGTCCTAGACTCTCCCACATGGGAAGCAACCTTTCTACATCTACTCTGTCCATGCCTTTCAGTATTCGAAATGTTTCAATGAGATCCACTGAAAAGAAAGAGAAAAAAAAACATTATGTCTATGCTATGTCCTATTTCTTTAGTCACACTCATTTTCCTGCTGGAGACAGATTATTACAGTACCTTTGGGCAGGGGGTGAATCTACCTGAGTGCCAATATATTTCAAGTAAGGTTGCCAGATTCTAATGAATGTGTTGTGTTTTTTCCTTAGTTTTAAGTGATTTATCTCCAGGGTAATGCAACTCTGCATTTCCATATCCCATTGTGTGGTATTTAATTGGAGGTCAGAATTCCATGAAACTATTAAACACATCCTGGCTACAGCTAAGGCGACCTTCACAAATGAAATTTGATATTTGGACATTCTAAAACTCACATTACCATAATGTATCCCAGAAGGTACAACTCTGGATCCTGTGGAAAATCCACTTTTGTAATTTGTTTCAGAATGTTCCCCCAGGTCTTCCCAGAAGGATCTCACCCTTGTACATAGCCAGATGGAGTGGACAAAAGTTCCAACCTCCACACCACACCCAAAGAACATTTCTGAAATTTCTGGCTTTGATTTATGTAATTTTTGTGATGTGAGGTACAGCTGGTGCAAGAAATGATATTGCACCAACCTGTATCTGGCATTGATGACCCCACTACACTGCACAAAATATTATCTTGAAGGATATGCATTACTTCACCAAATAAGCCAAATACCCTTTATGCAAAATATACATGGTGACAAATTATATCAAAAAGGCAAACTTATTTGATCTTTGGATTAAAGAATGCAGTCTCATCTTTCAGCAAATGAACCAAGGAATTCAAATTAATAATATCATTCTGACAAATTAAGTTCAGTTTAATTCATCTCAGCCAGCCTACAGGATCCAATATTTGATGGCACAGCATGCATTGTAATTACACTAGAAACCTGTTTTGAAATCCTGGTATACAAACCCAGTTTCAATCATATAATCAATCCTAAAGAGTCAGACAAGCATGTAATGCAGGCCTGTGAAGACATGGGAGAACAGAACAGATAGAAAGTATTTCAATCGCCAGAAGCAGTGTGTAATTGGTGCTTAGGAATAACTCCCCTGTTGATGCAAGTCGAGGAGAACTGCAGTGTTGTTTTTTAAAAAAAAAGCAGAGACCAAATTCTCAGAAATATGTAAATTATTGAAGAGTAAAAATAAATTGGAGTGGAAGGAGTCCTTCCCTGCTTAATGGTCTTTACTTTAATTCATAATCCAAGCTCTTTCAAACTAGGAAAGTGGAAAAATAACCTGCAGCATTTTGTAAACAAAACTATAGAATGTTACCTATTTAGAATGGTGGTAAAAACTCAAAATCATTTTGGAGAATAGCACATAAAATGCATTAGTAAGCCTCAACATGTTTTTGAGCAATATTTGAATCCAGATGAGAGAATGCCAGGATATTTTCAATCAAGGGCATACTTTTTATATGACTGTGCCATTTTCTTGATATCACCTTTTTATATGCTAGTCTGAACACACTACAAGGATGAGCAGACATGACACTTGAGAAAGAATATTGCAAATGACTGGGATGTTTGATTTTATATGCTTCAAAAACTTTCATATTTTGAGTTTTTTTTTTAAAGATGCACAGTAATGTCAAAGACTGAGATGTCAATTAAAAAAAAAGCTGAGGAATATCCATGAACTGAGTTCAAATTAGCAAAAGCAAAATCTAGGAAAGTGTTATTTAGCCAATGAGTAAGTGTTCAGAGACATGTCTGTCAACTCCATTGAAACTTTCACATTAATTGTTTTGACTTTGGCTACTTCAATAGCAAGGATAGAGTTTCCTTGAAGGTCCTGTGGCATTTTTTCATGTGTCCATCTACATCACAGTTTGGGGGGGGGTTTCTTTGCCTGAGCATGGTGACCTTGGGTGCTTAGTACTAAAAGTTAACTTTTAATATTTCACATAGTTCCTAAAATATGCAATTTATTTGGAGTTGGTTTATGGGTGGAAATTATTAAATTAGTAAATTGATATTGTATAGTGCAAGGATAGTCAGTGTTTGTCTCTGAATTTTACAGCAAATCAAATGTGGAACAAGGGAAAAAGGAATAGTGTGACAGATTATGTTGTGTTTGTACTGTATATAGATGTGTTTTTTGGAGATAAATTGGGGCAGAGTTTGTTAGTGTAGGTCAGTTACCAATACTTTAATATACTGGATCTCTGCTAATGCTAGACATATTGGCTCTGGAGCCTTTGGAAAGTGGAAAGTGCCCAAGAGACTTCACTAATGGATTGTTGTTAATAAAAAGGCAACAGATGAAAGAACTTGTCAGAGCCACAGACTGTCTGGAGTGGAACTAAGAGGGTCATGTGGTTTTGCAAGCAGAAAGAGTCACAGTTTTCTCTCAGGGTGGAGAGGGAGAGATCAGTTTTACAGTCAGCAGCTGGGACTGGAACAGGACAAGCTGGAAAGCTTGTGAGAAAAACCCCATTTGGAAGATGGGTTGTGAGTGCCTAGTTCAGCCTGGTCAAAGCCCTTGTGGTTCATGCAAGAGGAGAGGACTGGCTGTCTAATTTTTCACTTGAAAAAAGAGAAACAAAGAGGCACTCTTTGGTGACCTGAAAGAGGTTATCTGGATAACCCCAAGGGGGCAAGTTTCTTTGGCAAGACACTGAAGTGGCTGATTTAAAAGGAATCAGTTGTGGATGTCCAGCGAACAAAAAAAATCTCTGATGAACAAGAACCTTCCTGAGTGGTAACCATTTACCTTTCAAGCAATAAAGTCTGGTGAACTTTATAAATGTTAAATTCTGCTGTGCACAGTCTAAGAATTGCCTGCAACCAGTGAACTTGGAGGAATGAGAAGTGAGATTGGACTGTGAACGAAAGAACTTTTCTGAACTTGCACACACTACATACACATGCACTTAGAATTAGAAGGGGGTCAAGTTAGTGTGATTCTGTTTTCATGTTTAAAGAGAATTAAAAGCAACATTTGTTTAAGTAACCATTTATCTTGGTGAATATCTATTGCTGCTGGGTTTTGGGGTCCTCTGGGCTTGTAACAATAGAAAGTTAAACCATAGTGTTAAAGTTGAATAGGAGGAATGTGTTGAACATAAATACAGGAGGGATGAATTGAATCAAATGCTTAATTTTATGCCATATTTTTGATATCAATTTCTAATTAAATTCTATCAATGTTGATGAGAAATGACAGCCCCTTTGTGTTCTGAGTTGGAAAGAGGATCTCGGCAGGCTTGATGGTGGCAGGATAGAAAGTGCATGTCTGTGAACCAGTGCTGGCATCTTTTAAAGCAGCTATTCTTAATCTATTTATAGCTTTCTCTCTGAGGACTCTGCTCAAAGTTTATGGACTTCTTTCCCTGTGAAGTTTAGTTGGATTCTTCTAGATCATCCTCCCTGCCCCCACTTTATTGACGTTTTCAGTCTGTGCCCCCTCCTTTAAAGTGCTGTGCCCCAAGGGAGATGGGTGGGGGGAGGAATATGGAACCCATTCAGAATGGCTGCTTTAAAGTATAGAATTCAGAAAAGTTGGAGGCTTAATTTTGTGAAGCCTGGTTAAACTACGTCTGCAACCCCAGCCCATATGGCTATCAACCATAATAGTGTCGGCCAAAGATGAGAAGAGTGACACAATATTGTACTAAAAATGCACCAGGCGAAGAGCAACTTTACACATTTGATTCCACATTGTTACATTTCTCCCTCACTTCCTCCTTAAGACCATTCCACATTATTTAACAAAATCTTTCAAATCCCCTGGTGATCTCTCTCTGATAGATGGCTCACCTCTACTTGAGGACTATTTGCTCCCAACTGCCTGATATACACTGTACTCATGAACTCTTGGCCATCACTTCAACAGCAGTTTTTTTTCTCTCTGACACTGGAAGGTCACCATGATTACATACATTTCAATATTCTTAGCTTTGAAATCAGTAGTTTGTGAATATACTCTAAGTCAAAGCCCAACTTGAACTTATGGAGTGAGACACTGGCTTAATTTCAATGAACAGGAAATAAAGGGCTTTAATCTGCGTAAGTGATGAAATAATGCCTCTAAATGGACTGCTGAGCTCCTGCACTCCCTCCAGGATCATCCAGTTGAGACCATTTGTTCTCCGCTACAGTCAATATCTTGGACACAAGTTCTCTTGACTTTTCAGAAACATCTTTAATTACATCAGACACCAGCACACCACCTGATGACGAGCAACAAAATAATATTAACGCTCTCCTTGTTGAGTATTGGGCCAGCACATCGACAGATTGCAGCAATTCTTTGGAATGCTCTGGAGACTTAATTCTTGAGTTTTGTCCATCGACATGTTCTTGAACAACAATTGGATCAGTGGAGTTGGTAGTGATGCTGGATTGAGCAGGAATTTACTGTAATGCAACAAACCCTGGTGGTACATTCTTGTTTCAGTTACAATACATGAGGCAGAAGCATTGATAATGCCTTCATTCAGATTCCCATTTACTCTTCTTCAACCACCAAGGAAGTGACCTACCTCCTTTAAATATAGCCCCACTTCTTGTCTGGATGACTTTAGGTGCTGCAAGTGTTTATCTCGGAAAGATAGCATTAATCAGATATTATCCAAATACGTACTGATCCTGAGGATACCATGTGGGAATCTCTCCGGGGCTCTACGAAAGATGGTAGGTGCAGACAATACTCGGGGGTAATTGTTATTTTCGAAGCCCTTGATTTTCTCCAACCACTATCTCTTAATTATTCATGACTCCAATCCATCTTCATGAATCATTGCCTAGAAAATGTGAGAAAGCACATATATGACCATTCTCTCTGCTGAACTAGCATTTTGATGGCATGTCATAGTAAACAATCTTTGGCTAGCTTTATTTTGCCTTGTGTGCTATTACATGAAACAGTTGGACTGTATGCTTACTTTTCAATTTGACTGCTTGACCATTTTTTAAAGTATTCTGAAAGGTCGGATTTACCTTTAATGACACTACCTCTGAATCAGGTTGTCGTTGATCCCTCATACTTATCTGCTCATGAGCATCTGCAAGAAGGCATTTTCATTATTATACTCTTGTGTTAACTTCCTCAGTTCTGGTATATATTCAGCCATTGTTTAGGTTTCCTTAACAAATCTCTGCAGGATATCAGTAAAACATGTAGGACCTCACACTGTGATTGAAGTAAAAACAAAATGCTGGAAAAACTCAGCAGGCCAAACAGTACCCTTTATATCTTCTTTGGCTTGGCTTCGCGGACGAAGATTTATGGAGAGGGTAAAAGTCCACGTCAGCTGCAGGCTCGTTTGTGGCTGACAAGTCCGATGCGGGACAGGCAGACACGGTTGCAGCGGCTGCAGGGGAAAATTGGTGGGTTGGGGTTGGGTATTGGGTTTTTCCTCCTCCCTTTATATAGCAAAGGTAAAAATACATAACTGATGTGTCGGGTTTGAGCCCTTTATCAAGGTATGGAAAAGTGTAGGCAGATGCCTGAAGAAAACAGTGAGGGGAAGGGGAAAGAACACAGTCCCACAGGCAGGAGGTAATAGGTGGACAAGGGAGGGTGAGCACACTAGCAAACTGGGGATGGCTCTATGAATGGAGATGGAAGGGGGCAGAGAGATGGAGGAAAGAAGAAAGGGGGGAGAACCAGGAGTGGGGTAGCAGAAACTGTAGGTCGAAGTTGATGCCATTCTGTTGGAGAGTTCCCAGATGGAATATTAGGTGTTGTTCCTCCAATTTACAGGTGGTCTTGATTTGATAGTACATGAGGCCATGGACAGATATGTCAGTGTGGGAGTGGTGCACAGAATTGAAATTGTCAGTCACTGAGAGATCCCTGTCATTGACGTGGACAGAATGAAGATACTCGGCGATCTCCCAGTCTGCATCCAGTCTCTCTGATGGTCAGAAGGCAATAACGGGAGCACCAGATGCAGTATATCACTCCTGCAGATCCCACAGTTTTTTTGCATGATATCACTTAGTTTGGGTTGAAGTAATTCTTCAAGAGATCCTGTTTTTTGCAATACTAGACTTCCTGAGCTCAAGTTTCTCATTTACATATATTTGAGTTTCCACTACTGTAAATAGGGCAGACCCCTCATTATTTTCATTATCAATATTTTTGCATAAAGAAAAGCAACAATGGCTCTCAGCCTTCCTCCATATCTGATTTTTGAACCCCAAATGCTGCTGCCATCTACAGCATCTGGTGCTCCCATTGTGGCCTTCTCTACATCAGAGAGACTGGATGCAGACTGGGAGATCACTTTGCTGACCACCTTCGCTCTCCATCAGGCCTATTGCACTTTTGTGGCTACTTCCCTTTCTTTATTTTTACTTGTAAATTTTAGATTTATTGTCCGAGTACATGCATGACATCCCATACAAACCTGAGGTTCCTTTTCTGCAGCCAAGGCAGAATTGCAACTTATTGGTAATGCAAAAAAAACTGTACATATCGTATATATGTAAACAAATAAAGAACTGTAAGCAGATAATGAATGTTTAAAAAAAACTGCAAAAACAGAAAAAACAATCCATAGAGAGGACAAACTGAGCAGTGATATGGATACATTACCAGTTCACCAATTGTAGTAACAGGTTGACGGCGGATCCATCTTTCTGGCTCCGCACAAGGCCCTGGAATCCCTCGACATCCAAGATGCATACATCAGGGTGCTCTTTATCTTTTTCCAATATTTTTATTAACATTGAAATTTCACATCCAAAAATACAGAGTACAGAGATGTTAAAATTCAAAAAGATATGTTACCCTTAAATCACATAATTTCATCCAAGATGCCCTATATTTTAATCAAACAGATAATATTGTATTGATCTTTTATTATTAAAAACAGTAAAATCTAAACCCACTATCAACAAATAAGCTTTTTGGCCAAAAGAAGAGAGAATTCTTATTAGAGTGATAAATTACCTCATTAGTCAACATTTCTACCTTCATTACAAATCAAAGATTATAAAAGTAAAATGGGTCTCCAGCATGTTTGAAAATTTAAATTCAAATCAGAAATTGAGTATCTAAATCCTCTAAATTAAAAAAAAATGATGACATCACAAAGCCATTGAGCATGAGAAGGTGGGGTAATGTCCCTCCATCTGAGTAACATCCAGGTGATTAGCAGCCAAGGTGATTGGGTGGGGTAATGTCCCTCTATCTGAGTAACACTGCCCATCAATCCAGAAGAGAAATAAAGCTATGACATGAAGCTCAGATGTCGTTAATGTTGTGTGTCTCTCTCTCTCCAACAACGCCAAATAAAACAGTTGGGGGATTTGGTTTAAAATTAACTTTAAAAAGTGCAGAGAAAGTTTTAAATATTTATTCCAATATTTTTCAAGACTCTGCCATGTCTAGAACATATGGATTAATGAAGCATCTCCATTATTCCATTTATCACAACAAGGGGATACATCTGCATAAAAGCAAGATAGTTTTACGTTGGACATGTGAGCCCTATGGGCTACTTTAAATTGTAGGAGAGAGTGGTGAACACATAAAGAAGAGGTATTAACTAATTTGAAAATTATATTATTTTCTTCAGGAATTAAAAGCTGTAGATCCTGTTCCAGGCTTTTAAAAATTTTATCTGAGGGAGCCTCTCTTATTCCCAACAACATATCATAAATTATAGATATTGAACCATTATAGAAAGGTTGTAAATTAAAAATTACATCAATTAAAATTAAAATTTTAATTAAAATTAAAATTACGCCATTAACAATGGCGCGAAGCAAGGCTGTGTTCTCGCACCAACCCTCTTTTCAATCTTCTTCAGCATGATGCTGAACCAAGCCATGAAAGACCCCAACAATGAAGACGCTGTTTACATCCGGTACCGCACGGATGGCAGTCTCTTCAATCTGAGGCGCCTGCAAGCTCACACCAAGACACAAGAGAAACTTGTCCGTGAACTACTCTTTGCAGATGATGCCGCTTTAGTTGCCCATTCAGAGCCAGCTCTTCAGCGCTTGACGTCCTGCTTTGCGGAAACTGCCAAAATGTTTGGCCTGGAAGTCAGCCTGAAGAAAACTGAGGTCCTCCATCAGCCAGCTCCCCACCATGACTACCAGCCCCCCACATCTCCATCGGGCACACAAAACTCAAAACGGTCAACCAGTTTACCTATCTCGGCTGCACCATTTCATCAGATGCAAGGATCGACAATGAGATAGACAACAGACTCGCCAAGGCAAATAGCGCCTTTGGAAGACTACACAAAAGAGTCTGGAAAAACAACCAACTGAAAAACCTCACAAAGATAAGCGTATACAGAGCCGTTGTCATACCCACACTCCTGTTCGGCTCCGAATCATGGGTCCTCTACCGGCACCACCTACGGCTCCTAGAACGCTTCCACCAGCGTTGTCTCCGCTCCATCCTCAACATCCATTGGAGCGCTCACACCCCTAACGTCGAGGTACTCGAGATGGCAGAGGTTGACAGCATCGAGTCCACGCTGCTGAAGATCCAGCTGCGCTGGATGGGTCACGTCTCCAGAATGGAGGACCATCGCCTTCCCAAGATCGTATTATATGGCGAGCTCTCCACTGGCCACCGTGACAGAGGTGCACCAAAGAAAAGGTACAAGGACTGCCTAAAGAAATCTCTTGGTGCCTGCCACATTGACCACCGCCAGTGGGCTGATAACGCCTCAAACCGTGCATCTTGGTGCCTCACAGTTTGGCGGGCAGCAGCCTCCTTTGAAGAAGACCGCAGAGCCCACCTCACTGACAAAAGGCAAAGGAGGAAAAACCCAACCCCAACCAACCAATTTTCCCTTGCAACCACTGCAATCGTGTCTGCCTGTCCCGCATCGGACTTGTCAGCCACAAACGAGCCTGCAGCTGACATGGACTTTTTACCCCCTCCATAAATCTTCGTCCGCGAAGCCAAGCCAAAGAAAAAAAAAAAGAAAAAAAAAAAAAAGACATCAATTAAATTCTTATGTCCTCTTAGGAAATGTATGTAATTGAGATCATAAAAATTTTCTGATCTGTAGATATCAAAAATGAGTATTTGGTAGATTATTCTAACTGAAAATTGTTCAAAGGAATCAGGATTTCTCTCGACAAATAAATCTTTAAAACATTTAATACCCAATATCTACCATTCTTAAAAAATTACATCAATCATGGAAGGTTTAAAGAAATAATTAGAAAAATTTGAACTAGAAAGAAAATTTCAATAAACCAAAATATTTTCTAAACTGTATCCAGATCCTCGAAGTATGTTTGACCACCGGATTATTAGTTAATTTATTTAAAGATAAATTAAATGAGGTTCTTCGATGAGAGAAAATTTTATAGCATAATTAAATTCCAGAGAGAACCATAATGGACAGTATTTATGGTTATTATAATATAACCAAAATGCAAGGTTCCATATATTGACTGCCCAGTAATAAAACCTAAAGTTTGGTAAGGTTAAACCTCCATTCTTTTCAAGTTTTTTTTAAAAGGACTGTATTTAGGCGAATATATTTCTTCTTCCATTTCTAAGATAAGATCGTGTCAAGGGAATAAAACCAATGATAAAGAAAGGGGTGACCAATTTGATAGTTGCCCCTTTCAGATGTTTGATTAGGATGAGAACATTTTCTCTGAATAAGTTTTTATGGTTTTTAGTAATTGTTACACCTAAATAGGTAAATAGATTTCTTACAATTTTAAAAGGAAGGTTAGAATTTATCGATGCCACATTATTCAAAGGAAAAAGATCACTCTTATGAAGATTTAACTTGTAACCTGAAAATGGGAAGACTGTTGGTTGAAAAATCTTAGAAATCCATAAATTATTTCTATACAAGTATACAGTATATATAAATTGCTCTGTTTATATGCCTTTTGTGTGTAGGCTATATTGTGTCTGTCTCCGGGCGTATGTTTCATCATGTGTGTATATGTATGTGCAATCAGATGACAATAAACTTGAATGTGAACTACAAATGACCCACACATTACGATTTAGAATGCCTTTTTCACACTGCAAAGCAATGACAGCTATAAAGAATGTATCTGCTAGGCAAGTCCTTATGCTTTGTAAGTTATTTTGGCAGGTAGAGTAGAGCTAGTGTGGTAAATATGGAGTACCATAGATGCCTTGGAGACAGAAATCAGCATGACTGAAGAAGACACAGTGATTACTGAAGAAAATCAGCCTGAGGAGCTCAACTGCGATATTAATATTGATGTTATCCCTGCGTGTTCACAGGGCAGACTTAACACTAGTTAATATTTTATGTTTAGCTTGCATGCTTTTTTAAGTAAGTTGCATTTGCTTCGTTATTCTGCATCTTGATCCAGATATTGGATGCAAATTGTAGAGAAAAAAATATAAGAAATAGTCACATTTGTGGACATTGAATGAACCAATGTTATCACAGGAAATTCCTGCCTGGTGGGACTGTGCTCCACCCTCTTCCCCTCCCCACCACCATTTTGTCTCGGTGCCTGCCAACATTTTGCTCATGCCTTGATGAAGCGGTCAAGCCCAAATTGTTGGTTATGTATCTTTGCTACATAAAATTGTTTAATATTTTTAATATCACTAACTATGCAATGAAATAATGACTAATGATGACTCCCAAGATATAAAATGAAAATGAAAGGAGGTGAGATTAAATGTTACGAGATATAATCGGGTTTCTGAACATCTAACAAGCTGTGAAGCATATTTTATTCATCTCCGTGAAAGACGCACTTTGGTCTGCCCCTAATTTGTTGGTCTTTTAGTGAGTGAAATGCTGAAAGGGGAAGTTGCTGACTTGAATATTCTGGGCTGCAGGAATATATGCAGAGCATCACATTGAAGCATGCTTCAGCCAAAGCAAAGGCTCTATGTATGAGGTAGGACGACAGTCTATGGACCTTCTGCCATCAGCTGTTGAGGGTCCCAACCTTGTGGAAAAACCTGTGGGGGGACCATATTAGACAGATTATGATATCTACAGAACTGATAACCCTCTGAAATCCATGCATTGATTTTTGATATATATTTTTATGAACATAGTTTAATTTGAATAAAAATTGATTATTTTTAAATGATACAGAGAGTGCTCACAAGGACAGCCTTGAATATTAATTCATAATTACTCTTGCAAAACCTGGAGTATACCTTTTTCTTCAATTCTTGCAACCTTTCTTGTGATAGACACAAAATATTAAGTAGAGGCCTCCACGAACAGAAATCCTCCTGTAAGGTGGTATACCTCCAAGTCAGGAAGCTTGGGGAGAAACTGTAGCTGTTAACTTGTCAACCTCTGAGCAGAGATGCAGAAAATGCTGGAGGAATTCACCGCGCCAGACACCATCCATGGGAGGCAAAAGATGGTCAACTCTTTGGAACCCTCAGTAAATTGTCCACGCCTACATTTCTCCATCTATCCTAATGTACCTTTAAAACTAGGAGGTGAGTATGAATGAAAGTCCAGCATGCTCATTGGCAACTCTGAACAACATTGTCACAAACAATACAAGATGCAAATATTTGGTGGCTGAATGAAAGACAAAAAGCTCTTCACGAGGCAATGTAATCGCACATAACAAGCCATGGGACAAGTAATAACTCTTCGCTTGATCTACAGATATGAAAATATTGCCACAATTACCTGGCTAAAAAGAAAGTTATAATTGTGATTGATGAAACCACTGGCGATTGAAGCTGGTGTATGCAAAAGGTCCTTGTTTATCATGACAAACTGACCTTCTCTTGGAGCCCCTGTCAGTTGAGTCGCCCCAAACTCAAAGAACACTGGGCTTTTATGCTCTTAAGAACAAAAATAACATGGATGATTCAATACAATTTCAATAACTTCAATGACTTTATTTACTTTGATATCTTCAGTCTGAAAGATGGTTTCATTGAATTACTTATTTACAGTGAAAGCACACAGTAGCTGCCAAGCAATTTAAGAATATTCAGACCCTTGGTGAGACAATTTATGTGGATGGACTGAAAGCTTCTGTGAACAGAGAACTGAAGCACCCAAAATTAATGCCGTGAGGCCTGCCCCTTGGGGTATACAAATATTTCAATATTGATAGATGGAGCCAATATGTAAACCATCATGTCTGAGATGCTGAGTGAAAAAATATCTGTTGTGAAACCTTCCATGATCTCATTCACAATGGTGCAAAATTACTGATGTCTACAGAACTGACTCATATTTCTTGTACATAGTAATTCCATGTTGCTGTTCTATTTCTACATTTGCTGTACGTGACAATGAAAATTAAACTAATTTTCAAAGTTGGAGGAGCAGAAGGTGCAAGATCCCAACCTTTGAATGCCAAGCAATGATATCGATCGATTGCTGCTAGGGCTCGTCTTCGAGAGGCTTCATGTTGGCATCACATCTTTCTTACTTCATTGCAGAAGCTTCAAACAATTTCTTTCTCTGCTTTTTACTCTGAGTCGTACTCCATCGGTCTGAAGTATCCCAAAGCACAAAAAGAATGTCTTTGAAATGATATTGCTACTTAGGCCAATGCAACAATATTAATGTGGTCTTGTTTTCATTTTTGTGGGGATGGTGATGAAGACTCAGCCAAGGATTCTTAATGTGATTTATCCAAAGAAAATTGAGGAGATCCTCAAAGATGTAAAGCTTTGTTAACCCAAAAATAATGATTCCTTCACACTCATCCTTTGATTTTAAAACATTACTAAAAGAATGAGGAAGCATGTTAGATGAAATTGATTTGATTTGTTACACCACAAAATCTTTTGCCACGGGCCAAGCAGATTAATGGCATCTTTAAAGGTAAGAACTGTTTGAAGTAAGGGATTATGCAGAGGTATAGGGGCATCTGGGTTCTTAGTCAGTGGCCACTGCAATTTTTGCCCTTGCTCAGCTGTCAACAACATTGAGAACTTGACACCTCAATGGCTGTCCTGTGAGAAGATGACACTGTAAATTGTGCATTGATACTGATGGATACATTCGGAATTCAACCTTCAGAAGCATCCAAATGGCATGTTAGCAGTTGAAATCAAAGTTGTGCTTCACTTTTTACTAGCACTTATCCAAATAAACTAAAAATAAAACTTAGTCAAGATAAACAGATGAATATATTAAACCATTGTTAATTAATTAAAAACATAAATGTGCAATGAAATTGAGAAAAATAAACAAAAGGTTGATTCCAATGAGTAGACTGGATCTGTTGCACAAATTTTAGTTGGCAGAAAGCTAAGAGGAAAGATATGGAGTGTGTTCATTTCTCAGCTCAGCAACTTACAGGATGATAACAAAAGAAATAGAAACAGGAGTAGGCTATTCAGCCCATCAAGCCAGCTCCACCATTCAATTAGATCATGGCTAATCTGCTAGTTTTTGCCACTTACCTGCCTTTTACCCATATCCCTTAATCCCCTACTTTGTAAAAATCTATCCAACATTGTCTTAAATATATTTACTGAGGTCGCCTCCATTATGTCAATGGGCAGATTCACCATCCTCTGAGAAAAGCAGCTCCACTTAATCTCCATCCTAAATCTACTCCCTGAATCTTTTTTTGAATATTTTTAGTTTTTACATACATGTAATTAGTAAATTATTATACAATACAACGAGTGCATTATATAAGTCGGTGTTTAAATTGAGAATTTCATTCATGATGGTTATATCCCCTCCCCTTCCATCCCTATCCCAATCCCCACCCTTATATAAAGAATACATATTCAAAGGATTATATATACTAAAAAAAAATTTAAAGAAAGCATTATGCTACCTTGGATTACAACACATTGGAATCAAACAGATCTTATATAGTCATTTCATTTTAAGGAAGCCTGTTAACTCAGGACTGAGGAGGTTGGAAGAACATTTCTACATATTTTTTCATAATTGCATATTTATTTCTCAAATTATATGTAATTTTCTCTAAAGGGATACAACTTTATATTACTGCATATTAATGCGAATCTGATTTCCATGTCATTGCAATGCATGTCCTTGCTCCTGCTAAAGCTACTTTAACAATTTTCATTTCGTGAATTGATAACTTCACCTTGGTTCTTATTCCTTCTATATTCCCCATTAAGAATAAATCTTGGTTTAATGGGAATACTATACCTGTAACTTGTTCTAAAAAAAATTCCCCAAGTCTACCCAAAAGACTTAGAACATTACCAAGTTGAGTGTTTTAAAAAAAAAAGTATGTATCTTTTCACCACACCTAAAACATTAATCTGATAAATCTGATTTCATTCTATTCAATTTTTGTGGTTTTAAATATAATGTAAGAAATTGTATTGAACCAATCAATATCTTACATTAATAGTATTTGTCAGACTGTCTTGACAGCGATCAGGCCATCTTTGCTCAAGTGTGATCTTCAAGTCCAACTCCCATGTCTGCCTATTTTTATGCAGTCCTTGCTTAATAGTTCCTTTTTGCAGTAAAAGAAATATTACTGATGTAAATTTCTTAGTGTTTCCTCTCCTAATGAGTGCTTCAACCTCGCTACAAATAGGTAACCGCATCTCTGAACCTAATCTTTCCTTAAGCATGCTCTCAGTTGGAAAAAACAAAATAAAATCTTGTTGAAAAATATAAAAATCAAAGGCAATTTAGGTGATATATTTGCTCTTATTGCAATTTCATTATTTACCTTATTCCAAATAGTAATCAAATGTTTCAACAATGGTGTCTCTTTTGGCCCAATTAATAATTTTGAATCCCATTTTTATATGAATTCCTCTGCCAACCTCTCTCTTATTTTATCTAGTTCTATTTTAATTCATGCCGGCTTTTCTCTTTCTTCAAAGAAAGATGCAAGGAATCTCATTTGAGCTGCTTGATAATAATTCTTAAAGTTAGGGAGCTATAAACCTCCCTGTTCACATTTACATGTTTTTTTTTCTATAAAGATTCTTGACATTTTACCTTTCCAAAGAAATTTCCTTACATGTTTAATTCTTGAAAAAACTTTTGTGGTATTAATAGGTAAAGTTTGAAAAAGATATTGAATTCTAGAACATATATTCATCTTTATACAATTAACTATGCAAAATCTTGAGGCTATGTACCCAGTTCTGGTCTCCCCACCAATGAAAACAAGTTACCAACCTTTATCTTATCCATGCCTTTCATTCTTCTATGATATGAAGTCCAGAACTATTTGCTTACCTACAATGCCATCTAACTCGTTATAATATTATCGGAGACCAGGTGTACAGTGATGATTTGTGATGCAAATTCCTTGGCTCCATATATTTTCTTCTTGGGAATGTAATACATTATTTGGGTATTAACATTTTACATTACGGAAAGAACCTTGGATACATTGAATTCTCAAGAATGGAACTGGCATTTCAGCCCAATGTGTATTCACTATAAGTTCAAAAGAATATTTAGGTCAGGCAGCATCTGAAGAGAAAACAAAAAGTAATGCTTGTGGTAACACTAAAAGATAGACTGGAACCTTGTGGATATATTATTTTTGAACTACATTGAAATGAAAAAGTGAATTGAAGTGGGTGGCATGGTTACAATGCCAGCGATCAGGTCCAGGGTTCAAATCCCACGCTACCTGTAAGGAGTTTGTACATTCTCCCTGTCTGTGTGGGTTTTCTCTGGGGGCTCCAGTTTCCTTCTACTATTCGAAACATACCAGGGTTGTAGGGTGTATTTAGGTGGCATGGACTCGTGGGCCAAAAGGGCCTGTTAGATTCAGATTTCTGATTTATTGTCTGAGTACATACATGACATCACGTACAACACTGAGGTTCTTTTTTCCTGTGGGCATGGCCAAATTATCACCTATTTGGTAGTGCAAAATAACTTTACAGATAAAGAACTGTAAACAGGTAACACATGTAAACAAACTGTGCAATATAGAGAGAACAAAGATCAATAAAGTGCACATACAAGAGTCCCTGTGAGTTTGTTGTTGAGTCTGATGGTCTATGTTATGTCTAATTAAAAATTTGAATTAAAAAATTTTTATAATAGAAATATTTTTTATCTTTGGTTGTTTTAACATTGTAATCACTCCACCTTTTCTGCAAATAGTGAATCATCTCATTGAATGTCTTCTTCCAGATAACATAAACCTTGTATTGCTGCAGGAAAACAGTAGGAAAATGAAACCTACCTATGGTGTGTGATTTAAGTTTTTGCAAATGTTTAGCGATTCAGGTACTCAGTTGTGTGTGAAATTGTGTGCTTCTTTATTAGTACTGTTCCCAATGATCCAGTTGTTTATTTTTTAGATCTTTTATTGGTGCTGCTGTTCAGTAACACTAAAGGCAAATTTCTGGGAATGCTTAGAAGCGTAGATTATTAATAACTAAGAGGACCAGTGAGGGGCACAGCAACACAGACTGACGCAGACTCCAGGTGACTTGCCACACAGGGTATGGGCTGCCAGAGACTGGCTCATGGAAACCAGCTATCAGAGTTGGGATTTGAGACAGCACTGAGAGCAAAAAGGGCTCCCGAAGGGCCACAGGTGCTGAAGGCTTCCCGATCGTATCGAAGATTTGGATCTGGAGCTTGGGTTACCGATGGATCAAACGGGAATCCATGCAGCTGCAGAGGTTGCGGGAGCACTGGAGGCAAATCCATGGACACTCTGTAGGGACTTCCTTTGCTGCTTTCTGCTTGCACTGTAAGGGGTGTTGGGCATCACTAATGGCAACTCTGTCTGCCTTATGGCAGGCATAAGGCAATTCTGTATAATATTACATGTTCTTTGTTACTGCCTGACAATAAAGGAATTCTGAATCTTGAGCTTTCCCTGAGGTGTGAAGACAATAGGTCAGTGATAAATTGATCCTTGATATATAATAGAACTTCATGTACTAAGGTAAGAAGTCCAGTAATAGCATATTGAATTTGTGGACCTTAACCTAGCAAACATATGTAAATACAAAACTGAACATGCTTCATAAATGTTTATCAAAAGCGGCATATTTTAAATCTGTCTTTGCCACTTTGATACAACAATGTGGGCCAAACATCTTGTGTTCAGAGGAAGTGTATCTGTTCGACATTGATAGTATAATCCTTGAGTGTAATAATTGAACTCCCCAGTGAGCCAGATATCATGTAATTTGCTTCAGGCCTGACAAAGATTATCTTTTTGCAGGTGGACTGATGTATTTGGTAAGACGAGATCAGATGTGAAATCTTCAAATGTGTGATTTCACAGACATTGTAAACGTACTGAGTAGCAGTCAAAACAGATTATACTCACTCTAACTGTTACACAAAAACTAATAAATCAAATGCCTAAATCCTTAATTGAGCTGACTTGCCTCTTTTAGCTGAACTTGCTTTCAATGAATGATAATTAGTCTCTTTGGGTTGCAAAACCATTCTACAAAGCCTCACGTTGACAAGATACAGAACATCTCAGCTCCAAGTTGCAGGATAATACTTTTTTTTGCTTCCTGTTTTGTGCTCCGATTACTTGGAAAATTTGGCTGAGGATTTAACTTGGTTCTTCTCTAGTGAGATAAAAGACCTGTTATGACACACTGGATATGGAATAAGCTGAATGGATAATTGATGCTTTTTTCTTGAATGTCATTGATGACATATATGTTGCTTTAAAGAAAACGCACTGCTTTCAAATTGAATAGGAAACTTTAATATTCTGTTTTTTTTTAAAAAAAAAAACATCTTTTCTGCTCAATTCAAAATATTCCATTTAAAGCAATCTTAATAATATTTTCCTAATCAAAACTACTGACAATGAATCACCTCCAACCCAAGGGAAATGCCTACCTGACTTGAATGTCGTTGTTTTCTTTAATTTCTGCAATCTTGAACTGCCCAGATGAGATTAACATTACAATTCTACAAAAAGGGTTATTTTTCTGTTTTTCACTTTTATCCCCTTGACATTTCAATGAAGGGCCTATACAGAAGTGGTGTAAATTTTAAGAATTGATTCTCTTGTGTCATTCTGCCTCTATTCTCTTGACTCCTGTAATAGAGGTGGCTGCAGATGTATAATCAAACCAACACATTCTTATCAATGAAATCTGCGGTAAAAATCCATGCACAAAGGTACCATAGAGATGCCAGGTTTGGGAGGTCACTATCTGCCATTTAGACATGTCAATGTTATGGACTGCTTGGTATAAGACCCAAGTAATAATGCTGAATCTTAACTTTTAAATCGCAAGAGCATTATCAAATTATATTTCTATTTATTTATTGAACACAATGTAGATTATTTTTCTAGTTTTGGACCAACCATATCTCAAGTTGAAAATCATTAATATAGATACTGATTGGGGGACAGAATGCAAACTGGGAGAAATCTAGGTTTTGATTAGTGTTCAATCCATTTTTTCTGCATTGCAGATCAGTAGTAAAAGTCCTTTTTTAAGAGACAAATATTTGCATAATTTGTGATTAAATGGGCAGTAGATGAAAAAGTTAGTCTGATTATCTTTTTTTCAACAATATTTATTATGTATGAGAATGGCATCATTCTTACTTGGCAAAGATCTACAATAAAGATTACGGGATTCTTCTACAAACACTAATCTGGTTATGGGTTTAAAAAAAAAAATGATACAGCAAGAGAACTGTCTGAATCCCTTCAGTTATTGATATACTCAGTAAGCCTCAGCACAAAATTCTGAGAGTAAATCAGGAGAAATAACTATTATTTGCAATCACTAAGAGATTATGAAAGTTTCTGTCTACTTACATCGCTGTAGACCTCTGAGATAACAGATAAACACATAAGACTAATAGGAACAGCTTCCTTTGAAATGCCTGTGGATCAATCTGTGAAATCTATAGAACTATTAGAAATGCTATGCGCCTGAAACCTATCATCAATATGGATAGAAAACATAGAATTCTGTGGACACTGTGGTTGAAGTAACAACTCACGATGCTGGAGAGACTCAGCAGGTCAGACAGTGTCCTTTATGTAGCAAAGGGAAAGATACAGAACTGATGTTTCAGGCTTGAGCCCTTCATCAAAGGATGAGAAAATGGTGGTGAGCGTTAGAATAAGAGTGTGGGGGGGAGGAGGTGGCGGGGCGGGGGATAATAGGTGAACAAGGGGGGGGCGGGGCGGAGCGGGGGATAATAGGTGAACAAGGGGGGGCGGGGCGGGGGATAATAGGTGAACAAGGGGGGGCGGGGCGGGGGATAATAGGTGAACAAGGGGGGGCGGGGCGGGGGATAATAGGTGAACAAGGGGGGCGGGGCGGGGGATAATAGGTGAACAAGGGGGGCGGGGCGGGGGATAATAGGTGAACAAGGGGGGGCGGGCGGGGGATAATAGGTGAACAAGGGGGGGCGGGGCGGGGGATAATAGGTGAACAAGGGGGGGCGGGGCGGGGGATAATAGGTGAACAAGGGGGGCGGGGCGGGGGATAATAGGTGAACAAGGGGGGAGGAGAGGACAGCTGTACTGAGGGGTGGAAAACTGAATTTTCTCAAGCAGGTGTAATGCAGATAATTTTGCACTGTAGAGTAAGTGCATTGATTTCTTCATTGGTCTTTTGAAAGTTGAGAAAACGTTGCAGCTGTTCCAAATTATTCTCTTGTAGTAAGTGCAATAAAAATCAAGGTGAGCTATTTTCTCTGAGATGTTAATTTTATCTACACATTGCTTGAAATCTATGACAGAGCTATTGAATGAAATTTGCTGTTGAAACAACTCTGAAAGACATGTAGAAGAACACAACTCTTCAATCAATACTCAAGTTTCCATGGACAAGATTCAGATAGCATTTCCAGTTTAACTTTCAGGCTACAGTACTAAGTGGCAAGTAATGGACCATTGTCAATGAAAGAAATTGTAGCCACCTATCTTTGATGTTCAGGGGTATCACGATCATCAGTCTCCACATCCTCTACATCTCAATTGACCAGGACTTGATCAGTCACATGAGGGGAAGTTGGGAAAACTACCTGTATCATAATTTGCAAAATGTAAAGCCACATTGCCTATGTATGCTTCAAGAAACGTGAGCTGAAAATAAAATACAGATTTACAAATAAATTTGTGAGCAAATTTTGTCCACATCTCAATTTATTTTGGTTATGACGTGATTTCTGCCTGAAATGCTGTAACGTTGGGGTGGGGGAGGAGGGGAGTGTTGTGGCTGCGAAAGCAACTGAGAGGCTTAGTATCTTGACAGGCTAACACTTATCTACAAAGCATGTCAGCAATGTGCCTAAGCTCTGGATTAGTGCAGATCCAACAAGTTTACAGATGATGAAAATTATCCAAGATGCAAGAGCCTATTTGATTGGCACCCGCTCTGCTCTCTAAATGTTCACGCCTCTAATACAGACACATTGTGGCTTCAGGCGGCACCATCTACTGGATACTGTACCTTCCATGCCATTTCCTTATTCTATATTAACTTCTTAGTCATCTGAAAATCACCACAAACATATCAGCTGATGTTTCACTTTTTCACCTCTATAGAACTTCTTTTAATCTGTTTTGATATTTCTTGCAAACTTGTTCTTCCAGGTTCATTATCATCTGATTGTATAAGTACAACTGGATAAAGCAACGTTCTTCGGTCATCGGTGCATAAACATGTAAATACACATGCAAACATAGCACAAATACACACAAATGATTCCTATGCAGTACATAATCATATACTGTATAAAATAAATAAATATTGTTAAATAAAGAGTAGATTCTCAGGGTTTTTTTAAATGAGCAGTTCATTGGTCATTCATCTGTCTGACTGCCCGGGGGAATAAGCTGTTTCTCAGCCTGGTGGTTCTGGCTCTGATACTTCAGTATCATTTTTCTGATATGAAAGGCTGGAAGATGCTCTGTGCAGGGTGGTAAGGGTCCTTAATAATTTTGCAAGCCCCTCTTCAGACAATGATCCTGGGGCAGGGTGGAGGGAGCCACCAGTGATCCTCTCTACCACTTTTATGGTCCTGTAGATTGACCTATGATCCAATGCTCTATAGTCTACAGCAATCATTCCACACAGTGATGCAGCCAGCCTGGGTGCTCTTAATAGAACTTCTGTAGAAAGTAGACAGGATGGCCTTGCCCACCTCCGTCTTCTCAGGAAGTGGAGTTGCTGTTGCTTCTTCCTGGTAAGTGAGGAAATGTGTGACCAGGTTAGGTCACCTCTTATGGGTATTCCAAGACACTTGGAGCTCTCTATTCCCTCCAATACAAATCTATTAATGTGTAGTGAAGGGTGATCGTTCATGGTCCTCCAGAAGTCCATGATCATCTCTTTTGTCTTGTCCACATTGAAACTTAAGTTGCTTTCATCCCATTCTTTAATATCAAGGCTATTTTTTGATTTTGATGTTCTCTTTCCTAAATTAAGTCTTCTGGAATGTTTAAATCCTAACCTTGGTGACTTTTCAACTACAGATCTAATTATTATTCGATTTTACATATTTACTTAATTCTATCCCATTAATTCCTTTATATTGTAACAAATGTGACATGTATTATGGTAGAAAGCTTTTCAGATTTTACCTTTGCACCATATTCTTCCTACACTGACTCCAATTGGTAGGTGCAAGAGAGAGTCTTGACCTGACAAATGATGGATATCATTACCCATTTTCCTACTTTGCTCTTTTATTTTAATTTCCTAAATTTTGCTGAGGAACAACATATACCCCACATTTGTTCAATAACTTTAGTTATTTGATTGGCTGGTACACTTGTCAGTCTGATTTGATCCAATGGACATCTCCCTCTTTTTTTCAAAGTCGCCTGAATTGATATCCATTTCCCCTACACTAATATTTGAGCCATACATCCAATAATTTAAATTTTATACCATATGCTCATTTTTATTGCAGTTGGTAACTCAGAGTTATCTTAGAAATGTAGCTGGAAACGTGCTTTCATCGTGATCTCAATCAGATATATTGTAAGAAGTACAGCTTTTATTTTTACTGGAATTGCGAGCACCCGCAGGATTGCTTCATTCTCTCCCTGTTATTTTATTTACTCGTGAATTTGCTTGTTCGAAGGAAAACTGTTGTAATTTCAAAGCAGGAAATGACAAAGGATCAACATTTTCTATTTTCAATGGCAATTTGCACATTAGTTCCATGCTTTGTTCAGCATTCTGAATAATTGTGAAAACCATTCTTCTAGACAAAATACATGACAGTTTTAAAAAACTGTGAACTTCTCAATTAACTGTTGGTGTAGAAAGCAGAGATGTTCATAATGTTGAGGCTGGTATCAGTGATGTTTTGGTAAAATTAATCAATGATGATGTTTTCCATAGTTTCTGGATCTCTCTGAAGACATATATTCTGTATTTGGCTAAGCAGGTAGCGTCTATATTTGCAGACTTGCTTTTGCTAGTAACCTTTATTTTTCATAAAATTGGCCCACATTGATCATCTTTGAACATTGAGAGAAACACCATAGACTAAAGTGCAAATCATGATTTGTGACTTTCAGGTAAATAGTCTACAAACATTTTTTAAAATCTGGATAGTTGGCTGTTACTTTAGATGGTGTGAAATAGATCTTTCAATTAAAATCTATAAATCTATTTTCAAATCAAAGCATCTTATTCCAAAGATGTTAATCTCTGGCAATTGCAAAACCATTTCTGCTTGAACAGTGCTGAAATATAAAGGGGTATTTAGTCTTGTTTCATTAAATGAGAAGTCAATAACAGAATCAAAATTGATAGAAAATTGTCATTGGTGTCAATTTCAAAAGAATCCATTGGAATTTAGTACCAATTTGAATGGGTAAAGGTTGTCTCGCATTTTGCTTCCAAGTATATATTAATTTTGGTTGTTCTGACCAATTAGTTCCTTAATATCCTCAGAAAGATTAGTAAGAACATAAAAATTAGGAGTAGGGCTTGGTCATCTGGCTCATTGAACCTGCTCCACCCTTCAATGAGATCAAGACTGATCTGATGATAAGCTTATTTCTGCCTACCTGCCTTTTCCCCATAATCCCTTAATTCCCTAAAGATGTAAAAATCTATCCAATCTTAAATATACTTACTGAGGTCACCTCCACTGCTTCAATTGGCAGCAAATTCCATAGATTCACCATCCTCTGGGAAAAACAGTTCCTCCTCATCTCCATCTTAAATCTTGAGGCTATGTCACCTCGTTCTAGTCACCCCCCCCCATGGAAACTATCTATGCCTTTCATATTTTTAGACATTTCTATAAGATCCCCTCTCGTTCTTCTAAGTCAGCATCAAAACACCCAAAATAAGAAACCAGTGATATTGCTTATTTTGACACCTGATCCAAAGATGTGCAATTTTAATTTGATTTTACAGACCCGCTTATTGAAGAAGGTATGGGTATGTCAAACTCAAGGATGGCACTCTGTTTCTCCCTTTATAAATGAATCCTTGATTTCCTCATCTGTAGATCCTAATTAGTGCGGATTAGCAACATCACCTCCTACTTAATGCCCATCAACACAGAGGCCCCTGAAAGCTGCATGCTTAATTCCCTGCTCCATTCCCTCTGCACCTACAATTACCTAGTCAAGTTTGGCTCCAATGCAATCTATAAATCTGTCGATGGCATCACCATTGTCGGCTGAATAATGGGTACAAATGAGGCAGAACGTCGAATGGAGATCAAGAATCTGCTTGCCTGGTGCCAGAACAGCAAGCTTTATCTCAAGGGTAAAATCTGCAGACACTGTGGTTGAAGTAAAAACATGGTGCTGGAGAAACTCAGCAGGTCAAGAAGTAAAAACTCGGTGCTGGAGAAACTCAGCAGGTCAAGCAGTGTCCTTTATACAGCAAAGGTAAAAATACATAACAGACGTTTCGAGCTTGAGCCCTTCATCAAGGTATGGAAAAATGTTGGCAGGGGTCTGAAAAAAAGAGTAGGGGGCGGTGTGGTCGCAAAGACAGGAGGTGATAGGTGGAGAAGGGAGGGGGGGACAACCGTGATCAAGGGGAGGAGGGATGGCTTGGTGAAGGGAGAGGGAAGGGAGGGAGGAGAACTGGAAAAGGGAAGAGAAGGGGGAGGGGGAAAAGGAGAGAAGTTTAGCAGAAACCAGAAAAGTCGATGTTAATGCCATCTGGCTGGAGAGGGCCCAGATGGAAAATCAGGTGTTTTTCTTCCAATTTGTCAGTGGTCAAGGTGGAACAGGACATAAGGCCATGGACAGACAGATGAGTGTGGGAGTGGAACACAGAACTGAAATATTAATTACATGTTTGTTGGGTTCTGAACAATCTAATTTTCTTCATGATGTTTACTTCTGATCTTCTCAGAAATCATAAAGGTACATGTTCAGAACAGATGTATGTAAAACTTTAGAGAAGCCACGTTTGGAGTATTGTGGGCAGTTCTGGTCACTTTGTTTCACAAAGGATATTGAGGCTAACAGAGATGGTGCAGATGATGTTCACCTTCATGTTGTCCATACTGGAGAGTACCAGCTCCAGGGAGATTTTGAAACTGTGTTTATTGGAGCATTGAAGGCTAAGGGGCAACGTTATATAAAATTATGAGAGGTGGTGGATAGGGTAGATAGAGCCATTTTCCAAGGATAGAATTGACAACTAATGTAGGGGATAGCCTTAACGTGAGAGAGGAAAGTCAAAGGATATTCAAAAGGGAAAAAAATATTTAATTTTTTTTTTTACACAGGTAGCTGCTTGGATAATGCTGTCAGAAAAGGTGATAGAAACAGATAATATAGCAATGTTTAAGAAACATTTGGACAGACACATGACCTGGCAAGGCATAAGGGGGTTATGGACTTTGTGGTAGGTTTAGTTCCGATGGGCATCAAGGTCGGTTGAAATATCATGGGCTAAATATTACTATGTTCTATAAAGCAGAAAAAATAGCAGAAAACTCTATAAAACAATTATGATCCTTTGGGTGACTTCTTGAAATAGCATACTTTGTTTAATTCTGATTAGTATTGCTTGACTAACTGTGTCGTGTGTGGTGTAATATGATAACACTGACTGGTATAATTTGAAATAGAGCAGTGGCAGTATGTCTGTTTAAAAAATTATCTTGTCCTGTTCTATGTTCGTCAGAATTCAAATGCTAATTTATCCCTCAGTGGAATTTCATCGATCTGTTTTCATGGCCCTAACTAACTGCAGGAAGCAGAATGGAGAAAAAAGTATTATGAAAAAAATTAAAATTCTAATAATTATAGTAATATATCAGATTTTTGGTCCTGCAATAGAATTTATTTAACACTATATTTTATGGCCAATAATTATTGCAGTTCTCCCTCCAAATCAGTACACCAAGTGTTGCAGAGCTGTTATTTTGTTGGCATGGTGATGCCAGACAATATGACATAAAAGAGGCAAACTTCCTTGGACCTACTAAACATAATGTTAGATGGAAACTGAAGGGCTTGGAGCAATGTGCTGCAAATGCCAATGGAAAACTGGAAATATTATTGAGTTACGTTGAGACAATGACAGTCTTACGATCGACTGAGCCAATTACCAGAATCCAATTGGTTGATTTTTCACACGCTTTTTGTAATTTTACTTTTTGAAAATATTAATAATGCTTTCAACTATAAATGCTCAAATTCCTTCATTTTATCATATTCTAACCATCACATTCTAATCCTAAACAGTGTATGATCACATTACAATCTCACATTGGCTCATGCATTGTGCCTGAAGTAGCTGTCATTTATGTCTTGTCCCTCGGATGATTGTAGACAATTAAGTCAATGTCCTGTTGCATTGTGCAATACCAAGTTCTATTTAAGGTTTATTATCACATGCACCAGAATCATCTAACAAAATTGAGTTAAATATGATGATGGAAAATTGGATGAATCCATATGTCATCAGTTACCATTTTAATGTTGTGCATGTCATCTTTTCATAATACTTTGGTTTGGATTAAGGTTTTATGAAGAATGGCAAATGGAGGCTTGCATCAATGACCCTAAAGAAAGTTACTTTTTCATAAAAATTTAATGTTCTCTGGATGTGATTTTTATCTTATCCTTTCAATCTGGAGCAATCCTTGCGGATCTTGGGCTAATGGGACAAGGTAGAAGGTGAAATATCATAAATCAATTATAACATTTTGAAAGGCAACCAATTTTAAATATTATTCTGAGAGAATAGAACTCCACATGTACTAAAAATCTAATTATTTCAGGCCCGAACTGGAAATTACAGCTGGACACCATCAACAACTCAATTTGGGAATTATTTTGTTTGTTACCTCAAATAAGATAACCATTTGACACATCAGGCCTGTACTGGCAATTTGCACCAGGAATTCTTTAGTTACCCCACTTTTAACCCTGCAGTTATTTTTACTCAGTTATGAACAAATATGTTGTCCATGAATGTTTGAGTTACATTCTAGAATCAAGTCCCCTGTTGCCTAATAGCCCCCCTTTAGTTTGTTGTCGTAGCTTAGATGCAGAAAGCTGAGGGATTGCAGCAGAATGAATGAATCACCACTGGTGAGAGGACACCAGGCACTGATCTCCACAGGATTATGCGATATTCATGAGCTGGACTATGAAGCAACGTAGTTTTCACAAGTTGCTTCAAAACATTAAGATAATATACAACATCTACCATCAAGGCACACTGCACCATATTAATCCTGTCGGCCAAGAGAAAAGGAAATCTATTTCCTTCTCTTTGAGCAAAGATCAGTTCCCTACGTTATGCACAGGACATTATGCAAGTTGTGTTATTTTGCAGATACCTCAAGCTTCGGCCCTAAAAGATTACAAAGTTTAAAAGTTCTAGGGCATAGTGACCTCATTAGCAACTGAGAAAAAAGACATCAAATAAATAAAATATTAAAAAAGAGAAATAAGATGTCAACCTATTCTGATGGAATTATGGCTGGAGTTTTTTTGCTTACTTCAGTGAAGTCATCATGCAGATCTCTCATGTTAAGGATAAGGCTCATGTTGGAGAGTTCTTCCCAAATGCTCTGGATTGATACGATCTCTGATGGATCCTTTTATCTAGTCTTCTTCCTTCTTCCTTTTGTTAATCTATTCATCTTATCTGCCCCTCACCTCCCATCACCCCGCTAAGATGCTCTTGCTGAGGGCCTCCATTGTTTGCACATGCACTCACATGTGTCACTTCTGAGCTCTTCTTGGATGCCATCTCCCCGTGGCTATGGGAGAGCAACTTTGAAAGAAGGCCCTATACATGGATCACTCACCAATGGTGGGCCTTGCTTCCCTTCTCATCCTTTCATCGCGTTGGGCTCCAGCAGCAGCAGGAGCTTTTTGTTTTTTTAGAAGAAATATTTAAATATGTTGTGTACATGTTCAAGTATATTTCAACAACTTTTAATCAATCAAAACATTACTTAACCTAACTTTTTTAACAGGAGGTTTAGACTCCACGTCCTAATCCCAGAGCATCATGTGCTGTCTCCCCTTTTATGAGCAGATTAATAGAAACATTCCAAACTATGTACCTCAATTCAATTTTGATTTTTTAAAATGTTTGTTGCTTTGATCACTTTTGTTCTTTAATTTTTGCAAAGGTCAATGACTGGAATCAAAGGGTTAATTTGCTCTGATGGTTGGAGCTGCAGCATTGTTTCAAATGCAGTAAATTCATAAAATTGCTCAAGTGTAAACTGGCATACTACACCTGAATGCACTGAGTAAATGTTAATAGATTTTTGTTTAGGCCTTTATTAGTAGCTATTAATAAAGAATGTGTAGATTTATTAGTTTACTGCGGTGCTGGTGAATTTAATTGTTTGTGATTTAAGATGGTTTAAATTACCTGAGAGCATTGGCAGAGATTGAAGGGTAAATTGAGGAGAATTAATGATGTGCGGGAAATGGCCATGAACTGATCAAAATTGTGATGACAAAATGTTACTTTTTAACTGGATGTTTTCTTTGTTGATGAAAATGCATTAAAAACGCCTCAGCTTATGCGGAACAAGATATAAAATGCGAGTCCACAATGTTAAGGATTTAAAGTTGATCAAATGGAAATGATTGGAAATGAGCTCACGCTGGGCATACGATTATGAAGCTTTTATGACAAACTCTAATTTTGCTGATATTTTTATTCTCTGATTTTCCACATCAATTATTTTTCAGGTCCCACAGAACTATTTCTATGGGTGTGTTCTCCTGTACTCTCTCCTCTTCAAGGAACTTCTGGGTTTGACCTTTGCACCAGGCCTCTGAACCTGAACAGCAGTCTTCTGATGCTCCAAAATTATCTCCACCTTCATCAAATTTATCCATCGTAGATCTAATTTATACCCCTTGTTTCATCTTTACTCCCATCACATCAGTTTCAGAGAAGGTAAACGTTCCTCTCTTTTGAGAGGAAAAATCATTTGGGTGGTCAGTCCATTGGATTCCACCTTCCTGGTTATTTCACTATTGGCCCTGGGATTAAAAATCTCCATGCTGAGTCACTTGCATTTGCTTTTCCAAATTCTCGGCCTTCTGGCAGTTACTGAACTCCTCAACCACATTCTCCCATTTCCTTTCATTTTAAAATTGTGCTTACGTGCCTATTTAGAGCCTTTATTTCTGATCTCTCAAGGGTTACGAGCCCAAAAGACCCCAAAACTCAGCAGCAATAGACATTCACCAAGACCAGTGGTTTTTAAAACAAAAGTTATTTTTAATCAACTTTAAATATGAAAATAGAATCAAACTTTAACTTATCTCTACACTTAACAAACCCAAATTAACCCCCTTCTAATTCTAAGCGCATGTATATGTAATGTGTATAAATTTAACAAAAGTTCTTTGGTTCACAGTTCAATCTCACTTCTCCTTCTTCCAAGTTCTCTGGATGCAGGCAGTTCTTATACTGTGCACAGAATTTAACATGTATAAAGTTCACCAGGCTTTGGTGCTCAAAAGGTAAATGTTTACCGCTCAGGAAGGTTCTTGTAGGGTTTGCAGAGAGAGATTTGTTGTTCCAGGATTTCCACAACTGAGGTACCACCACTAGTCACCTCAATGTCTCACTGATGAAACTTGCCCCATCAGGGTTTTCCAGATGGTAACCTCTTTCTTCAGGCTACCACAGAGATCCTTTCTATTCCTCTTGTTCCAAGAGAAACATTACACAGATAGCACTTCCAGCCATCCACTGCTCTGGAACTTTCTATCTGTTTCAACCAGCTTCCTGGCTTTCACTATTCAGCTGCTTTTCGGTGTCACACACACACACTAGCTGAGAGATCTTGTTAACTTGTCACTCTCTTCCTCCAACTAAGACACCAGAAAGTCCATGTGACTCTCACTTGCAAAACCCCCACCTTCTTCAGCAAACAACAGGAGTTCTCCTCCTTGGTCAAGATGTTGTCTTGGATAAACAAAGCCCAGGAGTGACCTTTCTGTAAGCACACTATAAGTACTTTTTAACACCTAGTTTGTCTCCTACATACAATGGTCTTTCATTTCAATTAGCACCTACTTGTGAAATGTGCATCACATTCTCCAGAGATCCTGCAATGTTATTGAGAATATGAATTCTTCAGTCTTTTAAATAAGATCTGTTTTAAAATGTGTGTATGTATGTAACCCACTAATTTTACAAATTCCTCCCAATATTTATCCATTACACAAGTGATGGACAACTTGTTTATCTATTTGTTAGAGCACAAATTGATAATTCCAGAATTATCTGGTAAATCTGCCATTTCTTTACTGAAGATTGCTTATTAAATCTGCCCTCTGCTTTGTGTTTCACCTCTACCTGGTTCACCAATCCCATATTGACTTTGCCTGGTTCCTTTCTTATTTTCCAATCAGCACCAGTGACTTATTAGGCATTGGCTGTTCTTCTTGCTCTCAGATATCCCTTGATCCCCTTCTGCTTGTATCCCCTTCATTTACACACACTCCCTCAATGAATTCACTCCAGCACAGTGCCAAGATTTCCACAAATGCTGATAACATCCATCTGTAACTTCCCACCACCATCTTGCTCCTCCAGAGTTTTAAATTTATCTTTTTGCTTGTCCAAGATGCAGTACTAACTGATCAGAAAATTTCTACAAATATTGAAAAAAAGGTTGTTTTCAAATCTCTGTGACAACCTTCCTTCTCCAAAAAAAATCCCTCTTGAGACATAAAAGACTGCAGAGGATGGAATCTGGAGCAACATAAACTGCTGAAGGAAGTCAGCAGGTCTCAGAACCACTGCACCGTCCCATTTGAAAACATGCCTTTTGCCTCCCCAGATGCTTCTTTCA
Source organism: Narcine bancroftii (assembly GCF_036971445.1). Taxonomy (NCBI): domain Eukaryota; kingdom Metazoa; phylum Chordata; class Chondrichthyes; order Torpediniformes; family Narcinidae; genus Narcine; species Narcine bancroftii. The sequence goes on from NC_091474.1 coordinate 3,225,381, forward strand.
GCAGTTTATTTTTTTTAAACTCCAGCCACTGTTAACATTACATTTAAAATATCAACTTTTATTTGTCCACCTATGATCAAAGAATTCATTATTCCACAATTTCTTATATTATTTCTGACTTTCCTTCCAGTTAATTACAAGAGGATGATATCATTCTCTATGCAACACCTTGTTTGAAACATTGATGTATATCTTAAACCAAGCTGTAATAGGAAAAACTACAGGTCATTTTTTAAGTTTTACTAAAGAATTGGTTGTTTGGAAACCCTGTTAAGACAAGACCTAATTACTTTTACATTCTACATCACTCCCGTGGTCTAGGTCCTGCCTCCATCCCTTCTTGGTCAAAAAGCTCCAATCCCACAATCCTGGTCACCCTGACTTCATGGATTCTAATCACTCAAGCCTCTATAACCCCATTTCTCAATGATACAGACCCCAACATTCTTTTACTTTATTGGGTGGTACAGTTAATGTAACAGTTAGCACAATCCTATAACAGGGCCAATGGCCTGGGTTCAAATCTGGCGCATGTCTGCATCTGAGTAGGTTTCCTCCAACTGCTCCAGTTTTCTTCCACCTTTCAAAACATACAGGTGTTAAAGCAAGGTGAATACATGACAAACAGACACAACTATAGCTGCCAATCTTACTTTGCTTTATTATTGATTTGCAAAGCATGAGAAATCCGTTAAAACAAGAAGTACTGCCACAAGCAGCTAATCTCATGACAAGAGAATCTGCCATGTTGCCTATTTATACAGAGAAATTTCCAGAACATTTGAACAGATTTTCACAGTCCTTTTTCCATACAAGTACATGTCTCTTTAGATTTGTTACATCGGGTCACGTCCCTTAGCCAATAGTTAATAGTCTTTTACTGTCTTTGCCAAATAAGGAGTTGTTATTCATAATCAGAGTTGGCCTTGCTGAATCATCCGTATACTCAAAGGAGTGTGATCTCCTTCTCTCTTTTGTCAATATTTTAAGACTTATTCTCATGGAGGTTGCAGATTAATTTGGGGAATTGTGCGACGTGGGCTCATGGGTTGGAAGGGCTTGTATGTCTGATGTATATCTCAATGTACATATTTTTAAATTTTAAAACTATAAAAACATTTTACTTAACTGATCATCAGCTTTGATTCCTCTTTGTAATACTAGCACCTGTCGCTAATTTTAACTTTTCTCTCTGACTCAACTGCTAGAATTATTTCCAGGCCTACTGCAACCCAATGTGCTAACCTGATCAGCACACATACTGTTGAAGGAAAGTGCAGCATATCAGGGCCACATGCTCAGCCTGCTACTGTCAACACGTACTGCCAGGTTCAGATGCAACAGAAACAAGTTTACGGATGACACAACAGTATTTGGTCTCTTTGTCAATGGAGGAGAGATTGAAAGGCTTGTACAGTGGTGCAAGAGCAACAATCGAGCGTCAACGTGGACAAGACAAAAGAGATGATTGTGGACCCGGAGGATGAAGGGCATCTCCCCTCTGCATATCAATGGCTCTGTCATAAAGAGAGTGGAGATCACAAAGTTCCTTGGTGCCAATTTAAAGGACAACCTATCCTGGACCCACAACACCTCCTTATGTTAGGAAGGAACAGCAGTGCCTACAGTTCCTAAGGAGTTTTAGGAGGGCATAGCCACCAGCTACCATCCTGACAATGTTCCCTAGGAGCATCATAGTATGGTAGCTGCAAAGCATCAGATCAGAGATCAGTACAGAGGGTGATAAAACTGCTGAGAAGATCGCCAGGGTCTCCCTTTCTTTTATTGTCAATATCTATAGGAAGCAATGCTCAGAGAATCATTGAGGACCCTTACCATCCAGTACGCAGCATCTTTGAGATACGACTTGCCAGGATGAGGTTGTGCAGGAGTATAAAAAACAGGACTGCCAGGTTGGGAAAGAGCTTCTCACCACAGGTGAGAACAATCCAAAAATCCGTAAATTCTTTGTATATATATTCACACAGAATGTCATTTGTGTGTGTGGTTTCCTATGGTCTGAAGTTGTGTACTATGTGTCTGTGTGTGTACACTGCTTCATTTGGTTGCATATGTATATGTACAAAAAAGTTTAACAAGAAAGTATGAGAAAAAGTATAATTTGACATTGGATTTAATTCGATTCCATAAAATTTAAAGACTGAAAATTAAATGATAAGGACTGATATGCTGAATCAAGGCAATGGAGCATGAGAAGTTTAAAAAAATCATTTGTTGAATAAATCCTTACCCAAGGCAAAACCAAAACAAAAGTTAAAGCTTTTTGTGAAATTCTCATTTAAAATGAGATTTTAGAAATGATGAGAACAAAGAACATCTGCTATGTAGACCAAACTTGGAAATGCAACAATGGAAACATGATATACTTTCTGGTTTTAATTGAAAGAACCATTTATTTAGTCAGCGAAGAAGGAAGAGAAGCAAAGTAATAGGAAATTAAAGAATAGAGATATATAATAGAGATTCACATCATCATCGCCTTGTTGTCCATTCTATTAGTATTCAGTTGCGCACAAGACCAAAAACTTTTTTCATTCCCTTGATTTTTGCTTCACCCTTGACTTGAAAATCTTTAGTGCAACACTCTTGCTTGATTTTGTACGTGTGCCATCCAATCTTAAGAAGGGATTGTGTCTTTCACATGCATGCCATCTAATATTTAAAATTTGATACTGGTCATCCATTCATGTCATCTTTGGCCTGGAGAGTGGCATCACTTGGCTTGGTTTCATCAAGGAATGTTAATTTGTGAATCCAGGAGAGCACAAATAAAGTGAGTCACTCACACAGAACCCACAGACCGGTTGTTACAGCTTTGTATGCTGAAAGGAAACTACCCTTTGGAACATTGGATACCAATCTTTGGTCAGCTAGGTAATGTTGTAAGATTTTTTGGGGAGTTCACTTAAATTTCATCCCTTCCCTTTTGAAATGGCATCTCTGAATGGGATCTCTGATCCCTTCTCTCCTAATTCAACGGTTCTACTTAAACCAGGCTCGTTCCAATCACACCCCCGGCCCTATTGAACCTCCCCATAATTTGCAACCCAACTTTCTAACTTGCCTTGATCTGCCTCTCAATAATGTTTAGGCCTAAAAATATTTCTACTTTCAAATCCTGTGATTATATATGAAGTTTAATGATTTACTCATCAAACAATTTAGGAAAATTGCTTTTTTTTTCTGATCCAGGATGTGAAAAGAATCAAGATCAATTTCTATTAATTCTGAACAACATATTGACAGTAACTTAATTTATTTGTGCACTTTCTAATGAAAGTCATGTGACAAAAGTGGCAAAGTAATGACTTCCAAGTAAGTGCATTCTTCCAAATAAATATATCAGTTGACAAGTATCAGGATATTTGAGGGATAAAAGCTGATAAAAGTGAGTATATTCTGTTAATGACAGTGGAGACATCCAAAAATAATTGATTCAACATGATCTGAAAGAAATTATTAACAACCCAAATGTAGTATGTGGAAGCCTGATTTTTACTGTACAACTTGTAGATATGAATCTTGGCATTCTTATACTGTCCAAGTTTAGGGGAAATCAACACAAACCAAAATAATGGATCCACAAAATAACATCAGGATCTTATTTTTGGAAGATTGTATCAGATGAGAATCAAGTCAAGATGAAAGATTGACAACCTGATCTATTGCGTTGACTGATAGAGAGCAGTTCCCTTCATAATCACAGACTACTGGCTGGATGGGAAGTTCTGAAAATAAATGGAAACAAATGGAGTCAGTAGCCCCGCAGTTAAAAAAAACCAATTCTTCTGCTTAAAGCAAATTAAAATGCTAGATTTGATGTGCTTTAATTTAAAAAAATAAATGAAATCTATGTGAATGATTTCTAAATTTTACTACCCAAGATATTTCAATACAGAAATTTAACCAATCAAGTCACCTTCAAGCCTTCTGCACCTGTAAAGCTTTGGCTTAGAAAAACAGATTGAGGAACAGAAAAAAACCTTCGGATTTAATACCTACCTCTCTGAACCTGCACTGCTTAGCCAGACAAGAAAGAGAAGGAGATCTGGTTCAGCAACAGGGAAGTGCAGGTGGCCCAATCATTTTACTTCAGTATTCAAAGATGTTGTCTGTCCAATTGGCTACTTCTGACTGTATTTCAGATTTCAAGCATTTAAGATATTTTCAGCATGGATTGCCTAATTGGAGAATTTATGGCAAAGAAAAATATATAGTTAATTTACCAGAGAGAAAGATGAAAGTCATTTGACAGAAGAAATGGTGGAATATAGATTTGCTTGGTCATAGGATGACAAATGAACATAAATGTTCAATGTGTCCAATAATAAATGGAAAGAAAAGCATTTACTTTTGATGAAATAATCAGGACATAGCTGCGAAATGTTACCAATAGTGGTAATTCTGCCTTGCCCACAGGGAAAAGAATCTCAGTTATGGACCATGGACTGACCTTTTGGACTGTGGACTGACACTTTAAAGGCTAGATTTCTACTAAGAACTGTGCAACTCAGTGTTGGGTTGCCAAGGTCGAGCTGTGCAGATAAGAATAAGAGAGAGATAGAGAGGGAGAATCGGGCTGGCTGAGACAGAGATAGAGAGTTCAGTGGAGAAGCCAGAAGGATACACAGAGACACCACTTGCTCTGTGTTGAGAACAGTTCTGGCTGACTGCATTCGAGTGTGACTCAGAGGTCACTTTGAATCTGCAGTTAAAGAAGGAAATTGTGAAGAAGCTGTTAAAGGCACAGGCTTCATCAGTGAGGCTTCTAAAATAAAAAAAAACAACCTTGAAGAACCAAGGAAAGTTCATGATGAAGAAACCTGTTAACGATTAGTAAGTTTACTGCCAAGCAACATCAGTCATCTCTCTCTCCAATGTTGATTCAGAGTCCTTTTGTTGTCAGTTGAATTTGGGCATTGAACTCCAAGAGTGAATTCTGGGGACTGTATTTTTGGACTGACTTACTTGACTGGACTGACCTGGGGTTTGGGGGATTTTTTTTCCTTTTTATGTTTTTGATTAATGGGCACAGACTGAAATGGTCTAGGTTTTTTTCACGTACACACTTTTGATAAATAATCTCTGCATATTTACTATTAGAGGCATAGAGTGCGGTTAATTTGGGTAAGATATTTTATTGTTAATATTTATTAATAAATGTAGAGATAAAATTTAACTCTTTTGTATTGTGACCTCTATTGTTGCTGGTTTAGGGCGTAACAAATGTATGTGCTCTGACAATAAATCTGAACTTTAAACTTTGAACTAAAACTGGTTTCAGCAATAACTTGATGTAAACAAGAGAGACTGTATATTCTGGAAAACTGAAGCAACACACAGTGGATCAGGGAGCACTCATGGAAGGCAATAGATAGTCAATGTTTTAGACAAAATCCTTCATCAGGAATTCCTTCCGTGGATACTGCCTGATCTGCTGAGTTCCTCCAGCATTTTGTGTGTCCAACATTAACTTGATTGGTTTCATTTTGTAACGAAAAAACAAAACAAAGTTCAAAGTACAAATTTATAATCACAGAACATACATGACATTACATCCAATTCTGAGATTCTTTTTAATGCAGAACAGGCAGAATTTCCACTTATTAGTAGCGCATACTAATGCGAATGCAAAAGAGAGAAATGTAAACAAAAATAAATGCGATCAAACTGACTGTGCAAATACAGAAAAAATAAATATTCAGTAATAAATGATGTGCAAAGTAAGAAACATAAAATGAGTCTCTGAGTTTGTTGTACTCGAGATGGCTGAGGCCGACAGCATCGAATCCACGCTGCTGAATATCCAACTGCGCTGGGTAGGTCACGTCTCCAGAATGGAGGACCATCGCCTTCCCAAGATCGTGTTATATGGCGAGCTCTCCACTGGCCATCGTGTCAGAGGTGCACCAAAGAAGAGGTACAAGGACTGCCTAAAGAAATCTCTTGGTGTCTGCCCCATTGACCACCGCCAGTGGGCTGATATCGCCTCAAACCGTGCATCTTGGCGCCTCACAGTTTGGCGGGCAGCAACCTCCTTTGAAGAAGACCGCAGAGCCCACCTCACTGACAAAAGGCAAAGGAGGAAAAACCCAACACCCAACCCCAACCAACCAATTTTCCCCTGCAGCCGCTGCAACCGTGTCTGCCTGTCCCGCATCGGACTTGTCAGCCACAAACGAGCCTGCAGTTGACGTGGACATTTACCCCCCTCCATAAATCTTCGTTCGCGAAGCCAAGCCAAAGAAGGTGGAGAGATAGCAATTGTTCCAGAACTTGATGGTGCGAGTCTTGTGGCACCTATATCTCTTTCCTGATGGCAGCAGTGAGAAAGGACCATGTCCTGGTTGGCGTGGATCCTTCATGATTCCTGTGGCTCTCGAACAGCAGCTTTCCCTGTAGATTTTCTTGATGGTGTAAAACTTTTGCATGTGATGTTCTGGGCTGTGTCCACTAACTTTGACAGGGCTTTCCAATCAGAAATGTTGGTGCCCCATACCAGGCTTTACACTTTACACTACAGGTATGCCAAAGTTTTGATGCCATATGGATCCTCCACAAACTCCTGAGGAAGTAGAGGCCCAGGATGCTTTCTTCATGATGACATTAGTATGTTGTGTCCAGGTAAGGTTCTTTGAGATAGTGACTCCCAGGAATTTAAATTTGCTCAACCTCTCCACCTCTGATCCTCCTCTGGTTTTCCTCTTCTGAAGTCCACAATCTGCTCCTGGATTTTGGGACATTGAGTGCGAGGTTGTTGTTGGTGCACCATTCACCCCTTTTTATGCTGACTCATCACCCATTTTTTTACAGCCCACTACTGTGGTACCATCAACAAATTAGTAAATGGTGTTGTCGTCATCGTACCGAGCCATATAACTATGGGTGTAAAGCAATTAGAGCTTGTGGCGCCTCAGTGCTAATGAGATTGTGGAGGAGATATTCTTGCCAATCTGCACTGATTGGGATCTGGAGATGAGGAACTCCAGGATCCAGTTACACAGTAAGGTATTGAAGCCTAGATTTTGGAATAGGCTGATTAATTTTGAGTGCGTGATGGTGTTAAATGCTGAACTGTAGTCAATAAAGAGCATCCTAATGTATGCATCTTTGCTGTCCAGGTGTCCCAGGGTTTTGTGTAGACGCAGTGGGATGGCATCTGTAGTCTGTCACTTTTTTGTCCTCCTTGTTGAATGTAGAAATGTTCTGCTATGAAAGCTGAAATAGGTTTGAGTAATGTTCTATTTTAATATAGGAGCATGAAATGTCTTCACTCCCTCTCCTTACCCTATTTCTATCACATTTTCTGACACACAAGGATGAAATAAGGTTGAATTACTGTGTGTCGAACCATTTGAATTCCACTGAATGAACAAAGCATTTATCAAATGTGGTTATTAAGTTTAGGTGGCTTGGTCAAGAAAATGCAATATGAACTGAATTTCTATAGACAACAAGAAGTCTAGTCAGTTTGCTGAGTTTTTTTCTGTACTGATTTAAATAATTAACCCTCCTTTATTTCACTTGCTTTTTAATGCAGTCACAAGAAAACAAATTCACTCAGGCATTTTCGCTGAGCTTGGGTGCAAGAAACCCAATCTACAAGCCAGCAATCAAAATATCTGATAGAATAGTGATATATCTCTATAAGTAATGCAAAATCCATTACTTCAGTTGGAAATTACACCAAACCCAGCAGTGATTATTTGGGTAAATAACGTTAACTATGCAAAAATTGTATGAGGATATTGAAATACCTTAGTCTCAAGGTAGCAATGAGCTGGTTGAAGGATTTCAATGGCAAATGAGCTGGACTAGATTAAAGTTCCAAAGTTAAATCAGAGTTTAAAAAATGTTGTAGGAATGAAGCATTCTTGGTACTGGAATTGTAAAGTGCCCAGTTAAATTTTCCAAGATAATGCAAAATGACACAAAACATCTTTGCATGAAATTTCACTCTGGGCGAAGGCAATTTCCAATTGATTGATGCTGAACTACAGCATGGTAAACAGGCCCATCTGCCCATGAACTCATGCCGCCCAAATACACCCATTTACTTACAACTCCCCGCATATTTTTGAAGGGTGGGAGGAAGCTGGAGGGTCTGGAAGAAACCTATGCAGACATGGGGAGAACATACAAACCATTGCAGACAGTGCTGGGTTCAAACTTATTTTGCTGGCTCTGTAATAGCTTTTTGCTAACCGCTACACTAACCGTGCTGCCCCAAATAAAAGAAAAAATTATATATTTTGAATTTCTAAACCCTTGTACTTTAAATGGATTCATGTGATAAAGAATTAAACCCAATAATTGAGCAAGGGTGAAAATGTACATCTCTTTTTCAGCTCTTCTTAATAAGTTGTTCAGTTGAAGATTTCACACCTTAAAGATCTGGTAATAATACTCAGAAAAGGATGGGTACATCTGCTTGAATATTAAAATAACAAGAATATTGTTAATCTAATTAAAGTTTGATATGCGGATAGGGGGCTCTACAAGAGCAACCTTTGGGCTGTATGGCACCAGCCTGTTTGCAAACTGGTGAGAATGTTGTTTTATTTTTAAGCACTGAATTCTCATCAGTTCTTGAAGGTTAATATTGGTTTAATACTAAGGCAATGATAGAATAAATTTCAATAAGTGAGTTTAATGTCAAGTCTGAACCATTAATTTTGTTTTTGATACCAAGGTAAAATAAATTCAAATGACATCTGCTAGAGGCTAAGCGTGAATGGTTTTTATTGCACATAATTTTCTAATCTAGAATAGCCTCACAACAACTTTCCTCCTCCATCTCCGTGCTTGCAAATAGAAACTACTCTCATACCTTACTTCAATAAACTGTGAATGATTCATTCAAGAATAAATAATAACCAGTTGCCTTAGATATTTCATCAGTTACACATCTTCCAGATAAGGGGCTTTAATTCCTTTGCATTAATGTCACCTTGGATTGCTGTTAAAATGACTTTGAACCTGCCTTAGAGCAAGATTATTTGATAAATAAAGTATTGTGATAGAGCATGAAATCTTGCAATCCAAGCAGCATTCAACTTAGGGAGAAGGAAAATTTGAAATGGTGATAATTCAAATATGCAAATCCAAATTCTTATTCATTTTGCTTCACACGGACATTATTATAAGCTGAGCAATGATTAGCAAAGCATAGGGATCTACCCGCAAACTCTACAGAGGTCAGAAAGCTAATTAACCTCTACCTTCATTTCAGAATTCACTGCCAGTAAAGGAAACTCGTTTCATAAATGCCAGGTGACAACATTCATCTGGTGGGTTTATCTGATCATTGATGAAAGTAGTTAAACCAAAAATGCTTGGAAAGAACAGTATGGCCCTTTTCTTCTCGTGTCTTAAAGCAAATATCTTATTAAACTGAGACATGCACTATTGGTCTAAGATTACATAAATGCTGTTAAAGGCATTTATAGCAGAGTTAATTTTTTTTACATTTTAAATCTGCTGCTATTCTATTTAATGGTGTGATTTTTAAAAATTGGAACTTGTGTCGCACCTCGTCATTGGGAGCCTCAGCATTGGTTTTGCACTCTTTTAATGCAAGTGTTTGTATATCACTGCAGCCAGCAGGCTCACTTCTCACTTTTTGCTTTGGCATCATTGTCACTTGGCAACTTTATCTGGTTCTTTGCTTCAATATTTTATCCCATGAGTCACCAATCATTCTTCCCATGAAAATCAGGGGAATCCATCCAATCAGTCACTCAACCTACTTATTTAGTCTGCTGGACAGAAGGAAGTGCTTCCCTGATATTACTAGTAATTATCTCCACATGCCCTCAAATTGATCAAATCTATTTGGGTATCATCAGGTTCAGATTTATTGTCACGTTATATCTGGTACAGTTAGAAGGGTTCTTCTACGAGCAATCACACACCAACAACATTTATACAGCTATACAACGTAGTGGAGCAAGAGCAGAATTACAGGAGTATAACGTTTCAATGGCCGTGTTTCTACTGAGCGATGAAAATTCGGGGTGATGCGAGGTAACACCTCGAATTTTTCCACAGTAGAAACACATCGGGTAGTGGCCGATGCGCGGTGACGCGAGGTGCTCCGTCATCCACCTTTTGAGGTGGTCGATGTGCGGTGATGCAAGGGACGATTTTTCAGTAGAAACACAGCGAGTAACGAATTCGCGGTGTACCGGATGTCTCGATTTTTCGCCCGCGCTTTTCAATTGATCATCGCATGCACGCACCAGCATGGCGCATTATCTTATTGTGTATATATTCTGCACAAGCTACCTGCTAGCTATACTGTGTTCATATCACCTCCGCTGTTCCTTTGTGTATTGTTAAATTGGAGTAATTTCCCTGGACAAATATCAAGCTTGTCTGTCGTTATAATAACTTTTTCATTTCTTCGTTGGAATATGTCGGACAGTGTCAACTGGACATTTGATCTTCAGTGATTCTTGATCACAAAATGGCAGGAAATGATGAAGGGCATTTTGGTTGGGAAAACGAAACGACCTGATATGTGACCTTAAAATATACGACTTCCTGGTCACCTCGCATCGCCCTGCATCGCCCCGCATCACCGCGTATTTATCGCTCAGTAGAAACAGTTCGGGTAGTCGTAAAATACGCAGTGATGCGGGGTGATACGAGGTGTCCCAGTAGAAACACGCACAATGAGAGATCAATCTGTACTTTGCAAGAGTAGCTTGAGAACACTGTTGTGGGTTAATTCATTAGCCTGATGTCTTTAAGCCCATTGGTGCACCATTTCTCACTCTTGAAGGTTGTCGAAGGTTACAAGAGGATATAGACGGGATGTAGAGTTGGGCAGAAAAGTGGCAGATGGAGTTCAATCTGTTTAAGTGTGAGGTGATGCATTTTGGAAGGCCAAACCAGAAGGCTGATTAGAGGGTTAATGCTCGGTTACTTAAGAGTGTGGATGAACAGAGGGACCTTGGAGTTCAAATCCATACATCGCTCAAGGTCACCACACTGGTTGATAGGATAATTAAGAAGATCTATGGGATGCTGGGATTCATTAATAGGGGGATTGAATTAAGGAGTAGAGAGGTCATGTTACAACTCTACAAATCTTTGGTAAGACCACACTTAGAGAATTGTGTTCAGTTCTGGTCACCTCATTATAGGAAGTGTTACGAACTAACAACCCTTTTAATTTTTTTTGTTTGCAACTAAAGGGACTTTGTTAGCACTAACGCAGGAACAGCAATAGAAAATTCACCAGACAATAGTAAATAAAATAAAATAGCTTTTATTAAACTATTAATAACATAACATTTCTTACTTATCTCTAAACTTAACTCTAAATTTAACCCCAGTATGCACAAACATGTTTGTGTGTGTGTGTGTGGTGTGTAATTAAAGTCCCACTCTGAAAAGTCAAATTCTAAAACTTCAGTATCATTTTAGTTTTGCTTGAATTCTCAGTTCAGAAATAACCATAAAGTGCTTTTAAACATCATATCTTGAGGCCTCCTTACTCACAATTCTTTTGATGAGATGTCTTGAGAGATATCTTTTAAAGAGAAGTGACTATGTTTTGAGCCACCAATATAGCTCCTGTGAAAAGGAGAATACAATTCCTGTCTTCCCAGGATCAAATCTTTTTACTGAAGATTTTGGAATCTGTTTTCCACATATAGAATCTGCCTTCTTTTCAAAGACACTGTGAATGTGGTTATTTTATTCCACAATAAACTCACAAATCCAGATAAGGGTTAAATGAAGTAGCCATACAAAAATAGACCTAGTAGAATTCTGTCTTCTTTTACAAAGAGACAGTGAAGCGGTCTTCCTTATTTCAAAAGCCACTTATTCTCCCCTTTTCCCAGGAGTAACACACAACAGTACCTATTCTGGTTACTGTAATTCAACCCTGTTTTTCAGAAGGTTCCAACCCTTGTGTTTCAAAGGGTTTTGACTTCTGTACTCTCCAAACAGAACTGATCCAAATTGTCTGAATTTGATAATATATTTCTCTAAACCATGTGACAGTTACATCATCAATGAAGTCAGTCCAAATTCTTGTAAACCACATGACTATCAGTTTTATTTCTTGAAAAATTCTGTTCCTTGCCAAAACCACTCCATATCTATAACAACCTCTAACCTCAATCTCTGTTCAAGAGGCTTAAGTGGTTTTGTTTAAAAACAGATCGCTTCCTCAGCAATTCTTATTGAATACTTGAATACTTCAGTTTTTAATAAAGCAAACACTCGATTGTTCTTGAATAATTAAGAACCACTTCAGATCTATTAGCTCTCTCTTTCCAAGACACTGCGACTCCGAGAATGAGCTCTCTTCTCTGCATACAGTGTTTCTCTCTAAATATGCTGTGACCTGTGTGTGACCCTGTACTAGCCCACAACTAACTTACTAAGAATACAAAATTTTAACTATAATGTACTTTACGAAGACATTTTTAAAATAAATATAACTTAACCTTACCCTAAATATTACAATGAACACAGATCCATAACAGAGGGATGTGGAAGCAATGGTGAGGGTGCAAGAGATTTACCAGGATTTTTCCTCGAGTGGGAAACAAGTCTTATGAGGCAAGGTTAGCAAAACAGAGACTTTTCACTTCGGAGTGTAGAAGGATGAGAGGAGACTTGATAGAGGTCTATAAGATTATGAGAGGCATAGATAGGGTGGACAGCCAGCACCTGTTTCCCAGGGCAGGATCAGCAAACACCAGAGGATATCTGTACAAAGTTAAGGGAGGGAAGTTTAGGGAGACATCAGGAGTAAGATTATTACACAGAGTTGTGGGTGCCTGAAATGCCTTGCCAGAGATGGTGGTGGAAGTTGAAACATTGGGGACATTTAAGAGACTTAGGCGGACACATGAATGAAAGATAAATAGAGGGTTACAGGGTAGGGAGTGTTTAGTACTTTTTTTGGAAGAAATATATGGGTTGAGACAACATTGTGGGCTATGTTCTTATGGGAGGAGAGAAGAAATATTGGTTCCAGTGTAGGATGATTCTTCAGTGTGTTTCCTGCCTTACTGAGTGAGTTATAAATGGGGAGGAAGGTTTGTGTGATGTACTGAGCTACATGAATCACTTTCAATCTCGGACAGAGCAACTCCAATACCATACCGTGATGCATCCACCAAGTATGCTTTCAATGGTGCTGTTGAAGATGTTTCTTGACATGGGGGATATGCTAAACATTTTAAATATTATAAGAAAGTAGAGTAATTGTAGTCCTTTCCAGACCATTGCATTAATGTGGTTGGTTGAGGTCAGGTCGTTGGAATTGTTTACTCTCAGGAACTTGAAGCTATCTATTGCCTCACTTTAGCATCACTGATGAACACAGGGTGTGAGATTTATCTCTTCTGCTGAAATCTTACTGATGATACCAGTTTACAGATTTATTGTCAGAGCACATACATGACATCACATACAACCCTGAGGTTCTTTTTCTGTGGGTGAGGCAGAATTACCACTTATTTGCAGTGCAAAAAAAACTGAACACAATGTACAGGTGAACAAATAAAGAAATGTAAACAAACTGTGTCATACAGAGAGGAAAAAAAATCAATAAAGTGTGTGACAGAGTATTTAGAGGTGGTTTGGGTGGAATTGTTAGAGCAGTTTTCACACACACATTTTAAAACACAGAATATTTGCAGGACTTTTGCAGAATGCTTTTTGCAGGAGGCAACAAAGTATCGACAGCAGCTTGCCTGGGAGAGCATGTGATCTTTGCAGGCAGAGGAGAACTGTTTTGCTCTCAGAGAGGGAGGGAGTGAAACAGAGAGGAGAGAGACAGAAATCATTCTAGAAGGACAAAGCTGGCAAATTTTGGAAGGCTACCTGGTCAAAGGAGAAGACTGGTGGTGTGAAAGGTGACCTGAAAGAAAGAGGATCATCTGGAGAACCATGAAGGGGGAAAGTTTCGTCAGCAAGACTGATTGAGAAGGAATCAGTTGCGGATGTCCTGGAAAAAGAATCTCTCTCTGAAAACCAACAAGAACCCTCCTGAGTGGTAATCATTTGCCTGTTAAGCACCAAAGCCTGGTGAACTTTGTTAATGCTAACTTCTATGCACAGTCCAAGAATTACCTGCAACCAGTGAGATTGGTCTGTGATCCAAAGAACTTTTCTAATCTTAAATATACATTACACACACCTGCGCGTAGTATTAGAGGGGGATTAAGTAGTTAGGTAGGTTAAGTAATACGTTAAAGTTTAATTATGTTCTCTTGTTCAAATATAATTAAAAACTACTTTTGTTTAACCCTGTGTTGTGGTTCATATCTATTGCTGTTGGTTTTTAGGGTCGTCTGGACTCCATAACAAGTGCAAAAGTAAGAGTCCTTAAATATGTCCCTGATTGAGTTTGTTGTTGAGGAGTCTGATAGTGGAGGGGCAGCAGCTTTTCCTGATCCTGGTGGTGTGAGCCTTGTGTCTCCTCTACCACTGATTAAGACAGAGAGACTGTTATCTTGGCACCATACACTAGACTGTGTCTCTTTTCTTGACCTACAACTCTGGTGTCCAGTTATCCTATACAATAGTCAACATTATTTGTCCAGGTCCACTCTGTCCACATTTTCTCTCCATAAACAGATCTTTCTGATCTTTCCTTAATCTTTTGCACTCCATAAAATTGCTGCCATAATTCAAATTGGTGCAATTTCAGTACATTCACCTTAGCTATCTTGATGGGCGGCTGTGTGAAGATGGAGCTGTAATTACTCCCACATGATTAAATGGTATGAGAGAGCTTAAATGTAACGTTAAGATGAAATTGTGGAGTTGTTTCATTGCTACGACATATTATTCATGTTTGCACAATCTTTGGAATTAAGTGAAAACTCATTATCTGATGCTTGAGTAGATGGATACGAATAATGGTGAAGGAAAAACCTAATTACTTTCTATTACCCAAGCAAGTCCTGGCATAGCAACCGAGCATAAACGCGAGGAGAAATGGACAGGACGTCTCTTCTCAGTAGAATCAATTCACTCTTTATGTTAAGCAATCATCATTGCTGTGACTGATGCCAGATAATGTAGCCTCTCATTTTGTCTTTTATGAATCCACCCTTTCCTAATTCTGTAACCTCACCGAGATATCCAAATCAGAATAGCCACAAGTCAAAGCCCTCTCTACATTTACCCTGCACTTGTGTCAGAATTACATAACCAAAGACCCAGTCAACTATTTTTGAGAACAAATGCAAAATATTGTGGATGTTAGAAATTTTAGGAAATTGAACCTTTTTTTTTTACTCTCTCCATAAATGTTGCCTGATCATCTGAATATTTCCAATATTTTCTGTTATTTTGTTTTAAAATATTTAGGCAAATAGCATATGTTTTAGATTTTTTTTTAGCCATACAGCACAGTAACAGGCCATTTCAACCCACAAGCCCGTGCCACCCAATTACACCCAATTGACCTACAACCCTGGTATATTTCAAGCGATAGGAGGAAACCGGAGCACCCAGTGTGAACCCATGCAGACACGGGGAGAATGTAGAATCTCTTTAAAGAATGTGCTGGATTCGAGCCCTGGTCTTTGGCACTATAACCCCCAGTACTAACCATAAGTAAGTGAAGAAAGGAAGACTGTTGCTTGGTGCCTACATGAGACCATTGCATGGTCTGAAAATGCTCAACTTTGTCTTTTCTTCAGGCAGGGGCATAGCCAGGTTCTAAAGGTAGGGGGAGCGAACATATAAAAAAGGTGCCACGATGCATACCAAATAATTTTAAATTCATTATACATTTTTATTTTGTATTTATCATCAAAACACAAGGAAGATACATTTTTCTCCAAGAAGCCTTTCCCCATGGAAAGAGTACATCTTTCAATGACCTTTTGGAATAAAATGTCACAAACTAACAGACATGTGGACATTGTGAAGGGAGTGAGTGGGAGAGACGAGGAGAAGTGAGAAGCTGTGGGTCAAGCACCCTCATCATTGGAGCCATGGCCCGAGAAGTGCCCATTGCCCAGTGAGTGAGCTGTCCCTATCAGCAGCTCAGCCTGGCTTCGGGATTGGTTAGCACACACGTGGCTGGAGATGGGACCCTGGCCGCACCACCATGCACGGAGCCATGGTCCCTGGCTGAGCCACTCACATGACAGCACGATACTGCTGTTGGTGAAGGACGGTATTCAAGCCAAGTAATAAATCCTGTCAGAAATGACATGCCTCTCCGTTAGCCCAAGGCAAATGCCGTCGATGGCAGTGATGACCCTTCCTCACAGGTCGCCATGGTGACAACCACATGCTTCATGCTCATGCCACAGACCACCCTGAATGACTCCAGGCACCACTCACCGCGCCTAGACGTCCATCAGCTGCGAGGAGTGCAGCACGTGGGAAGGGGCAGGTTTGGCGGGGAGCAGGGAAACGAGTTAAAAAGTTGTTGGAAAGGTGCCACTTTTGAAGAATGTGCTCGGGGACAGGCGGAGGGGTTGGGAGGGGGGCGGGCGGGCAGGGAGAATCATCATTCAGTTGGATTCCAAGCTTAGGGGCAGAATTTGAATCTACCTTGAATGATATTTTTCCTTGTCTCCTGGACAGGAAATATAACAAACGAATAAGGGACAGGAAAGATAAACATGAAAGTAATTAGAGAGCTTGTAAGAAGCCGGATCTGAGATGAGCAACAAATCCTGGTAGCAAATCAGTCACATTTCAGAACTCGTTCTTATGTAACAAAATGTCTTGTCCACTTTAAAGTATTGTTTTAGGACTTTGTTGAATTTTTTTTCAATATATAAAAATTGACTTCAGTGCCTTAAAAAATTTCATTCAAAACTTTCTTGATTATAATGTTAGCTCCCTTTCTAAGATTGATGTGAGCATTTCTCTACTTATGCTTTCCAATGACATGTTGTCTCTTGGGGACGAGTGCTGATTCAAGTGGTATTCTAATTATACAGTTGAATTTACATAGCTTCTATCTCAATATAGTTCTTGGAGAATATCACCGCATAATGTCGCGACAGAATATTTTTTCGCCATGGTGCTTATCAGGTGAATGGTAGGTTCTGTCATTCCTGTGTGCGCAGTGAACTCATTCTATTCATTATGTTACCAGCTGCTGGAAGGAATTGGATGATTGATGAGGAAGACACAGATCATCCTGCTCCCAAAAGAATACGCTTCCTTCTGGACAATTACATCCTTCACAGAAGCTCATGATATGTCAATGTTCGATGCACTTCCCTATTTTTACTTTGTTTGTATTTGTAGTTTAAAGTTATATTTATTACTATTGTTGTAGTGATATCCCAAGCCTCATTGACACACAGTTCACATTTCAGTGTGCATTTAGGAAGTGAGTTATGGGAGTGGGCCTGTTCACTGAGGGTTTGATTATTGCCACATCTCTGCTGATGCAAGTCAAATACGAGAGAAGAACATTACCTGCACTCTGCCATTTTGGATGAAACATCGATATTGTAGGGTCAAAGCTTGGAGTTGAAGGATCTTTACAACATTGTCTTAATTCACTTTTAATTAATTCTGCTTTATTTGTAAAAGTCATACAAATATGGCAACAAACTAGAGACGATATGTGTAGAGATTAAAATTAAGAAAGGTGCTATTGCTCTGTTGAGGCCGACCAATAGCCAATGAGAGATAGAAGAACAGATATGTGGACAGATTAGAGAAAGCTGTGGAAGCAGCAGGATTATCATATTGGGAGATTTTAATTTTCTCAATATTGACTGGGGCAACTTTTGTGCCAGTCTTAGATGGGGAAGAATTTTTTAAGGGCTTGCAGGAGGGTTTATGTAGATCATCTGACAAGGGAAGGGGCCAGTCCACTCCTTGTATGGGAAATGAGCCTGGTCAGATGATTGAAATTTCAGTTATCATAATTCCTTAAGATTCAAGATCTCTCTCCAGCAGGATGTGGTACCCACCTGTTCTGTTTCAAAAAGGCATCAGTCATACCGGTGCCCAAGAAGAGTGTAGGAACTTAATGACTATCAACCTGTAGCATTTACATCAACAGTGATGAAGCATTTTGAAAGGTGGTGATGAAGCAAATCAGCTCCTGTCTGAGCAGTAACATGGATGCGTTCCAATTTGCCTCAAGTAGAAACAGGTCTATGGTTGGTGCCATCTCACTGGGTCTACACAAAGCCCTGGAACACCTGGTCAATAAAGATGCATACATCAGGATGCTCTTGACTACAGTTCAGCATTTAAACCAATCATCCTTTCAGTACCAGAGCACTACGGGGCTACGTTCTTCGCCCTCTACTCAGTTTACACCTATGACTGCATGGTTTGGTACGACAATAACACCATCTACACATTTGCTGAAGATCCCACGGTGGTGGGTTGTATAAAGGAAGGGGATGAGTCAGTCTACAGGATGGAGATTGAAAACTTGGCTGAATGGTGCAACAACAACCTCACACTCAATGTCACCAAAACTAAGAAGCTGATTGTTGACTTCAGGAAAGGAAGCCACAGATGTACGATCCAGAGATCATTGGGGGATCAGAGGTGGAGAGGATGAGTAAATTTAGGTTCTTAAGAGTCACTATCTCAGAGGATCTTTTCTGGACCCAATACACCAATGGCATCATGAAGAAAGCACGTCAGCACCTCTACTTCCTCAGGAGTTTATGGAAGTTTGGTATGACGTCAGAAACCCTGGCAATTTTCTACAGAGGTGTGATGGAAAGTGTACTGATCGGATGCATCATGGTCTGGTAAGGGAAAACTAATACCCCTGAGTGTAAATCCCTCCAAAAGGTAGTGGACACAGACCAGGACATCACAGGCAAAACCCTCCCCACTATTGAGTACATCTGCAGGGAATGCTGCAGTTGGAGAGCAGCAGCAATCAGTAAAGACCCTCACCACTGTAAGGTAAAAACATCATGAGATGGGACCGGAGAAGGAGTCACCCAGTACTAAGGAGTAACAGAATGCAGATGTGACCTTGTACACTCAAGATAAGCTTGGCACTAACAAGAATGATGTGCAGCAGACTAACAGAGAAGGGTAGCAACAGCTTATTCATTGGACAATGTAATGGTATGATAATTTACTAAGTGCGTGTCCTGGGGTATAAAAAAAACACCACTTGCTGATATCGTGAGAATGCGCCTTCTCCAACTAACACTGTTAGTTGTAAGTGTTACAATCCGGTAATAAAGAACCTTGATTTCGACTCAGTCTGGTGTCTGACTCACTCATTCTTGAACAAAGCAGACCTAACACCACCCAGTACACGCTCTCTTCTCACTGCTGACATGGGCAAAGAGGTCTAGGTGCCACAAGACTCGCACCACCAGGTTCAGGAACAGCTGCTCCCCCTCCACCATCAGACTCCTCAACAACAAACTCAATCAGAGACTCACTTAAGGACTCCTACTTGTGCACTTTATTGATTTTTTAAAATTCCCTCTGTATTGCACAATCAGTTTGTTTACATTCATTATCTGTTTGCATTTATTTGTTTATTTTTAAGCTGTGTAGTTTTTTCCCCCCTCTACCAATCAGTGGTAAATCTGCAGGAAAGGAATCTCAGGGTTGTATGTGATGTCATGAATGTACTCTGACAATAAATCGGAAATCGGCATAAGCCTGGATCTCAAGGAAAATAATAAATTAGGGAGGGAAAATCATGATCATTATTCATGAGCAAGAGGGAATGAATTGGAGCATCTGGTATCAGATATATCTATACCTGACAACTGGTTATGTCCTGCACTCCCAGACAAATAAACAATGGGAGAAAATCTGAGCTAATATTGCAGATGGATGACTGAGAAATCAAGATAGTTAATGAACAAGGATAAGCTTCGGCCTTGCAAAGAAGTACTCAATTGGGGAAGAGCAAATTATCAGTTGATTTGGAGCTTGGGGAAGTTAATTAGAAACACCTGTTGCTGATAAATCTACAAATGATGTTTCAGGGCCCAGAGCCCAGTATCGGCATGTCACAGCAAACATAGGAATGACAAGAGAGGTTCTGATTTAGTCAAAAAGGAAAAAGAACCATACAGTATTAAATGTTTAGGAAGTAAAATCAGACAGGACTCTGGAAGAATAGAACTATTTCAGGAAAGAGCTCTATCTGGACATCAGGAAGGCTAAAAGGGGCCATAATGTTTCATCAGTGAGCAAGATGAAAGGAAATCTGAAGCCATTTTGGAATTTCATTAAAAACAAGAGAATGACGAGGGAAAGGATTGGACAATGCAAGGACAAATGAGTAAATTCATGTCCGAGGAGGTGGATGATGTCCTATTCTACTGCCTTGTATCAGTAGGTACAACCTACTGAAGAACCTGAAGGATATCAGAAGCATAGTGTGGAGAATGTTCATATCTTAGCACAGTTTCAGATGAGGAAAGTGTCTCTCGACATTCTTGACCTGATGGGAAATATCCCAAGCTGACGAAAAAGTAAAGTGAGGATATTGCTGGAGACGTGATGAAGATCTTTGTATTCTCACGAACAACAGGTGAGGTCTGGAGGCCTGGTGAGTAGACATTGTTGTACCTTTGTTCAAGGAGGAAAGTAGGGATTATGGTAAATTTTAGGCCAGTGAGCTTTACATTTCTGATAGGGAAGCTATTGGAGAAATGGAGAGGAATGATGTACATATGGAAAATCAAGGCCAGATTTGAGACAGTCAGCATGGCATTTGTGTGGGGCAGGTCATGTCTTAAAAACTTGATAAAATTATTTTGAGGTGGTGATAAAGGTGGTTGATGAGGGTAGGATGGTGGATATTATCCATGTGGACCTTAGTAAAGGATTGACAAGGTTCTTCGTGGTAAGTTGATCCAGAAGGCTTCATGGTTAATATTTTGGATTTGGAACTGGGAGGTCCATATAAGGTGGAGGGTAGTGCCTGGATGGGCAGTCAGATCGGGGGGGGGGGGGGGGCTTAGATCCATAGCTTCTTGAAAGTGATTATCAAGACAATTGAATTGTAAAGAAGGTATATGGTTCACTTGCCTTCATTGGGTGTAGCATTGAGTGCAAGGATAAGGAAGTCATGTTGCATGTCTATTTGCCTAACCAAATGTTTCGTCTGTATAAAACTTACCTCATGATCACAAGTTTGCTGGAGAAACTCGGCAAAACAAGCAGCATCTGTAAGGAGTAAAGAGTAACCAACGTTTCAAGTCTCATAGCTTGTACCATTTTTATGCAGTTTCTTTAACTTTTTTTAGAAAACTATTATGCATTATCTTTCTCATCAACAAATGGATGGAATTGTAAATGCTTGTGGAGCTGAAAGATTACAAAGATCGCAGAGAGATTCACACCATCTATTCAGTAAAAATGAGACTCCAATTTAATCTGTCATCTGCAATGTCCTTTATAGCTGGATTTGTCTTCATTTTCCAGCATGCTCTCAATGACATGGCTGAACATAGGATACCCTCAAACGCAAGTTTGAGCAAGTTTGCTCAATGTCAAATACGCAAAATGATCCCCAGGATTACAACTCGAGAAGATTGCATCCTGTGACGGAATTGCAGCGTGTGATCTTGGTGGTGGGATTGGGTCTAATGAAGACCAACTGCATTTGAAAATCATGCACAATAAATGAGCAACTTGGAACAAATTAATGCTGGAGATGACAAACTTCTGTGCTGCCTCGTTGCAAGAGGAGGGATGTAATCTAATATTGTGTCTGTCTCATCGTGGAAATAACTTGAATGAAGGGATCAGACTGATAATATTGTTTGATTGCAAGTTAAGTTTTGTCTACTGGTATCTTTCTTTAACTGAAATCCCTGACTTAACAATTTTAAAAGGTCGAAGTAGCAGATTTACAAAATTTAAGCCACAAAAATGTAATGAGAGTAAAGGCGCATTTTCAGGGAATGCAACGTGCAGAATTTTACTGTATTCATAGGAGGGACAGTATTCTAGTTGTTTTGTATGACTGCAGATAAATCTTATCTTGTTTCACTTTAATACCTGCCAAGTATTGTGTGATATTTGATGGTTATGAGGAAACCAATGTTGTCAATGGCAGTGGAGAAAAAAAGCACAAGTATTTACTTCCAAATTTACTGCAGTTAACAGTCCAAAGTTGTGAAAATTGCTGAAAATCACAGGGGATTCAAATGGGAGTGCAAAAAAACTGAAACATGCATTTGAAAAACTGAATATGTACACCTGTCGGTTGTAATGTTAGTTTGAATGCAAGACTCTCTCCTAGAAAATTGAATGACTGGAATAATGATCCTCCTGGGTTGGTATGGAGAGAATACTAAATACAAAGCAAATTGTTCAAAGAGGAATAGAAACTATGAATTTGTGTAATTACTCCACGAAATGGAGTAATTACTTCATCCGATTATCTATTCTCTGTCCATTTCTCTTTGGATTATTAACTACAGCAGGTTTTGTTGGATGAATGACTTAATGTCTTGGAGTCTGTATGATTTCTTTCCCCCACACCCGCCCCCAAACAATGAAGTAGCTTTTTGGTGAGGATTGATAAGAGTTCATTGTTGATTGATCAATGGTATATTCCAAATTAGTTCATAAAATATGAACAAGTTTTTATATATGCTTGTGTGTGTATAATATATGTAAACGTGTGTATAATATATATAAGTACACGTGTGTATAATATATTTAGGTACAT
This sequence comes from Narcine bancroftii, assembly GCF_036971445.1. Lineage (NCBI taxonomy): Eukaryota > Metazoa > Chordata > Chondrichthyes > Torpediniformes > Narcinidae > Narcine > Narcine bancroftii. The sequence continues at coordinate 3,248,050 of NC_091474.1, forward strand.
GTGTGTATAATATATATAAGTACATGTGTGTATATAATATATATAAGTACACGTGTGTATAATATGTGTGTGTAATATGTAAGTACGTATGTGTGTATAATATATAAGTACACACGTGCGTATAATATATAAGTACACGCGTGCGTATAATATATAAGTACACGCGTGCGTATAATATATAAGTACACGCGTGCGTATAATATATAAGTACACGCGTGCGTATAATATATAAGTACACGCGTGCGTATAATATATAAGTACACGCGTGCGTATAATATATAAGTACACGCGCGCGTATAATATATAAGTACACGCGCGCGTATAATATATAAGTACACGCGCGCGTATAATGCACACAAGTACACGCGCGCGTATAATAAGCACGTGTACTTGTGTGTATGATACACACTCACGTGTACTTGTGTGTATCATACACACGCATGTGTACTTGTGTGTATCATACACACGCACGTGTACTTGTGTACTTGTATACGTGTGTGCATAATATAAGTATACGTGTGTGTATTATATATAAGTACACATGTGTGTACAATATAAGTATACATTTGTGTATTATATATATGTGTGTGTGTTATGTATACATGTGTGTATAATATATATACATGTGTATAAGTATACGTGTGTGTATAATATAAGTATACATGTGTGTATAGTATATATGTGTGTAATATATATATACACACAAGTGTACATGTGTGAAATATATACACAACGTGTGTGTAATATTAACACAGGTGTACGTGTGTGCAATATATACACAGGTGTACGTGTGTTTAATATATACACAGGTGTACGTGTGTGTAATATATACACAGGTCTACGTGTGTGTAATATGTACACAGGTGTATGTGTGTAATATGTACACAGGTGTACTTGTGTGTAATATGTACACAGGTGCACGTGTGTGTAATATGTACACAGGTGCACGTGTGTGTAATATGTACACAGGTGCACGTGTGTGTAATATGTACACAGGTGCACGTGTGTGTAATATGTACACAGGTGCACGTGTGTGTAATATGTACACAGGTGCACGTGTGTGTAATATGTACACAGGTGCACGTGTGTGTAATATGTACACAGGTGCACGTGTGTGTAATATGTACACAGGTGCACGTGTGTGTAATATGTACACAGGTGCACGTGTGTGTAATATGTACACAGGTGCACGTGTGTGTAATATGTACACAGGTGCACGTGTGTGTAATATGTACACAGGTGCACGTGTGTGAAATATGTACACAGGTGCACGTGTGTGAAATATGTACACAGGTGCACGTGTGTGAAATATGTACACAGGTGCACGTGTGTGAAATATGTACACAGGTGCACGTGTGTGAAATATGTACACAGGTGCACGTGTGTGAAATATGTACACAGGTGCACGTGTGTGAAATATGTACACAGGTGCACGTGTGTGTAATATGTACACAGGTGCACGTGTGTGTAATATGTACACAGGTGCACGTGTGTGTAATATGTACACAGGTGCACGTGTGTGTAATATGTACACAGGTGCACGTGTGTGTAATATGTACACAGGTGCACGTGTGTGTAATATGTACACAGGTGCACGTGTGTGTAATATGTACACAGGTGCACGTGTGTGTAATATGTACACAGGTGCACGTGTGTGTAATATGTACACAGGTGCACGTGTGTGTAATATGTACACAGGTGCACGTGTGTGTAATATGTACACAGGTGCACGTGTGTGTAATATGTACACAGGTGCACGTGTGTGTAATATGTACACAGGTGCACGTGTGTGTAATATGTACACAGGTGCACGTGTGTGTAATATGTACACAGGTGCACGTGTGTGTAATATGTACACAGGTGCACGTGTGTGTAATATGTACACAGGTGCACGTGTGTGTAATATGTACACAGGTGCACGTGTGTGTAATATGTACACAGGTGCACGTGTGTGTAATATGTACACAGGTGCACGTGTGTGTAATATGTACACAGGTGCACGTGTGTGTAATATGTACACAGGTGCACGTGTGTGTATAATATGTATGCAAATATACGTCTGTGTGTATAACCTATACAAGTATAAATGTGTACATAACCTATATGTATATGTGTGTGTATAATATAAGTATACATGTGTGTATAACATATATAGGTGACCTGTGTGTATAATACAAGTATATGTGTGTGTATAACATAATATATACAGCAATGAGCTCTCTGAACCCTTCTCCATTAACAATGGCGTGAAGCAAGGCTGCGTTCTTGCACCAACCCTCTTTTCAATCTTCTTCAGCATGATGCTGAACCAAGCCATGAAAGACCTCAACAATGAAGACGCTGTTTACATCCGGTACCGCACGGATGGCAGTCTCTTCAATCTGAGGCGCCTACAAGCTCACACCAAGACACAAGAGCGACTTGTCCGTGAACTACTCTTTGCAGATGATGCCGCTTTAGTTGCCCATTCAGAGCCAGCTCTTCAGCGCTTGACGTCCTGTTTTGCGGAAATTGCCAAAATGTTTGGCCTGGAAGTCAGCCTGAAGAAAACTGAGGTCCTCCATCAGCCAGCTCCCCACCATGACTATCAGCCCCCCCCACATCTCCATCGGGCACACAAAACTCAAAACGGTCAACCAGTTTACCTATCTCGGCTGCACCATTTCATCAGATGCAAGGATCGACAACGAGATAGACAACAGACTCGCCAAGGCAAATAGCGCCTTTGTAGACTACACAAAAGAGTCTGGAAAAACAACCATCTGAAAAACCTCACAGAGATAAGTGTATACAGAGCCGTTGTCATACCCACACTCCTGTTCGGATCCGAATCATGGGTCCTCTACCGGCATCATCTACGGCTGCTAGAACGCTTCCACCAGTGTTGTCTCCACTCCATCCTCAACATTAATTGAAGCGACTTCATCCCTAACATCGAAGAACTCGAGATGGCAGAGGCCGACAGCATCGAATCCACGCTGTTGAAGATCCAACTGCGCTGGGTAGGTCACGTCTCCAGAATGGAGGACCATCGCTTTCCCAAGATCGTATTATATGGCGAGCTCTCCACTGGCCATCGTGTCAGAGGTGCACCAAAGAAGAGGTACAAGGACTGCCTAAAGAAATCTCTTGGTGCCTGCCCCATTGACCACCGCCAGTGGGCTGATATCGCCTCAAACCGTGCATCTTGGCGCCTCACAGTTCGGCGGGCAGCAACCTCCTTTGAAGAAGACCGCAGAGCCCTCCTCACTGACAAAAGACAAAGGAGGAAAAACCCAACACCCAACCCCAACCCACCAATTTTCCCCTGCAACCGCTGCAACCGTGTCTGCCTGTCCCGCATCAGACTTGTCAGCCACAAATGAGCCTGCAGCTGACGTGGACATTTACCCCCTCCTTAAATCTTCGTCCGCGAAGCCAAGCCAAAGAAAAATAATATATACAAGTATACGTGTGTGTATAACATATACAAGTATATGTCTGTGTATAATATATATACAAGTATACGTCTATGTATAATATATACACAAGTATACGTCTATGTATAATATATACACAAGTATATGTCTGTGTGTATAATATATACACAAGTATACGTCTGTGTGTATAATCTATATAAGTATACGTGTGTGTATAATCTATACAAGTATAAATGTGTGTATAATCTATACAAGTATGTGTGTGTAATCTATACAAATATAAGTGTGTGTAATCTATACAAGTATACACGTGTCTGTGTGTAATCTATACAAGTATACACAAGTGTGTGTAATCTATACAAGTATACACAAGTGTGTGTAATCTATACAAGTATACGCACATGTGTGTGTAATATATGTGTGTGTGTGTGTGTGTGTGTGTGTGTCCGCATGTATATGATATAAAAGTGTGCGCGTAATGTATATAAGTGTGCGGACACACACAACTGTAACTATATTTACATGTGTGTGCATACATCTACATCTATCATGTGATAGTCATAGCTGAGATTATTACAGACTATAAAACTACAGAAAAAAAGGTGTAAGAAGAAAAAGACATCCTAGCAAACATGCTGAGATGTAACTGTCTGGAAACATGAGCGACAGTTCCGTAATCACCAATCCAATAAGTAGGTTTATGACTAGAAATAGAACAGGCATTCATTTTGCGTGGTGATTATTTATTTATGGAAGATGAGAGCTCAGCTATTTGATGGTATAAAAACCTCTTACCCTTGAAGAATAGCAACAATATCCTGATTGCCATTCACAGACTGGATCAGAACACAGATTCTGGCAAAGAGAAGGCGGCAGGTGTGCTTTTAGTTAATACCGGCTGGTGTATGGACATTGGGGGTCATGTTATCCCATGCTCATCTGCCTTAGAAAAAAATATCAATCAAATGCAAACCCTCTATCCAGCCAAGAGTTCTCATCAGTGATTCTCACTGGAGTTTATATTCCTTCTGATGTCATTTACAATCAGGCACTTGCAGAGTTGTATGATGTGGTCAGTAAGCAAAGGATGTGCCACACCAAGCACTACAAATCTTTGTTGGTGATTTTAACCAAGCCTATCTCAAGAGAACCTTGCCCAACTACCACCAGCATGTAACCTCTGTGCCAGAGGGCCCAGCACACTTGATCACTGCTATACCAAGATGGCCTACTGTTCTTTCCTGAGACCGTGTTTTGGCAGAATGGATCACCTGGCTGTGCTCCTTCTGCCTTTGTACAGGCAGTGTTTAAAAAGCCAGAAGGTGGTCAAAGGAGGCCGATAAACAGTTACAGGACTGCCTCAAATTAGTGGATTTGGAAGTGTTCAAGAATTCAACTGAGGATCTGAATGATTGCTCGAGGATCATTACAGGGTCAAAACAGCTATGCATGAGTGTGTCCCCAATAAATCATTCAGGGTTTTCCCTAACCAGAAACCCTGGTTGAACAATGAAGTCCAGAATCAGCTGAGAGCCAGATCACAGAATTTAAATCTGGGGATCCAGAACAATGAAGTCCAGAATCAGCTGAGAGCCAAATCACAGGAATTTAAATCTTGGGATCCAGAACACTACATAAGTAGCAGATAAGATCTACGAAAAGCTAGCTCTTGGGCAAAGTGTAGATTCTGGTCAAGAATGGAAATAACAAAGGATACCTGACAACTGTACAAGGACATAAATGATATAACCTGCTAATAAAACCAAATCTGGTGCAGAGATAGACAGCAAAGTTTAACTCCCAGATGACGTCAATGCCTTCCATTCCTAATTTGACCACCAGCACATGAAAGAGCCACTGTGCAACCCCATAACCCCCATGCCCCCTGATGATCCTTTATGGTCTGTATCCGAGGATAACGTGGACTGCCTTCAGGAAAGTGAATCTGATGAAAGCATGTGGAGTGCTTGGCTGAGTACAAAAACATGCTAACTAAATTTTCAATGTATTCCCAGATAGCTGCTTCATCTCATTCCACCGGGGCTATTACCCACCTGTTTCAAACAGGCCTCAATCATACTTGTGCCCAAGAAGAGTGTGGTAACCTGCATAAATGACTACTGACCAGTGGCACTTACAGCTATGGTGATGAAATGTTTTGAGAGGCTGGTGTTGAAGCCTATCAGCTCCTGTCCGAGAGGTGATGTGGATTCATTCTAATTTGTCTACCTCAGCAACTGTCTATGGCAAATGCCATCTCACTGGCTCTACACAAAGCCCGGGAATACCTGGACAGCAAAGACATTCATTGGATATGCTTTATTGAATACAGTTCTGGATTCAACACCATCATCCCTGAACCCAACACACAAATGTCATTGTGAGGAAAACATATAAGTGGCTCTATTTTCTCAGAAGTTTGCAGAGGTTCTGTATGACATTGAAAACCTTTGAAAATTTCTACAGATGTATAGTGGAATGTGTGTTGACTGGCTGTATCACGGGCTTATTATGGGGGGCACCGATATCTCTGAGCGGAAAGACCTGACTCAACCCAGTACATCACAGGCTAAACTTTCCCCACCACTGAGAAAATCTTCATGGAATGCTGCCATTGGAGAGTAGCAGCAATCATCAAGGATCCAATACCCAGAACATGCTCTGTTCTTGCTGCTGACAACAGCAAAGAGGTATCAGTGCTACAAGACTCGCATGACCAGGTTTAGGAACAGTTGCTACCCCTCCACCATCAGACTCCTCAACAACAAACTCAATCAGGGACTCATTTAAGGAATCTTGCTTTGCACATTATTTATTATTGAATATTTATTTTCTGTATTGCTCAGTTTGTCTGCACTTTGTTTTCATTTCTCTCTTTTATACAGGTATCTTTCATTGAGTATAGTTTTTTTTGCACTACTGATAAGTGGTAATTCTGCCTGGCCCACAGTGAAAAGAACCTTAGTGTTGTGTGATCTCATGGATGGACTCTGATAATAAATCTGAACTTTGAAACAATGTTTTTATGGTACTAAATTTCATCATGTGCCTATAGCTTCTACTGTATAACTCTCCAGAAATGCACTCTCCATTGTTCCACTCCTTTGGGACAACTCTTCAGCATTATTCAACTGAGCTTCTTTTCCACCCAGAATGATATTGCCTCCAGATATTTTAATTGAAACTATTTTTTGTAATGGCCAATTAATGTTCGCTTTGCATATCGAGTGGTTCTCAACCTTTTTCTTTCCACTCACATACCACGAAGTATTCCCTATGCCATAGGTGATCTGTGATTAGTAAGAGATTGCTTAAGGTGGTATGTGGGTGGAAAAAAAAAAGTTTGAAAACTAGTTTTAATCCTACCTCATTGACTCAATATGCGCACAGTTTCATAACTCTAAAGGAAATGGGCCAATGACAATTTTTCCCAAGCAAAATATTTCAGTTACAATTGGGTCTAGAGTGGTGATTCTCAACCTTCTGTTCCCACTCTTACTAATCACAGAGCACCGATGGCATAGTGATGACCTTAAGTAGTATGTGAGTGGAAAGAAAAAGGTTGAAAACCACTGCTTTAAATAAAGAGAAAAGAGTTTATCTTCTCCAACAAAGCCATCATCGAGTCTTTATCATTTCAAACAGTACTATCATTTTTCTTTTTGACACATGCTTCCACCATTTAGACCTGGAAATTCTTCTAACTTTAAAATGCATTAATCTGCACGAGAATTTTTCTAGCAGGCAACATGTTCTATGGTTCATGTACATTATTATTACAAACCTATGACCTTCTCAGAGTTCATGTACAGAAAATTTGTTGGTAAATTTCCTCCATGGTTGGAAGTTCAAGTATTGTAGTCACGTTGGAACAGATTAAACTTGGCCACTGGCTCAATTATAGAAGGTACCATCAGAAGTGCACACCTGGGGAAGGATTGTAATGGTCAGGTTTCTCCACACTGAAGGAAGAAGAACTTGCCCAGGAAGTGAAGATATTAGGACCATGGCAGATCGTTCACAAATTGGTGGATGAGTGTCTGCGCACTCCACCAAAGAGGAATTCCTGTGTTTGAGGCCCCAACCTTTTTCTTAATGTGTATTTGCAATAGAATGTTAAAGTAACATACGATAAAGAGATTGTGGTGCATCACAAAGGCCACAAAAGCATTGGGCTGGATTGCCTCTTTTACACAAATTCTATGTCATTAGACATTCCTACTTGCAGCATTGATTTATTTCCTGTTGCTTATTCCTTCTTCTCCAACATAGACACAGATTGCACCCATCCTAGTTCTCCTGCAAACTTCTATTTACCTGAATGGATCCTTTTAAAAACAATATCTCTTTTCTTGTCGATTGGTTCTATCAATCCTCAACCTACACTTTTTATTGGTGGACATTGGCTGTATAATCTTTTAATATATTTTGAAGTGTTTCCACTAGTTGGCGCTGTCTAGCTGAGTCTCATCAATGAAAAGGTCAAGTTAACTTCATGAATGGTGGCTTTGCAAGTCGACCATATTCTACAAATAAAGTTGGTCCTCTTTGCCAACAAAGTCTTAATTATTTCAAGCGAGACCATGTGGATATAGAAGAGAAAAGGATTCCAGAGACAATGTGGTGGAGGTGGTGAGACTGCGACAGCCCTGTTTTATAATGGAATTCACATATCTAATGGGACTAAAACCCTCCTAAGGGAAGAAATTATGAAAGCTGCACTGAAGATCTTCTATTGTTCCACGCATTCTGAAAAAAAATCTCACTGGTCCAAAAAAGTTAAGAATTTGGTGACTTGTTCAGAAAGGAGGGAGACTGAAAGCACAACACTGAGGTTCAGAGGGAAAAATGTGCTAGAGATTATGCTGTAAAAACTGCTAAATACATGCTGCATGGACAATAAAGAGGGACAATGCAACAATCCTTAGCAAAGAAGCTGTGACGACATTTTATTTCTTCCAGCCCGCCCTGTCTTCCTCCCAGCTACCTTCCCTCGACACGCCTGCATTTTATGATTTGCTACTTTCTCGCAAGTGACCGCAACACTGTTTCTGTTCCTCCTCCCAGCCCCGCACAAGGTGTTAACCACGTCGCTCTTCCTGTCTCCCGTTCTGGCCTTCGCAAGTGTGTTAACATTTCGCAAGCGTGGCCACTGATCCATCACCTGCGATGACTGGCCCTAAGTAAGGCCCGCACAAGAGTGAGGCAGCGACAATTCATCACCGGTGGGTGTGGCTGGCCCTTGAGAATGCATAGCACAGTGAGACAGAATTGGCATAATTTGATGCAAGGAAGATAACAGAATGTGTAAGGAGCTGTATTCAGATTTCCAGAAGGCAGTTTCAAAAGATTGCAGCGTAAATTTAGAGCAATGAGGACAATCTAATTACATGAATGAAGGATTGGATATAAATAATAGAAGAGAGAGTCAGGATAAAAGATCATTTTTGAGTGAGCCAACTGCAACCACTAGAGTGTCACCCTGATACATCTTAACGGTTTACAATCAAAATTAATGATTTAGAAGTAGAAATAAAGTACCCTTTTTATTCAGGAACCTTGATGAAGAGCTCAGTCCTGAAATTATGGTTACCCTTTACTTCTTCTGTTTGCTGTTTGACCTGTTGAGTTTCTCCGACACATTTGTCCATTGCACTCAACCCCAGTTTTTGCAGACTTTCTTGTTTAACTACATTTGCTGGTGTTAGTATACTAGCATGTGGAAATCCTTGGTATAGGTGGAGTATAATCCAGGTTGAGTACCTCTTATCCAAAATGTTTGGGACCAGGCGTTCTTTGGTTTTTGGAACAATGGAACTAAGCAGTCCAGCAGCGACAGCAGGATTACCTGTATCAGCGGTTAAACAGCATTAACAAACAACGGCAGGCACCACAGTGGAAAATTCACATGAAATAATGTTTAGTACTTACCAAAAAAAAGCTTGATCTCTTGCTTACAACAGAAGACCACCTCCCCACTGCTACTGCCGGTTTCCGACACCTCCCTGCTGCTGCAGCCTGTCCCTGCCCGGGGTCCTTGCTCCTGCTCGGGAGCCCAAGGTGACTTCTTCGATGTGGACGGCACACTTTGGTGAAGTTAATGCTGAAGACTTGGACCCAGCTCCATTTACCTCTTCCCAGCCAGAAGCAAAGATATTGTTTTTTTTACTGTTCTTCTAATCAAACTGGCGCCAACTGAGTGTCAGAGCCCCACGTGGGCAAGTCAGATGTTGAATATTTTTCCACTTTCCACTCCATGTTGGTGCTTAAAAAATTTTTTTTAATTGGTTTTTGTAGGAATGGGAATGTTGCCTCCCTGTTTTATATTTACCTGGATCATCTTCTTCTTTGGCTTGGCTTCGCGGACGAAGATTTATGGAGGGGTAAATAATCCACTTATAAAGTACACGTTTTTCACAAAGAGTGAGGCATTGTTTAATCTGACTTTAATCCTGCCTAAATGAACAATGTCACTAATGGGTATTTCTGATCCTGCGTTGATTTCTCAATGAGCACAACTAGCGCCACATTTTTTTATTTTCATTGTCTTCTTTCACCCAGGCTTTCTGATAAACGTGAATCGCTGAAATGGAACTTTGCATCAGATTGCTTCTATTGTGCAAAACACTGATTAGCAACTTCTAAATTTTATGTGTGATCATTTTGGTGTAATTATTCTTGGAACGTGGTTGAGAATTTTCATCTATGAAATGACAAATACTCTCTGAAATACAGATATTCCATTGTAAATACTGTGATGTTTTTGTTCTTTCCCTGGTTTACAGTATTTAAAGGGATTCCAATCACAATTGAAAAAAAATCTGAGTTGGGGCCAAGAGCTTTTGTGTAACTTCTGAATGATGCTAAGGTTCTAAATATGAATATTTTCTCACAGTGAACGTTTAATAATTCTCCACAACATGTTTCTGTTGGAGAAATCTGAGAAATACTAAGATTCTGCTTCTACGTTACAATGTTATGTTATCGTTCAAGGGTCACAGAATCTGAGATGAAAACAAGGTGTTGAGCACGTGAGATCAGAATGTTTTGGTGACGGGAGCAACTCTTTTCAGGAGTTCCCACTGGTTGCCCTTATTAATACAAAATTCACCTCAAGGAAAGTAACAAGGAAGATGATTACAAAATCATGCCCAAATTAACATCAGGGTGAGGTTGACTATGTAAATGTTTCCTCTGTTTGATAAAAAGAGGGGGATGGAGGAATTGAATGCTTCAAGATTTCAAAAACTCAACAGCTCAAGGAAAAAAGAACTGTTTTGGCCAGATATGATACTCCAACTTCCTTCCTATTCATTTATATAATCGCTTGAAGGCTAAATTAAGGGTTTGTTTGCCACACATTTCTTGCATAAATCAGTAATGAAGTCCAGTTGAATTTTCTCACGCAATCTTTAATATTAAACACAAAAGGGCTAATGTCTATACAAAACTGATTTATCGTAACAAGTAACTTTCCATTATAATGTCCCTATAACGTTCTATTTAATGGTCCATATAGAGTAATTTAATGTTGCATAGCCAGACAGTCCACAGAAACTGTTAACCCATAACTCGCCCATTCTCCTGGTTTTCAACTGCCCACGCTGGCTGTAAAACCTCCTTTTAAACACATAAAGATTCTATCTGTGCATGCTCACTTGTGCATGCGCCGGCCCTAGCTCCAAACACCGTGCCCACCGGGCCAAGCCAACGATGCATGTGGCGGCCGTGCTCCAGGTCTCTAAGCGGAGCTGACCTTCTCGGATGCGTTATGCAGAAAGAGGCTTACGGACCTTGGGACACCGCAGGCACCCGCAGCCCAAAGAGCAGGTAAGTAATGAGCCTATGGCTCTTATTCTTAAGCTTGATTTGTGTTTGGAAGAGCAAGAGAGATGTCATTCAGTGGCCCAAGAGATTGTCCTCAAAATAGACCCTCATGTTTGGTATTCTGTCTTTCACCTTAAATACTTGTTCTGCAGCTATTGGCTCACAATGACTTAAATGTGTCCATCTACAAAATGTATTTATTTCACTAGGCTGCAGTAGCCACACCTCCCATACGGACAGATTTCCGATTTACTGTCAAGGTACATGAATGACATCATTAACAACCCTGAGATTCCTTTTTTTTGCAAGTGCGGCAGAATTACCACTAATTGGTAGTGGAAAAAGTAAACTGTACACAGTGTAAAATGTAAGCAAATAAAAGAACTGTAAACAGATAATGAAGGTAAACAGTGTGCAATACAGGGAGAACAAAAAGAAAATCAATAAAGTGCACGTCAGAGTCCTTAAATGAGTTTTTGAGTTTGTTGTTGAGGAGTCTGACGGTGGAGGGGGAGCAGCTGTTCCTGAACCTGGTGGTGTGAGTCTTGTGGCACCTACACCTCTTTCCTGATGGTAGCAGCGAGAACAGAGCATGTGCTGGATGGTGTGGGTCTTTGATGATTGCCGCTGTCTTCCGATGAGGGTTTTGCCTGTGATGTCCTGGGCTGTGTCCACTACCTTTTGGAGGGCTTTACACTCAGGGGTATTGGTGTTTTCATACCAGACCGTGATGCAGCCAGTCAGCACACTTTCCATCACACCTCTGTAGAAATTTCCCAGGGTTTTTGGTGTCAGACCAAACCTCCACAAACTCGAGGAAGTAGAGGTGTTGACGTGCTTTCTTCATGATGCCATTGGTGTGTTAAGTCCAGGAAAGATCCTCTGAGATAGTGACTCCTAAGAACCTAAATTTGCTCCACCCTCTCCACCTCTGATTTCCCCCAGTGATGACTGGATCGTACATCTCTGGCTTCCTCTTCTGAAGTCAATAATCAGCTCCTTGGTTTTGGTGACATTGAGTGTGGGGTTGTTGTTGGTGCCCCATTCAGCCAAGTTTTCAATTTCCATTCTGAATGCTGAATCATCCCCTTCCTTTATACAACCCACTACCATGGTATAATCAGCAAATGTGTAGATGGTGTTATTGTCGTACCAAACCATGCAGTCGTAGGTGTAAACTGAGTAGAGGGCGAAGAATGTAGCCCTGTGGTGCTCTGGTACTGATGGAGATTGTAGAGGAGAAGTTCTTACCAACCCTCACTGATTGTGGTCTGGAAGTGAGGAAATCCATGATCCAATTACACAGTGGGGTGATAACCCCCAGGTCCTGGAGTTTGCTGATCACTTTTGAGGGGACGATTGGTTTAAATGCTGAACTGTAGTCGATAAAGAGCATCCTGATGTATGCATCTTTATTGACCAGGTGTTCCAGGGCTTTGTGTAGAGCCAGTGAGATGGCATCAACCATAGACCTGTTTCTACTTGAGGCAAATTGGAATGGATCCATGTCACTGTTCATCACTAACCTTTCAAAATACTTCATCACTCCTCGTGTAAGTGCTACTGGTCCTAAGACCAAGAAGAACTAGGACAGCAGGTTCTGTTGAGTCATAACATTTTAATATAAGCTGCTTTCAGGTGCTCTGACTTAGATAATGTGTCGGCAAACCCGGCTGGGGGAATGCAGCTGAGATGTTCAGGTGGCCGCGAAGAAGGCGCCTTTCTGTCACCTGAATGCGCAAGCTGAAGGAGAGCCACGTCCAAGTGAATGCTGGCTCCTGTGGACTGTGGCCGTAGTCCCACTGCTGCTTTTGGGTGCAACGGGGGATTCTCTGAGCTGGAGATTATACCTACAGGAGGAGGGTTAGGTAAGTGCTCCTCCTGGCCGGCTTCTACACTTTTAGCCACATTGGGATAGATTAGGCAGTTTTACAGTCAGGTATTCTGACCACCTGAAAGCAGCTTTAGATATATTCTGGCATCCCTTCATTGTTTCTGAAATCATGGAACTTCCTCCAAAGCAGCAGTCAGGGTGTACCTTCACCAGAACGACTAACGGTTTAAATAGTTTCTTCGCACCATTTTCTCAAACTTTTTGAAATAAACTCAGGGCGCTCTGCATGCTAATTCTTTACTGGTTCCTTGGGTGATTCAAGTATATTATTGATGCAGATGAGCTGACAAACCATCTGCTAGGAGACTCAATGGGTTGAACTGTACTTGGACGAAAAGAATGGTTGGTGTTTTGGGCCAGAATCTTCCATGATATTATTGTGATACTGTCTGAGTCAATATCATGGAAAAACTTACCTTTTAATGGAGATATGGCACACGGGACAAATCAAACTGACCACTATATCTCAACATTGCTCACTCTAATTTTCTTGGACAATGTGAATTTGACGTGTTTAAACGTAAACTTAACAATTGCTCCTCAACATAAACTAAGCTGCTGTTTTCCCTAACCTTATAGTTAGAAAACTCAGAACGTAATTGGAATGTATCCTAACCCACTCAATAGAAAAGGAAATGATTTAAACACTTTACGGCTATGCTTTATGATACTCAAATATGTTTAGGAGTTATGAGAGGGACGGAATGGGTAGTGAGGATAGCTGGTTAGCAGACTGCAAATACAGGTGTGCCCTGAGGAGGGGGCAGAATCACTTTCCTGTGGGCAAGTGCGATAGGATTGGATAAATCAGCCTGATTAACCAGGCTGTTTAGAGATGAATGCAAACAGGACAAAATTTGGCCTGCCTGCTTATTGTGATTTCAAGACCCCCACTAATGGTGAAATTGATTGTCTTAGCATGACTCCACAGGGTTTGCAGGTAATTAATTATCTCTTTTAATGGTGCAGATGTCGGTGGCTCTTCCCGCTGCTGAATGCTAAATTCACTTTGAGGTTTGAACACAGTATGTTAACTGCATTCTCGATTTGGTGTCAAATCCTTGTTACTCAGAGCTGACATTGTAATCTGTTTACGCTGCACAGTTCCTGTGTGCAGCAACATTGGAAGCAATAATATTCCTTCCAATATGATGACTGGTTTGATTTCCTGGTTAAAGAGGTTGCCATGGGTACCCACATGGGCCCCAACTATGCCTGCCTTTTCATTGGCTATATGGACCAATCCACGCTACAAGTCCACACAGGAAAGGCCCCTCAAATCTTCCTCCATCTCATCGATGACTACTTTGGTGCTGCCTCATGTACCCTTGATGATCTCGTTGACATCATCCACTTGCTTGCTAACTGCATCTCTAGCAGCACCCTTCCTTTCCTCGATCTCTCTGTCTCCATCTCAGGAGACAAACCCTCAATGAACCCACCAACTCCCACAAATGGACCTCAACTACAGCTCTTCCTACCCTGTCCCCTGTAAGGATTCCATTCCATTCTCTCAATTCCTCTATCTCTGTCACATCTACACCCAGGATGAGGACTTCCATGCCAGATCCTCAGAGATGTCATCAAACAATGTGGCTTTCCCTTTACTACCATCAACTCAGCACTCATCTGCATATCCTCCATTATCTTCACATCTACTCAGGCCCCTCCATCCCCACACACACAAAGGACAGGTTTCCTCTTGTCCTTACCCACCAGCCTCCGCATTCAATACATTCTCCTCTGCCATTACCACCACCTACTACGTGATCCCACCACTGGACACATATTCACCTCTTCACTTCCACACGGATCACTCCCTCCGTGTCTCCCTTGTCCACTCCTTCCTCCCCTCCAATTGTTCCCTTGGGACCTACCCCTGTGACCTTAGGAGATGCTCCATTTGCATCCACACCTCCTCCCTCACCATCATTCAGGACCCCAAAAAGTCCTTCCAAATGAAGCAACATTTCAGGGGTCATTTACTGCATCTGGTGCTCCAAATGTGGACTCCTCTACATAGGAGAGACTAGGCACAGACTAGGAGATTGTTTTGTTGAGCACCTCAGCTTTGTCCACCGTAATAGCGTGGATCTCCCAGTGGCCACCCATTTCAGTTCTCCATCCCATTCTGTTGCCTACATGTCTGTCCATGGTCTCATGCATTACTAGACTGAGACCACCTGTAAATTGGAGGAACAACACCTCATCTTCTGACTGGGCAGTCTCCAACCGGATGGCATTAATATTGACTTCTCTGTCTTTCATTTAAACACCCCACACCTGTCTGCCCGTCATCTCTCCATTCCCTGTCTCCTTTTGGACAGACATGATAAATTCTACTTATCACATCCAATTAACACCTTTTGTTGGTCTGGATTCCTTCCCATTGTTTGAATTCTGATATATCCTATTTCAGCCTTTACTGATTTTTTTAAATTGAAGGGCCCAGGCCTGAAATGTTGGCGATTATACCTTTGTCTCCTCTAGTTGCTGGAAAGACCAGCTGCGTTTTGATGTTTTTACTGCAATCACAGCATCTGCATGTGGATCAGGCAATTTAGCTGAACCAAATAGATGTTGCATATACAAGAGTTGAGGCCATTCCAATACAAAAGTAACTCCCCCTATTGTTACAGGACTATGTACCAGATAAGTATGCCTTTCAAACAATAAATAATATAGGAAATTCAAGTAAGCTGAATTTTAAAAATGAAACTAAATAATCAGAATGTTAAACCTTCTTGAAAACAAAGATCAAGATGTTATTAATCATTTGTAAAGACATGTCCAGATTCATGGATATTACACAGAAGACATCTCAATCACAAATAGTTCCAGAGAGCAAAAATATAGGTACATTTGTCAAGGTAATCTTCCAAAAAAATGAATGTTGTGGCAATGAAATGAAACATTTCTGGCCAAGTTATTTTGGATTCCAATCTTTTGTGTCTTAGATGGTAACTCATGGCTTATGTAATATTTCAACCTGGCCACAAATGGATATTTCTGAACATGTACTTGCAATGGTATTTCTGTATTTCCATCAGCCTGAAGTCAACAGTGTGCCCTGTGCCTTTTTCTTTCTCAATTATTTCTCTAACTTTCAACTCCATTCTTTAAAAGTAATAATTGCCTCTTTTATTGGAAGTAAAATCCTTGAATTCATTTGTCATCTCAATAAAGGAAATGGTAACCTTTAATTCAATTTATCAACCTCTTTTTATGCAGCCAATTAAGTAGCTTGAATTTGTCGGAGACTCTAATACATTGACCTTTAACATTTTTAAATAAATAAAACTGCAATTTTATCATTATTTTATAACAAAGCTAAGTTTTAGAATATTTTTTTCTCTTTATTTTCCTCGAATCTTTTGCACTGCATCTGGTTTTACTGTGGTAAAAATGTAACTCCTATTATGTGAGCAGAATCTTTTCAGAAGAGACCTTGAAAATTAGCTGCAAATTATCCATTGGCTATTTTTATGCTGGACCATGATCACATACTGGAATTATTGCCTAGAGATTCCAGACCCCACCCCAACCCTAGGGGAGATGTAGAGGGGTTCACCCACTGGCCTTCATCCTGGGGTTCAGCTGCAAACAAAGGATGAGGATTAGATTGTAGTTTGTTGTATGGAGTCCCCTCTCACTTGGACTACCTTGGATGCTCTAAGTCAAAGTTGGTAGCCAATTTTTTTTCATCATAAGTTTCACTGATTTTAACACTTTTAAACATCTCTCTTGTTTCAAGATACTCAAATCTCTAAGTAAAAATTTAAAAACAATTTAAAACAATTAGAAATAGTTTATAAATTCAAGTAAAATAAAGGAACAGCAGACCTTTGTATCATTCCTCACCTAGCCCAGTATCCAGTCCTCAGTGTACTACACCCATGTTGGACTCCATGTGGAGTGCACTACATGGTGACAAATGCAGCTCCCAGATCTGTCCAACCTAAGCTCACAGTACATGCTCAGAAATTTGACATTTGAGTCGCTCACTGCCAAAGTGACATGATTCACTGATTCACACAATGCTGGGAAATAAGTTTCACATGTGGTCTGGGGTTGATTAATTTCCTGAAATGAGAGAGATATTGCTGCCATCAAACAAAGCAGTTTACTTGACCTCCGAACATGAGGCTTTTCATATTTAAAGTGAAATGATCTGAAGAAGGAATTGGCTTCATTTTCAGCTGAAGCGATCTCTGATCCATCGACCACCAGACAGCCTTCACATACAATACCTCCCAAAGATGATACTAAAAGTAACAGTATTCCTTCTTCAAGTGTGTCTCCTGCAGCACTGGGTACATTAATGATATTCAGACACACGATGGGTCTGCAGTCTGATCATCGTCCGTTGAAAGTCTGAGTTGACATTAGGCATTGGGTGGTGTGGAAAAAGGATGAAGCAATGCTCTTCGTTATCCCCTTCACACTGAGATCTGACTACCTGAACGTGCTAGGGATCTGGTTCAGAGGGGCCGAGACTTGCAGCAAAAATTGGTTGGAGCAGATCACAAAGGTCCACCAGAAATTGGGTCTATGGGAGCAGCAATCCCACTCAATAACTGAGAAGAATCTGGTTATCCAGTATGAGGTGCTCTCGGTACTGTTCTCAGTGACCCATCCCCCACACCTCTGCCCTGGCGGTCACTAGAGCAGACTTCCGGTTCATTTGAAGATCCAAAATGAAAGGGTTTGAAGGCTCATCATGCACAAGTCATCTCAAGGATGAGCCTGGCTCCTTTGCAATGTAATGATCTAGTCAGGTGGACTTTTGCACACTTCCTATACTTCATGGAAAAGGTTTTCCAAATACCTTTGACTGCAGTAAAAACAGAATGCTGGAGAAACTCAGCAGGTCAAACAGTGTCCTTTTTAAAGCAAAGATTAAAAATACATAACTGGAGTTTCGGGCTTAAGGCCTTCTTTCCCCGTGTCAATTCTCCATCCCCTTCCCTCTCTATTCACTCACCCATCCCTCCTCCCCTTGCTGGTATGCCCTCCCTCCCTTCTCCACCTGTTATCTCCTGCCTTTGCAACCATGCCTCCACCCGCTGACATTTTCCATCCCTTCATGAAGGCTCAGGCCTGAAACATCGGTTCTGTATCTTTGCTCTATAAAGGACACTGTTTTACCTGCTGAGTTTCTCCAGCATTCTGTTTTTACTCCAACCACAGTGTCTGCAGACTTTCATGTTTGACCTTGACTACAGATCCATCAGGCAGTGGTCGGCACGGAAAGTCCCGCAGACACTGAGAGACAAAGACTTGATGGATACTGTGGGTAGTTCCCTGAGCAGAGCCTCTGGGTCATCTGGCAGAATGCCTCATCGCCGGAGCTCTCTGATAAGCACCAGAACTTAGCTTGGCTGGGGGTGAGAGGAGTCCTCCTGGTCAGATATTTCCTCTGCCACTGGGATATCACCCACAATGCATGTTGTCCCCAAAATGACTGTGGTGGAGTGGTGACAGCTGCCCACCTCTTTGCAGAATGTGGACTTGTTCAGAGTGCGTAGAGAGGGTCCTTGAAACAGTTCATCCCCAGCAGCAGCGTAACAGAGGACTCTGGCTTGACATAGGTAGATCAGGAGATGTTTACACCTAAGAAATTAAAGCTGTCGACTGGTGCTGAGGATGATCATGGGGAGATATTGTCAACTATTCTCACTCATTGCTGTTTGTAGGACAGAAAGTCATGGGTCCAGGGTGGTGGCTGTAAGGGAGGGAGCCTTGAGACCAAGGTCAGGGAGTCTGAGGATGTTTATTTGGCATCATTGTGTTGAAGGTGAACCTGTAATAAATGAGTTGTAGTCTGATGTAAGTGCTCCTGTTATCTAGATGTTCCAGAGATAAGTGTAGTTCCAGGGATAAGTGTCGTGCCAGGGAGATGGTATCTGCTACGGAACTGTGTAGAGGCAGGTAAGCTGAAGTGGGTCAAGGCTGGCCATGTGTCTGGAGTTGATGTGAGCCATAACCAAGCCTCTCAAAGCACATCACTCTGATGGATGTCAGAGGCACAGTGTGTAAGTCAGTTAGGCTCATTACTATGTCCATCTTCAGTACTGGATTGATAGTGGCCTTCTTGATGTGTGTTGTTATTTCTATTGTGACGAGGCCAGAGGACCCCAAAACCCAGCAGCAATAGAAATTCACCAAGACAAATGGTTACTTAAACAAAAATCACTTTTAATTTTCTTTAAACATAAAAGAATCACACTTTAACTTTTTACTATTAACTTAACCTCTTCTAATTCTAAGCGCACATGCATGTAATGTGTGTATAAGTTCAGAAAAGTTCTTTGATTCACAGTCCAATCTCACTTCTCACTCCTCCAAGTTCACTGGTATCAGGCAATTCTTATACTGTGAACAGAATTTAACATTTATGAGTCTTCACAGGGCTTTGGTCTTTGAAAGTTAGTTACAGCTCAGGAAGGTTCTTGTTGGTTTCCAGAGAGAGATTTGTGGCTCCTTGGACACCCACAAGCTGATTCCTTCCGATCAGCCACTTCATTGTCTTGCCAAAGAAACTTGCCCTATCAGGGTTTTCCAGATGATAACCTCTTTCTTTCAGGTCACCATAGAGTTCCTTCTCTGTTTCCTTTACCTCAGGTAAAACAATATACAGCCAGCCATCTTCCCTTGTATGAGCACAAGGGCTTTGAACAGGGTGAACTCAGAACTCACAACCTGTCTTCAAAATGGGGTTTCAAACAAGCTTCCAAAAGCCACTGCAGAAAACCCGCGCTCTCTCTTGCACGCACTTTCTCCCTCTTCCTAAAACAACACACCCACCAAAACAGCTTGCTGTTTCCCAAAATCAATTAATGAGGAATCTTGTCAGTTTTCATTTGCACCTCGTTGTGAAAATCTCCAGCACAGGAGTCTATTGTCTTTTCAGATTTGTGGGCACCACCTTATGCATAACTCTTGCATTTTAAAATGAGATCTGTTTTAAAGTGTTTGTATCTGTTTGTGACCTCAGTAAAACCCCACAATCTATCTTCCAAAAACATATCTATGCATAATATAAAATATAACATAATTTGTCACACTATCCATCTCAGGGATATGTTGAAGATGGCTATGCATACTCCCCAACTGATCTGTGCAGTCTTGAAGGAAGGAACTCTAGACAAATTGCTTTCCATGGGTTCATCCTCAAGGAGGCCAATCTGATGTCCGTGGCAGTGGTTATGCATGCAGGTATTTCCATTTGAAATAGTCTGTACCACTAGCTCACTAGCCTCCTGTAAGGAATGAGCATAGAATGCATTGAGATCACTGGGGAGCAATGTACAGTTTCTTGCTGTTCTTTTAATTTTGACTTTACAGGCATAACTTGTCACCTGTCCCTGGTGTCTGAGAGGTTTGTCTGGCACTTGGGTTTGGTTTGTTTGGTACTGCTCCTTCATGTCTCTGGGATTTCTTGACTGATCTTTAATAGTGAGGGGTCCTCCCAATTCAGCCGTGGTTTCCAGTTAGGAACACACAGGTTATTCTCATTGGCATAAAGTCCTGCATGCACTTACTGAAGAAGTCCCATATCATGCATTGACTCGATAAAGATAAATTGAATTTTGCTTATCTGCATCTGTCTGGTAAGTGGAAATAAAGGTACTTTCACACAAGTGATTTGCCTTTCCCATTTGTTGGAATGTGCAGCATAGCCCTGAACATAATTCATTTCCATAGCAATGTACAATGCTGAAAGTAATCTGGTAAAGACAAATCCAAAAGAAAAATGTTTTTCACTTTTTATTATATTCTGAGTTTCATTGTACTTTCTTGCTCAAAAATTGTTGAAATTATATTACTAATGTAGAATCTATTTTGAATTACAAACATCATATTCATATTCTGGATATTTAATTTTTGAGACAATCAATCCCATAAAATCCAGTTTGTTGGTAAAGCTAGTGAGTCAAGGGTCCTTAAGGCATCACCATCATCATGGCCCATCCCTTCGCAAGCAAAGATGAACACGGTGCCTTCTGTCCTCACGAACTTTGGTTCTGTTTTTCATGGAGCTTTAGGACCAACGCCTCCCTCTGGGTCCCACACCATTGGACCCGGCGGAGTGCGAGGCATGACAGCCAGAATGACGCGGGATTGCCCCACAGTGGTCTGTTCCAAGACCGCGCTTGCTGGCCGTTATCCTTACGGATCCTTCGCCCACCGAGTTTGCTGCTGCAGACCGCTATGGAAACTGTTTCCCGTGCTCTGTTACAGTTGCCAGCCCCCGCTGCCAGACTGACCTGACCTATTTGCCCATAGCTGGGGCCCTTTTCAGGTACTGACGGCTGGGCGAGCCGAGCCCGGGGATTTGAAGTCAGAGTTACCTGATGAGGCAAACCCTGCAAGGCAGCAGGTGGAAGGGGTAGAAAATGGCTAACATACAGCGTTAACTGTGGTGGTTTCACAGAGATCATCCGCTAAATAAATCTACAAACCTATGATGAATCTACAATTCATTGTTTCTTTTCAGTTCAGTTTAGTACAGGTATACTATTTTAGCATTTTTAGTTATTTAATGAATTACCTGTTTGACTGCAGCAAGTAAGAATTTTGGGGCATTTGTACATTGTGAAGAGCCTGTGACAAGAAACTCATCAGCATTCTTTACTCTTGCATTTCATTTTCCAACGTTTGTATCAGTCATAATCAAAATTCTGTGAAACAATTTAGTATCAATGATTTCTGAAGTCGATGCTGAGCCAATTAACTTACTGTATTTAGTCATACAGAAAATAATGAATATTGTTAATTTATCTTTAATTTAGTTCATGTATAGCTGTGCGCATTAAGTCCTTGTTATCTAGATGAAATACCAGGAAGTATATGTAAAAGATTCTATTTTTGAGTCATCCAGAAGCAACAATTATAAAGATAAAGCTTGTCTTTATAAGGGTAATTCCAGGATTTCAAAGGAGTCACAGTTATGTATATTGGAGACAGGTCCACAGACTTCACCCATCCCTGGACTAGTTTGGATTATATTGGCTTTTTGACTGCCCATTCAAAGACACTCTGAAATGAATTGTTTAACAGGCTTCCAAGCAAGATAGCATATCAAATGCATAGGTCTCAAAAATAATGTTTTCTCTTTGCTGTCAACCTTAATCTAAAGTTCCTTTTCCTTTGTGTTTTAATTAAATCTTGAAACTCCCATGCATCGGACACAGATGTTAAGGTATATTAGTGACAAAACCTTCGAGATCTGGTTTGTAAGATGTGAAATTTCAGCAGATTTGACTGTACATGTGAATAGCTGATTGACGTCAATCATTTATATTTCTTAAGAAAGGACACAATCATCAATGTTACAAGGAACTGTAACAAAATACTTCAAATGAAGTTAAAGGGATGCTTATCAACTTGGAAGGGATCTGCTTTCAAAATATGACATAAATATTGTGCCATTTCACCATGATCTTTGAATGAGGTTTGATATTGACAAACATTCATTGGAGCGACTTCATCACCAACATCGAAGTACTCGAGCCGGCAGAGTCCGCAAGCATCGAATCCACGCTGCTGAAGACCCAACTGTGCTGGTTGGGTCACGTCTCCAGAATGGAGGACCCTCGCCTTCCCAAGATCGTGTTCTATGGCGAGCTCTCCACTGGCCACCGAGACAGAGGTGCACCCAAGAAGAGGTACAAGGGCTGCTTAAAGAAATCTCTTGGTGCCTGCCCCATTGACCACCGCCAGTGGGTTGATCTTGCCTCCAACCGTGCATCTTGGCGCCTCACAGTTCGGCAGGCAGCAACCTCCTTTGAAGAAGCCCACCTCACTGACAAAAGACAAAGGAGGAAAAACCCAACACCCAACCCCAACCCACCAATTTTCCCCTGCAACCGCTGCAACCGTGTCTGCCTGTCCCGCATCGGACTTGTCAGTCACCAACGAGCCTGCAGCAGGCGTGGACATTACCCCTCCATAAATCTTCGTCCGCGAAGCCAAGCCAAAGAAAGAAAGAAGAACATTTTCTACCTGACATTAATATTGCTCGTTTCCGCTAGCGTGATTTAATAAATGTGTCTCGTATGCTCTATGGTTCTGTTGTATATTTTTCTATTTTGACAGTGCAGACTATTACATATATCCACCCAAATGATTGTATACTAAAACTGTTCATTTCAAACTTTGGACTTGAACTGAGAGGATAGGATTCCTAACCAAAATATCATTGATGTTTAATTGTGGATAATGATTGAATTAAAAGTTCCATGTGATTGTGAGTTGTTTTAATTTTGCCTCGTTCCTGGAACATCAGAGCTCCATCTGCTCCCTTGGCAGGATTATAAGCTGCAATTCAAACAGCTTAAAGAGATTATACAATCTCTTTAACACAGCAAAACATCCAAAGAAACTTGAGAAAGTTTAACCAAGACACATCTGACAGTATTTCACACTTGGGATAAACTGGCACAAATCTGGATGTGGGGAACTGAATCAATTGGTTTAGTTCTTCCCATAGCTGCTGCTCTGCTAACCTACCAAACACAGCAAATGCATGTACAATCATCTACTGATGAAATAATTAAATTATAGCTTTGGTTGATATGCGTAAGGTGTAATTTAATGGAGAGGTGAGGTTTTATTTCACCTTGTGGTGCATGATGCCCCGTAGCCTAGGACTGATGGTAAGATGTCTCCAAAGAATGAAAGTGAGTTGGAGAATGTAATGTGCTTGCCAAGCTCAGAAAAGTTAGCCTGAAGGAAAAATAGATGTCATCAGAGAATTACAAAGTCAGTGATTTCAAAAAGGCAGACTGGAATAATCACCTACTTTGAGAATGGGCCTCGTATGAGTGGCACAATTAGTCTAGCAGTTCGTGTCATGCTATTACAGCACCAGACACCTGGGTTTGAATCCAGGGATGAACTGTAAGGAGTTGGTATGTTCTCATCATGAGAATGTGGTTTTCTTCCAGGTTCTCTAGTTTCCTCCCACTCTAATGGATCTGTTTTAATATTAATCCTTAGTTTAGTGTTAAAACTATATTTCATCTAGATATGGTTTAATAAGATAGTTTTGGGTGGTTGCAGGGGCACAAAGACAATACATTGGCATTTAAAACACACATGGTTCTTTGCAGCTGGTCGTTGGTTTCAGCATCAACAAATCCATTTGCATTTTTAACATTATTGACCATAGAAACCAGTTTGAAAGCAGAAGAGTCTGCTGTTCCATTGCAAGGAGAAGAGATGAAAAATTTTTATAATGGTTCCTGAGAGAAGTAGGATGATGGATTGTTTGCTTGAGTATACAAGAAATCATTTTGTTAGTAAATTCCAGACAGCCCGTAACCAGGAGAGAACCATCAAACAAAGTTGATAACTTTGATTCTGTGAATAAGTGGACAGAGATGTTTTAGCACGAGGTTCAAGAGACATTATGAACTTTAAAGACAGAAATGATACCTCGTGACGTGGGAGATTTGGAGAAATATGTTATCAAATTCAGTTATTTTTGGATCAGTTCAAAAGTCAAGGCCCTGTGACCCACTCACATGAAAGACAGAGTTGAATTACAGTAACCAAATAGGCGCTGTTATGTGTTACTCCTAATAAAACTGGAATACCGGAAATAAGTGGATTTCAAAAGGGAAACCTTTTAAATTATAGCTTTGGTTGATATGTGTAAGGTGTAATTTAATGGAGAGGTGAGGTTTTATTTCACCTTGTGGTGCATGATGCACCGTAGCCGACTGCCCTTTTGAAAATAAAGTGTGCAGCCTCATCATGGAAAAAAACTCCATGACTCTTAAGAAGAAAACTGAAGAAGAAGAAAATTTGACCTCCTGGAAAGACGGGGACTTGCATTATCCTATTCACAGGAAATTCAACATAAATTGGCAAGACCACTTCTCATTTGTGCCCAGAAAATGGTCCCTCCTGTTTGAGGAATATTTCTATGAAAGACAGTTCATGAAGAGAATCGTGAGTGGAAAGGGATCTGAAGTGTGTGTTAGTTAAAGTCCCAAACTCTGAAAAGTCCATTTTAAAACTTCACCATCATTTTGATCTTGCTTGAAAGTCTCAAATTTTCAGTTCAGAAATAATTATGAAACACTTTTAAGCAATCATATCTTCAGATCCCTTTCCACTCACGATTCTCTTCATGAACTGTCTTTCATAGAAATATTCCTCAAAATTGAGAGGTTGTGAGTTTATAATGCCACCCTCAAAAAATGTACAGAACTTGTAGGTTTATTAGTGTGTTTGGGTGGTATGGGCTTGTGAGCTGGAGGGGCTGTTACTGTATTGATTCTCTAAATGAAATGAAAATACAATGGCATATAAGATTTTGCATGTGTGTGTGTAATGCAGATATTTGAATAGAGTATAATGCAATAGGTCTACAAAATTATGGGCCCAGTTCTCTGATCTGTGCTTCCTTATTGAACAGAGGATTATGGACTAATTACACATGCTCATCCAGACTTGGATGGATTTCCCATCCATGTGTTTCCCTGCTGAATAATGGGCAGCCATAATTGAAAGCTAAGGGAAGAGGTCTCTCTTGGTCATCACAGGCCTACCACATATATGGTGGCTAGCAATTGACTGACAAGAATCAGGTTGTTTTCCATGGCCCAGAAGGTGGTTTTACATGCACTGAAAGTTTTTTTTTCTCTCTCTCTCTCCCTCTCTAACCACCCTCATTCATCTATTAGAGTACAAAAGTCTGCAGACACCATGACTGAAGAAAAAACACAATTCTCAAGATACTCAGCAGTCCAAACAGTGTTCTTTAAACTATGCTGTTTGACCTGCTTAGTTTCTCCAGCATTGTTTTTTTTTAACCTCATTCTACCTTCTCCCACAAATTAAAGCCCATGGCCTTCTCACTTTTCTGCTCTGATGGTTTTATTGCCCTTGTGTGTTTTTCTCTTTACAGATGCTGCCAGACCTACTGACAATCTCCAGTACTTTCAATTTTCATTTCATTTCTGTCTCTGCAGTGTTTTGATTCACAATTAAAAGGAAACGGGACAAGCATATGGACTGGAATAATAGATTTAGAGGACTGAAATAAAATAAAAAGACGGAGAAAATAAATAATGGGTTGGAGTGATTGAGCTTAATGACCTGTTTCTGTGAAACACAATGCAGCTTCAGACACAAGCAATTCTAACATGATTTGTCTTTTCTCTCTTTTCCCTGAGTAATTTGCTAACACCTGCCTCTATATATATTAATCTTCTCCTATTTAAACTACCTGCCAGTCTTATCTTTTTGTGATTTACAATTCCCGTCATCTCTGATTTTTTTTTAGTGATTAAACAAAATCCCCTTGTATTTTCTGACAGAGAAGACAACTATTCAGCCCATTGAAATTATGTCAGTTCTCAGAACACTCCCACCAGTCCGATTCTTCCATGTATTAGCCTGTAACCTATTCTCTCTCACATGTCCCTCAAAGCCACCCTCATTCCCCCTCACCTACACCAGGGTAATTTAGAATGCTCAATCGACCTATCAAGTTGCAAATTATTAGATGTGTGAGAAAATCTGAGCACCCAGGGGCTGAGCATCCATTCATTGGGAGAAGTTACACACCATGTGATTGAATGTCCACGGTCAGTTGTTGGAGTAGTGCAGTAGCAGGGACTGCCGTCTCACTGCAACATGCCGGCTTCACAACCAATCACTGACACTTTCATTTTCTTTCCCACATCTTCCCCCACAACATAAAATAATTTTACTGCTAAACTTTCTTGACTCCTGATGAAAGATCATGGCAGTGAATCACCCAATCTAATTCACTCTCTATGAACGCTGCCCAATCTGCAGAGTTTGTTAAGCATTTTATTTTTAAAATTTGTGGTAATAATGATGAGTTGATTGTCCTGTACATTGCACAATACACAAGAATTCCTACTTGCAACAGTCAAATAGGTACTTGTGAAATAAACTATAATTGTAAACATATTTGAATTAATAAAGGCAAATACATGAAATTGGTAGAAATAAATATTCAAATGATCCTGGTGAACAAAAAAGCATTTTGCAATAGTGCAGATGGTTCTTTTTTTTTATGTGGACAGTACTGAACAGAAAGAGGAAAAGAAGAGAAAAATTCCTGTCTTTTATCAAAACTGACACAATTCTATATATATATATAGATTTTTTTTTTCTAATTTTTGTAATTAGTGATGACCTCTTTATGTTGTATTAATATTTCATCTGGACAGGCTATGCATTGACATTTAATGAATCTAAGTTAACCAAACCTAAATTATAATTGGGCTGATTATACTTGTCTTGATACTTGGTAACTGATGACGTGCAAATGCAATGAGTCAAAACTAAATTCAAAATCTTTGGTTCATAATATAAATCATGTCTTCATTTATTTATTCTTTGGGGTGCGGACCTCACTGGTAAACCCATGTTTCTTAGTCACCCTTAATTGTCCTTGAGAAGGGATTAGCAAGTCACCTTCCCAATTACCAACTGGTTTGACGTGATAGGGGAGAAATTTAAGGATGATTTGAGGGTTAGGTTTTTCACATAGAATGTGACGAATATTGGTAATGATCGTGGAAGCAGATACAATTGTAACACATAAAAGGCATTTGGATGGGTACTTGGATTAGAAACAAGCAGAGGAATATGAACCTAATGCAGACAAATGGGATAACATACATAGGCACCATTTCTATGCTGTGATTTTCTTGAAGTTCTATGACATGGAAACAATCCCTTTTGCCATGTTGTTCTTGCTGACCAAGTTGGTCCTTTTTGTCTGCATTCAGTCCATATCCTTCTAAACCTTTCCTGTTCATATCCAGTAGTTGTCCAAATGTCTTTTAAATATTTCAAATGTATCCATCCCAATCATTTCCTCTGGCAGCTCATTTCATATACCCACCACCTCTATGAAGAAGGTGACTTAAGTCATTACCCTCTCCCTCTTGGTTGGCCCAGTTAGCTTAGGTTCTCAACTAGTGGGTCTTAAAAAAAAATTAACTAAGACGTGTTTCTTGAACTTGTCTTGAACTTAAAAATATTGCTCGTGGGCCATGGCATGTTAGGCTGGAAGCCAGTTTGGCCATAGTCCAATAAAGATAGAGATCCACTGTCTTAGCCTTTCACACAATGCTATTGCAGGACCAGGCAACCCAGGGTTGAATCCAATGCTGTCTGTAAGGCACTTTATATGTTCTCCCCATGTCAACTTGAGTTTCCTCTGGGTGCCCCGGTTTCCTCCCACCCTTAAAACATTTGGGGATCAGAGGTTAATTGGAGTATTCAGGGGGCATGGGTTCATGGGCTGGATGGGCTTGTGTCTAAATTTTAAAAATAATCTCATGTTCTCTAATTTTTGATTCTTGTACCCAGGAGAAAATATGATGACTATTTCCCTATGCCCTTGATGACTTGATAAACCTTTATATGGTCCATCCTGAGCCTCCTGTACTCAAGGGAGAAAGGTCCAAGTATGTCCAACCTATCGTTATAATTCAAGCCCCTGCTATTTCCCCCTCACCCCTCCCAACGATCACCCTTCCCGCCCCCTCCCATCCCAGTAACATTCTTGTGAATCTTTTCTGCATCCTTTCCAACTTTATGATTTCTTTCTAATAGCTGGGTGACGAGAACTACATACAATAGGAAAATAACTCATGGAAAGTCCAAATTTAAAATAAAAAATACAATTGGAAGCCAATTTCATCAATAGCTGGATGTGTGGAGGTTGGTGTATTTAATTGTGTGAATTCACAGTTACCTTCTCTTATATCGCCACAAAGTTTAATCACATGACTCCAAAAGTTCGAATGAATCCATTGTTTTCACATTTTACAGTAGCTTTATCTTCAATTTTTTGTTTTTCTCAGAAACCTTTAATCACAACCAAAAGGTTAGCTCTAAGATAACGTAAAAATTATAGTTTTTCAATTGTTCTACTGAATTATTTGCAAATCATCTTCATTCTTGAGCAGTGACTTCTTTAGATAGTGTAGAGAACATTTAAAAAAAGTCTGAATTAATATTTATTAATGCTTATTTAGCAATGTAAATTTTTATCAGAAATTAACATCTGAATCTTTTAGCAAAACAGGAAAATTGTACAATTTATGATTTTTCTCTCCCCTTAAACTGTATATATATTTTTACTGATTTCTTCTTCAGCTTTTGAAAGACCTAGAATTTTTAACTATGTAGAGTCTGATCTTCACAAATACAATTTGTTCAAAGTCTCAAACCAACGTTTCAAATGGACAATATTTCAATATTGAGTTAGGTTCTGAAGAGCTATGAAACAGTTTCTTTTATCCAATGTACTTTCTTCACGATTCTTGTATTTCCCTAGAGAATTTCTTTGATGGCAATCACATTCTTTGAGGTTTCTTTAAAGTATTACATAACTCTACTTGTAACATATCTTTCTCCCAAGTTTATGTTGAAGGCGTCTATGGGAAATGAATCATATTCTTTTGAATTAATTGGATCACATAACTCAGAATATTTTGTGAAATTAATGTTAACACTTGAATTAACTTGATTTCAAAACATGAATTACATTTGAACAGCAAAATTCATCAGCTTATTTACCCCAATAACCAAAATATTAAAAGACAAAGGAGGAAAAACCCAACACCCAACCCCAACCCACCAATTTTCCCTTGCAACCGCTGCAACCGTGTCTGCCTGTCCCGCATCGGACTTGTCAGCCACAAACGAGCCTGCAGCTGACGTGGACATTCAAGCCAAAGATAGAAGAATCTCCAAAGTATTTTGTTTGGAATTCCTGGGAATGTATTACGAATTAAAAATAACACTGGCTCCAATCAATGATAAAAAAAATAGAAACTTTATACCTATTCCAAACTATTGAACATAAAATCCAACAATTCACAGGATAACAATTTTCTAGTTGTTCCACATTTACTTTCATTGACTTGGATCAATCAATATTGATTCTATTGACTCACATTCTTTCTTTGGCTTGGCTTCACGGATGAAGATTTATGGAGGGGGTAAATGTCCACGTCAGCTGCAGGCTCGTTTGTGGCTGACAAGTCCGATGCGGGACAAGCAGACACGGTTGCAGCGGAAAATTGGTTGGTTGGGGTTGGGTGTTGGGCTTTTCCTCCATTGTCTTTTGTCAGTGAGGTGTGCTCTGCGGTCTTCTTCAAAGGAGGTTGCTGCCCGCCGAACTGTGAGGCGCCAAGATTAATAATATACATTTAAGTATCAATTTTTCTTATGGTAGTGAACACAAAGCTATCAACCCCTTGATCTTCTCCCGAAACAAGTCGGGGCATTTTTTGGTGAGCAGAATGCATAATGACTCTGTAGAAATGAGTTTGATGGCCAGTTGCATGTTGAATCTTGACTCTGATACTGAATGAAGATTGAAGAGAATGTTCATTTTCTGAAACAGCCACTCTCAATAAGGGGCTATACGGCTCCACTTGTGCCCACAGCTCATTTAAAGTGGGGTGGTGGGGGGGATGGACTGAAATCATAAAGTAGATTTTGTGTTTTTTATGCAGGTGGTAGAAGTACAGAACTAAACTTGACTGTTTCGTAGGGCAGGGGGCTCATAAACTTTGAGCAGAATCATAGGGGTGTCAGAGCCAAAAAAGAAGATTGAAAATGGCTGGTCTAAACTGACGATAACCACAAAGCAGTGCGAGTATAAGACCGCTTTAATAAACTAATCTGTACACTAAGTGGTCTTGTCTCTCTGCAAGACAAACCTGGAAGGCTAGACTGTAGCTCTGGACTGCTTTATAGACAAGGTCACCGGGATGACCCCTGGTGACCTAGTGGTGTAATTACAAGAGGTCTTGTCTCTCTGCAAGACAAACCTGGAAGGCTAGACTGTAGCTCTGGACTGCTTTATAGACAAGGTCACCGGGGTGACCCCTGGTGACCTAGTGGTGTAATTACAAGAGGTCTTGTCTCTCTGCAAGACAAACCTGGAAGGCTAGACTGTAGCTCTGGACTGCTTTATAGACAAGGTCACCGGGATGACCCCTGGTGACCTAGTGGTGTAATTACAAGAGGTCTTGTCTCTCTGCAAGACAAACCTGGAAGGCTAGACTGTAGCTCTGGACTGCTTTATAGACAAGGTCACCGGGATGACCCCTGGTGACCTAGTGGTGTAATTACAAGAGGTCTTGTCTCTCTGCAAGACAAACCTGGAAGGCTAGACTGTAACTCTGGACTGCTTTATAGACAAGGTCACCGGGATGACCCCTGGTGACCTAGTGGTGTAATTACAAGAGGTCTTGTCTCTCTGCAAGACAAACCTGGAAGGCTAGACTGTAGCTCTGGACTGCTTTATAGACAAGGTCACCGGGATGACCCCTGGTGACCTAGTGGTGTAATTACAAGAGGTCTTGTCTCTCTGCAGGACAAACCTGGAAGGCTAGACTGTAGCTCTGGACTGCTTTATGGACAAGGTCACCAGGATGACCCCTGGTGACCTAGTGGTGTAATTACATATCACCACATAAAGTATCTAGACTGGGTGGCCTATATAATGTGATTACATCCCTTTCTGCACTATTAATTCTTGTGATGGTACGGGTTATATACCCTCTGCTGCTTCTTGCATTGCCTTTAGAGAATAACACTGCATTGAAGGAGCCCATCCAGTCCTTCACGGCTGTTCTATTTCATTGAAGAGATACCTTGGTATCAGTCTCCTGCTTTTTCTTCATAGCCCTGACTTTTATGTTGATTTTTCCCCTTTTGAATGGTGCTATTAGATTTGCTCATCAACTGACCTTGCAACAAATGTGCTCCTTGCTTTGTTTGTTCTCATTAGGCTTCCCGCTCTGTGACCCACAAATCTGCCACTCCTGGTCTTCATCAATGACCCCTCTTCCAGCAATATAAGAACTTCTCAGTCTTCCAGGAGTTTATGATTCTCTGACTGCATTTGTTCCCAAAATGAGATTACTGTAACACTAGGCAGAAACTTTGCTCCTCTTTTTTTCACCCTGCTGATCAGATGTTTTTTTCCCTGCAGCAATGTTGTCAAATCAGGGCCTGGGAGGAAACTGCAGCAGATTAGTAGTCCCACCAGTCAGCAGTATTCGCTGACTGTTTCTAACATGTCTAGCCTCTTACTGTGCTAACGACTGTGCATGTGTTTAATCAGGAATGGCAATTCATCCCAATATTTATAGCATTATCAATTGTTTATCATAGAATAGTGAACCAGTTTGCCAAAAACGAAGTTGTTTGAATTCCCAGTAGTATTCCTAGAAAAATGTTATTAGGAATAAAATAAATAAAATTATCTATAGTGTACTAATTACATTTATTTTCTCAATCTTATGTTATTCTAATCCATATATTAGCTTTCAAGAATGGATCACAAATTGCATTTACATGTGAGTTCTGTAGAAGTTAGTACCTGCTAAACTCGATTTATATAAAAAAAATTGAATTCCATTTTTATGTTCAATATTGAGAGGCACAGATAAGGTCGAAATCCAGCACTTGTTCCCCAGGGCGGGTGTAGCAAACACTGAGGAGACCAGTACAAAGTGAAGGGAGGAAAGTTTAGGGGAGACAACAGGGGTAAGTTTTTTTTTACACACAAACTTGTGGGTGCCTGGAATGCCTTGCCAGGCAGGGGTGGAGATGAAAACTGGAACATTAGTGGCACATGGATGGAAGAAAAATAGAAGATTATAAGGTAGGAAGGGTTTAGTTTTTTTTGGTAGGAATATATAGGTCGGCACAACATGAGGGCCAGAGGGGCTGCACTGTGCTGTAGTGATCTACGTTATATCTAATGCTGGTGCCTTAGTCTTTGCTGCCAAGTACTGTAAATTGTGCAGGAAGATCAGTGCTGACTGGTGAAAATGGAATGTTAACTATGGTCCAAATATTTTGTTTTCATTCATTTTTGGGTTCAGGCTTCATTTATAGCTCATTCCTTATTTGAGGGCAATGGAATTCTATGTCAGTAACATTTGACATGATGGGCCAAATGGCCTCCTAAGAGAAGCCTGGGAGTTGAGATACTGTTCCACATTCATGGGTCAATTTTCTCTCAGCTCTATCCATCATATTACCAATTCACCCTGCCAGAGTGCTGGAGATGCCATGGACATTCAGTGTCTCTGAGCGGACTCTTTGCTTCCCTTTCTCTGGATGTAAGGGGAGCTGGGTATTTTTGCTGATAGCGAATCTTTGACTGCCTTACGTAGACTAAAGGAAATTTTGTGTAATATCACATTTTCTATTTTATTACATGACAATAAAAGGATACATCTGCACGGTAAACTCAGCTTCCACCCTTTCAGGTTCGCTCGAGCACCAGGCTTTGAGTTCCTTCCAGGTCTGCCTTCGTTCTACACTGTGGATCTTTCTAAAGTTTGATTAAACCCTGGCCATCCTGTTCACCTTGAGCTGAGGTGTTGACTCCTGATCCAGTCTTGTCATTCTAGTGGAACCTAACCAAGGAATGCACAGCAGTAATCAATTGTTGGGTGAGGCAGACTGAGGCAGCTCCCTAGCTGCTTAGTGATCGATGCATTATGCAGACCCAGTGTGTCTGGTGTGCTTGAGCTGACACAGGATGATAGGGTCCTGACAGGGAGACATAGTGTTAAGTTCAGATAGACCTCCTCACTGATTATCAACTCAGGCCCATCCCGAGGATGCGTGCTTAGCCGACTGCTCAACTCATTATACACCCATGACTATGTGGCCAGGCACAATTCCAATGTCATCTACAGGTTTGCCGATGACACCACAGTCGTCGGCAGAATCACAAACGACAAGAGGGAGATCGATCAGCTCATTGAGCGGCAACTTTACGCTCAACGTCAGCAAAACCATGGAGCTGATTGTGGACTTCAAGAGGGAGTCAGGAGAACACGAACTAGTCCTCATTAAGGGCTCAGTAGTGGAGAGGATCAAGAATTTCAAATTCCTGGGTGTCAACATCTCCAAAGATCTCTCCTGGAGCCTCCACATTGATGCAATCACAAAGAATACTTACCAGCAGCTAACCTTTGTGAGGTGTCTGAGGTGGTTTGGTATGTCACCGAAGACTCTTGTAAACTTCTACAGGTGTACAGTGGAGAGCATTCTGGTTGGTTGCATCACTGCCTGGTATGGAGGCGCCAACTTTCAGAACAGGAATAAATTCCAGAGGGTGTTAACTCGGCCTGCGACATCACAGGCACCAGATTTCACTCCATCGAGGACATCAACATGAGGCATTGTCTTAAAAAAGCAGCCTCTATCCTCAAAGATCCCAACCACCCAGGCCATGCCCTCTTCACTCTGCTACCATCGGGGAAAAGGTTAGGAGCCTAAAGACGAGCCCTCAGCAGCACAAGGGCAGCTTCTTTACTGCTGCCATCAGATTCCTGAATAAAGTTCACCAGGCTTTGGTGCTTGAAAGGAAAATGGTTATCGCTCAGGAAGGATCTTGTCAGTTTTCAGAGAGAGATTTATTGTTCAGGGATATGCACAACTGATGTACTTCCATCAGTCACTTCAATGTCTTGCTGACGAAACTTGCCCCTTCAGGGTTCTCTAGATTATAACCTTTTTTTTTCAGGTCACCACAGGGTTCCTTTTTGTTTTCCTTATTCCAAGTGAAACATTAGACAGCCAATCCTCTCCTCTTGCATGAACCACAAGGGCTTTGACCAGGCCATCTTCCAAATGGGGGTTTCCAGCTTGTCCTGTTCCAGTCCCAGCTTCTCTTGCTAGCTGTAACACTGTTGAAGTGATCTGTGTGTGTGTGTGTGTGTGTGTGTGTGTGTGTGTCTCTCTCTCTCTCTCTCTCTCTCTCTCTCTCTCTCTCTCTCTGAGAGAAAGCCTGTTTGACTCTCTGCTTGCAAAACCACATGGTCCTCTTAGAACAACAAGTACTCTTTAAGACAATCTACAGCACCAACAAGATCTTTCATCTGTTGCCTTTTGGAAACAACAATCCATTAGTGATGTCTCTTAAGCACTCTTCAAAGCTCTTGCAAAAGCTCTGAGGCCTGATATATCTAGCATTAGCAGAGCTCTAGTATTTAAGATCTGTTTTCAAGTGTTTGTATGTAACTTACTTAACAAACCTTTCCCAATTTATTTCCCCAAAACATTTCTATATACTCTGTCACACTTTCCCCCTTTAAAGGAATTTTAACTTTTGAGTTAAAAATCAGTTATAACTAAACTGTCTTTAAAATCATTAAAGAGATTACAATAGAGAGTAGAGTCTCTGATGTATCTCGTCACCCTTTGTCTGCAGGTCCACAGCTGGTGCATTTGCTCTTCGCCCTTGCTCTCCACACTGTGCATCTCTCACTTTGATTGAGCATTGCCCACCCTCTCTCTTACAAGTCTGTTTGTGCACAAAGCAGCCAAGTCCATTTCTGGTTCTTGTTACCAGTGTCTGCAGAAGTATAGCTGCTCTGCTGGTCCTGCACTTTGTTACGTTCCTCAGTCTGTCACTAAACTCCATTCACCTGACAGCCCATCATTGTTTTACATTCCTAGGTTATTGTTTTTGACTCTCTGTTCATCTACAAATGAATCCTACGTGGTCACTTGGCTTTCATCCCCAACACTGGAGTGCGTGTTACTTTCAGGTCTGCTTGGTTTACGCTGTGCATCTCTGTATCATCATTCCTCTCCCTTTCTGGTCCACTTTGGTTTCTGGTTCTGGTCCATCGAGTGTCATAACTAGTATGCTGGCTCACTGCAAACACAGAAATGCTGGAGGAACTCAGCCAGTCTTGCAGCGTCCATGTATAACGGACATTTCAGGCCTGATCCCTTCTTTCAGAGGGGATTAACTACCACACGGGGCCTTAGGCTGAGCTTTAGTAAGGCTCCACTGACCTTGCCCCCTTACCCCACCCTTGGGAACAGCATAAAGTGATGTTAAGTTACGTAAATTACTTGTATTAAAGTTCTCCAAAATGATTGATATTGAACCCTGGGGTTGATGGGACCATCCAAGGGTAGGGAGTCAAAAGGGGATAGATAAACAAAGTGATTGCGCTGCCAGCTGCATAATGGTACAGAACCTACATCTGACTTGTAGCACAATACATATAAACACACACACAATGCTGGAGAGTCCTTGCAGGTTAAACAGGATCCTTAATGCAGCAAAGGCAGTGATGCCTCACTGATGTTTTGGGCTCTGTAACATGTTTTGAAATGACGTTAATGAGTGCATCAAATGACGCCCTTCCCAAAGAGTAAGCATAAAGCAGGCAGGTTATTCCATCTCGTACGTGGCACCCAGCACCCCCGGAACCCCTCATGGTTCCCGTAGAAACCGTATGTTCCTGTCCAAAGACACCCACCCTTGAGAGATGAATGAGCTGCCCACTCCCAGGACTCACAGATGGTGAGTTCTGCCTGGCCCTGGAGCAGAGCGATGAGGACATCCCCCCTCCTGCCTTGCGCCCCCTCCTGCCTTGTGCCCCACCCTCCCCCTCATTTTTGTGGAACCTAACTAAGAAATGTGCAACTACAATTGGCCAAGTGAAACACGCTGTGATTGTAGGGAAAATGCTGGAGGAACTCAGCTGGACTCGCAGCGTCCATGGGAGGGAAAGATACAGGTATATTGCCAACGTTTCGGCCCTGAGCCCTTCCTCAAAGTATAAACCTGGATAAAGACTAGGTAAAAGGCAGGAGGAAGGTTGGAATCAGCTGCTGGGGGAGGCAGGGCAAGTAGTGGACCTTGCAGGGTGAGAGGAGACGTAGCGTTAAGTTGAGGCAGACCTGAATGTGTGTAGCCCCGACAGACACTGTAGGTGGGAATGGGCAGAGTGGAGTGCCGCCTTGTCTCCCTGCACATCCTCGCCTTTCCCAGCCAAACACTCTCCTGGCGGCCAATTACTGTTCTACATCCCATGGTGATTACCTCTGTTCTATTCGTCCCTGATGGTTCACCATAAATGTTCCACTTAGTTTTCGCCCTGATCAGATCAGCTGAGCACCAGGCTGCGTGTTCCTGCCAGGTCCACCTGCATTCTGCACAGAGAATCCTTCAGAGTCTGAGTCTTGCCACTCCCATTCACCTTGAGCATCTATCAGGCACACCCCCTTGCCCCTGTGTCTGATTTACTCCACATGGGCTGTTGCACCTTTCTCCTTCAGGTCACCTAGAAAACCACACAGCGACTCCTTTTCAAGGCTACTCCATGGAAATTAGAAGGTGCACACTACAGGGATGGTAGACATTAACTGACAAAACCTCCAATCAAATTGCTGCCATAGACACTGAAGAATTGTCTCTTCTATATCTTTACCTCCCATGGATGCTGTGGGACCTGCCGAGTTACTCCTACATTTCTGTCTTTGCAATAAAATTGAAGATAACTTTATTCAATGTGCGTACAATATTCTTCTAGTTCATAGGGTAGGGAATGGATTGGATAAAGACTGTTTTGGATCTTGTTTTCTGCCATGAGAATTTGGATAAAATTGTTTGGCAATTATGGTGTTCAATGCAAAATGGGGATCATAAATCTAAACATCTGAAACTGAAGGCCTGAGAAAACTGGCTCTGATTGATTTGAAAAACTTATTTGAAAGGTGTTATAATAAACAGGCATATTTTGGAATTGGAGAAGTAATGTACAAACTGCAAAAAATTTAAAATCAACAGGAAAAGTAATTAATTTCTGGCAGACCAGACAAATTGGAGATACATCCAAATAAAAGGCATATAAGATTACTAAAAATAGCAGTCGGCTTGAAGCACTTTGGGATTGGCCAAGAAGGGCCGAGGGTTTGATAAAAGAAGGTAAAATTATATAAAAGTAAAAGACAAAGGAGGGAGAGTGTTAACTCTCGGTGAATTTGTAATCATGAATAAGAAAATGGCAGAAAACACTGAACAATTACCTGGTGTCTTTCTTCAGAGGAGATACTGAAATCACATGGGATAAATTTGAGAATCTAAGGTTAACCATGAATGAAAACAAAAGGAATGAAGTATTCATCAGTGAATACTTGAGATTCTGGAATTATTCCTGTGAATTGTTCCTGTGAATTTTGAATGTAGAATTTGTAGGTTCTTGTGGACCTGTTTAACCTGTAGATAAAGTCTTACCTGGAGCTGTTGATGGTGGTGCTACTTGATGGGTTTGGGAGACATTTCTTTCCACTTTAGACACTCTGATGCTTGTGAGCTCAACTGGGCGATGGTTTAATCCAGTGTATGGTTTGATGCCAGTAGTCTTTCTGTCTTATTCCTGCTGTTGCCTGAGCATAGGGGCCCCTCAGAAGGCATCTTAGCAGGGTGGATCTGCAGTCATTTGTAGGTCAGACTGGAAAAGGTGAAGATTTCCTTCTCTGGGTTTGTAAACA
Organism: Narcine bancroftii; assembly: GCF_036971445.1. Lineage (NCBI taxonomy): Eukaryota > Metazoa > Chordata > Chondrichthyes > Torpediniformes > Narcinidae > Narcine > Narcine bancroftii. Next base: position 3,286,531 of record NC_091474.1, read on the forward strand.
GCAACAAATCTGATTGTTATTATTAATTAAAGATAAGTTCCATAGTGATATGTTTTGAATTCTGGTCACTGAATTATTTAATGACATGAAATAACTTGCATTTGTCATTGATTTGACCTGAAGATGGTCTTGATGAAGTGACATACCAAGTCAAAATTACAACATTTTTAGCCTAAAAAATTCTTCAGAATGATTTAATATTGTTTAAATATTTAAAAAATGTATGTATGTAATTTAATTTTATTTTACTTTCAGTGTATTGTGTTGAAACCCTTTATCAAGTCTGAGAAAGGGTTTTGACTCAACATTGACTGACCTTTTCTACCCAGGGATTCTGTCTGACCTGCTGAGTTCTTCCAACAATTCTTGCCTGCTCTTGATGGTCAATGCTTCTTAAAACTCAGTGAGCATCTTGTTTTGAGGACAATGGAGTGCGTCATTCCTGTATAAGTGACAACTAAAAACAAGTCATTGAATGGGGTGCTTTTACTCTCTGTAACTGTCTCCACTCTCCTCACTTCAAAGGAACAATCTGCTGTGGATTCATCTCCGCAATCATTCATGGACGGACAAAGAAACATTTGGCAGATTTTACACTGGGAGTAGCAGCAGATGTATGCTTGCCAGTGTTTCCCTGAGTATTGGCTGCAGCCCAGGGGTTGGGCAGTTAAGACCTTCAGTGGAATACCTTCGCTGTGCTCACAAAGACTTCTTCAATGCAAGTCTTGCACCTACCTTTGCACACACACCTGCAGAGGCTGTACCAGGATTGAAGCGAGCATGTGCAATGAATCAATGGGATAAATTCTAGCAGGATAAAGGTAAGGACATCTTTTCTACTTGTTCCACCTGATTTTAAAGTTTTTAATAGTTTTCACTGTACATGTTTGTAATAATCTTGAAACTAATCCTTTATAACCTTTTATGTTTTTATTTGTTTATCAAATCCCAAGAGATTTTGAATATTTGTGAATGTTAGAGATTGCTTTGACAGCTGGTGACCTGGTAAAGGACTTTGTCGCTGCCAAGCAGATGAGGCCCTTTCCCAGACCAGTTGGACAGACATGCTGTGTTGCACTGGGCTTTGCTGATGAGCCAGGGATTAAGCTGCAAGGATCAAATTGTAAGATGCAACCTTATCCAGGGGTAGGGCAACAGGAGCTCACCCCCAATATAAAGTAAAAGCATGTAATGCATTCGAGAAAATTTGAAGAAATGCGACTAATCTGAGAATCATTTTTAGGAATAATTTTCAGCAAATTTAGTTGTTGAGTATGTTGGTGCTTTCACCATTTCTCCACATAACAGGAATGTGAAACTTCACAGTGGCAGATTTAATGGGAACTGACAAGTATTACTATAAATTCCACTGTACAAGAGATGAAATTGAACCAGTTGAATTCAGGTAAAATCAAAAAGGGAATGTTTAGCCTCTGTAGTAACAATTTACACTGTCTTGAGAATTTACAGATAATGAAACGATTTGAAGTACAACCACTGTTTCATCGAGGCAAACAATGTGATTTCTGCATTGCATGACCTAAACAAGTTGCAGAATAATGGTGACCAGGAATATTTTCTTATGATATTATTTGATAGATGATCCAGGCAGCAAGAATAACAGTCCTGAAAATAGTTACTTGGAAGGTTTATATCCCCAGAAAAGATAAGTGGAGCTTTGGTTTTCTGTCAAATCTGAAAGGTATAAAACTGGGCAGTACTTTTTCATTTCTGGACTTAAATGCGGTCTATGTTTCAATGTTCAAATATTCCAAGTCTACAACATTAGAACATCCAGCAAAATTATTTCTAAATAAGGCACAGCAAGGAATGTAATATCAGAGTAATTTTACACATGTTCAGGGATGGAACTGGCAATAGGAACATTTTAAACGTTAGATATTGTGCAACATTTTCAAAATTTGCCACACTGAAGGGATGCTTTGTGCTCTTTTTGAAAGATCTGAGTATAATCCCATTTGTTATCAGCTGCCTGTGGCTTTACAAAGTTTTGTCAGATATTTATCACTGAGGCTTTTTGTTTTCATGTATTTGTTGATGGGATGTGAACATCAGGGCAAGACCATCATTTGTGGGTCATCACCGACCCTCTGCTTCACTATTGTGCTACTTTCCTGAAGGATTTAAAAAAAAGTCTCTTAGTTTTATGGTTACCTTCACCAATATAATTTTTTGGATTCCCGATGCATTTAATTACATAAATCTAAATTGTCCTGCTGTCAAAATGGGATCTGTACTCAGCGCGATAAAATGATGTTTATCACACTTCTATTGCAAAATTATTTTCGAAGTATTGAGTGTCTTTTTTCTCATGATTACATATTTAGTTTTTCAAGGGACAAATGCATCATTTATAAACTTGATAAAATGGAAACATTGGGCAAGTCTTTCATGAGCCACTTGTGGTTTTTGGAGTCAACAAAGATTTTTTACCCCATGTCATCAGAACCTGCTGTACAAGGTTGATTCGAACTATGTTGATCTACCTTTCAAATTACATGCACATGATCATGGACTCTTTTCCTGATCTTTTCCTTCTATTTTTATCATTGCAAAATCTGCAATCTGACATGTATTTTCCTGTTAACTGACAATTCATTGTTGTTTATATTTTGTTTTATTTTTGTATTTTTCTTTAATTGTGGGAAAAAAAGACACACGTATCTCACTGCTATGAAGAGATTATTGACATTTGAAAATTTTCATCTGAGAATTGGCACATTTTAGTTTCAGAGACAGAGAAAACTGCTGTCCATAATGTGCCTTCCAGTCCCAAGGTGCCTCACGCACAAAGCGAGGTGTTCCAGAATGTTTTGTACTGTGCCGTGAAGGACAAGTAATTGTAAGTAACACTTGAAAAATTTGTAAAAGCAACTATTTTCTAATCTGCAAACATTTTGGAGTTTATCAGTTTGTTGAGGAGGTGAATTGCAACATTAAATTACCATCACCTTTATCCATTAGCTGCCAAGTTTGATTGAAAGCTAATTGTCTCACAAACTCCCATTGATTGACTGATAAAACAGTGCTTAACATATGCTTCTTGTTATTGGACTATTATTTTCCATTCAACACACTCACTAGAGTTAGAAGGTTCTTCAGCTATGTTAGGCATAGATGGGGCAGTCAAAATTGTTTTCCTGCAATCGGGGTAACGAAAACAAACAAAAAAATAGGTTTAAGGTGAGAGAAAGGAGTTTGCAAAGAGGTCTGAAGGGAGAGTGATTGATATGTGGAATGCATTTCCAGAGAAGTGTTGGAATGAGATACAATCATCATGTTTAAGAAGCTTTTAGACAATACATTAAACCAGGGCCAAGGCATAGAAGGATTTGAATATTAAGAAATGAGTAATGAGAGTTTATTGTCATGTACTAAGAGTCCTAGAGTATAACAGCAGGCCCTGTTTGTCCATGCCCAACAATGTGCTCTCCTGCTTTAGTCCTACCCTTTCAAACCCTCTCATCATGTAAGTATTCATATTTCTTAAAGGAAGATAATGTACCTGCTTCTACCAGTTTGCTCAGCTCATCTACCTACCGCCCTTTGAGTGAAAAACTGTTTTCTCACATCTCTTCTAAATCCCACTTCCTCATCTTATAGATAGGCCCCCTCACATTCTCCAACTCTAGTAAACAGTCTGTGTCACTATTCACTTTGTCTCAACCCCTTATAATTTTTATAGACCTCTGTATGATCCATGTTCAAGTTCAAATGCTTTAAGGAAAGCAAGCCTAGATTTTCCAGTCTCTAACTTCCCTCATCCTGCAAATGTTCATAAACTTCTTCTGTCCCCATTCCAGCTTTGTCATATCCTTACTCGAGTTAGGTGCCAGAAACTGCACACAATATTCCAGGTGTGGCCTCCTCAACGTCCTGTGTAACTTCAATATGATGTTTCAACACATGTATTCGATGCCCTGACCTATGTCGTTAGGTCAAGTTTATTGTCATCTGATTGTATAAGTATAACCCAACTCTGGATCTCAGTGCAAAAACTGCAGACATACAACTAGGCATAACATACAAACAATGTGCGTGCGCGCGCGCGCGCGTGTGTGTGTGTGTTTTGTAAATATGAGATTTGGATGGTTAATGGAGCAGTTCCATAGGTCGTTCAACATTCTCACTGCCCGTGGGAAGAAGCTGTTCCTCAGCCTGGTGGTGATGGCTCTGTTACTCCTGTATCTCTTCCCTGACAGGAGCAGCTGAAAGATGCTGTGTGCGGTGTGGAAGGGGTCTGCAATGATTTTGCTCAACCTCTTAAGACAACAATCATGTTGATTGTTGGGGGGAGGTTCCAATAATCCTCTCTGCCACTCTTATGGTCCTGTGGATTGACCTCTAAACCCTTTCTCTGCAGCAAGTGTGATGCAACTGGCCAGGACACTCTCGATAGAGGTGGCCAGTTGAAGGCGTGTTCCTACACTGTCTATCAGTGCTGTCATCTTTTAAAAAAAATTTTTTTTCGCACTATGAACCATACTGACCAAAATACACACAAACATTTGAATATACACAGTGTCATTTTCTCCCCTTTTCCCCCTCCCTCCCTTCCCCACCCACTCAACGTTCAACATATATGATACATTAAACAATGTCATCACACAATGAAAATAAACAAGAAATTTGTGTCTTCTACTTTTACATACTGGGTCAGTTCATTTCGTCTTCTTCTCCTTCTGTCATTTTAGGTGGTGGAAGTCCGCAGTAGGACTTCTCTGTTGTGTTCCATGTACGGTTCCCAAATTTGTTCGAATACTGTTACTGTGATGTTATTTCTTAAATTATATATTATTTTTTCCAATGGAATACATTTATGCATTTCTAGGTACCATTGCTGTATTCTCAGGCTATTTTCTAATTTCCAGGTTGACATAATACATTTTTTTGCGACAGCTAAGGCTATCATAATAAATCTTTTTTGTGCTCCATCCAAATCGAGTCCAAGTTCTTTACTTCTTATATTACTTAGAAGAAAGATCTCTGGATTTTTTGGTCTGTTGCTTTTTGTGATTTTATTTAATACCTTGTTTAGATCTTCCCAAAACTTTTCCACTTTAATATTGACGCAAAATCAACTAATCCCCTTCACAATAGATAACTTTTCCTTTAGAGAATGGGAGAGAAAAGGGATAAAAAGAATAGAAAATTGTTTTTTGGGAAATAAATTATTATCTTTTGAATAAATGAAGTACAAATATGGTATAACTCACGGTACAATGTTTGCATACCACCAACTGAAAACCTACTTGAAGGACAAATTGGGAAGCAGGCTGAGGTTACCAGAAGGAAGCAGCTTTGAATATGTGATTACAGACACAATGATAATTTAAAAAATTATAACAAACATGTACATCAAGCTGCAAGAGTAAGAGAATGAGGAAACAAGCTGTAAAACCAAACAAAAATGGGAACAAGATCTAAACATAAAGATAAAGAATGAAACATTGGAAAAGCTATGCTCCAGAACTGAGAAATACAATAAACACGAGGTTACGCATGATACAATATAATTGGTTACACAGGCTATACACCACGCCCCAAAAGTTAAATAAATGGGACCCAACAGTATCAGATAGATGTTTTTGCTGTAAGAAGGAAATGGGATCAACAGTAGGTGCTGTCATCTTTTAAGAGCTACATACCTCTACCCATGAGCTCTCTATTCCATGACGCTCTTTAAGGCACTGCTGTTAATTGAGTAAGTCCTGCTCTGGTTCACTTTACCCAAACTCAGCACCTCTCAGTTTTTAGAATTGAATTGCATCTGACATTCCATAACCCAGTTTCAATAGAGCAGCAATGGGTGAGCAGGACTTTGGGATGGAAGATATCAGTAGAATTTGGAATAGCTCAAGAATACTGAGCGTGGAAGAGTGCAGGCTGGTGAGTAGAGCATTTTATATTGGGCTACCAACACTGGAAGTAGATCATCAGGGAGCCAACTTGGCTGTGTTTTCTACATTACTAGAATTTCATTAGCTGAAAAGCTCTTGGGGATGGTTTCAGGTTGTGAAACACGGTCTGTGCATGTAACTCTTTATCAATTGTGCTTCTTAGTGAAATACTACGTTATGATATTTTGGAGTTATTTGTATGTTTGACTCTAATTTTCACTTCACCTTAATTTTCTTTCAAAAAAAAGTGAAGCAAAACCCTTTGCAGTATCCTTTTGCGTTGTGTGGAAAATCATCAATAACTGAAACATTTGACCTAAAGCTGCACAGAATGAACTCTATATTAGACTTTCATTTGCAGAGAAGCAGAATCCTGATTGATTTCTGTGTGATTAGCATTAATATTTGTGTATTGAATTATTCAAGGAACAAATACTTTTTAAAAAAAAAGTAATTAATTACCGTTTGCCCATGGAGAAATTTACAACTTTTTGGACATCTGGCAATGGAATTTAAAATAGTCCAAGGTTATCATTTTCACGAGTAACATGACAAACAGGAATGTGATTTAGCCCTTTAAGGAATTTGTTTAATTCGATACTGCTGAAAGTCTCATGGAAAGTTCAATAAATTGAATCTTGTAAACTATGTGGCATAAATGTGTTAATGTTAAATATCTCTCAAGTTTTTTCTTCAGCGGAAATAATATTCCTTAAATTTTGGAAAAGCACTTACTGTAAGCTTTTTAATTGAAATCATCCAAGGGACGTGTCACGGCAATGCCAATAGGGTACCGAAAACTAATTTATCACACAGAAGCACAGATCATATTAATCATTTAATTTTCATTAGAAGAATTACAAAAATAATCTTAATATTAGCACAAAAATCTACTGACAGCATAAATTTAAATTATTATTCTATAAAATGTAATTAATTTTATAAATTTCTGACAAAATAATCAATCATATTCAACAAATAATCATATCATTTTTTGCATCCTGTTATACATCAGGAATGTCGCTTCATTAAATACACCAATAATTTTGGAATTTATAACAATAAATTGATTGTACCCTGCTGCTAACTTTTCACCTGTTTGCCATAACAGAACACATCACAAAGTTGAATCAATACATTATTCTCTATGCATTTAAAGCAGTGGTTCTCAACTCTTTTCTTTCCACTCACATACCACTTTAAGTATTCCCTCTGCAATCGGTGCTCTGCGATTAGTAATGGCTTAAGGAGGTATGAGGGTGGAAAGAAAAAAGTTTGAAAACCACTGTTTTAATCCCACATTTATTTAAACGTATTTTCATTCTTTTCCGAAAAGGCAATCGCAGTAATAAAGTAGACATTGAACTTTGCAACTTACCATCATAAGCTCTAGTCTTCAAGTTCAAGTTTACTGACATCCAATTGCACAAGTGCAACCCAACAAAACCATATTCTGCACTCTTTAGTGCAGACACCCAGAACCAAATAGAATATACATACAGACAAACAATACTTACACAGGACAGATATGAGTGCAGACACCCAGAACCAAATAGAATATACATACAGTCAAACAATACTTACACAGGACAGATATACATGTATAAAAATAAATAGATATTGTTTTGTGAAGATTAGAGTCTCAGATGGTTAGTGTGAGTGGTTCCTTTGTTCGTTCAGCATTCTCATGCCTGTAGGAAGAAGCTATTTCTCAGAATGGTGGTACTGGCTCTGATATTCCTGTATCTCTTTCCCAAAGGGAGTATCTGAAAGATGCTGTGTGTGGGGTAGAAGGCGTCCTCAGTGATTTTGCGTGCCTTCTTCAGACAATGATCCCAGTAGATCACATCGATGGGGGCAGGGGTGAGGTGGGGGAGGGATCCACTCTGCCATTGTTATGGTTGCGTGGATTGACCTCCAATCCAATTCTATACAAAGAGGATAATAACTGGAAACCAGGATCAAGATGTGGAACCTCCCATGCCTGTTCAGTATAATGCAAACAGCATCCACTCACTACTTAGTACATGGCTGGAAGCTTCAGCAGTGGCCATATTAATTATTCCAACTCCAAGGTTCACCGAAACAGCAGCAAACAAGGCAAATGCAGGAAATAAAATGAAAAGGTCTATTCTTGACATCAGAGCAGGATTTGACTGAGGATGGCATCAAAGAGCTCTGGGAAAGATGATGGCATTGCCAATTGAGCGGAAAAGTCTCCATAGACTGGGGTTGTATGTTGTACAAAAGAAAGTTGTTGTGTTTGTTGGAGATCAGTCATCTAAGCCATGAGAGATCATTGCAGGAGTGTCTCAGGCCCAATCAGGTTCAGCTGCTTCATCACTATCCTTTCTTTTCTCAGATCATTGCAAAGGAAATGTTACTTGTAATGCTTAGTTCAATGCACAGCTCTGAAAGCAGTCCAGTTCACTGTACGTAATGTGACAAAGGGAATATTTTGACATGGGCTCATAACACTGGACAACAGTTTTTTTTCAAGTGGTTTGCTTCCGGAAAATAAATGAGGGATTCTGATAGGCAATTTAAAGCTGAATGCAAAGCTAATTTCAGATTTGCTGAATCATGTAGGAAGCTGGAGAAACATTAAATGAACTTTTATTGAATGTATCATGTTTCATCGCATCATGATGCTGACACATCACGTTAGCAAATAAAAGGCTTTTGGATGGGTCCATGACTTTCCAAATATGGGGAGATATGGATCATGTGCAGGCAGATGATGTAGGTTAATGTAGCACTGTGTTTCATTCAGATGTTGTGGGGCAAATAACCTGTTCCTTTATTGTAATCTTCTGTGTTCAATATGAGAGTACCTTTACCTCAAAGACTGCAGCGACTGAAGAATGCTGCTCAACACTGTCACCTAAAGGACAATCAAGAATAGGCTTTCAATATTACCCAGTATTAACCCTTTAACCATGACAGCCGTATCACTTGATCATGTTGCACAAATCTTGCAGAATTTCTTGGCCTTCATGGTTAGAGACACAGAGAGCTCAAGGACTAACTGAGCTCAGACAGGGATCTCCGCTCTAATCACAATGGAGAAAATGGTGCCAACTCACAATGTTGCTGAAGCTATGGCTAATGCAAAGATTCAAAACATCAAATCCATTTCCTCCTGTCTCCAGCTCTCTCAACATACTGGGTATTCTGACTTTCACTCTACAGATCGTGTAGATACAAAAATTATTCCCTATCCCTTGCCCCACCCACCTCTTCCTTCATCAACATCTGGTTCAGCAGCAAGAAGATGGGATTGAAGAAGCAAGTGTGAAATCATGGTTTGGTTTCACACTTTTAGGAATTTAAACACAGTAATTAAGCAAATTTGAAAGACATCATAAAGGTGGAATCAGGTGTGAAAGCAGCTGCGAATAGAGAGGCAGAGATGTCAACCAAAGAAGAAACAGTTACTGGAATTAGAAGAAAAATGGACTTGATAAAGATTTTGCTTCCTGAAAACTTTTATGTTTATTTTATGGAGTTTGGATTAAACATGCTAAATTCAATAAAAGTTAATTTGATGTTTCTCCAACTTCCTATGAGATACAGCAAATCCGAAATTATCTTTGTGTTCATCTTGAGGTTGTCTGTCATATTCCCCAGTTTTAGGAAGCAACCTTTTTTGGGGGAAAAATTATCCAGTGTAATTGAATTGGAGACATTTAAAGGACAGAACATTGTATGGTCCATCGTGTTAATGCCAGCCAAAAGTACATAAAGTTTGTGCTCTTGGTCCCTAGCCTTATAGATTATGGCTTTTCAATTTGGTCCTGCAAAGTCACGAGGGTTCTGCCTCCAATGCAAGTAAAGTGTTTGGGTGGATTCATTATTGAGTCAGACAGTCACTGTTGGAATAAAGTTGGACCATGACTCACATGCCTTTCAGGATGTTCCAGTGGTTTTCAAACTGCCCCCCAAACTCACATTCCACTTTAAGTAATCCCTATGCCATAAATGCTCTGTAAGGGATTGCTTAAGGTGATATGTGTGTGGGAAGAAAAAGTTTGAAAACCACTGTTTAAATCATACCTAATTAACTCCAAAGGAAATGAGCCCAATGACAATTTTTCTCAAGCAAAATATTTCAGTATCAATTCAGTCTAGAGCTGCGATTCTCAACCTTCCCTTCTCACTCACATACCGTCTTAAGTAATCCCTTACTAATCACAGAGAACTGATGGCCTAGGGATTACTTAAAGTGGAATGTGAGTGTAGGAAGGGAGTTTGAAAACCACTGTTCAGCAGACAATCATAACACAGTGTGATACTGAACATATAATCTGTGTATTGTGATATAGGTGGAGAAAAACTAATTAGATGAACAATGAGGAGAATTCCCTTGCAGTTTTATAAAATAGTGTTAAGGAATCTGTTGCAAGGCATGGCTTAAATGCTTCATATGAAAACTGGCATCTGTGATAGTACAGAACTTTCAGTACTGCTCAGAACTATCAGTCTAGACTTGCCATTCTCAACCTTTTTTTGTCTATAGTCCCCCCCCCCCCCACCAGGATTTTGGTCAAAGTTTATGGGCTCCCTTCCTGGTGAAGTAGTCAAGTTTCTGTACTCTCTCCTACTGACTGGATTTCATATTTATTGTCAGAGTACATTCATGTCATCACATGCAAGCCTAAGATTCCTTTACTACATTAAAAAATTGAGTTACTTGAGGTAAAAAGAAATCAAGGCTTTTACTTAAATGTGCTGTGGCCTCGGGGGCGGGGGAGGGGTGGTGGGTAGGTGATGTGCTTTGGGCCCTCATTGAAAATGGATGATCTAGACTTCCTTGCTGTCAAGACGCAAGAGTGTGCCTTGAAACTGGAAACTCCCAACTCATGAATCAATAGAAGTATGAAGTGAGTCCAATGTGGCAATTACTTTGTTAACGAGCGGTATGCACAATGAAATGATTGATTTATTGAGAAGATGGTAAAACAGGCGGTAAGGTTCTATTGATTGTCAAAGAATAAGGAAGGACTTAGACATGTTTCGGTTGAGCTCTCCATGAAGAATACTAAATAGATGAAGATTTTCTTCATCAAAAATGGATAAAACTAGCACGAAGAAGCCAAGGCAGCTTGGAACCAAGATTGAAGAAACTCCTCTTCAACTGGAAATATTGGGTGAAAGTCCAAAAGGGAGTGGTGCAAAAATGATGATGGGACCGGCAGGACCAGGTAAAACAAGGGATTTGGGTTAAGAATTGAGCATCAACCTGGAAGAAAATGGAGGATTTGAGTAACCGATTCATGGGTTGAAACGGTGATGAGAGATGTGATGGAGAAAATGACCAAAATAAGAGATTGTTGAAGACCTGATGGTGAGAATGGGTCGAGCAGAGATTGAGCTGACGAAAACACATGAAAAACTCGAGGCTTTGGGAAAAAAAAAGCCAAAAAATGGAAGTTGGTTAAGTAAGGATTGCTTGACAAAATTGACCACATGGAGAATTTTAGTCAATGAAATAATGTCTGAATCATTGGACTAAAGGAAGGAATCGAGGGAAGTGACCTGGTGAACTTCATTTCAAAAATGGATCCCACAAGTGTTGGGAGAAGACAAATTTGGAGAAAAACTGCATATCAAGAGAGCTCACCGAACACTCGAACCCAGAAGAGCCGGCAGCCAGAGACGAAGACCAGTTCTGGTGAGAGTTTTAAGTTACCGAGAACGGGAGATAATTCTGGGAGCAGCATATGATGATTCTAAACAGAATAATAGTCCGCCCGAGGTTGATCATGAAAAGGTGCTTTTTTTCAAGATGAACTTGTCTAAACAAAGAAAAAGAATTTGAAAATGTGAAAAGAAACTTGAAATGCTCAAAGTAATGGAAAGGAACTGGAAAATTTTCAAGACCAAGAATGAGATTTTTTTTAAAAAAAGAGGTTAAGGTTGTCAAGGGAGAAAATTTGGAAAATATTTATAATGGAATTAAGTAGAAGTAATATTTTTTTTATTTTTGTTGAACAATCTTGTATTTATTGTTTAAAAGTGTATAGAAATGCTCATGGAGAGCTCAGCAGGGTGGAGACTCCGATCTAAGAGGGAGAATGGTGCCTGGAAAGGAGTAGCAAAAAAAGATGGTGCTAAAGGGAGGGGTTCTTCTTCCTCAAGAGATTTCACGGGCTTTTTTCCATGGACTTTCAGGGGCTCTACTTGTATATCACCGTTGGGGAAGGGACATTGTGCATTTTTCTTAATAGGAAAGCATCACTATTATTTAAAGAGTCAAAGACATTTTACTTTTTTTTAAAAAAAAAAGTATTGTTTTAAAGAAGAATACGGATAGAACATTAAAATTTATTAGTTTTAATGTTAATCAAATTAATGGAACAGTGAAGATAAAATGTATCTTGGCATACCTAAAGAAATTAAAGGCAGATAGTCCTTTCACAAGAAACACATCTTACCAAACTGGAACATGCAAAATTATAATATCGTCTTCTTTTGGATCAAAAGCAAGAGGTGTGGTGATTTTAATTCATAAAAATATGCCAATAATAATAGAAGAGACATTAACTAATCAAACTGGGAAATTTGTAATGAACACTGTAAAATGTATGCAGAATCACAGACGTTTATGAACATTTACACCCAAAATTATGATGATGAAGTCTTTATGAAAGATATCTTTTTGAAAACCAGAGAGGGAAAGCAAAATATATTGATTGGAAGAAATTTCAGTTTTTGTTTCGATCCAATATTGGATAAATCATCAAGAACAAAAGTGACAAAAATGACATTATCATTTATGAAGGATTTAAATTTAATTGATATCTGGAGGCAGCTCAACCCTTAGAAAGAGACTATTCATTCTACTCAAAGGTACATGATTCACATACAAGGATTGACTTACTTTTAATGTCTGTCCAGTTATAAAGTAAAGTGGTAAAATAGAGTATTTGGCAAGACTTTTTTATCAGACCACTGGCTGTTAATGTTTACTATTACGATAATGGAAAAGCAAGGAAGTATGTATAAATTACAGGCTTAATGCTACGTTATTAAACAGGAAGAATTTTTGTGAATTTATAAAGCAACAGATAGAGATATTTTGTGAAAACAATCTTCCTTCCACTGACAACAGTTTTCTAATATGGGATATGCTTAAAGCTTATTTGAAGGGACAAATGATCTCTTATACTAAAAATCTAAGCGAGAATATGCAAGAGATTTAGAAGGTTGAGAGAAGGGTAAAACAAAATTAGAAAAAGAATATCAGATATCAGGAACCCAAGAAAAATATAGAATATTGGAGAACAAAAAGTTACAATATAACACACTACAAATATAGAATGAAAAAAAAAATTAAAGTGTTATCTTGGCAGGTAAAAGCAGAGGAGTTGACCAGAATAATAAATGCCATAGAAACAGAAACTGAAACTATCACATATAATAAAAAAGAAATAAATAATAAATTTTGATGATACTTAAAGAAGAAACTATGTAAATCAGAATTAGTAGGAGATGAAAACAAGATGGAAGAATTTTTAACAAATGTTGAACCTTCTAAACTAAAAGAGAAAGATAAAGATGATATATGCACCTTTTACAAAGGGAAGAAATGGAGAAGGCTCTGAAAAAGTTAACATGGGACTATAAATTGGGAGAACTTAGACTTCTGGATTTAAAGAAGTATTATCGATCAGCACAAGCAAGATTTCTATCATCTTTGAAGAAAACAGTTCCCCTTCGTGGATTCAAATGGGACTGAATTCAATAAAAGAGGAGATAATTAAGGACTTTATTTATAAGTAGAATGTTGTCAATAACAAAAAAGGACAATCCTGTATTAATACACATGATAAGAATATGGCAAGAAATAAATGAATGTATCATGGAGAAAAAAAGCAGGTAATCACCATTATGTAAATAAGTACAATTGCCTATGAATCTGGGTAACAAAATATTGAATTCATGGTATGACAAAGGATTAAGATATGTTGATTATTGTTATATGGAGGTACCTCTTATGTCTTTTGAACAATTCAGAATTAAATATGGAACAGCTAATGGGACATCCTTTTGCTTTCTCCAGTTAAGATCATCCTTAAGAGAAAAATGGGGATCAATCTTGGCCCCATCTGAAGTTAGTGAGATAGAACAAATGATTTGGCTGGGGAATACACCTAAATTTATATCTAAAATGTACTTTTCTCTCCAAGATGAAAGTGGAAAATCAGGTTTACAGAGATAGTGAGGGAGGTGGGAGTCATATTTAGGTGTTGCAATAATGGTAAGATGCTGGTCTGATTGGTGTTTGGACGGCATTATGCCAATTATAAATGCAAGATATGGATTAGTGCAATGTAATTTTCTACACCAATTATACCTCATGCCACATAAATTACATAGATCAAAACTGGAAATATTGGAGATGTTTTAGATGTGGAATAGGAATGTTTATATATGTAACATGGTCATGTGTGAAGATAAGAGCTTTCTGGCAGGATATTGCACGATAACACGGATGGTCTTCACTGGCAACCTGGAGCTTTATCTTTTGAGCAATTTTATTGAAATAACTAATAAACTAACTCAATTCCAAATTTCATTTGTTAAAATAGCTTTAGCTGTGGCTAAGAAGTGTATTGTGATGACTTGGAAATCTGACTCCCCTCATCAGATGTTACGATGGAAGACAGAGATGAACAGTTGTTCACCTATAGAAAAAAAATCACATACAATCTAAAGAACAAACATGACGTATTTATAAAAATTTGGCAACCATATTTGGACTATAAAGATGCTACCATTATAAAAATGTGTGACCTGCCTAATGAAGAATTTTTGTTTTTTAAACTCAACTGTAAGCCCCGAGGGTGCACGGATTTATTTTGTGAAGGGGTGGGAGGGAAGGCTTTCTTTTGTTTGGTAAAAAAATATTTTATATATAACGCCTTTGGAAGACTACACAAAATAGTCTGGAAAAACAACCAACTGAAAAACCTCACCAAGATAAGCGTATACAGAGCCGTTGTCATACCCACACTCCTGTTTGGCTCCGAATCATGGGTCCTCCTACGGCTCCTAGAACGCTTCCACCAGCGTTGTCTCCGCTCCATCCTCAACATTCATTGGAGCGACTTCATCCCTAACATCGAAGTACTTGAGATGGCAGAGGCCGACAGCATCGAATCCACGTTGCTGAAGATCCAACTGCGCTGAGTAGGTCACGTCTCCAGAATGGAGAACCATCGCCTTCCCAAGATCATGTTATATGGCGAGCTCTCCACTGGCCATCGTGTCAGAGGTGCACCAAAGAAGAGGTACAAGGACTGCCTAAAGAAATCTCTTGGTACCTGCCACATTGACCACCGCCAGTGGGCTGATATTGCCTCAAACCGTGGATCTTGGCGCCTCACAGTTTGGCGGGCAGCAACCTCCTTTGAAGAAGACCGCAGAGCCCACCTCACTGACAAAAGACAAAGGAGGAAAAACCCAACACCCAACCCCAACCAACAAATTTTCCCCTGCAACCGCTGCAACCGTGTCTGCCTGTCCCGCATCGGACTTGTCAGCCACAAACGAGCCTGCAGCTGACGTGGACATTTACTCCTCCATAAATCTTCGTCCGCGAAGCCAAGCCAAAGAAAAAAGATATTTTAAAATGGAAAATTTTGATATGTATATTTATGGAAGAAGACAAAAATGAAATATTAAAAAAAGGAATAAGGGAGGATCCAACAGGACTCTGGCACATGGTGTGAAAGTTTTAGTTGACCCTATTTGTACCATTGTAGATAGAACAGCTTGTGGTTGGATATCACAACTTCCCTGACCACGCAGACAGCAATCACAGTTTTGGATTCCTGCCAGCAACATCAGACTGGAGATTACAGGCTTGCTGGTCTCACATCTGTTCAGTAGTCTCGAATGGTTTCTTAGTTTGCACAGGCTTTGGTCTGGAGCAGTGGCTTCATGGAACATAAACTTTCTGTCCTCTCTAAGGAAGCTTACTTTTATCCTCTCACCACCACCACTCCATCAATGCCCTTGCTTTGCATGCTGGCTGGAAAACCTAGACATCTGCCACTCCTGTGAAATGGTTAAGTGTGCAGCTGGGTTTCTTGGGTAAAAAGATGCTCAAGGTTATGCTCCACAGCTATCTCCTCCACTCAAAGTCAGCAGACATCCATTCTTATGAGGATGCTGCCGTTGCTGTGGACCCGCGGAGAATGGGGCACAGTGCTCCCCCACGGAGTCCAACTGCTCTGTCTGCCGTCGGCTCCATGAAGGCTTTAAACAGCCTATGAAAGGAGCCGGCAGTGGTTTATTTCAAAATCCTGCGTCCATGTGGTCTGCTTTTAACTATTCAAACCTTAAAATATGCCAAAAAGAGTATCAGAAAATCTGAGTAACTGATTTAATCTGTTGAGTTAATGTGTGGTTAACTAGACAGGGCCTTTGTCAAGGTCGAACCTGTGTTAGACGAGTTCTGATAAGAGCCCCAGATTGGAAGGCTTCTTCTTCCCACAGATGTTGCCCGACCTATTGAGTACTTGCAGCATTTCCTATTAGTTTTCAAACAACTCCAGATTTTTCTTAATATGCATAAAATTAGATGAATAAATTTAAATTTAGACATACACACTGTAACAGGACCTTTCGGACCACAAGCCCATGCCGCTCAATTACATCTAATTGACCTACAATCGTTGGTATGTTTTGAATGGTGGGAGGAAACTGGAACACCCAAAGGAAACCCATGCAGACATGGGGAGAATGTACAAATTCCTTACAGTCAGTGTGGGATTCAAGTTCTGGTCCTGATCGCTGGCGCTGTAACAGTGTGACACTCTCTGCTATGCCAATCATGCCTTCCCAAATACAGTGATCCTTTTTTCAAATGCTCCTCATACCTTGTAAAATTATTTGTTGTTCCTTCCTTGGCAAAGTATTTATTGGAAAGTTTTACTGTTACAATAATTTAAGAGGAAGTTGCATCTCCTAATTCATGAATAAATGGACAGGATTTGCAGTTGGAGGCAAATCTGTCCTTGGTACTGCCCATGTGTTCAGTAGTTCCACCAGAGAAGACTTGGAGTCTGAAGAAATCCCAATGTTAAATGGGATGATATATGCACCTTTTTCAAAGGGAAGAAATAGAGAAGGCTCTGAAAAAGTTAACATGGGACTATAAATTGGGTGTGTATGCGCACATACATGTTTGTGTGTTGGATGGCAGAGAGGGGCAGCATTAGACATCCCAGCTGAAAAAAATTGCCACCTATTTAATCTGCTGCCAAACCTGACAGTCTCTTTGAATGTTTCTGACATTCAAACACTATTAATAAATCATACATGAATGAAATATCTTAAAAATGTTCAATATCTTTGAGAAAATTAATTGAAATAGCATTATTAACTTTTTGAAACAATGAACAAAAAGAATTAGTTCAAATGTAATACACAAAAGGCAGTGAGGTGCGGAGGAGAGGAGGGAGGAAGGAAGGAGCAGGGGGATAAGCACAGGATAAGAGGTCATAGATGGATTTGGGTGAGAGGGTAGAAGAGGAAAAAGCTAAGTGATAGGGAAAGGGGGTAGCTCTTGTGAATGAAGAGGGAAGGGGAGGAAGGAAGACAGAGGGATAAGGAAAGAGACTCAAGGGAGGGGTTGAACAGAAGCTGGAGAAGTTGAACTTAATGCCATCGAGTTGGAAAGTCAACATGGAATACTAGGTGTTGTTCCTCCAATTTGTGGATGGCCTCACCTTGACAGTGCACGAGGCCATGGGTACTCATGTCAGTGGGAATGGGGTGTCAAATTAAAATGGTTGACCACTGGGAGGTCCCTATTATTGTAGCAGACACAGCAAATGTGCGCAATGAAGCATTCTCCCAGCCTGCTTGTCCAGACTCTCTGACGTAGGAGACCACAATGGGAGTACTGGATGCAGTCGATGACCCCTGCAGATTCACAAGTGAAGCGACTGTTTGGGGCCCCGAATGTTGGTGAGGGAGCATTGCTTTTCTTGTGGTGACGGGCATCAGTACTTAAGGGGTGATCAGTGGGAAGAGATAACTGAAGGAGGGAGTCCTGGAAGGAGCATTCCCATGGAAAATGCTTTCACAAGAAGCAACAGGAGATGAATAACCAGCTTTTGCACTTTATTGCATAGGATGTTGGGTGGTCAAATCACATGCACTCTAAACCGACAGAAGAAGTGGATGTTCACTTGAATGGGCGAAGTAGCAGAGGCCATGGGAAAATAGTCATTTATTTGAACTGTCAAAAGCAATGTGACGGGGATGGGTTGCAAAGACGTCCTTTGGCTGTGAGCCATGAATGGAAATAGATCGAACATTCTAGCCTTCAGGTGATCTCACTGTCATTAGTTTGTGAAGTTAGTGACAAACTATTGTTCATGAAAAGTGGAATTCTGCAGACTCGGTCAAATGGGCATCAGGATTTTTAATTTGTTTTCTTTCTTCCCGTGCATGCCAAGTACAAGAGAAGCTTTTAATTTTGCTGGTGTGAAATCCAACCAGGCAGTCTGTTTTGGGGCATTCTGCACAGTTTGATGATAGAAGTGACTTGTATTACTTTCCTTGACCCTAAAGACTAATATCCAGTTCATCACGGTAATTGCAAAACCTGCGCGGTGCCTGAATTAATCCATTACACCAGGAAATCCTCCTTGTGCCTCGATGGCTAACAACCATTTGCTCTTGAATATTCCAGGCAGCCAGGAATAAGTTAAAAATGCAAGATTTTGCTGATGGTAGATCTCATACTGAAACCCCAGGTGATATCTATTGCCAAGCTTTTAACATCCTGAGATTAGGAATTAGTTGGTCTTTATTAGGTTCCATTTGGATGGCCCGGTTGACATAGCAGTTAGTGCAATGCCTTTACAGTACCAGCGATCAGGACCGGACCCGGGTTTCAAATTCCTCACTGCCTGTAAGGAGTTGGTGTGGGTTTTCCCCAGGGGCTCCAGTTTCCATCCACCCTTCTAAAACATAGCAGGGTGTAGGTCAATGGGATGTAAAATGGACTCTTAGGGCCAAATTGGCCTGTGGCAGTGCTGTATGTCGTTAAAGCAGGGGAAATTTTCTTGTCCAGCACTGCAGCATATACTGTAGAAGTGATTTACGATTTTGGGGTCTGCTCGATTTTGTTTTTAATCATCCAGTTAAGATGTTATTAAATTGCCAAATGGAATGTCACAATCTCTATCCATACCGGAGCACCACAGGGCTGTGTTAGCCCCCTGCTCTACTCATGTACACCTGTGCTTTGTAGCTCGGTATGAAAATAACACCATCTACAAATTTGCTGACAATACTACAGTAGTGGGTTGTACAAAAAGGGGTGATGAGTCAGTACACAGAAGGGAGATTAAAAACTTGACTGAATGGTGCACCAAAAATAACCAAAACCAAGGAGCTAATTGTTGACTTCGGAAGGGAAAACCAGAGGTGTACAACCCAGTGACCATTGGGGGAAATCAGAGGTGGAGAAGGTGAGCAAATTTAATTTTTTGGGAGTCACTACCTCAATGGATCTTTGCTGGACCCAACACACTAATGGCATCATGAAGAAAGCACGTCAGCAGCTCTACTTCCTCAGGAGTTTGTTGAGGTTTGGTATAACATCAGAAACTGTGGCAAATTTCTACAGAAGTGTGGTGGAAAGTATGCTGACTGGCTGCACTACCATCTGGTCACCAGTATACCTGGGTGTAAAGCCCTACAAAAGGTAGTGGACACATCACAGGCAAAACCCTCCCCATGATTGGGAACATCTTCAGGGAATGCTGCCATTGGAGAGCAGTAGCAGTCATCAGGGATCCACACCACCCAGTATACACACTCGCTGTTGCCATCAGGAAAGAGGTCTAGGTGCCATAAGACTCACACCACCAGGTTCAGGAACAGCTGCTCCCCCTCCACCGTCAGACTCCTCAACAACAAACTCAATCAGGGACTCATTTAAGGACTCTTACTTTTGCACTTTATTGATTTTTTTCCCCTTTATTGCACAGTCTATTTTATTTACATTTCTCTATTTGCTTACATGTTTACATTGTTTTTCAATTTTCTTTTGCATTACTGATAAGCCCACATGGAAAAGAAATCTCAGGGTTGCATGTGATGTCATGTATGTACCATATTTTCACTCATATAACATGCACACACATATAATGTATAAAATAGTTTTGTATAACATGTCCACTCATAAACCACATGGTTTACCGTATTCTAAATTCCGAATGGCAAAATCAATTTGCATTTAAATGGGACATGAGACAAAGCACATGCCATTGCTGTCACATTTAATCTCCCACAATTAACACCAATCAATTTCTCCCAGAGGTGTCAATTTCCCATTATATAGATGATATCCTGCTGCAACCCCTAACAAACTTTGGAGAAGAATCAATTATATAGATCAAAGAGAGGCTTCAGAGTTAAACAGGATTTTAATTCTAATATTATAAATCAGAGGCTCTTGATATGTTGATCCTCCCTCAGGGATGGGTCTAGGCAATTAATATTCATAAAGTGCTGTGCCCAAGCTAGAATGTCCTGGTCAGAGGAATATCATGGCATTCAGTACAAAGAGATATTCCTCCCCCCTCAAAAATTTCCCATGTCTGCTATAAATTGTGCACGTTCTTTCATTGCTGCTATTACATTCTCATGGTCACTCTAACATCCCCACACATGCTATAAATTGTGTGCATTCTTTCAATACCACTATTATATTCTCATACTCGTTATAATATTCCCATACTTGCTATAAATTGCTGGCGTGTCTTTCCCACGGCTGCTCTTAATTGTGCGTGTTCTTTCAATGCTGCTATTGTATTCCCACGCCCACTATAAATTGCCAGTTCAACTGTCCCATGTGCAATATGTGTAAAAAATACAGTACTCTGACAATAAATCTGAAATAGGATGGCAGATGTGAGGGTGGTAGGAGAATTGGCTGGACCATCAACACATTAGAACCTATCAGCAATAATAACCGTGTTTACTCTGCAGGCTGAATTTATTTTCGTGCTTTTCAGTTGTCAAGATCTACATAAGAAAATATTTTTCATTGATATTTCATCATATCTTTAATGAGCATTGTGTAATGGTGTCATGCACCATAATTACTCAAGGAAAGCTAATATTCTTGACTCTCTTAAGTATGGGGCTGATGGGATTTTTGCATTTCTCATTTATGAGGTGCCGTTTTACGATCAGATGATGATTGATGACTTTGGATCATCTACAGTTTTCTCATTTTCCTTTTGCACTTTCAAAATAGCCCAAGATTATCTGTTCTCTGCGCAGTCATGCGAGACGTTATGTGATAAGACTTGAGCATTTTTAATACTTTCCAAATATGTTTGCATTTTTAATTTAAAACAAAGGCCTGTTTTAAAAGATCACTGAAATTGACCACAAGCAGCCGAAGTCTATTTTGTGAAACTAACAATTGGCTGAGAGTAGGTGCTAATTTCAAACAAGATATGATATAAATGGGCTATTAATAATAACTGATTTGGTACATGTCCTGCTTTCTACTTTAGGTGTTAAAATACTTCACCATAAATCAAATTGAACTGACAGCAGAGTAGAACTAATATATTTGTTACCATGGATTCAGGAGAATCTATCTGATGTGTTTAGGGAGGATTCAAAGAGAGTGGATTCAAAAGAATGTTCATTTTATATTAACATCATAAAGGAGCACAATTTGCGAGTAATTGAGGTGGTTAAAAAGGAGGATAGAGAAATTAAAACAATAATTAAAATTATTGGCTTAAATATGACCAACTCCCTTAAGTTACCACAAAAGTCCCTTCCTTTGATTTTCAAGTTCAAGTTTTCCTTGTCAGGATTCTGTAAGATTATTACAGCTGATTATCAGATCATGAAGTGGAACAGTTCCTTTCCATTAACTCAAATAAATAATTTTTTAAATGTTTATTGGCTAATAAACCCATTAATCACCTTTTTGTAAATGTGATTAGTATATGTGTATTTTTGACTCTCTCTCTTGTTGGCCATGCTGTGTGGGTACATTGCTTGAGAGAAATTCACTAGTGACCTCAGGTTCTGCATTGAATGAGGAGGAGTTCTACGTGTTCAATTTGGGGCGTTTATGATCATCAGTTTATGCTTGCCTCTGAATTGATGCCCATTCAGTAAAAGACAATGGAACTTCCACTTTGTTGTGATATGGCAGGTAATGAGGCTTTTCTGCTAAGGTGAAAGATGTCCATGTAAATTAAACAATATTTATTTCTTTCCAAGCCCTGATTTAAATTTTGCCTTATTTCAACTATTGTGCTTTAATTTATTTCGCCGCCCTTAATTAAAGTAATGAGTTGGGTTGGAGTGTAGAATAATCTGAGAAAGGTGCTTGCTGCAGGGAATATTGTGGGCAAACTTTCAGGTGCACATAATATTTTATTAGAAATTTGAATTATTTTGAACATGCAACGACAAGTTGCTGATTAGTGAAGCAGCTGGTCTTGGCGATAACGGGCTCACGGTCTCAATGTTAATAAAAGTCAGCTTTTAGGAGAACTGCAAGGGACAATTGCCCTGCAGTATTATAGAATTGTAGTCATCGGGGTCAAACGACACAGAAACTTGTCCTTGGGCCACTGTGTCTGTGCCAACCATCAGGCACACACCTACACATCCCATTTTATTATCCTCACTTCCTCTGAACTCCTTTTCTAATAGTTAACTGCTTGCTAAAGACAATAGGTGCAGGAGGAGGCCATTTAGCCCTTTGAGCCAGCACCACCATTCACTGTGATCATGGCCAATTAACCCATCCCCCCCGAAGGTGGGGAAAAAACTGGAGCACCCAGAGGAAGTCCACAGGGAGAAATTTTGACAGAGAGCATCAGAAATCAGGATTGAATCCGGATCATTTGAGCTGTGAGGTAACAGCTCGACTAGGACATAATTGTCTCACATCAAGTGATGCTAAGGAGCCCTACAATAAAGTGAACCAGGAAGTAGCAGGTAGGCAACAGGATTGGAAGATAGCTGATCTAACCAGGGAACTATCAATTGTAGTGCTATTTGGGGTTAGAATGTGGGTGGTGCAGACATAAAGTGATGGCCCAAATTTAGTTGGATACATTCTTTTAAACAATCTAACTCAATGATCACAGTGTGTAACAGTCCTGCCCTTGTGTGACTGCACTGTGAATTGGGTATCTTTCTTGCTGTGGCTTGCATGGTAAACTTCAACCAAACCATCTTTGTTTTACCAGTTGGCATTTTTTCATTCCAATGCTGGGAAACAATGGTCAGTACAGACTAGAAGGGTCAAATGACCTACTTTCTGTACTGTAGCTTTCTATGGTTTAATTGAGTCATTGTTAGCCTTGGACTGTACCTCTCAAGGACACTTCACCAAACTTCCAGATTCCATTCTACCACATCCCCCTTGGTGATCTTAATTCCAGTAAGCCATCAACATACAGGTTTGGAATACCCCTTTCAATATTGGAATTATATTTGACATACAAGTTCAAGGCACTTGGGCATCAGCAGCTGGCTGAATGGGTCAGAGATTTCTCAGTTTCAGGTGCTGGCATATTCCCAGTGAATTTCAAAATTAAATTCCAACCACTAAATGTAACAAAGATGCAAAGCAAATCTCTACATAAAGAACTCGCGTCACATACTTCTCGGATCATGGCGCAATAGATGCTTTCTCTTGCATCCATAACACTGTTAAATAGCCTTAATTTGCCGAGCTGTTTAATGTTCCATAGCCTTCATTACATTTTAAACAATGAATAAAGGGGAACATTTATAGAAGAGATCTGATTGGTCACACATCGTCTGGTTTCTGAGCAGAAGTTATTCAGTCAAAAGCTTTCTTTTGAGAGTCATGTCGTTCATGCTTATCATTAAAGCACATCAACAAGTCTTTTCTAAATACAGCACTGCATGTAGAAGATCATTGGATACAGTTGGCTAAACCAAAATAAATAGAGCAATATTTATGATGGGGGGGGGGAGGGGTGTCAGAGGGGACAAGATCAGCCTCTGATATAGAGTAGCTGTTGTTGCATCCAATCAAGCCCCAACCATCTCTTCCTCTGTTGGCAACTTGCTATCTTCCAGTTGCCCACAAATGAAATCAATGCTAAATGCAGTCAGTACTTGCTTCATTGACTTAAATTCAGCAAGGGTAAATTTTGCAAGTGCCCAGCATCGCTGAAAGTTAGTGTTCGCTACATAAAAGGTAATCTGTGCCTTTTGAAAAGGGGTGGTTCACAACACCTCTGAATCATGGGTCCTCTACCGGCATCACCTACGGCTCCTAGAATGCTTCCATCAGCGCTGTCTCTGTTCCATCCTCAACATTCATTGGAATGACTTCATCACCAACATCGAAGTACTCGAGCTGGCAGAATCTGCAAGCATCGAATCCACGCTGCTGAAGACCCAACTGCGCTTGGTGGGTCACGTCTCCAGAATGGAGGACCATCGCCTTCCCAAGATCGTGTTATATGGCGAGCTCTCCACTGGCCACCGAGACAGAGGTGCACCAAAGAAGAGGTACAAGGACTGCTTAAAGAAATCTCTTGGTGCCTGCCACATTGACCACCGCGAGGGGGCTGATCTCACCTCCAACCGTGCATCTTGGCGCCTCACAGTTCGGCAAGCAGCAACCTCCTTGGAAGA
The DNA here is from genome assembly GCF_036971445.1 of Narcine bancroftii. NCBI lineage: Eukaryota > Metazoa > Chordata > Chondrichthyes > Torpediniformes > Narcinidae > Narcine > Narcine bancroftii. The sequence continues at coordinate 3,311,142 of NC_091474.1, forward strand.
AGACCGCAGAGCCCACCTCACTGACAAAAGACAAAGGAGGAAAAACCCAACACCCAACCCCAACCCACCAATTTTCCATTGCAACCGCTGCAACCGTGCCTGCCTGTCCCGCATCGGGCGTCAGTCACCAACGAGCCTGCAGCAGACGTGGACATACCCCTCCATAAATCTTCGTCCGCGAAGCCAAGCCAAAGAGGAAAGAGGTTTTCAACAGCAGGGGATTAAAAGAAAATTTAAAAAATAGATGGTATGAATATATTTATGGAAATAATTTGGACCTGGAAAATAATAACTTGATTACCTGTAAACAACAAATTTTGTTGGAGGTGGACAAGAAGAGGAAATGTTTTCTATTTAAAGAGGTTAAGTATTCATTAACCCTTTGTCATAGTTTAAGTTGTTTTATAAGCCATTCCACAGTGAGTCACTTAAATAACCTGACCACTGATAAATATGAATTTTATTGAGTGCATTTCACACACTTTACACAAAACTGACTAACAAATATAAATGAAAGTCCATTAGATTTTTTGATCGTCATTTCTGGTCTGTTGTTCTTGCACATGATGAAGCAGATACCCTGCTAAGAAAAGGTTTATTTGCTAGAGATTAACACATTTTCAGTGGTGTTAATAAAGCTATATTAGTTATCATCCTGAGATGTATCAAATACAGTTATTTCCTTTTATAATACCTAGTCGCTTTAATATGTGTAAGATTTTACATTAATTGAATCAAACGTTGCTGGCAAACTGACTAAAATTTCTGGTGCAACCTTTATTGACAATTCTGACCAAAGTAGAAATTCTACTACTATTTCTTTCAATTAAAAATAACAGCTCATGACATTTAAAAGATTGGTTTAAAATTTAGGCTTTTTTTTGTCCACAGCATATGGACATCGCTGTCACTGCTATTGTATATTGTCCACGTCAAATTGCCCTTAAAATGAGAAGATTTTAAAATTCAACCTCATTGATGGGCATTGAGTTATAAATGGGAAGACCATGTGCTGAAATTAACTTTCCCTCTGAAAGGACATTCAACCTCATGGCTTTTGTTCCAGAGCAGTGGTTCTCAACCTTTTTATTTCCACTCACATACCATCTTAAGTAATGCCTTTGCCATAGGAGCTCTGTGATTAGTCAGGGATTGCTTGAAGTGATATGTGGGTGAGAAGAGATGGTTGAGAACCACTGCTCTAGACCCAATTGTTACTGAAATATTTTGCTTGAGAAAAATTGTCATTGGCCCATTTCCTTTGGAGTTCTGAAACCGCGCACATAATGAGTTGATTAGGTACGATTAAAACAGTGATTTTCAAACTTTTTATCCCCAATCTCATACCACATAAGTAATCCCTTATTAAGCAATTTATTTTCCATGATATACATTGTTTTATTTAACTAAGAATACAGATTGTGATATTTGAACTGTATTTCCAAATTTATGATGGAATGCTTATTTCAAGTTCTATAAAATGCTTACACAGTTTGGTAAAAGTTGCAATTTTTACTTCCAAGTTTGCTATGTTTCAAAGTTTACAGAGAGAAGGCCGGGCAATGGGGTTGAGTGGGAAAATGGATCAGCTCATGATTAAATGGTGGGGCAGGCTCAGAGGATTATTGCTGCACCTATGTCCAACAGCCTTGTGGTTTGAAAAAAATTTCAGGAGATTTTCTGCTCAACCTGTATGATCCCTGTTAACATCCCTGTTAGAGCATGTTGTGTTGAGCCTTCTCCCTCGTAGGAGGAGAGAAATGAGAGTGTGTTCTTTAGTTTGTTGGCGGAGTTTCTGAAGGAGATATAGATGCAGTCCATGGAGGGGAAGGAAGTTTGCATCATATTCTGAGCTCTGTAGTTTCATTCAGTCTTGAGCAGAGTTGCTCTCATACATGCTGTGATGTATTCAGCAAGTATGCTTTCAGTGATGCACCTGTAGAAATTGTTGAGGGACTAGGGGGACAGGCCTTCACTGCTTTCATTTTTAATTGAAGTAGAAATGTTGGAGCTTTTTCTTGACTATTCTGTCAATGTGCTTGTCTCGGGTTAGGTTGCTGGAGATATTTAAGAACTTTAACCCATCCACTCCTTTTTCTTCAGTGCCATTAATGTAGGCAGGGTGACAATTTTGCTCCTTCTCCTGAAGTCAATGGTCATCTCCTTTATCTTAATGACATTGAGGAAGATGGTTATCTTGGCACTCTCTTTCCTGTATTCTATCTCATTGTTATTTGATACCCTGCCCACAATTTTGATGCTGTTGGAAAATTTGAAGATGGAGTTGAAACTGTTATTTACCTGGACAGTTGTGGATGTGGAGGGCCTATAGTAGAGCACTGTAACGACATCTCAACCTGAATGCAGAAAGCCGTGAAGGCAGTTGCGTTGAAAGAAAGCTACAGTAAAAGAGGTTAGTTGGTGCTGTAAGACATTTCACCATTGAAATGTCCCTGTAATCACTTTAGAGTTCCCACTATGCTCCATTATCTCAAAGGGTAATTAAGGATATACGGAGACGGGAACAATGTTAAGAAATAAATAGGGGAAAAAAAAGCAAAAAGGAAAAAAACTTTAAAACTGTCAACTGAAAAAAATCCTTTGAATAAAGGAGTTTAATCAGAAAAAGGAAACCTATATTATCAATAAATTATATCTATGACAATTACTGATTCTACCACCCAAAATGTACAACTCAATTTAGACATGACATTTTCGATTAACCTTGTTTGCCTCTCTCTGTTTGCATTGGTTTAAAAGGTAGAGGTTAATGGCAGTTTAATCAAATTTTCTTTAAACATAAGAGAATATGTCCTTATGTTCTATGTCAATATATCATAGGTTCAGAGGGAAATCTTTAAATATTTCTTGGAATGAAGTTGTAAATCTTTGCAATATGATTAATGGTCTTAATCACCTCAGTCTGGGCCACAGTACTTTCAAGAGTCACTAATAATGGGGACATAATGACGGTTTATATATATAAATGTTTGAAATTGTCATATTGTAGATGATGCATGGTCATACTTAGGAAATGCAACTTAATTTTAACCTTAGGCTTGATACAGTTTACAAACATGATGGGAAAAATATAATAACACAGATGAGCACCTCATTTATCTCTCATAGGAGTTCAATGATTGAGTTTTCTCAATGATGAATTCTTTAGATTTAAGTAAAATCTTTCAGTGCTTTAATGCTGTTCAGAGTAATAATTTTATAACCTCAACAAGAATACGGTAGAAATCTGAATTGAAGCTTTCAAACGAGTGAAAACTAAAGCACTGTGTCAAACTAATTAAATTTACTGTATTTCTACTTTTGTCCATGTGTTTCATGGGAAAAAAAAACCAAGTAATTTCAGACTTTTCAGTTCTTCATCATCAATTTGAAGAAGAGCACAAACCAGTTCTCTTTGAGGCCTCAGCAGTGGAGAGGGTAAAGAACTTCAAATCCATGGGGCCTTCGTGTCAATGCAATGGTGAAGGCCCACCAACGGCTGTACTTTAAGAGTTTGAGGAAATCTGGTATGTCACCAAACACTCTTTCACATTACTACAGGTGTACTGTGAAGAACATTTTGACTCATGGCATCACTGTTTGGAATGGAGGTGCTAATGCACAAGACGGGAAGAGGTTACAGAGAGTTGTGAACTCGGTCAGTACCATTATGGGCATTAATTTTCACTCCATTAAAAATATCTACAAGAAAGCAGCCTCCACACCCTCTTTTCACTGCTACCATCAGGAAGTAGGTAGAGGAGCCTGAAGATAAACACCCATCGGTACAAAAATAGCTTCTTCCCCTCCGCCATCAGATTTCTGAATGGACAATGAACCACAGACACTCCCTCATTTTTTCCTCTTATTTTTGCAGTAACTTATTTATTTTTAAAATGTAATTTATAGCAAAGTTTGGACTGCTGCAATAACAATTAATTTCATGACAATAGATTCTGATTCTAATATTGTTTTAAATGTTATTCCTTTCAAGATTTGAATTCAGTTCATTATATTTTGTCCAAAAATATTTATAATGGCTGAGATTTCACTGGTTCTGTCCAACCACCCTTGATCTCTGTTCTCTCCAAACTTCAGTGAACCCAGAGCACGAGTCTTACTTGCTCAGTTGGTCTGAGATTTGAGGGAAGTGGTTTTGGCCAGCAACAGGATTCAGATAAAGGAGTGATATGGGTGTGCCTGAACAAGTTGTGCCCAAGGAACTCCCATGCAATCTTTTGCCACCATCAAAGCTCTACCAGCTTTCAAAACCAGCAAGATTTTGCTTCTGAATCTAAGCACAATCCTGCTCTTTTAGTGGACTCCACAAAGAGTCCAGCTGTGATGTTTAGTTGGGCACAGATCTGTAAAATGTGGCTGATAGGTTCATTGTTGGTTTACATTAAAGGTTTTTTATTTTAATTGGGCTGGATTCTCCTGAGGAGTATGAGTGGATTCATGCACTCGCCTCCCCACCACCCCCCCCAACTCCCCCGGTCTCTTACTGGTGTTTTCCTGATTATACTCCGTGTAGAATCCAGCAGTGGAAAATCACATGAAACATCTTAGCAGTTTTGCTGCAAAATCTGAACCAGTTTTAACTGGATTAATTTCAATGGAGAAAACTTGTTGCCAGGGAAAGATGCACATTTCAGATTATTTACATGTACTTGAATGAATTTTAATCAATTTCATTATTTATAGATGCTTTCTATTGATTTTTGTTTGAATGTTTTAATTAATTTGAGTATGTTTTAAAGCTTTTTTTTAATGTGCATTATATACTAGATGTTTTTGAATGTTTATATATTTTAGACTCATTTACCAATATTCAAATTGCTTGAAGTAAAATGTGAAAATCTGCAGGCACTGTGGTTGAGGTAAAAACAAAGCTGGAGAAACTCACCAGGTCAGACGGTGTCCTTTTAGCAGCAGAGGTGAAAATACAGTTATGTGCTTTACCTTTGCTACGTAAAGGACACTACTTGACCTGCTGAGTTTCTCTAGCTTTGTATTTTCACTTCAAATTGCTTGGTGTTGATTGCCACTTTATAATATGGCAAGGGAGTTTTAGTTTAGGAATTCAGCAAAGTCCATGAGAATATCACGACAATTAAACTGCATGCAAACTTCCTTAGTCAAGCAGGCCAGAACTAATTAGATATAGTAATAAAAATATAGTAGGAAACAGAAACAAATTGGTGTGTCATAATGGTTCATCTTGATGAACAATGAGGTACAAAACAGACAAAGGGGAGATAGATGTGAGTTTCAAGCAGTTGGCCACAAATCGTATCTAGCAAGACAAGGACATTGTGAATGATCTTCAGACGGCATGGTGACTGAGAAGAAAGAGGCAGAAGGTCAATATCAATAGTAAACTAAGCTTTGCAATTGACAGGGCATGATTGAACACAATTAGAGGAACATTAAGTCGTATGTCTCTGTATTCAGACATTGAATTGACAATGAAAAGTGAGACAAAGGTTGACAATCATGGCTATGACCTTAACATTGTAGTAATTTGGGTACAAACCTGGCATCAGGATTGAGCAAAGAACTGGAAGTAGTATGTAAAAATATTTTCAGATCATCTGGTAGCATTAACATTGAATAAATACATGAGAGAAAAGACCCTGAATTCAGAACTCTGTACACTTAGGCACACCTAGGATATGACAGTCAGGGCACGTACCCTGTGCACCACTCAAAAAGGGAGCCTAGAAATTATTCACCACCTCCCCCACCCCCCGCCCCAAGCCCAACTCCCCCAGCACCCCTTGTCTGATTTATTTCAAACAATATTTTTCAGACCAGTGAGAGAATAATTGTCATTTAATTATAACTGACAAGAGGAGGGTATGGAGTCAGGCATTGGGAGCTCTGGTGACTAGAGCTCCTGAGTCCCATCTTCAACACCTTCCCTCAGCCTACACTGGAGTTCCTGATGCCGAGCCCTCCCCTCGGCCTACCGCACATGCACACTGGTCCAGAATGTGTGTGTAGTAGTAGACTGAGTGGAGGCTTTGGAGTCATTGTTGGGAGCTCAGGTGCACACCTGTTGGCTGACTGCTGAGGGTTGGGTTCGGAGTTGGGTGATGGGAGCTCCAGTGTATGGTAGGTCAAAGGGAGGGCCCGGAGTCAGGCATCAGTTACTCTGGTCACTGGAGCTCTGGTTGCCTGACTCCAAACCCTCCTCTCAGCCAACAGCAGTGCTCCTGACGCCTGAATCCAAACCCTCCAGTCCCCTGTTGGAGCCAGGACTGAGGAGGGTGTGTACTGAAGGATGAGCTTGAACATAGGCTTCGGCATCTTCCTGCTTCTCTCCCACTGAGTACTTGGCTCCAAGAGGCACTTTTCCATCAAAGGTGGATGGTGACAGCAACTCAACACCTTTAAGTTTGGCCGTTCCACTCTGGCCCAGGATACCACTTGCTGCTTTTATTCAGAGAATGCTGGCCTTTGGAAAAAGGCAGAGGGGTTTTTTTTAATTGAAATGACTGTTCTATTTTTTAAGGTGTAGAATATTTTTCAATATCTCAACATATCCAACACAACGTTGGCGGCGGCGAGGAATGGTTGGGGGGGGGGGGGGTGAAGGGTTGAAGTAAGTTTTAAAGTGGGGGAGCACAATTTCAGTGCTTGCCATAGATGATATTTTACCTAGATACGCCACTGTCTGCACAAGTTGCTAGCTCAATCTAATCAATTGCTCGTCTGACTGCTGTTCTCTGAATTATCTGCTGATTGACTTTGATAGTTCAGGGAAGTATTATTACCAATATCACTTGTCCAAACTGAAAAATCATTATTTTGAATATTTGTCTATCTTCAGAAATATTCTCTCACATTCAAACTACTCGATGATTGACAGCCAATTCAGCTGGGTACATGATTTAACCAGCTGCCAAAGTGTTCTGATGGATTTACAAATGGAAGATTGTGTGCTCTACCAAAGCACTCTGATCAGATTGGATAGTGCTGTTACTGGAAACTTGTTCACGGCAGATCTTGGGGATAAAGGTGCGGCAGGCAGACAGAGGTGAATTTCCACAAGATATTTTAGGCTATTTATAATGTTATGTGAATGGTACGGCTATGGTTAAATGACTGGAATAGTATCTCCTGGGCAAGCATTAAGATCCACGTTCGAATCCTGTCTTGGTGACCGGAGAAATTAATTGAGTTTGAGTGCTAATGAGATTATAACATACTCCAATGCCATAAAAATCTGCCTGGTTCACTTTTATCCAAACTGCATTGGAAATCTTGTTGGAGTTGGTGGAGTGAAGAAGAACAATGTTCTATATTTCGGAGACCTACTTGCTCTCTGGATGCAGAGATACCAGACAATGGTTGTACATCTCAAGACCAATACCCTTCATTTATAAGACAGTGTGTGAGGTGTCAGGGACAACCTCCTGCACATTGCATTGTTTCATACTCGGGCGTTTTGACACTCTAGCAAGAGGAAATGAAACGTATCAAGTTCTGTTTGAATAGAAGATATACGTAACTAATAGAAAATAGTATTTTGAATCTCCTGTTCTAACTTGCAAGGTACCTGATACAGTCATCACAACCACCTGTGACTATGCACCCGCTGCTGCAGTTGTGGTCTGCGGCAAGTTTTACTGAAGCCATCCATAATGAAGTCAAACATCATCCAGGTGGTTAAACACAATCAGTGGGAGGAACTCAGCAGGTCATGCAGCATCAGTGGGAGGACACAAATGGGCTGTGGGGAAGGGAAGTTGGTGGGAGGAGCAGGACAAGAGCCCATGTGGGATTGGTGAACCCAGCCGAGGTGAAGCATTAAGAACAAGGGAAGAAGATTGGCAGATGCTGGTATAAGGGAGAAGAGGGCAGATGGAGGAAAGATGTGTCGTGCAGGGTGCTTGGGAGAGAAAGACTACCAAGTACTAGAAACAATTAGAAGGTAACAATAATGGTGTAAAGAGAGACCAGATGGAACCAAAGAAGGGGGCGGAAGAGAGAATGGAAGAATCCAGTGGGGAAATGGGGTGGAAGATGAAGGAAGGGGAATAAGAATGGTGGGGTGGGTCAGAAAGCGGAAAACAAAAGGAGTGAAAGAAGGAAGAGCCGAAGGGGTGCAGTGAAAGTAAAGGGGACACATTGTGATAGTACAGATCTATCACCAATGTACATAGTGTATATAGTTACTGTATCTAGACTGTGCTTACAGCGATTGGCTGAGAGCTAAGCCACGCCTATTGTCTGGGCCTTAAAGGGTTGTGTCCCTAGCCAGGTCGGATCATTCCGGACTGGTCGGTCACCTGTGAAGAGCTCCTGTCTTTTGCTAATAAAAGCCTTGGTTTGGATCAACAGGTCTTTGATTCTTTCGACGAGCTCTACACACATCACTTGAAATTAGACAATTCTCTGATCATACCATGAGGCTGCAGAATGTCCCAGTGGGTAGGAGGTTTCCTTCCTTTTGTTTACATTTGGCCTCAATGTGAAGAAGCTCAGGACAGAATGGAAATGGTATTTGAAATGGTATGCAGCTGGGAACTCAGGATGGCCATATGGACAGAGTGTAAATGGTTCCCAAGCCTGTGCTTGGTCTCACCGATATGGAAGAAGCTGCATCAGGAGCACTGAGTGAAGTAGCTGAGGTTGGAGAAAGTGCATGTAAATCTTTGCCTCATGGAAAAGGACTGTTTAGGCCACCAAATTGTGTGGGGGGGGGGGTGAGCTAGGGTTTCCCCTCCTACAGTTGCAGGGGAACAGTCTGGGGGCCACAGAGTTGGGTGAGGAGGTATGAGTGGATAAGGGAGTCACAGAGTTTATGATCACTGCATAAGATGGAAGGGGGAGGAGCAGTTGTATCTGGTGATGGGGTCTAGCTGTAGCTGGCAGAAATTATGGAGGATTATGAGCTGAAAGCAGAGACTGGTGAGGTGAAAGATGAGAGCAAGAGGAATCTCATCTCTGATCCGATTGGAGGAAGGAGCAGAACCTGTAGAAATGGAGAAAATTCAGGAGATGTTTCTACAAACCATAGGAGTGTGGAAGCTATGTTGCTTGGGGAAATAAAAATAGGATGTTTCTGATGTCCTGGAACAGAAGGCCTCATTGAGAGCAGATGTGGCAGGGGCAGAGAAACTATAAGAAATAAATGGCATCATTAAAGGGAACGTAATGAAGGTGTGAGAGTCGGTGGGTTTGTAAATGTAAGAATGTACCTTATCAGAAATAATTGATGTGAAGATGGAGTCTAGTAGCAAAGATGGTAACATTGACGAGTTCAGAACTAGTGAAGAACACCTCCAATGTAGCTACCAATGTAATGGAGGAAGAGTTGGGGTCTAGTGTTGAGGTAGGTTCAGAACACACTTTTCCAATGCATCCAACAAAAAGACAGACTCAATAAGAGCCATGCAAGTGCCCTTTGATTCAAAGGAAATAAGAAGCATTGAAAGAGAAGTTATTCAAGATGAGAACAAGTTCTGCCAGGAAGGGAGAATGTGAAGCGGGACTGGTTGAAACCAGTTAGAATCAGATGGCTTTGATACCTTCCTAACTGAGATGTTCACTGACTGGTCAACCTTGGTGAAGGTGATATGGTGGGACTATCATGGTGAAGGGCATTGGAGGTATCCCAAATGTAGGTGGGAAATGACTGGACAAGGAGACAAAGGATGGAGTCAAGATATGAGGAGGGGCAAGAGATATTGGTGGGGAAGAGAAGGTGGAAACAACAGGCCTCTTCATTCAGATTCCTGCATCTACAGTATCCTAGGTGTGTCCATCTTGCTGATGTCCATCTTAGAGAATTGCCCGTAAATTGCCTGGGTAGATTTAGCCTCTGACAAGCATCAGCTGCACAAAGATTTCAGATGATTCATTTCACAAAGGTGAAAATGAAAATGTGAAGTTGTTTGGGAATCAGTTGAGCATTATAATAATAAAAACATACTCTGCCTATTGTAGCCATTGTCTATTGCATCTAATCTGAGTAAAAAAATAATTCCAAGACTGACTACTTATATGATCAAAAAGGTAGGGACACTTTGAAAAGTTGGCCTCAAAGCTTTGGCAGACAAAGATTAATTCTGCATATAGTAGCAAGAGGAAAACTGTATCATTGTTTGATGAAGTACCTTCTATTTCTACTAATAGGATAAACGAAAGATGTTTCATACTGATATCCTCATCACCAGTATGTTGCAAACTCAAACAGGAATAGCATGCAAATCATTTAATGTTCAAGTTAATTAACACAGTGAATTTTACACACTGGACTTGACTGAATTTTGCCCTTTATTTTACTTAATAGCAATAACAGATCCAGAAACTGTATTTATATAGCATCTTTAAAGCAGCAAACCATCCAAGCAAGGTACTTCGCAGATGTGTCATCGATAATACATGGAGGTGCTAAGTTGCAGGAGGAGGAGATGTTAGATGAGTGATGCAAGTTTTAAGAAAGGTTTTAAAGGAAGAAAGAGAAACGAGGAGACTGGGAGAGTTAGAGAGGAAAGTTCAGAGCTTAATCACTTGGAGGCTAAAAGTATACCTGATAAAGGTGGAATGATTCTAAAAGGATGCACTCAAGGAATGAGTGTTGGAGACCTGATGACATCTCAGCAAGTTATCGGTTTGCAGGACAATACAAGATCATGAGTACTCTGGAAGAACTTGGAAATAAAGTGTTGTAGAATTAAAGTATTACCTTGCCAGGAGTCTGTGCATGTCAACAAGGTCAGAGATGAAAATAGATGAAATCTGATCTCCCAATGAACATCAGTAGCAGAATTTTACATTTCTTTAAATTTACCAAGGAATAGTCCAGCATTGAGGTAAGAAAATAATAAAATAGATTTTCTTCAGTTGGAGCTGAGACAGGGAAGGTTGGGCACTGTCATGAAGCATGAATGGATGTTTAATAGTGGCAGTATTTGTTTATGATATTTTGCTTTTAAATTCTGTTTGACGAGGAAAAAAAAATTATCTTTTAGTTCCAGTGCCAAAATCAAGAATATTTACATCAAATAATTACATTCCAAATGCAGAATAAAAAGCGGGTATGTTGACCAGCTCATTACTCCCCTTCCCAGGCATCGAGTCCGCACTTGACTCTCAGCACCAACTTTGAGTTCACTCCTGGTTCATCTCATTGGTCTGGAAGGACATTCAAGGTTTAAATATCATCAGGTGGCAGAGCTCGAACAAATCTCATCAGAAAATTGCTTTGGCAGCCAGTTCACTCACATACTTGTGTTACCAGTCAGTTCACTCAGGTACTCATGTGCTACCACCTGTTACAGCTATCAAGCAGCTTGAAACATGAGATTAGAGGCACTCAAAATACAATAAAAAATTAATCATACAAGTTGAAATGCTTAAAGCACGGTAAAGTAGTTGAGAATCAAATATTTTAAATTAACTCATTAATTAAAGAATATTAAATTGCTTGAAATTTAGCTCTCTCCCATGTATTCCTTCTTTATTATTGAGTGTACATTCCTCCCCACAGCAGCTGAGGCATTGCAGGAAGTTCACACGTGCCCACTGGTCTCCATGGGAAGTCTAATGTTGCAGAGGAATTAGAAAAATTACTGGCAAATATTTTCCTGGAAGTGTGAAGGGTCGTGGATTTCTGCACACATACACTGGAGTGCAAAGTTTCTTGGAAGCTATGGGGAGAGATTATGTGGAAAATAGAGTCTATTAAAATCTCTATGATGTTTAAACAATATAGTCAACTCAATGCAACAAAATAGTTCCTAAAATATTTAAAATACCCATAATAACTATCAGGCCTTTCCACTTCCATACCGGCCTTCCTGTTCAAGTTTATTGTCATAGAAAGCAAGCTTCAATGATTAAATCTTTATATTGCTATGACCAGTAACAAATATTCTAAGGCCTGGGGCTGAGAGACCTTTATTAAGTCTGCAACTGTGATTTTTGAGCTGTTAATATTTGCAATATACACACAAAATAAGTAAGGCAACTTGGCAAATTAAAAACATGGTCACTGGGCTAGAAGGCCATATCCCAGCTACACGGGTCTGAGTAGTCTTGGCTTTTGGGCAGTTCAGGGTCAGTGAAGCTATTTAAGGGCAATACATTTTTTTCTGAGCAACTGGTGTTGAGAAATGAAGAGGGTGTTTCTTGTATTGAGAAGTTAATTAGACAGTTTGGCCATAGAAACATTTGCCAGTGATTATGGGTGGAATTTGTGCAAAATTTGGTGTTTAGAAGCAACGTAATTTTACAGGCATTTTTAACATGGTGGGGGGGGGGGTGGGTAGGTGGAAATACACTGATATATTTTGTAAAGAAGGTGGTATCTGTTGTGAAAAATTGCTGTTTATGCCCTATGAAAGCTTGATATGGAAGACAAGATTATTTGCCACAGAACATATTTTTATCTTTTATTGGTACAGTTCTGATATTGATAGTCGTCTATATTGAATTAATGGAAAATGATACATAAAATCTCATTAAAATGAAGATTATTAAAAAAAAATTAATATATACTAACATCTGGCAAAGATTTAAAAAACCAGGTATATATTTTAATTTTCAGTAGTTAATAGACGATGAACAATCTTTACACAATTCCATGATTCCCATCTGTAATACAAATATAACAGATGAAAATGTATTCTTTGCACTTCAACCAATAGGACATAAAGAACAAAATAATGCACTGAGAAACAATTTACATGTGATGGCACACTTACCAGAACTGCTTCTGTAAAATTAATAGGAAATGAGTTGGTGTTTTAAATAAAATAAATAGCATTATGCTTAACAATCTCTGTTAAAGTGGGGGAAAGCAATGGATGATAAAATGACCCATATTATCTCAAATTCTCCAAGATTTTTAGTGCTTCTGACAGGAGCAATTTTGTATATGACAACAGCTCTGGGTGGGAAGGGAGGATCTGTGTAAAGGATATTCAAGGTCCAAGGTCATGTAAGACCTTGTGCACTTAAACTGTTTTTAAACCTATATAATAATATTTACAATATTTTTAACCAATACAGTTCCAATTAACTCTTTTTGAATATTTTTTTCAAATCCTGAGGTAATTATTTTACAGGGCAGAGTGGCAAATCTAGCCCCCTCTTGTCTAGTAGCTACATTTACATTTCTAACAGGCTCAGGTTATGATGCAATGACAATGTTTCCCACAGTGACAGCAATTTTGCCATGATAGGGTCATCCAGCTTTTGTCTGAACTCATTTCTTTTTATTCCCCATCCTTATTAGACTTCAATGTAGGGTCTAGAACAATGCTTGTTATGGAACTAAAATGTCCAGAATTACATTGAAATATGACAGCAACTTTCCATGAAAGCATAAGTCCATCAAATAGCCAGAAGTAGGCCATTCGGCCCTTTGAGTCAGCTCTGGCATTCCATTATAAACTGATTCATTCTGTCACTCAGCCACACTCCCCATAATCTTTGATACCCTGACTATTCAGATACCTATTAATTTCTGCCTTAAATATACCCATCCAAATAGTATTCTGCCTGTTTATTTCCACTGCCAAAATGTACAACTGTACATTTCTCTATGCTAAATCTCAAGTAGGATAGACAAAGAAGAGGCTGTGGATGTTATCTATTTAGATTTTCCAAATGCTTTCGATAAGGTGCCGCATATTAGGCAGCTAAATAAGATGAGGGCCTATGAAATTACAAGGAAGTTATTAAAATGGATAGAAGAGTGGCAGGAAGCAAAGGGTTGAAATTAAGGATTCCCGTTCTGGATGGCTGCCTGTAACTAGTGGTGTTCTGCAAGGGTCGGTATTGGGGCTACTGGTGTTTACAATTTCTATTAATGATTTGGATTATGGTATGAATGGCTTTGTGGCCAAATTTGCAGATGACACCAAGATAGGTGGCGGAGTAGGAAGTGTAGTAGAAACCGTGATGTTGCATAAGGATACAGACAGATTAGGAGGCTGGGCAAAATTATGGCAGCTCTGCTAATATTCACTCCTCGCTACTGACATCGGGAGTGACATCCCAATCTGACTGGGTGGCGTTCCCGCCGTTGCTGGCTGTTTCCTGCCATGCAGATGGTCACCTGGGACGAAGGTCATTGGCCCCCACGGGGCCTTCATGGTTGTCAGCCATTTTGTGTACCAGGTCGCGTCCCGTTTAGCGGGCTGATACGCTTTTTTCCACAAATGAAGCCTGACCTGCTGGGTAGGGAAATATGAAAATCTGCAGAATTGTCGTAAAAACACATTGAAATGCTGGAGGAACTCAGCCGGTCTTTGGGTGCCCATAAAAACGGAGTAGTTCCAGCACTTTCTGCTTTGTCATACATGTCACGTTCCTTTGCACTAGAGTAAAGTGCTGCTACTGGAGTTAAATAACATGGATCTCAAAGAGTTAAGTGTAGTATTGAGTCAATTAAGATTATAAATAAACAATTCTAATTTTATTTTATAATTTATATATGGTAATTTAATATTAATGAAATTTGTCTTTGGTACCATTTTCCATCATGATTTATGAACACATTGTTGATAAAATCCCAGATGTTGCTCCATAAAACTTTTCTTTAAAAGTGCAATTAGACAAACAGGCTGCCAACAACAGCTGTGTGAGCAACGGGCATCAGGCACAAACAATATTTGGCAGTGCTTTGAAAAATTAGGAAAATGAACCATGAGTTTCTCTGTGTTTGAATGAACCGAATGAGCATTCTGAATTTTATAGTTAGGATATTGCACTGTCACTTGTTAATTTAATAGCTGAAGTAATCAGGCTTCATCCCTTATCCATCCTGAAAAACAGATGACTCAATATTGAATGTTAGTGTCAATTTAATTGCATATATGATAGAACTTTAATGAATTAAGAGTTGAAGTCCTTTGAGGACCTAGGAGATTAAAACGATTCCTAATGGATCAAAAATATATTAAAATTTATTTTTAATACCATTAAATAATTTGAAGTTCATTTTATATTTACAAGAGCTTGCTGGCAAATCAGGCTTGATATATAGGGTAACAATTTAGAGTTAAATTGACTTTTGAATGATATTGTAATTTTTGCAAATCCCACTGAATTACTTCAGAGGTCATTACATTCTGGTGTTATTACACTAGTGATAGCTTCAGAAGTTCAGGCAGAAAGTTAACAGTCAAATAAAACAATTTATTCACAGTATTCCAGTCATGTATTTATGAGCAATGTTATTCAGAAATGCCTGTACTTGATTAACTCCAACCTTAAGCCAAGAGATGATCATGATCTTTGAGGTAAACAAGAAATCTCAAGATGCTGGGGTCTGGTGCAGTCCAGTTCACAAAAGTGCTGGAGAATTGGCAGGACGTGCAGCATCTTAGAAAGTAAAAGGCAGTCAGCGATTCGGGCTTAAGCTCTTCTTCAGGAGTGTCAAAAATCAGACAGACTCTTTAAAGAAAAGGTCTAGGAACTAAACTGCCGCATTAGACCCATTACAGGTCAACCCCACTTTACGAATACTCAGTTTACGAAAATGTGCATATACCAAGAAACCCGTGATCGCTTTTACAAAGAAATTATAATGGGCTTATAATGAGTTTTTGCTTTTACGAAAATTGCTTCCAATAGTCGCCAATGGTCTTCGCTTTATGAATTTTCAGTTTATGAACAATTTCTCAGGAACAATCTACCTTCGTAAAGTGGGTATTTGCTCCTGTCCTACCAAACTGGTATCATTGTACCTTGACTTCCCTTTTTTCCTCCTTGGTCCAGTCCCTTCCCACCTCATCCAAGGCACCTCACATATTCTCCATCACTTGAACAATTTTATGAATTTTCGGTTTATGAACAGTTTCTTAGGAACAATCTACCTTCGTAAAGTGGGTATTTGCTCCTGTCCTACCAAACTGGTATAATTGTACCTTGACTTCCCTTTTTCCTCCTTGGTCCAGTCCCTTCCCACCTCATCCAGGCACCTCACATATTCTCCATCACTTGAACAATTTTCAGTTCCCTGGGCTGAACTGCCTAATTTTCACCACTGACAGCTAGTGCCCGTACATGTCCTTATCCCATTAAGAAGGTCACAATGCTCGCTGCTTCTTCCTGGATAACAGACTGAGCCAGACGGCATCCATCTCCACTTCCTAGCAGAACTTGTTCTTGCCCACAATAACATCCTATAGTTCTTCCCACTTCCTCCAAGTCAAAGATGTTCAATTCCATTCATAACCCTTCAGCAGGTGAAATAGTCCATGCCTGCATGCAGAAAGACTTTGACAACGTTCAGGCATTGGCTGATAAACAAAGGTAATATGTGCAGTACAAAAATACCAAACACTGATGATCTCCCACAAGGTAGAGTCCAACTACCTATCCCTAACATTCAATGCCATTTCCTTGCTAAGACCCCTATTAGAAACTCAAATGGATAATCCATATTCAAGATCAAGTCTGAGTCTGAGTATTCAGTGGCTAGTGACTTAACTGCAGCATCCTCAAAACTTCCATTATTATAAGCCACAAGACAGGGTGTGTGATGGCAATCTCTCCTTTTGGATAAGTGCTGTTCAGCAACACTCAGCAAGTTTACCATTCAGGATACAGCGGCCTACGTGATTGGCATCCCACCAACCACCAATCATCTCCTCCTGGACCAGCACACAGTTGCTCCAGTAGGTATCATTTCAAAAAGGCATGCAATTAGAAGCCCAGGCCAAACTGACAACACCTCCCAAACCTGCAACCTCTGGCTCCAGAAAGAATACCTTCTGAAAGTTCCTTTTCAAGTTACAGACTTGGAAATATATCAACTAGTCCATCATCATTTTGGGACCATTAGATCTCGATTGGATGTGCAGACGTGGTTTGGAATATTGAACTAGTCGGATGTAGTATTCGTGAAATATAGTCACTTTTCCATTGAAATTAATAGAAATGGAAAGACAGTTAAAACTGGACAGTGTAGGAATGAAGAATTCTTATACTTTTATGGAATGTGAGTGCTGTCAGCAAATCAATATTCAATGATGATCCTTAAGTACTCTTGAGGTAGTGGTGGAGGGCAACCTTATTGTCTTTGGGGTAATGATACTCTATCAGGGAGTTCAAGGATTTAAATCCAGCAATAAGAAAAAAAAAACATAGATGCATTTCTGTATTCCGATGGTTTGTGATGTTAGGCAGACTTGCTGTACCATGCAATTCATGTTCTTGTTCTAACTGGCAGTGGTCATGAATTTTACAAATATGGTTGATTCAAAAGACTTGGCAAGATGCTACGGTCCATTTTGGATATGGGAGGTGGAAGGGATGTTAAATAAGTCAGCTGGTTTGAACCAGATAATGTGGTTTCTTCTGGATTGTTGAGCCTTCACTCATCTAAGTGGGTGGAGAATATTCTATGGCACTCTTGACATGTTACAGATGATTTCTTCCTGCATGTACACGTGTTGCAAATGGAACCCAATTAGCCAATTTATCAGTGACATAAATTGTATAAAAGTAATGAGCTCATAATTGATATGCAAATTTAAAGGGATCACTGCTTAGTTTGGTAAAATGTGGCATTACCTGGTCCTGTTTTTCAGTTCATATCCTTCTCATTGTCATTGGACTGGTCTCGTATCTACCATTTATTCCTGAAGTGTCTGGTTTGTCCTTTGTCTTTATCCTTGTGAACTGACTCCACCTCCCTCCCCTGACATACACTTTCAAATTAAAAAAAAATCAATAATTTAGAGTAGAGAATAAAGATAGAGTCCAACTCCCTACAGATTTTTAATATTTTATTTATGATTTTCCAAACTCAGTCATCAACATTATCAGTGTCAACGTGAACATGATCAGCCTTTGACTACAATTTACAATTATCCATTTTATACAATTTCTGCAGAGTTCAAGCCCTATTTATCTCTCTTCCTCCCCAACCTCCATATTCGGCACTAGATGTTTAACTGATCACAATTACACAGGACACTAAAGACATTCACAACAAAGGGGCAAAACGTATATCGAGATTTTGTGGGTTTGTCATGGCCCTGCGGCCAGAGCCCAGGCTGCTTTCTTTTCTTGACTTTACCTGGTCAGGATAAGATGTGTCCACCCCCCCAAACAACGGTTGAGGTGTAGACAGGGAAGGCAGGGCAGCAAGATACGACAGTCCACCTATAGTCGTGCTCCCATGAAATTTAAGTATGGTTGCCAAATTTTTTTGAAAGTATCGTATTTTTTCCTTAAGTTGTAAGTGATCTTCTCCAGGGGAACACAGCTTTGCAGTTCTGAGTTCCAGAGCATAATACTCAGGCAGGAGTCTGATTTCCGGGTAACTCCTATGCATTTCCTGGCCACTGCCAATGCGAACATCACAAATTGAATTTGGACAGCTTCAATGTAACTCTTATGTCCATTATGTTTCCCAACAGAAGCCACCCAGGGTCTTGCGGGAATTCTTTCTTTATGATTTGTGCAAGGACTTGACCCTAGCTCCACTCAAAAGGACCTCCCCTTGGTACATGTCCAGGTTGCATGCACAAAGGTTCCTGTCTCAATGCCGCATCTAAAACTATTATCTGATAGTTCTGCTTTTAACACAAACTGTCCTTTATGAGCCAAATTTAAGCTCCCTTTTCAGAGATGAAAGTGCAACATCAAACAGTATTCCTCCAGGTTTATATTTTTCACTAATCCCATTTCTTAACATTTACAAAAATACAATTTCATAGTAATTGTTTTTTCTTTTTTTCTTTTTTCTTTTTTAAAATAGTCTTGTTAAAAGTCTGTACAATTTCTATATTAATGCAATTAAAATCAACAAGTGCGTCCAAATGATCAACCTCCGCTCTCTTGATGCTGCACTTATTCTTTTTTAAAGCAAAAGCTGTACAAAAATGCATGAATAACGCTGGTCGGCTTCGACCAGCCGAAAACGCCGGCTCGGGTAGGGCGCTCTGCTGAGGAGGTCATTTGCTGTGACAACTTACCGGAGAAATTAGCAGCGGTTGGGGGAGCAGGAGAAGGGGGGGGGGGGGGAGCTCCTAGCCCCGCATAACTCCAAGAGGAGAGCAGCAGCAAAAAAAAAAATCAAATCCACGAGCAAAACGGAGCAGCTCCTGCTTTCTGGCCGGCTTCTCACTTGCCCTCCCTCTCAACGAGCCTGCGGCAACGATGCTGCGGGAAGAGAGAGTGTGATGGGGCTGAGTGCGTTGGCAGTATCCAGAGCTGGTCTCCCTTCACTACACACCCGTGTCTCTTCAATTTCATAGTTATTGTGAGGAAAAGGCTCATTGCCAATCCTTGGAGATGGTATAGTGCCAGGAGTAATTTGATTTTCTGTGTGGTGTTAGTTGTATAAAACATGATTGCAAAGCTGCTATTTTTGCTGTTTTCATTCCTGCCAGTTCACAAGGGGCTAGTCATCACTTGTTTTAAGCTGCCATTTAGTTTTCCATTTTATTTGCTATTGTAACCATTGGTTGTGACATGCTAGAAACTGGTCTGATCCCCTCTACAGTTGTTGGATTCATTGCCTTGGGCATCTATAAATGTTAATGGAGCTGCAGTTGCTTTTATGTGATTTGTTTTGGTTAACATTTATCGCACCATCAATATCGGCCGAAAGAGATCATATTGCCTTTTGTGGATTCTTGCTGTGCAAGTATTGGCATTTGTATTTTTCCATAACACTAACTGCATTTCAGCCTTGCTTCACGCCATTGTTAATGGAGAAGGGTTCAGAGAGCTCATTGCTGTATCTGACCAAGCCATGAAAGACCCCAACAATGAAGACGCTGTTTACATCCGGTACCGCACGGATGGCAGTCTCTTCAATCTGAGGCGCCTGCAAGCTCACACCAAGACACAAGAGAAACTTGTCCGTGAACTACTCTTTGCAGATGATGCCGCTTTAGTTGCCCATTCAGAGCCAGCTCTTCAGCGCTTGACGTCCTGCTTTGCGGAAACTGCCAAAATGTTTGGCCTGGAAGTCAGCCTGAAGAAAACTGAGGTCCTCCATCAGCCAGCTCCCCACCATGACTACCAGCCCCCCCACATCTCCCATCGGGCACACAAAACTCAAAACGGTCAACCAGTTTACCTATCTCGGCTGCACCATTTCATCAGATGCAAGGATCGACAATGAGATAGACAACAGACTCGCCAAGGCAAATAGCGCCTTTGGAAGACTACACAAAAGAGTCTGGAAAAACAACCAACTGAAAAACCTCACAAAGATAAGCGTATACAGAGCCGTTGTCATACCCACACTCCTGTTCGGCTCCGAATCATGGGTCCTCTACCGGCACCACCTACGGCTCCTAGAACGCTTCCACCAGCGTTGTCTCCGCTCCATCCTCAACATCCATTGGAGCGCTCACACCCCTAACGTCGAGGTACTCGAGATGGCAGAGGTCGACAACATCGAGTCCACGCTGCTGAAGATCCAGCTGCGCTGGATGGGTCACGTCTCCAGAATGGAGGACCATCGCCTTCCCAAGATCGTATTATATGGCGAGCTCTCCACTGGCCACCGTGACAGAGGTGCACCAAAGAAAAGGTACAAGGACTGCCTAAAGAAATCTCTTGGTGCCTGCCACATTGACCACCGCCAGTGGGCTGATAACGCCTCAAACCATGCATCTTGGCGCCTCACAGTTTGGCGGGCAGCAGCCTCCTTTGAAGAAGACCGCAGAGCCCACCTCACTGACAAAAGGCAAAGGAGGAAAAACCCAACACCCAACCCCAACCAACCAATTTTCCCTTGCAACCGCTGCAATCGTGTCTGCCTGTCCCGCATCGGACTGGTCAGCCACAAACGAGCCTGCAGCTGACGTGGACTTTTTACCCCCTCCATAAATCTTCGTCCGCGAAGCCAAGCCAAAGAGATAAAACTGCATTTCAAATTTACTATGGAAAGTCCTGAATTTATGAAATGTACTCTATAAATGGGAGTCTTTCTGTCAAGTTTATAAAAGCCAAGTATTACTGGACCTTTATGGCTCTATCAAACTAAGCCACATGCAAACTCCACTGTTCATCATCATCCAGAACAGGAAATGTGTTTAAAGATCTTCAAAGTTGAAATCAGAACACAGAAATGCTGGAGGAACTCAGCTGGTCTCTCAGCGTCCATAGGAGGTGAAGATTTATTACTGACGTTTTGGGCCTGAGTGAAAATATACAAGCTGAATTTTGCACTTGATGATGGTGGAGGAACATCTTGTATTGGCAAGTAAGAAAAGAGTAGAACTGAGAACACACTGGGCCATAACTGAGAATAAAATCAGGCTGACTCCAGTGGAATTACAATTTTCCATTCCCAAAGAGACCACTGGTAGATTTGATTGGGAGATGAAGACAGAATTACAGAGGTGAATTCCTTCATATATTCCACAGTAAAGTCAGTGCTTCTTTTAAAATGTACAGACTGAAAATGCATTTGCCTGAAACATGGTTCTATTGAGATCAAGGGAATGACATTACAGAAACATCATGCAAGTTGCAGCTCATATGTACGCTTACTGCATGTAATTAAAGAAGAATTTTAACCCCGAATGTCATTGTTGATGTCTTCTCTAAGTAGCTATTTAAAGGGTGCACTCAGAATTCACTGAGCAAATCATTCCAGTAAAGGTATGGGGAGCGACTGGTAGGATTGTTGGAAGGTCCATGTGAATTGTTTCATCTATGTCTTTATTTCCTTCTCCCACATTCTTGCATCTCTAGTTAAATATACAATTTTGGCATCTCATAAATGTCTATCTTTATCTTCTATTTTCCCTTCCATTTGTTTTGCACCTTTTAAAAAATTCATTAGTTTTGAAAAAATATTTCACATATCCCTCTGTCTGAAAGCTTCCATCTTGTTTTAACTTTTGTCTGAGAAGCACAACATTCATGTGGTGTAAACAGGATAGAATTAAAACTTATATAATTTTCAAACATATCTTCGCATTATTTATCATTTCCAATTCACCAGTATTGTTCGAGGATCAGAGAAGAGTAATATTTTAAGAGAATCAAAATTTATTGTCATGAACAAGTCACGGAATTTGGTATTTTGTGGCAGCGTTATTGTGTAAACATTCATATTATAACCATCTTACAACAATAAGTATAAAAAAATGCACCAAATACCTGATAGAATCAGATATCTTAGACAGAAGATGTGAGATTAGATGGGAGACCATTAGTATGGGCAATTGCAAAGGTGATAATGGGATACATGACAGTCCCTGTGGTGCGCTTTCAGTCAGAAGCAAACACACAAAACCAAAAGACTGTACAACAGGCTTCATTCGATGTAAACTTCCACAGAGCCAGGTGTGAGCTTGTGCCTGCTGTAAACTCTGAGAGTGTCTTCGAAGGGCCGTCTCAGGCCTATATCCCGGAGGGTGATTGACACCCGACCGGGTGGGGCTTGGTCCATTCAATTCGGCTAATTGACAGTCGGCCAGGTGTTGTCTTGTCCCTGTGCTCTTCTGCAGCTACAGAGGTTGCCCCCTGCAGTAGGCCAGTGGTGTACCACCACAGTCCCTTTTTGGGTGAGTTGAGACAGGGTCAGAATTTGGCATTATTAGGCTAATGAAAATAGGCAAACTTTGTGGGGGAGTACATGTGTCTGGAAGTTCATCTCAGAATTTTCTTGATGAGAGTTCCTATTAATTTCAAAAAAATTTTTTTTCTTTGTTTTATGCATTTTGCATTCAAGAATTGACATAATTATGTCAATGAACTAGTCAAGTCAATATTTACGTTCAGCACAGCAATTATCTTAATAGTTTTCAAAGCTATTGTATATCCAATAGAAATTTATTTTAAAATTGCTTCCACTCTCAAACCTACTGATGCCAGGTGGAAGAAGAAAGATGGCATGAACAATATTTACAATTTTTAAAGAAGCAAATAACACAGCAGGTAGAAGAAAGAATTCCAAACTCAGTTAACAAAATCACCTGAAGAAAGATCGGATGAGAGTGGAATGGGGACAAAAGGAAAACCAAGTTCAGCTGAAGTATTCTTGAAGAACACATTTGTTCTTATTTTAATCTGAAATTGAACTTTTATGAGACAATTTCAGGAGGTTAGAATAAATAGACCGTTACTGTTTAATCCTTAATGGTTTCTGCTGCTTGATCAATCCATGAGACTGATCATACTGCAATCGAGATCTACCTCAATGTCCATTCTCCCTGTTTATAATCTCAAGCTGTCAGGAAATACAGGCCTCGATGTTCTGTTGGGTGCTATGCTTTTCCTTTCTCTTTCATTGTAACCAGTATGTTGTACATTGTATGCCAATGCATTCTTGGAAACTTTTTATTCCTTGTTACCCTTTCTGAAATGCCCTTCTAGTCTCCCCACAGAATTTCTTTGAGCTTTAATTCATCTGAAATTTACGTCCTCTGTAATCTATTCAGTCCAATCATCCCACCACTTCTTCATGCCCAGATGTACAGCAACAAAATTCCTGTCCTTTTCCACTGCTTCTGTGAACTTGTGTAGTGAGAGCTTTGTGATCTCTTCCTGCTTAACCTTGTAGTGCATGTCTTCTCACTCTGTACCTCTGCAGCAGCACACCTGATTCAACCACCTGATCTGGAGTTGTCTATTCAATACTACGCATAGGCCTTCCTTGGAAATCTAGAGATTAAAACAGATCCAGTTATCAGTTTGTGATTGAAGATCTGCTAGAAGTGATTTGAAGCATGTCTAAATTAAATTCTAATTTAAAAATTAAAAGTTTTCTTGTTTTAACGACACAAAAACAAATACTTTGTGAAATTCAGGGCATCTCACCCAAAGATTACCAAGGAATCTGCTCAACCTCCCACTGATAACAAGATTACTTTTAATTATAATTTAATTTAGACATGCAGTACAGCAACAGGCTTATCTGGCACACGAGCCCGTGCCATCTAAATAGTATACCTCAACTCCTGTACATTTTGAAAGGTGGGAGGAAAGCAGAACACCCAGAGACAGGGAGAATGTATAAATTCCTCACAGAGGGCGCTGGATTTGAGCACAGGGCGGTGACACTATGGGGACATTAGTACACTGACAATGATCCATATGCAGCAAGTTATCTTCATCAACAAAGAAAATGATGAAGAACAGACAGTCTACATTTTCAACGATTCAAGCTGTGCAATAATAAGTAGGATGTTAATTAAAGCGTTGAGTTGCTCAGAATTATGACAAGCAATTACATTCTTGGATTATTTTTTCTACATAAAAAAATAGACAGGTTGCTCATGTTTGACAAATGTTCTTCATTTTCAGAAGCCAATATCATGGATATTTAGGGATATTGAATATTTCCTAACATGGAATTTGTAATATGTCATTAATCAGCACAGATTTCTTGTGATGCAGATAATATGTTCATTATGCGTAGCTTTCTTGGAAAGTCAGAACACTTTGTCATGAAGTTTATGGAGTAAACAGAGAGTCCTTGTGTCAAAAGGGCCCAAGCAAGCCTCCTTCCGCTTTTTATAATCTTCAAGACCTCGTAGCTTTTCCTTCACAGAAAACCTTGTTTAATTTTCCCCTATAGACAATAACTCTCATTGCTGGTGGTGTCCCTGTTGTATACATGGGCAGACAGAAAATTGGAGGCTTATCACACCTGATTATGAATTAGAATGCATCAGAAAGCATGATAAATAACATATCGTGTAGACAATTGAGGAGTGCAGTGGAACAAAAGAACTTAGGAATTCTGGTGCATAATTCTCTGAAAGTAGAGTTACATGTTGATAGGATGGTGAAGAATGCTTTTGGTATGTTGACCTTCATAAATCAGAATGTTGAAGTTGTATAGGGCATTGGTAAGGCCTAATCTGGAATATTGAGTGCAGTTTTGGTCACTGAATTATAGAAAGTAGAGAGAATGCAGAGAAGATTTACAAGAATGTTGCCTGCATTTCAGGGTTTGAACCACAGAGAAAGGTTAAACAGACTAGGAACATAGAAGATTGAGGGATTATTTGATAGAGGTATTTAAAATTATGAGGGGGACAAATAGAGTAAATGTGGACAGGCTTTTTTAAATGAGTGTGGGAGAGATTCAAACAAGAGGACATGGATTGAGATTGGAGGATGAAAAGTTTAGGGGAAACATCAAGGGGAATTTCTTCTCTCAGAGGAGTGTGGAATGAGCTTCCGACCAAAGTGGTAGATGTGGACTGGATTTTAATATTTAAGGAAAAGTTGGATAGGTATATGGACGAGAATGGAATGGAAGGTTATTGGGGGGGGGGTGGGTGGTGGGGGTCATTGGGACTAGGTGGGAGAATGTGTTCGGCACGGACTAGAAGGGCTGAACTGGCCTGTTTCTGTGCTGTAATTGTGTTACAATTCTAATTCTTGTCAAACTGGCAAAAGTTACCGAGGACTCGGGAACAGAGGCTCTTTTTTTGAAAAGGTTAATTCTCGGATGAAATATTGTTGGTACATTTTTTCAAGACATTCCCCCATTCCTATTCTCAATCTCCCAAACTCACTCTTTTTTCTCCAATTTATTCCTGTTTCTTTTCTTTTTGTATTCTTCGGAATGTTTGTGCTTTTAAAAACAAGGTGACAATCTCGAACTATACGCGCTATTTATTCATCTCGATATCAACACATTCCAGCACTGTGATGACTATGCTTCCAATAGCTGGCCTGCAATGCTGATAAAGGGAAATGTCAGCTACTACAGAAAATATTGGGGTTCATTTGTGAAAAGTATCTGTGCTCTTGTGTGATAAATGATGATGAATGTGTACAAAATGTTCATAAAGATTTTCTGAAGATACAGTTGGGGACATTAGCACAAGCTGTTGAGAGCAGAAACACCCTGAGATACAAATTCATCTTGAGTGGCCTGCAGTATGTGTACAATATGTGCGAATGATGTTCAATTTGAGAAACAAATTGCAGGCATTATGGCATTACACATTCAGCACACAGAACAATGAATTTCTGCTCCATTGTATTTGCAAAGAGATAGAAAACTTCAAGCAAGTTCCAAAAGTAGAACGTTGGAAGAAAGAGAAGTAGAGATCAGCACCAAAGAGTTGAATGCAGTGTGAAAAGTAATTTGACATTCAAATTGTGTGTTAGGGTAAATGGATTCTAGTTCAAATGGCATAGTTCACAAATTATATTCCCATTTGCAACTCAATTTTACCTCATCCTCCACTCCTCACCGATGAGTTTTTTTATTCTTCATTTCCACCCTCGTACATTGAGCTTATATAGGTGACGGTTTCCATGGATGGAGCAGCAAGGAACTGGAGGACAATCAAATAGGGGCAGGACATGGTTGCAAAGTGGCATAAGTTAAGTTATGATTCCTCCAAATCAGCCAGGAATCAATAACGTATAATTGTTGGCGTCGTTACTCCCTCCTCCATATCTCCTTGGGGCCTCAAGAACATACAGACTTTCAAGTCCCAGATGGTCTATGTAGGAGCCCTGTCATCTCCTCTTCCCCCTTTCTTTTAGTATCCAAGGAGAGGAGGTTTCCAGTCACAGAAGAACTTGATCGTGAGGATAAAGAAACACTGAAACTCAATCTTATACTTACAGTCACCAAATGATCGACTGAGACAATGTGCATCTGGTGGCTCGGCAAGAGATGGTACTTGCCTACAGCAAGTGACTAGCTGCAAGTATTCAGTAGCCAGTGTAAAGAGGGAGGAGATTCTGAGGCCAGATCACCAAACAGAAAGGTTTCAAATTAGTTCCTCTAGAAGGGACATAAACAACAACTCTATTTGCCCAGGCTTTTAGGAGAATCTAAGCAGGGATGTACAACTAACTATAGTAAAACCCCCGGTATCCGGAACCTAAGGGGATTGGTAAATGCGAAATAAGTGAATTTTCTGGTTGCTTGATATTGGGTGTTATGTGTTTGGCAAAGTAATGGGGAGGTGCGCCAATAGGAAACCTGTATTTCTTATGGGATTTTTTTTAACCAGTTGCTTGAGTTCTGGATAACAGGGGTTTTATTGTAGTTAATATATTTTACCCAATTTTGGAACAGTGAAAGGGACAGTGAATTTTGTGACTTGTTCATGACAATACATTCTGATTCTGAAGGGAACTCTTTGCGGTCCCAATGTGGCTTTGAAGAATGTTTGGACACCCGCCTTTGCACCTGATCATGGTGGAATATCTGCAATTTGATATCACAATTTCTATTGCAGCGTAAACTGTTCACATAAAGTGCCATACTGATTTAATTAACCTAGACATTCAAAATCACTTCCAAAGTGAAAACTGTTTTTCCTTGGAAATTTGTATCTCTAAAAATTAAATGAGATTTTGAAAATTAGACCGCACAGGGAATTCTGGATGAGACAAATACACCAAGTTAAATTAGACCAGTGCTTCTCAAGCTTTTTTCATTCCACTCACATACCACTTTAAGTATTCCCTATGCCATTGGTGCTCTGTGATTAGTAAGAGATTGTTTAAGATGGTATGTGAGTGGAAAGAAAAAAATTTGAAAAGCACAGTTTTAATCGTACCTCATTGACTCGTTATGTGCACGGTTTCATAACTCCAAAGGAAATATTTCAGTAACAATTGGGTCTCGAGCAGTGATTCTCAACCTTTCCTTCCCACTCACATCCCACCTTAAGCTAATCACAGAGCCCCGATGGCATAGGGATTACTTAAAGTGGGATGTAAGTGGAAAGAAAGAGGTTGCGAACCCCTGATGTAGACCATATGATAACCATTGTTTCAGGTGCAGCACCACATATATTCAAGAAAGGGATTCAAGATTCAGTTATGCATCTCCAAGGGATTTGTGTACAGTATGTGCCTGAAAATCACTGTGGAGAATGCTGAGTTTGTGGTGCTAATTTAAAGCCATGGATTCATTTTGAAATTCTACACTTATCAATGATACCCATTAATCTCATGCAGCAGAACACATTATTAAATGAAATGATAGATTCTTCAGTCTCAACTTTGCAAATTTTTTTAAAGTTTTTTTCTTGGAATGGTTAGACCAATAGATGTCATATCATTCTAAAGACTTGGCTGGCATGGCAGGGCTTCCTCTGGGAACTGGGCACGATTGTGAGAATAAAAAGAAGTAATACAGAACAAGACAATTCACCATAAGTAGGGGAAGAAGGAACTGGGTGCATAAGTGGAGATGAAGAGCTCTCGGCATTAACTGATATATCCACAGAAAGTGCTCAAGAAACAAATCTCTTACATTGCTTTGCTGAAGAGATCATCTCTGATAGCTGCAAATTGTTTCAACCATGTCTACTTCTTAAACTAGAAAAATGAGAGCATTCCCAGTTACTATATCTCTTCTACGTAACATCGACTTCTCCGGTTTCCATTAAACTCTCCTCCCCCACCCATTTCCATCCGATGTCCTTTCCTCTAGTTCTCCCTCTCTCTCTCTTCCCTACTGCCTGTCTCCTTTCAGAGAGCCAAAATTAATACTCACCTTCCCTCTTATCATATCCAATGTCTTTGTTGGATCCTCCCCTTCCATTCTTCTCTCTTTCTCTCCCAGTCTTTATTCAGATGACCACCTGCTTTTTGCTGATAGTGTGAAGAAGGGCTCAGAGCTGAAACGTTGGTAATATATCTTTACCTCCTGTGGATGCTGCAAGTCTGCCTGCGTTCCTCCAGCATTCACTGTGTGCTTTAAGTATGTTTCTTAAATTGTATCCATCAGAGCCTTGAATACTGGAGCTGGAGATAAAGATGAATTCACCAGACATGGTCTGAGCTCTAAGGTATTTATTGGCAGTTTGAGAGGAATTCCTCTTTGACCCACATAGCAATCAAAACTAGTCCTGGGATTCAATCCAGTTACGAATTTCCTTATGCTTGCCTTTTATGGTGGTGGGGAGGGAAATAACCAGAAACAGATCCCACTCATTTGAGAAAACGTAATTGTTCAGCATTCACTGCATGAGTTGTCCTCTTTCTCCAGGGCTCTCGTATTCTCTGATTCCCCGGCTATTATTTAAAATACAGAAGATCAGCCTTGTTTATTTCATGATGAGTGAGGGGTCGCGTAAGGTGGGATGTGAGTGGGAAGGGAAGGTTGAGAATCACTGCTCTAGACCCAATTGTTACTGAAATATTTCCTTTGGAGTTATGAAACCGTGCGCAAAACGAGTCAATGAGGTACGATTAAAACTGTGGTTTTCAAATTTTTTTCTTTCCACTCACATACCATCTTAAACAATCTCTTACTAATCACAGAGCACCAATGGCATAGGGAATACTTAAAGTGGTATGTGAGTGGAATGAAAAAGCTTGAGAAGCACTTGGTGTATTTGTCTCATCCAGAATTCCCTGTGGGGTCTAATTTTCAAAATCACATTTAATTTTTAGAGATACAAATTTCCAAGGAAAAACAGTTTTCACTTTGGAAGTGATTTTGAATGTCTAGGTTAATTAACCAGTAATTAATCAGGGAAAAAAGAACAATGTTAGTGGTTTTTCAGTTATGTGGCAATGTTAATTAACTCGTATTAAGTTAACAGATGAATTCAGAGAGAGCATTGACAAGTGAAGAAACAGTCAGAATAAGATAGCAGCCAAAGCCCAAGAACAATCTAATGATGCTAAACATTTCTTACAGCGATATGGATTGAGATAATGTATGAAAACAGTGAGATAAGATGTGTTCAGCATATTCCTGATATTAGGTATATTTCATGAAATAAACAAGGCTGATCTTCTGTATTTTAAATAATAGCCGGGGAATCAGAGAATACGAGAGCCTTGGAGAAAGAGGACAACTCATGCAGTGAATGCTGAACAATTACGTTTTCTCAAATGAGTGGGATCTGTTTCTGGTTATTTCCCTCCCCACCACCATAAAAGGCAAGCATAAGGAAATTCGTAACTGGATTGAATCCCTGGACTAGTTTTGATTGCTATGTGGGTCAAAGAGGAATTCCTCTCAAACTGGATTGATCTCCTGAGATAAGTTGAAATTAGGATTTTGAGTGGAGTCCATGACTGAAAAATGAATCCGAACATCTTCAATTTTATTAGTGTGGCATAGTTTCTATTTTCATACAAGCAATGCTGTCCTGTATGCTTTTGATAGAAGGTGTTCTGTGTCCCTCTGGTTCACTGTTTTGCTATCACTGAGCTCCACTCACCATGGAATACTGAGTAACTGAGCTGAGAGGGTGGTGAATTGGTGGAATTCATTGCCACATTTGACTGTGAAGGCAACGGTTATTGGGTCTGCTAAAGCAGATGCTGATAGGCTCTTGATGAGTAAGAATGTCAAAAATTACAGGGAGAAGGCAGATGAGAGGAAAAATACATCAGCTCAGACTCGATGGGCCAAATGGCCTAATTCTCCTCCTACATCTTGCAGCAGTACATGAATCTATGTGTGTTTATGAAATGTCACTGTAAATCAGATACAATAATTTATTTTAAAGATATTCCTCCGTTTATCATTTTAAAAAATCAGACATGCAATAAAGCAACCCCAAATCAAACCAGTCCATACAAATTTCGTCAATCATCCAATCAGCATGCAGTAATTTAATCTGAAATTAAAAACCTATTTGTTGAACTATACAACTTAAAAATGGTTACTCTCTGATAGACATCAAAATGGTTACTCTCTGATAGACATCATTGCTAGGAAAGAGATTCTTGTTTTTGCTGACATTTAAAATTTATTTGAAGGACTTCAAATGGCGTTGTTGTGGTATCATTTGGTAAGAGACTGTCAGATGGAAAGCACTGTGACATACGTATCAGGAGTGATGACAAATGTGCCTTAAAGTAACGTCATCTCTTGTGATTTATTCTGTTAATTGCTTTGGCTTGTCCTGTGAAGGAAGTGAAATTAAAGAAGGAAGTTTATATCTCGATTTTTATTTGTTGTTGGTTTTAGAAAGTGCAATTGTATATGATGCTATCAAATTGCATTTGAAAAATCTGCTTGAGGCGAAGTGTATAATTTGATCCTTATTTTGGATAAACTTTGATCTTCTATTGCAAGGAAAATTATTAAACATCATTCTGTATTCTATTGTTTTATTAATACTTGACTATTTCATGTTGATTGAAACAGACAGATTGTAAGCATTTTATCCCCAATATGTGTTGAGACTGAGTATTCATTTTAACTTTGAACCTACTGAATTTCTTGCATCTGAAGGTGAAAGGGAAGTTGAATAATTGGGATGTTGCACAATCTACTCGTGGAGCTTATTATTCAATTGAATCTGTTGAATTGAATCATTTATTTTAAAATAACACTTTTCATGTGTTATGGGATTTAGTCAATTTGTGGACCTCTGTTGTATTTCAGCTATAGAAATATCAGATTTTGGCAACCACAGCAATGTTTATTTAACATTAACAATGTTTATTCAACATTCACTATAAAGTGACCTGCTCATTTCTATCTTGCAAGTTTTGCAAGTAAAGTGCAATGATGTGGAAAACGAACATTCCAAAAAAGGCATCTTAATTTGGTCTACCACAAGTCACCAGTTTGGTCTACCACAAGTTACCAATTTGTTCTACCACAAGTCACCAGTTTGGTCTACCACAAGTCACCAATTTGGTCTACCACAAGTCACCAATACTTCAAAAGCCATTTTGATGACTGCAAAGAATAACAAAAGGAATTGCTCCTAGATTTTTATCGTTTTGTAAAATCCCCCAATGTTACATAATTATGAATTTGAATTAGTTTTACCATAATTTTGTACAGATGATATCTTGTGGTTTTAAGAAAATAACATTGTCAACAATTAAAATGCAGTTGTTTTGATTTAAGTCAGTACAAAGTAATCTAAATTGATTTTTTGATCAATCTAAATTTGCTGAACCTGTGTAAAAGTTCATCTAATTTTCTGGTGTTCAGCTCATCCTCTGAGAGAGGAAATATATATTGTCTAAGCTGAACATGAATTTCAATTTATCTTTCCAATTTACATGGATCTTTGACAAGATCCGGCATGGTAGGTTAGTCTAGAAGTTTAAATTACTAGGGGATCCTTGGTATGTTGGCCCATTGGACTGAAAATTGTCTTCGAGGATGGAGTCAGAGTGTAATACTGGAGGGATGTTTATCTGATTAGATATGTTGTATGCTGCAGGGGTGGGTTGGGGATCTACTGTTTCTGGTTATCTATATTAATGATTTGGATGACAATGTTGTTAACATAATCAGTGCATTAAAAGGGGTGGTGTAGTGGACAGTGAGGAAGGTATCTGAGTTTACAACAGAAACTAGATCAGTTTGGAAGGCAGTGGAAAAAGGACAGGTGTGAGGTGTTGTACTTTGTTATGTCAAACCAAGGTAAGACTGACCTAGTAAGTGGTAGGGTGGCCATTCCAAAGGAGGACATGGTCATAGGTTACCATATATTTAAATGG
The DNA here is from genome assembly GCF_036971445.1 of Narcine bancroftii. Taxonomy (NCBI): domain Eukaryota; kingdom Metazoa; phylum Chordata; class Chondrichthyes; order Torpediniformes; family Narcinidae; genus Narcine; species Narcine bancroftii. The sequence goes on from NC_091474.1 coordinate 3,343,503, forward strand.
TATTGCAAAAACAATAAATGCAAACACACTGTATACGTATGTATGTGTGTGTATGTATATATTAACCTATGACCATGTCTTCCTTTGGCAAGGCAACCCTAGTGAATAGTCAGGCCCTGGAGAGTGTTGTAAATCGGAAAGACCCATGGGTGCAGGTGCATAGTTCCTTGAAAGTGGAAACTCCGATGGACAAGGTGGTGAAGAAAACGTTTGGTCGGTTAGCCTTCATTGGGTAGGATACTGAGTACAAAAATTGGTGCCTCATGATTCAGGTGCACAAGGTATTGTTGAGAAAATTCTCAGGCTGTTGCACGCACTTCTGGTCATTCTTTTCCAGAAAGGACATCAATAAATTGAAAGAGAACAGAAGAGTATCACCAGGATGTTGCTGGCTCGAGAGAGCTTGAGTTATGGGGAGTGGTCTTTATTCCTTAGAGTGTAATAGGCTTAAGTGATTATAAAATCATGAATGACTTGCATAAAGTGAATGGTCATAATTTTTATAGAACTGGAGGATACGTTTAAGATAAGATGGATCTCAGGGGCAACCTTTTAACCGAGGATATCTAGAATAAGCTGCCAGAGGAAATGTAAGAAGCAAGCACAATTTTGAAGTCCAGACAAATTTGGATAATTTCTGGATTGGACAGGTTTAGAAGGATGTGAACAAAGTATAGGCCAATGGGACGATCCCCACTTGGTCAGCATGCACTAGTTGGGCCAAATAGCCTGTTGCATCCTCTGACTTCTCTCTCTTCTCAAATGTTAACTACCAACTGCAAGATCACTTGATTTGTATTGAGGATAAGGATCTGAAATAGGATGCAAGTATCTAAATATTAGCAACATCAAGTATGCTTTGTCAGTGAGCTAAAAAATGCATGATATTCTTGCTAATTGGCCAACAATAATGTCAGAGCTATTGATTCATTTATCATATCTTCGTTAGTCCTCCAAACAAATTATTATCTGCAAAAATGGTTTGTATTTTACAAAGGAGAACAATGAAATCAACATTGGGGTATGGATATCTTTTTGATATGGTATTAAAACTTTGAAAGAAGTTGATGCAATTTCTGAGCTGTGAATGGTAAAAGAAATGCTAGGTTTTCTGTGCCACTGGGTGTATGAAGACATCAGTGTGTGGCTTTTCTACACTGAATTGACTCACTTTAATGATTTGTAAGCAGCTGTGCAAGATCACTCCCATAGTTTTGCTATCAACTAAGCGTTGCAAGGCAATCAATGAGGACTCTTCTGGAAGCAGGTGCACCTTTTATTCAGCAGGCTGGTACTCGCCTCTTTACAACCATTATGGCTTCTGTAGAAGAGTGGAAGGTTGTGGGGATAAAGGAGAACCCATAAAAGAAACGTAGACCTGCTTATCAACAAGATGCAGATCGGTAATGGGGTGTGACATGGCTGTGTATAATTGTGTATGTCAGTCATGTGGTCCAAGCAATGAACGTGGGGACTTCCTTGCTGTTGGAGATGGAATAAACACAGACTGAAAGCTCCCACAAAGTCTCTGAGTGTAAAACTCAGAATTCCAACAGTATCCAAGATCCTGCTTTTAGTTGGTGACTAGGATCAGATTTTAAAAAATCGTGAGGGGTGGAACAACATTTTTACAACATTGATTGAGAAGTAAGTTCTGTGGCTGGAACCAAATGTGGCAGCAAACAAGTCCTACCACTGAGTCTCTTGACTGCGACCCTGGAAGTGTATAATGTATGAATCCCATGAATCAGAAAAAGCGAACAGGAACAACTCATTGTGGTGTAAAGTTCACAACTGTTTGAAATGAAATTAAACCCATAAGATGGTGCATTGTCAAATAGTGAAATTATCCAAATGTGAAGAAGGGCTGTGAATTGGCAAGAAAAGACAAAATAGACAAATATCTTTCAAAGATAACATGAAGTTCAAAAGAAGGCATGAGAATTGTTTGCATCCAACATGGAAAGGACTGAGAACATGCAGCCAAGAGGAAAAAAGAAGCAAAATTATGGAAATCTACTATGAAACATCTCTGAAGATCTGTCCTGGGGCCTCCATGTTGAATCACAGACATTACCTCAATTTGTCTTATTTTTGCACTAATTTTTAAAAAAATGTAGTTAATGGCCGCCACAAAATAATGCATTTTGTGACATGTTCATGACAATAAATTCTGATTCTGAAATATATTGCACATTCAATGGTTCTGCAGGAAGCTACCAGTTGCAAAGTCCATCTAAGTGTAGCAGAGGATTAAAAATTCAGTGTGTAAGATCAGAAGCAGACGGAAATGATGACTGTTGTGCTATATAATACTCAAAGTATTGTAAATTTGCAGCAATTCTGGATGGAGCATTCAGAAATGAAGTCTGAGAGAGGACAGCCAATAATGCAAGGAAATTTCACCTTGTGCCCAGTGTAACTCTTAAAAGCTTCAGTCCTGAGACAAGGACACCATCATATGTTTACAAGGAGCTAGATCCACTTTTATTGACATTTGGCAAATATTCTCCATGCAGCTGTAAAGACTGTAAGTGCCACTTATGTCAGACCAAAGGACACATTGCAGTCACTTGTAAAACAAAACTTGAGACAACAGACAAGGGCATAGTCTCAAATGCAACATCAGCACAGAGGACGAGTTTCTCATAAGATGTCACAATATAACAGTTGCAACAGATGACACAGAATTTACTTCTTGTTGCATAGACTCTACGAGTCGAAGGACTTTTAAACTCACAAACCTAATTATAGGAAGTCATTAGAGATGCAGACTATTTTATAATGATGAAGGACACGTATGACAAGCAAATTAGTTATCTGCTCTGAGCAAGGAACAAGGTCAGTCACAAGATTAATCTGAGATAAGTTTTGAATTCTGAGAATAGATGCAATGTAGGTTTTAAGGCCATTGCCTTAACCCAAGAGGGCTTCACTGGATGACCAGTGATAACAGGCAAAAAATGGTTAACAAAATGCAAAATCAGTTAGAAATCTAAACCAGTCCACTTTGTATATCTTGAACATTCTAATCTGCATTAAACATCCATCGATTCCTTTGTATCAAGATGAAGAAAGATCTGTATGAGCATTAAAAACTTTGAAAAAAGAAAATAATTGATTAGTTTTTTTGTTGAAACTCCAAAACCCACTGCAAAAGTTACTTCAGTGGAGCTGTCAGTGTATAAACATCTTCACATACGATTGCATTAGTTGTGGTCTAACAGGAGGGGGAGTTTAACCATTCAACAAGAAGGAAGAGGAAAACTATTTTTACGAAATGAGGAAGTAGGAGCCACTAAAATCAAGCAAGTGCCTAACTCAGCAATTGGACGTCAACAAACAGTCTACCTGTGTTGTATCGGAAATTAAATCAGAAACATCCAGAAACATCCACATGGATTTCAACGAAGAAGATGCCGATGTATGAAAATGAATTTTTTTCCCGATGTTGATTCAAAAGTTTCAAAATAACGCCGTAAATTCCTCGGTTCCAAGAATGAGTTCAATATTAGAGGTGAGTAATTGAGCAGATCAAACTGACAGTGAAAACCAGTCAATAGAATTAATATATAATTAGATTTTATGGTTTTTGTTTCATTTTTCTTACACACGTATGTAATACTATTGTTAAATATTGTCCATTAATTCTGCTGCTTACTGAGAATCATACACATCCATCCTTGGTCTACACATGCACACACGTCTCCCCAGACATACAAACACATTCTCCAACACACCAATATTCCAGCAATATAAGCATAATGCCTTATCAACATGCAATTTTACATGCATGTAAGACTGAGGGAAGATCCTTGATAGGGTAGATGTGAGATTTTTACTGGTGGGAATGTCATGAATGAGGGTGAATGTTAAATGACAGGACTGTTCTGAGGAGCTTGGTAGATTATTAGTTACTGCTCCTGCTTTCACTCCCCACCCACCTTCCTGTCTCCCCCGCATCCCATACACTCGCCACATGTGCACACTTACACAGGCACATTGATATATTCTTCTCACATTCAAGTTTGTTTATTGTAATCCAATTGCCCAAATACAACTTGACGAAATAGTGTTCTCTCATCCTTAGCGTAAAGTTTGCAGACACACTACCAGACATAACACACAGAAAGACACAAACAATGCAAATGCAGGACAAATATGCCAGTTCATATAACTAAATAGTTCATTAAAGACTAGAGTCTTGGATGCTTAGTGTGAGCAGCTCTTTTGGTCATTCGGCAATATACAGTCTCGCACATGCATACAGAGCTGACAACTTGAAGACAGACCTTTCAACAAAGTCTCAAAATCTTGATAGTAGAAGTTCGGCGTTCCCTTCGATAAATAATATTTATTCATTCCAGGTCAGTGTGACACGCACTTCTTGTAAGACCAATAATTATTGCTCATCTGTAGTTTCTCTGGATATCATTGATCATTGAGTAGTAGACGAGTGCCATAAAGAGACCCAGTAAGAAGAATCAGAAATTTAATCAGTACTGAAGGAATAGCCCTTATAGTTTTAAATCAGCAGGGGATGTAACTTTGTGAAGGTTTTGCTGGCAATTCTGTCTCTTTGAAGCCTGATGTCCATGTCCGCCTGTATGGTAGAGGTCACAGATAGGGCCAGTAATGAAGAAGCCTTGGTGCATGCTGTACTGCAGTGGCTTTCAAACTGCATCCCTAAAATCACATTACACCTTGAGGCAATCCCTAGACCATCGGTGCTCTGTGATGAGTAAGGGATTGCTTAAGGTGGGATGTGGGTGGGAAGGGAAGGTTGAGAATCACTGCTCTAGACCCAGTTGTTACTCAACTATTTTGCTTGAGAAAAATTGTCATGGGCCCATTTCCTTTGGAGTTATGAAACCGTGGAATTAAGTACGATTAAATCAGTGGTTTTCAACCTTTTTCTTCCCACCCACATCCCACCTTAACCAATCCCTTACTCATCACAGAGCACCTACGGGATAGGGATTGCTGAAAGTGGAATGTAAGTTGAGGGGGGGCAGTTTGAGAACCACTGCTGTACTGCACCTTGGAGATTGTACAAGCCACAGTCAGAGTGCATCAGGGTTGGACAGAATGACTTTAAAATTGTTCTAATGAAGCCAATTGAAGTATTGCGAATCTGGGCATTATTAAGTAGGTGCTGTTTTATTAGCAACATTGATCACACCTTCCATCATTTTTCTGATTTCAGGTAGTAGGCTCACGGAATGATAGATGGCTGGACTTCATATTTCCTAATTCTCAACTTGGCTAAAGGCCCAGCTAGGCCTGAAACATAGCTTTCCAGCAATAGTTTATTACTTCAATTTACATTTGGATAACGTATTTACATAATTTATGCAAATGTTGCCATCCAAAGAAATTAAATGTTTTAGTGTCTGACTAATTTTTTGAGTTTATTTATATTATTTGAATTAGAGTTTGGTTTTAATATATTTCAAAGCCTGGGTTTAAAAATATCAAAATGCATTGACAGTGTTTACACAAAAGGTTTGCACCAACGAGTAAATAATCCTTTGCAGTTTCTCAGCTCCCGTAACCTTTACTATAACCAATGCACTCCGCTCTCTCCTGCTTTTTTTGTGGAGACAATCAGATCAGCTGAAAGCTGGCTCTATAGTAATGGAGATCTCGGATTGAAGCCATGAAGAATCAACCGCTTCGCATTTCTGGGGGAAGATGACCTCATCCTTGTTATGAGCAGAGCTTCCTCAACATTAAAGGTCTCGATGTCCATTCAGAAATGGTTCTTTACTGACTGTATAGTTGCCCACCACAAGTGGTTTTGAGAGTGGCTATTTGTTAGAACCTAACGCTTCTGTTATTTACTGCACACATTCCTGTGTCCCAGCTGTAACCTGCTTCAACTCATTCTTATTGGGTTAACTTCTTCTTTGAGAAAGAACATCTTTATCTGGAGCAGTAAATACACAGAGAGGTGTGTCCTCTTCCTCTGTTATTTCTCCCCTGTAGATAGCATGGCCTTGAAGCTATATACAAGACAGACAGGAAGTAAACACCTCCCAGCCTCACTAAAAGCAGCTCACGTTACAACAATTATTTATTAGTGCGGGCCATCAGACAAATAATGCAATTAGATTTGGTGAATTTAGTGTTAAATTTATAAAAGAAAGTTCATTTTAATTCTATGATGAATATATTTTTTTTCACCAATCAGCTTTAAATAAATGGGATAAATGATTGATGCCGAACTCTATCAACAATGTATTGTAATCAAGATATGCTTCTTGCATTGTTATGCATTTAATCTATTTGCATTTCTATTTCATGACTATTCCAGAAAAATTTCAGTCCAGCCCAAAAAAATTAATTACAACCTTCATCATCTACAGTAAATCATCTAATTTACTTGAAGCCCAAGAGCAAATGATGGTTTGAAAAATATATCAAATTTGGATTGTCACTGGTTTGTTTGGGACATTTGAACCACTTGGTTGCATTACAATATGAATGATTCCAGCCACTGAACTTAATTAGGATCCCTAGTTGTGGAAGGCATCCTCTGAATATTCAGAATTATTTAGTCCAATTCAATTACAAACATACTAGGCTGCAGTTAAATCTTACATTTAAAATAAAATTATCGACACTGTGTTTTGTAATTAATTATCTTAGAAAGGTGGCAATCAAGTTTCATAGCTCAGAGGTTTAATTTTGGTACACTTCTCCGACGAGAGTGAAATAAATATGCCTACTCGATGTCAACAAGCCTATTTTCTGCCACTAGATGTTGCTGGTTTACTTGACAACTAAATAATAGAACACTGAATTATATTAGGTGTCTAAGAAATTAATAGGTGCTGAACTTCTGGGGCTGATCAAGGGACATGGAAGGTATTTCCATCCAGAATCTTTTTATGTATAAGTGACATAATTTATGTTAATTTTGCCTTCCAAAAGAATTACTAAATTTTTGAGTTTATTATAAAATTTGAATTACTGTTTGGTTTTTAATATATTTCAAAGCCTTTGAAGTAATTAGCACTAAAAATAGTATCAAATTGTCAGGAAAAATCACTGAACAAAATGTACATTGATGAATTACACAGCAGCCAAGTCAAACAGAGAGAGTCCACAATTTTGAAGGAAGTGGTTCATTACATTTTTATGACCTATGACTTTTGTCCAGTGACATACTAACAGATTGAACAAGTTCCTAGAAAATGACCTTTGAGTAACTTGTGCATATTCTTACTGTAACGTTTAGAATCTGTGCGTTCTGAGCTGCTTGAAATTTTATCCAACTAAGAAACTAAATTGTTCGAATTTACATTTTAAATTCCCCACTCTATTTCCGAAGACTTTGTGAAAGATGCAACCAATATTTGATAAATGGGAATAGGATCATTTACATCCTGGCCATTTTCATTTTTAGACATGATTGAAATAATTTTAAAACTGCTTTTAGTAATTTGATTTAAAATAACAGTCATTGATTAATGTCAGTTTAATGTGCTTAACAATGCGTTAAATGTGCTTAATTGTAATTCAATTAGGTCTGAATAGTGATGTTAGTCCAGCACATTCACATTTTTAAATAGTCTTTTTTAGTGATATGCTGCAGTTCTCGTGTAGTTTAAACTCCACCATAGGATATCCTGAATATTGAAATATGAAGAAAAAATTAATCTAATTACCCAAAGAATAATTGGGAATGAAACATTTTACAAAGATTATTTTTATATTGTTTTTACATTATTTTGCAATATTTAAAGAATTAAGAATACTTAATTAAATGTACTAATGATTACATTTTAAGCTTGAAGACTGCAATTGTATATTTGGCAAAGTCAGTAAGTTTTTCATAAATGAAACAGGAACATTGCACTTCAAAAGCACATCAATGGCTTTGGAACATTCTGAAAGAGATATGAAAGACATAAGAAAATACTTTGCCTACAACAGAGGAGTAATATTTGGCTGAGGAGAAAATGTGTTTACATAGACTTTTATCTCCAAAACAACTTATTAGTGAAGCAATTCTTGCTTTCTCAGAACATTACAACATAAGAAATAGGAGTAGGTAATCCAGCCGTCGAGCCTGCTCCGCCGTTCGAATGTGACCATGACCGATCTGATGATAGGCTCATCTCTACCTTCCTACCTTTTCCCAATTGTCTTGGGTAAACTTATTCCTCTCATTTTGTTCGTTTTAGATTGGTCACAGTGTCTGAGCTACTGAAAGAAAATAGACACACACACGCCGAGAGCAGTTCAGTTTATACAAATGTTTATTACTAAATCTAAAGCTGAATTCACACTACAATATGCAAGCCCTTCCCAATTATACTTATCAACGCCTGGACTGGTCCCAACTGCTGAAGCGAGGCGACGACTCCACACTTGTAGTAGGTTGTCGGGGTGCCGGTCGGAGGCAGCTTCTCCACCTCCCTCGACCGGGACGTTAGCTGGACTCTTGAAGTTCTTCTTCTTGCTGAGAGATGTTGCCACCTCTTGGAGAGTCTCAAACTCTGGGACCATGGCTTATATTACCCAAAAGTAGTTTACTTCAGATCTTATCTCTTTGAACAAATGATTTAATTATCTTCAAGGTCTCTTGACAGTCTGCGACCAACAAAAGACAACTGCATCTCTGGGCCTCATGGTGGAAGTTGGATAATGTCTACTGATTCGTATGCATCCCTGGGCCCCATAAATTAGATAATGTCTTCAATTCAACTGCATGCCTGGGCCCCATGGTGGAATTTAGGTGTGTCTACTAATTCATATGCATCCTGTCTGCTGATTCTAAAAAACAAGCAGGTTCTCAGCCTTGCAGAAGCAAAGGTTGCAAAAGTAAGAAACACGGTTTAAATCTTCCATTACACCCCCATATCTCTTAATTCCCAATCTGGTCTTAAATATATTCACTGCTTCAATGGGCAGTGAATTCCATAGATTCACCACCCTTTGGGAAAAGCAGTTCTCCCTCATCTCTAAATCTATTACATTGAATCTTGAGGCTATGTCCCCGGTTCTGGTCTCCCCTACCAATGGAAATAACATCTTAATTTTCATCTCATATTTTATGTTTCTGTAAGATCCTCTCTCATTCTTCTAAATTCCAATGAGTCCAGTCCCAGACAGCTCAATCTCTCTTAATGGGCTAACCCTTCCATATCAGGTGAACACCTCTGCATCACATCCAAAATCAGTGCATCTTTCCTCAAGTCAATTTGTTATTTATTCTAGAGCTGTTTCCTGAAGTTTTATGCCCTGGGAAATTTTCATCGACGAAAGAAGTCATTTTGGATCGGGATGCTCGTATGGTTGGCCATTCAGTTCTGATCACCTCATGATAGGAAGGATGTGGAAGGTATGGAGAGAGTGCAGAGGAGGTTTAGGAAACGAGTCTCATGAGGCAAGGTTAACAGAGCTGGAACTTTTCTCTTGAGGAGACATGATAGAGATCTACAAGATTATAAGAGGCATAGATAAGGTGGACAGCTAACACCTGTTTCCCAGGGCGGGATCACCAAACACCAGAGGACGTAAGTTCAAAGTGAAGGGAGAGAAGTTTAGGGGAGACATCGGGGTAAGGGTTTTTTTTTTAACTCAGAGAGTTGTGGGTGCCTGGAATGCCTTGCCATGGATGGTGGTGGAGGCTGAAACATTGGGAGCATTTAAGAGACTCTTAGCTAGACACATGGATGGAAGAAAAATAAAGGGTAATGGGGTTGGAGGAGATTAGTACTTTTTTTTAGAACATATGGGTCATCACCACATTGAGGGCCAAAGGGCTTGTACTGTGCTCTATTGTTCTACGTTCTATATAAAACATGGATGCACAATGTCCATGTTTGTGAATTGGTGGTTCCAGTATTTGTGGAGTTGGTGATGCTGGCCACTGTGGAGAAAGCACATGTGCACCAATGTCTGGAGCAAAGGAGAGAGAGAGAGAGGCAGAAAGTAGTTGATCATTGTTTGATCTAGTCATTTTGAGCTCAGCAATCAATTGACAATGTTAAGGACACATGGAGGACTGAGTGCTCAGCACTGCTGGGATGTAGTTGATTTACTGTTTTTCTGTAGCGCTTAGGCACTTTACAGACAACGTGACTTTGTCCAGGGCAGCTCTAGTCAGCTCAATCAGATTGAATTATTTTTTTTTCCTTTTTCAATATTTTTATTGAAATTGAAATTCACTTAAAAATAGAGAATATGTATTACAAGTCAAAAAAATAGAAAGTGAATAATACACTGCTCTCAAAATTTCATCCACAGTACCCTGCATTCGTAATCAAACAGTTTATATTAAAGTAATATTTTATAAAAAAATCTAATCCCACAACCAAAACCAAAGCTGTTTGCAAAGAAACGAGAGAGGAAAAAAAAATTCCCTGTCGCAGTAATAAATGACCTTATTAGCCAACACCTCTGCATTAATACCAAATCAAAGATTTTGAAAGTAATTCAGAATTCTCACAGTGTTTGAACATGTAAATTCAAATTGGATATTGAGCAACATATCTTTTCTAAATTTAAACATGACGTGACATCGCATAATCATTGAGTGTGAGTATGGAGAGCAATGTCCCTCCATCTAAGCAACACCACCCACCTAGCCATAAGTGAAAAAAAATCCTCTAGACCCAATTGTTACTGAAATATTTTGCTTGAGAAAAATTGTCATTGGTCCATTTCCTTTGGAGTTAGGAAACCATGCACAAAATACGAGTCAATGAGGTACAATTAAAACGGTGGTTTTCAAAATTTTCTTTCCACCCACATGCCACCTTAAGCAATCCCTTACTAATCAGAGACCACCATTGTCTTAGGGAATACTTAAAGTGGTATGTGAGTGGAAAGAAAAAGGTTTAGAACCACTGATTTAACTTTCGAGAGCCTTTGACTAAATGCCTAATTAGTGACAAATAAAATAGACTGCACAATAATACTGGGGTAAATGCATCAGTTTGAATTGAAGACCAAAGTGGAATTAGATTTAGATATGGCCAATGGGGGCTTCAAAATTAGTGCGGGTGTTCCAGATAGTTAATGATCAATGACTGATTAAGTGTAATACACCCATGTTCACAGTTTGAAGGAGTTGCGAAAAGGCATCAGGGTCACAGGCTACAGTGAAAAGGCAAATGGAATAAAATGTGGGAAAAATGCGATCATTTACTCTGTGGGGATAAAGGATAAAAACAAGTTTATTTTCAATAGGGAGAGACTGAAAGATATTGATCTTCCAAGTGATTTGGGTGACCTTGAATGCAAATCACTGTAAGTTTGTAGCTGCAGCAAGCAATGAGAAAGGCAAAGAGGACATTTTCCCCTTATTGGAAGAGGATTTGAATACAAGACATCTTCCTCCAATGACAACAGGACCCTGACGAGGACACATTTGGACTCGTGGGAACAGGTCTTGTCTCTCTACCTTGGCAAAGATGTACATTGCAATAGAGGAAATGCAGCAAAAGTTCCCGTGACTGATTCTTCGGATGGATTCAGTGGTCTAGTAAACTTTTGAGAGCATTGAAGACTTTGAGGTGATTTAATTGAAATTCTAAAGGGGTTTGATGAAGTAGATGTAAAGTGATGGTTTCCCTTGGTGGGCTCTCTACAACTAAAGGTTACAGACTCACTTGGGAATCAAATGGGAAGAAATATAATTACCAGAGTTTGGAATCATCTAGAATTGTCTGTTTAAGTTGGTTGTGGACACCCTGTCACTGAATATATTCAAAATAGAATTTGAAGACTTTTGATGTTAAGGGATTCAAGAGATACAAGACTCGTGCAGGAAATCTTTGTTAAGTTCAATTCATTTGTTTCCATCGATGTGATTTTTGAATGAATTCTGGTTGGACTGAGGTTGTGATTACTTGAGTTTATTATCAGTCTTGTATAGATGTCATTATCTCATAGAAACAATTATTATAGGCATCTTGAACACCAAAGATATTATTTTGGGGTCAGTTGACCTAATGTTTTTACAAAATTGGTTTCTTTCGTCCTGCATTGGAAATCATCCAGCTTGGGCTGAAATAGCCCAGCAGTGAAAATTCAAAACGGCATGCATCTTATTTAAGTAATTCTTCTTAATTTCCCACTTTTATTGGTAATTATTGTTGATTGGCTATTTTTAAATTTGCAGTATTTTTTTTTGGATATTCTCATTGTAAATTTAATTCTTACCTCTTGTTTCCAAGGAAAATCTAACTATTTGGTCATGTTGCTGATTTCAGATTATGAAAGGTAAATTAATAAATTCCAAGTCAGAGAAGATGATTTGCAGACATAAAATGCCCAAAGTGGAGTCAGCGGCTGGATGCCAAATAGAATACTTTGAAGGAACATATTCTGTATTTGCAGTTTTCAATTAACTCCATTTGCAAATATGATATACTGAGCAAGTGATTCCAAAACTTCAATCTAGGGACTTTTAATCTTTAAAAAAGGCATCTTCCCACAACTGTTCCTTTTGAAAGTTTTATCTGGTGTTCTTCCTGGAAGCCTGTCTCTTTCCTAACAGCCATTGTGTGTTTTGCTGCAGTGCCGTTGTGTGGACTCTGTCCTTCTGTGACTTCTGGATGGCACAAGGCAGTGCTGAATTAAGTTTGTGTAGTTCATCATCATTTCGTTTCCATTTCCCTCCCTTTCTCCCCTCATGCTGTTTCCTCCTGTTCAGTGGAATGTGAAATTAACTCTGGTCCCGTCAGGAACTCTCTGGGTCCAGACCAAGACCTACCGAGTGTTAACCATTGAACATCATTTCAGAAGGTTTTTTTTTTAAAATTGTTTTATTACAAATTTGAGAAGATCCCAATTTGTAATTTGACACTAAATACAGCAAAATCCCTGGTATCTGCCTCCGAGGTGATAGGTCGATCCTGGATATGGTAATTCTTCAGTTGCTTAAGACTCACTCTTGCTATGCCCAACTAGTACTTCAGCATTAAGAATAAACAGACAAAAACACTCTACTGTATTTGCACTGAACAAACTTCACTTGCATGAATACAGTAAATAAATTCTGAAAAATTTTACTTTATTTTTAGCCATATTCTTTGAAAATTGCTGAATTTTCACAGAGCCGCCCGAAAGATGAACAATAACATTATCGATAATTAACACCCCCTCCCCCAAGTTTACAGTTAAAGCCTAATAAAGACATACAAAGCAGAGAGTGAGCCTCTTACTAAGCAACAACCAATGACGAGCAGCATCAACCAGCTCTTCATCCAGGGCGAGGCCATTTTATTCAAACACAACTTTATTTAAACAGCTGCTACAAGCAAAGCACAACCAAGCCACTCCACTGGCTGAATATTTGCTTCCATCTTCACCAAAGGTTTATGTGTTACTTCAGAGAACATTTACATTTACAATTTTAAACTTTTATTTTAATTTTAATTTTAAAAAAAATTTTGCCAGTTGCTTGAAGTTGCTGGTTGGTTAAATTCCGTAAAATGAGAATGTTACTGTTCAATAATATTTTAGCACACCATAAATAAATTAAAACTAATTTTTAAGCTAAAATTATAACAGGAGGTGAAATAATTGGATACTTTCAAATCATCTTGAACTGCAGAACAGCAGGACTCTTCCACCTTTGTCGTGTGCTCCGTCTTCCCATTGCAGCCACCAGACTGCGGTGCGTGGTATGTATTAAATATTGCACAACACACCAACCCGCCACCTCCAATTGGATCACCCAAGGCAAGAATCACAGGGAAATGTCATCATCTGCAAATTCCTATCTAATCTACTGAATGTTCTGACTTGGAAAATACTTCACTGTTCCTTCATCAGTGTTGCATCCAACGCTGGAGCTCTCTGCACAAGAGTTGCCATGGGAGCACCTTTACAAGAGCAGCAACATTGAAGGAAGGCTGCCCACCACCATCTTCTCAAGAAGAACCAAGAATGGGAAATGAATGGTGACCTTGCCAGTGTAAATTAGTATTCTTTTATGAACGCTTTCTTTCTTCCATTTAAATCACAATACTTTGGTACTGTGCCTGTTTCCTGCTTATTTTAGTTGCTATGTTCAGCTGCTTTTCCCATGCAGTTACACCTAAGCCAGAAACATAAACTGTGAAATGTGTGATGAATTGCAATAAACTGCACAGCCTTTCTTCTGATCCAGGTAATCTACATATTTTAAATTAATGGCAATTATATTAATTGTTTGCTGTTAGCTGTGTTATAAAACTGGTGTCATCCTTGCCTTACAATGTCACAGTAATGAAAGTAGGAATCTTAACATTTGCGGGAAAATGAAACTTTTCCCTTGTGATTGGTGACAGAATGCGAGCTTCACTCCCCATGTCTCTTCAATCCATTGGCTGCAAGTATTTGTTTGAAATTGGTCAGTGCAAGTTTGATTTTTCTTCCGCCCCAGGAATGAAAAATCAAAAAGATTCGCACTTTGGGGCTGGTATTCTTCCTGATGTCCATACTTTGTAAAGCCCAACATGCGAATTATCAAGAGGCTGATATTAATGCAGAGTGAGCAGATCACAAATTCAATCAACGTGCAGAGTAAGGGCTGGTACTTTGTGTCTTCGTATTCTAGGTAATGCCATTACTTCATCTCACATTTCTGAAAGTGATTTGAGTTTAACAAGGATAACTCCATGGGCATGCAGTTGTGCATCTCCGTGGCCCATTGAGTGATGAGTGGGGTGAATTGGATTTTTTTTGCTACTGACAGGGCAATTTAAGAAATAAGTACGATACTTTTGCCAAAATATGGCGACCTTATCTAGAGCACTTTGATGTGCAGCGATAATAACAGCTCAGTCAACAGCAGTGAAGCATCTCAAGGAGTGGAAGTCGATTAGAGAGACTGGCAGAGACACTGAAGTTTTCTTTTACCGTTTTTCTCTTTGTCATTTTAATTGCTTTAGTTGTTTAATTTTCAATATTTTGGGGGAGGGAAGAAAATTGTAAGTTTGTTTCTGAGAAGTAAAGAAAATGTAAAAACGCTAACAAGGTTTTTTTTTCACTATGTTTTTGGAAAAATTGAAAAATAAAATTTTCAAGAAAAGATGATCTGAATTCTCACCCCCCCTCCCCCCCACACACCTTTTCCACCACTAACCACCTGCTGCTGTGAGTTGGAGCAGTAATTATTCATAGGTTTGTTGCTAATTGGTGCAATAGTTTGATGGTTCCGAGAAACTAAAACCCACAGCACAATTTCAATGATTTTATTTTTAATTCAATCTCTAGAAATTTGATAGTGTAGCATGGTTTATTCCAGAATGACTGCTTTTATATACAGTATATATAGTATAGTTTTTTAAGCTTGTTATTTCTGGCAGGTCTAGTATTTATTACCCATCGCATATGAGAAAGTATTGGCCGGGTTGCTTTGTAGTGTTGTTGGGTCAGGCGTTCTAGGATTTGGACTGAGCAATGATGAAAAATCAGCCACAGGCTTCTGTGAGTGTTCGTAAATCTGCAGTTGGCAGTGCTGTAGGCTTCCCTTGTCCTTCTTGTTGGTAGAGTGTAATGGGTTTGGGAAGTGGTCTGAGTGTTGTGGATAGTGAAGGAGTTTGTTATAGGTTAAAAAAGGATGTGGAAAGGATGCAGATTTGAGCGGAGAAGTGGCAAACTGAGTTCAGTCTGGAAAAGTGTAAAGTGATACACTTGGAAAGATCAAATTTAAAGGCAGTGTATATGATAAATGGAAGGAAAATGTGGGAGAACAGAGTAATCTTTGGGTCCAAGTCCACAGAGGTTGCTGCAAAAGTTAGGATAATTAGGAAGGTGCATGGCGTGCCGACCTTTATTAGTTGGGACATTAAGTTCAAAAAGCCTCAAGGTAATATTTCAGCTTTACGAATCTCTGGTTAGACTACACAGAATATTGTGTTCATTTTGGGTCACCTAATTAGTGGAAGGATATGGAACCTCGAGAGTGAACAGAAGAGATTTATCAGGATGCTGCCTGGATTGGAGAACACATCTTCTGAGGAAAGGTTGAGTGATCTAGGGCTTTTTCCTTCGGAGTGATGGAGGATGAATGGTGACCTAATAGAAGTGTATAAGATTGATAGGATGGGCAGCCAATAAGTTCCCCCAGAGTGGCAAAAGCCAATACCAGAGGAGATCCATTCAAGATGAGTGAAGGAGAGCTCAGGAGAAATGGAAGAGGTAGGTTTTCTTATAAACAGAGCATAGTGAGTGCCTGGAATTATGGAGGTTGCAGTGGAAAGATTGTATATTGGGGACTTTTAAAAGACTTAGAGTCTTTCCCTTTTGGGTGTAATAAAAATAGAGGATTATAGGTGTGAGGTTGGGAAAGGTTAGATTGAAGTGTTAGCAGAACATTGTGGGTGGAAGGGCCTGTACTGTTCTATTAATGCATGTTTATTTACTGTAATGAGTAATCATTACCCATTTCCATGGTATCTTGTACTGTGTTTAAAATCTGAACTTCCATGTTAGAAGTGCATCTGGAGGGTTGCAAAGAAATTGAGCTCAGTTAATGAGGCAGAAACTAGGTCTTTGTGGACGAGCATCCCCAGCAGGAGATCACATTCATGTTTTCTTTTTCCCTTAGACTTTCTTTGAGACTAAAATTTCCCAATGACCCTCTGATTGGCATAGACCTCCACATCTTGACCTTCTGCTTGGCTCCCAACCTCCGATTTCTGACCTTGCCTGGAGATCACCTCTTATCTGTGCCCCACTCTCCCAATTTAAGCAATCCCCTGATATCCCTGCTGGAGGTCCCGATCTCCAAACCACTACTCTTAACCGCTAACTTTATCCCAGGATCCAGGACTAGATCCCAGTGGGCCTTGTCTTCAAATCTCCCCTCCTTAATTTTTGCCTTGAATCGAGGCAAAGTGCTTTAATTTCTGTCAAAAACAGAAAACTTGTTCAAAGATGGAACATCGGTGTTTTGTCAAAGGAACACCTCTGCAATACTGAAAATACTCCAATTCTTTCTGCTGTAATGAAGTTCTGTCCAGTTGACTCCATGATCTGTCTCAAATCTTCTTCTCCAGTTCCTTTGGGTTGAAGTCTTGTTTCATCTCCATTTCTAGGTCTCTGAGGTAACTGCTGGAGCCAATCTGGAGCCAGCATATTTTGCACTGGTGGGGCAGGAGGCATTAAACAGGTCACCTGAGTGAAGGCTTGGATTGTCCATTCGATGACATTAGATCTGTATCCTTCCATTCTCTGGCCTCGCCAAGCACTTGTCTTAATGTCTTTTAAATTAAATGATAGAGTCTGATTTCACTAGTTCCTCTGACTGCATTTCCAAATATCAACCATTCTATAAAAACAAAATAGTTTCTTTCTGGATACTCTCTCAGACTTTGAACCAATGTCCTCATTTTTTCTCACCCTTGCGATGCCCCTCTTCTACATACCTTTATCAAGCCACCAGCATTGTTCATTTGAGGGAAATTGTGGGCAGCCTATCCAGTCTCTCCCAAATTTTCTCCCATCCAGGCAGCAACCTGGAGAACCTTATCTCCAACCTTTCCAAAGATTTCACATCTTTTCAGTAATGCAGCAACTGAATCTGTAGATGGTCCACATTTCAGAAGCAAACAGGAGAGCAGGGATCACTGCTGTCTGGTGGACTGTGTATTTGGTGCTGAAGTTGAGATATTGATCTAAATCTGAAAACGATTTGCTACAAATATGGTTTATTTTTCTTGCAAAACCTGTATGCTCAGTTCTCAGGGATAATGGGGTGTGAAGATCTGTCTCATTTAAAAAAAACTTTAAAATTAAAGGAGGGGTTGTGGATAAACTAATATTCTGTAATATCAAGAAGAATTGATTCTATATTGGGGGAAATTGCCAATATTCTTAAAAAATTGTAATTATTTGAAAGAATGATACATTTAAACATCAAATCAATTATTTTAATGATAGAGAATAGAATCAATTTAACTTCTTTAATCTGAATTTGTCGACAACTATTGGGATCATCAAGATTTATTTGAGTCCATACAAGCAGAAAATTTATGATTCAGAAATGGACATGCTGCAAATTAAATTTAATTCATTTGTTTATTGGATAGTTTTGGACTAACCTCAACATGTCAAAAACATCTAGGTTTACTGAGGAAGGTGGAAGCAAGTCATTCTTTCTTTTCAAGCTGCTCTCACAGTTTTCATGGGTTGGGGATTTTAGGATTTAGATTCAAGTGCTGACGTGTGCCTTGAGGAACCTGCTGGATGTGGTGCTTCAATGAACCTGTTGTCATTGTCCTTGGTGATGATGGGTTGAAGATTTGAGCAGAGTTAGTAGGAAAGCTCATAGATGCTGTAAATGGGACAAACTGCAGCCATGGGCATCCACGAAGTATGTAAAATTCTCATCAGCAAAATCAAAGTGTGATATTGATGTCACTTCACTTCACCTTTCCAGTGGCTTCCTTCCATACACTTACTTGGAAGATCAGCAATAATATCCAGAAGTTGATTTCCAATGCACTAATACTTCCTTGTATTTTATGTTTAAGCTTCAGTAAAATTCCAGTGGTGCAGTGTAAAACACTGATATTAGAAAAAATCCTGTCCATGATTCCTGACATGTTTCATCACAAATCCACAGGAGATTTGGCTTTCATATTCTCCAAATCCCTCAAGGTTGAATCTGCTGTGGTTCTGCTGTATATTATGGCATCCCTACTCAATGGCTTGTGGTCTATCTGCCCCAAATACTCATTAATTCTGTCATGTTCATGGCTGCTCAGCATAATATTGCTGCTTATTGAAATTTGGCATCCCTGTGAGTAAAACGGCAGGGGATTTGCTTGAGGTGTCTGACTCAGTACCTGGGATCCTTATTAGAAACCCACAAAAAGTTCTCCTTTTCTTTTTCCCATGAGATTTTCTCGAGAATATGGGTTTTCTACAAATTTGCCTTGATTCCACCTCTACTTTTTTTTCATTTCACGAATGCTGTGCTGTCTACGTCATGGTTTCTGTTTTTATTTCCACTCAACTAAGCCAAATAAGTAATATTTCATTAGTAGGTATGTCAAATATTTGCTCATCTTAAACAAGACAGCATTTACATTCTAGCTTGAAAATAATCGCTCGTGGACAAAAGTGACAACATTGTAATCGTCAGTCCTTATTCAAACATTTCCCTGAACAGCCTGACAGTGTTAAGATAAAAATAGTTAAATCTGCAAAAAAATTAATTGGATCTTGGCATTTTGAATATTAAAAAGAATTCCGCTGTCAACCTGTCTAGATTATTTAAGATAGAAATGTGCTGTAAATGAAAAGGCATACAATAATGATGAGGTTATAAAATTCTACTTTGTACATATTGATGACTATTCCCACACGTTCACCATTTGATTTAAGTACAGATCGTTCGATCCTTGTTATGGACTTTCCCTCTACCCCACACCTCTCCAACAGCAAGACTGATATAAAAAGCCCCTTAGAAATTTTAATGGGCAGCTGTGTTTTTTAAAAAATTTGCACTGCCTGTTCAATTGAAAGTTATTAAAGACGGTTATTAAATGCAAAAGAGATTTTGGGCAATAATATTATACCTGTTAAATATTATTTCCTTCCATGGATTTTGAAATACTGGGCATGAACAGATCTTTTAATAAATTCTAGGAATGATACACAGATCAAAACCTAATTTTTCATACCATGTCAACAAGTAAAAAGAAGAAAGGATTTGGAAAAATGTGGCTAAAGTATGCATGAAAATCAAAACCATGGTTGTATGTACTAAATTAATCTAGTCAGATCAAGGTCTTCAGCATGAACTTGAAGCTGTGAGGAATAACTTGCATCAATGCTTTCAAATTTTAAATACATTTCAACAATTAAATGACAAGCATTGTTACCAATGCCCATTTTAACTTGTTCATTGCCAAGACTTGGAAAATGGTCCTGACCCACAGCTTTGACTCTCCATCCCTGCATGTCTGAGCCTCTTCTGTTTTCTTAAGATTCCAGCATCTGCAGTTCTTGTGTTTTCCCCGTAGAGTTTCTGGAAAAGTAGATTTTATTTAGCACTTTAACAATTATTCATCTTGGTATCATGCTATGCTTGAGAAACACGTTAGGAGTATTTTTGAATCCTTACAGGTGTAAACTGGCTGAAGTCCTGAGATTTTCCACTGCATTAGAACTGTGGAATTCTTTCTGATTTGTAACTGCTTAATGCAATTCCAATGTAGGACTTCTTCAATCGAGTGGTGCAAATAGGTGGTGATGAGCAGCGATAGCGGAATCCTATTCTGTAATCACTGGAAAGTTCATGATTTAAGAACACAGAGGAGGAAGTGAATTTACAGATATTTTTCTCTCAGGTGGAAGAAAAACGCAATACAATGGACTATTCTTTCTATTTGTGGATATTGTGGCTTGTTGTGTGAAATATCGATTTGAAATTGAATTTAGAATTGGAGAAATTGCTTCTTGAATCACTTGTTCAAAAGTGACATAAAGCCAATTCCATTCAGACAACATTGCCATCAAACCTTCAGGTCAGTTTAAAGTACAGATACTCCCCAACTTATGACCAAAATTTGGGACCGAAGGATTGGTCGTATCTCGAAATGGATGTAAATCGGAATTTTCCTGCACGTGTGGAGTACTGAAGTCTTAAAGCAAATTTTTTAAATCAAATCTTTTTTCATTGTAGATTTGACAATAACAACTTAAAGCTTACTGAATTTGTTGATCAACCTTGTCAGGAAGGCACAATAGTGACTGCACATCCTTAGAAGGCTGAAGCAGGCAAGGCTACCGACCACCTTTCTCTCAACAATCTCTTGGAGCTTGATAAAGAACATCCTGGCTAGCTGCATCACTGTGTAGTAAGGTTGCGGCAGAGATGGATCGGAGGTCAATCCACAGGGCCATAAACGAGGCAAAGAGAATCACTGGTGTCTCCCCTGACCTCCCCCCTCACCCCCCCACCTCAGAAGTGATTTACTGGGATTTTTGTGTAAAAAGGGCTTGCAAAGTCAGGGAAGACCCCTATTACCCTGCATGCAGCATCTTCAAGCTATTCCGGGCAGGGGTGGGAGGGGGAAGGTACAGGAGTATCAGAGCCAGAACCATTAGGCTGAAGAACTGCTTCTTCCCACGGGCAGTGAGAACGCTGAATGACTGCTCAAACAAATCTCTGTGACTACTATTTATTAACCATGTTTATTTCAGCATATGTACTTGCTGTGTATATGTATTGTTTGTACTTGTTATGTCTTTACACATGTTTTGCACTATTCCGGACCTTGGAGTGGAGAATGCTGCTTCGTTGCGTTGTACTGGTATGAGATTGAAAATAAATAAAACTATAATTGATTATATTTGATGCATTTAAAATTAAAGCTTATTTTAATAGTAAAGAATAGAGCTACTTAAGTTATATTAGCGATACAAAATTATTTTTGTTGCATAATTTAGCTATTTGTTACCTTGGCATGTGAACTAAAAGCTTCAAGTAAAAGAATAACGCAGGAGACCAATGTTCCCAGGACCAGTCTGCAGGTAAGGGAAGATGTGACTTCAGTATCGTCCCACATAAGCTATTTTAATTGGATACAATTAAGACCATTTTGGTTTTTGTCTGTGTTTGCCTCCTGACCCCCACCATACAATATTGAGATGGGAGCAAAATGAAAATACTTCAAATGATTAGAAATTACAGGGGTCTATTTTATTCTTTTCTCTTGGTCCAAAATAGACACTCAGCTCGGATGGCAGCATCTGTTGCAACACTCGGGTTATCTGTTGTGGAAGTATTGTAGCTCCAGCACATAATTAATTCCAGTGATTGGGCTGGGCTGTATTCATCGTCGAAGAGCTCCCACCTCATTGACAACAAAAAGCAACGTTCATGGCATTGGCTTTTATGGCTCATACCATGTATTTATTTATTATCTCCATGGCAACTGTAAGCAGTAAATCTGTGTAAGAAATCAATTTATTTCTTTTGGATCCTTTCAGATTGTGGCAATATTTTTGCCACATAAAAGAAATTTGGCATTTTAATACCAAAAAATCAGAACAAATGCAATTTTTGGATTTAATGGAGTTGTAATGAAGCAGATTGACTGCCTGTTCCCTTTTTTTCCAACATTCCATCTATTGTGCTCGCAAGTTTTGGGCTTTCTGCGTTCGTACTATGCCACATGTGAATGAAAACATGGTGCAGCACACGTGAAGGTGGATTGGGGTTCCTATTTAACATCCAATGGCCTTTTAACATTTTGTCAACAAGTAGTTCTATAATATTTCCATGGGCTCCTGGAGCTGCCCAAACCTTTTAAGCATGTTTATTAACATGTAAAAGTCTGTATTGAGGCAGTTCCTAGCCTCTCCATGCTCTTCAAAGGCTGGAGAAAGGCTAAAGGTCATGAAGCAAACTGTCACATTGGTTGGTGAACTAGCATCTGGAGATGGCAGCATTGGTCATATTTGTATTAACAAGGTTAGTAGTTATTTCAAAATTGTCTCTAAGCATACCTGAGAAGATTGCACCCTAGGTACAATTTTCCCACTTCTGCTTGGAGATCCCATTTTGAAATAACCTAATTCTGTTAAGAAATGTCACGCTGCAAACTGGTGGATGTAGGGGTCGGCTGCAGCAATATATTAGTACAGCTTTGAAAACTTTGCAAGGTGATTAAACATCTCTACTCTTTTGGCATCTTCTGGACATTTTGCTCACTGGACATTTAGTCTTTCATTTGTAGCTTGTTGGATCCTCTCTAATATGCAGGGCCTCCGTTTGCCTTCTCACCTGTGATCTGGAAAATCTGTTTAAAACAATGCCTGCATCTGCATCCTTGCCTGCAATGTCTCCAAATTGCATGGAGACTTCCAGAAATGCATGAAATAAATGCTCTCCTCTTGATCAGGTATAATCTTGGTCAATTGGCAGATGTTAGTTTCAGGGGATAGCTAAGTCACCTGAAATTACTAAATATTCCCCACCAGTCGGGAAGTGTTGCTTTGTGTATAAATCCGTGTAGAAGGTTTATTCTTACAAAATTTCCATCTAACACAAATGGACAAACTGAAGCAAGTCTCCATATTGTAACACTTGCACTTAGTGCTTGCAATTGGGGCAATTGAATTACTAAAGCATTACGTTTGCATCTTTCTTTGGCTTGGCATCGTGGACGAAGATTTATGGAGGGGTAATATCCACATCAGCTGCAGGCTCGTTTGTGGCTGACAAGTCCGATGCGGGACAGGCAGACGCGGTTGCAGCGGTTGCAGGGGAATATTGGTTGGCTGGGGTTGGGTGTTGGGCTTTTCCTCCTTTGTCTTTTGTCAGTGAGGTGGGCTCTGCGGTCTTCTTCAATGGAGGTTGCTGCCCGCCGAACTGTGAGGCGCCAAGATGCACGGTTTGAGGCGATTTCAGCCCACTGGCGGTGGTCAATGGGGCAGGCACCAAGAGATTTCTTTAGGCAGTCCTTGTACCTCTTCTTTGGTGCACCTCTGTCACGGTGGCCAGTGGAGAGCTCGCCATATAACACGATCTTGGGAAGGCGATGGACCTCCATTCATAGTGAGCCACTAATTGGCTATTGTCTCTGTAATGAGATCGTCTCACATCACCATCACTTTCAGGAACAATGCTCTGCACCAGCTGAGATGACACTGTTCTTGTAAAGGATTGACTCCCATGATTGTACCTGGGACTTGTGTGTGTGAATTTCTAGGCAATTCACTTTCACCCTTGAACTGCATGTTTAGTCAGATACAACCAAAATTTGAAAAATGCATGCAGTATTTATAATTGTTAGCAATGTCAGATCACATTAAGGCGATCTGCACTCTTAGGAGAAGTATTACATACAGTAACAATTTTTTCTTTGGCTTGGCTTCGCGGACGAAGATTTAAGGAGGGGGTAAATGTCCACGTCAGCTGCAGGCTCGTTTGTGGCTGACAAGTCCGATGCGGGACAGGCAGACACGGTTGCAGCGGTTGCAGGGGAAAATTGGTTGGTTGGGGTTGGGTGTTGGGTTTTTCCTCCTTTGCCTTTTGTCAGTGAGGTGGGCTCTGCGGTCTTCTTCAAAGGAGGTTGCTGCCCGCCAAACTGTGAGGCGCCAAGATGCACGATTTGAGGCGATATCAGCCCACTGGTGGTGGTCAATGTGGCAGGCACCAAGAGATTTCTTTAGGCAGTCCTTGTACCTTTTCTTTGGTGCACCTCTGTCATGGTGGCCAGTGGAGAGCTCGCCATATAACACGATCTTGGGAAGGCGATGGTCCTCCATTCTGGAGACGTGACCCACCCAGCGCAGCTGGATCTTTAGCAGCGTGGACTCGATGCTGTCGACCTCTGCCATCTCGAGTACTTCGACCTTAGGGATGAAAGCGCTCCAATGAATGTTGAGGATGGAGCGGAGACAACGCTGGTGGAAGCGTTCTAGGAGCCGTAGGTGATGCCGGTAGAGGACCCATGATTCGGAGCCCAACAGGAGTGTGGGTATGACAACGGCTCTGTATACGCTTATCTTTGTGAGGTTTTTCAGTTGGTTGTTTTTCCAGACTCTTTTGTGTAGTCTTCCAAAGGCGCTATTTGCCTTGGCGAGTCTGTTGTCTATCTCATTGTCGATCCTTGCATCTGATGAAATGGTGCAGCCGAGATAGGTAAACTGGTTGACCGTTTTGAGTTTTGTGTGCCCGATGGAGATGTGGGGGGGCTGGTAGTCATGGTGGGGAGCTGGCTGATGGAGGACCTCAGTTTTCTTCAGGCTGACTTCCAGGCCAAACATTTTGGCAGTTTCCGCAAAACAGGACGTCAAGCGCTGAAGAGCTGGCTCTGAATGGGCAACTAAAGCGGCATCGTCTGCAAAGAGTAGTTCACGGACAAGTTGCTCTTGTGTCTTGGTGTGAGTTTGCAGGCGCCTCAGATTGAAGAGACTGCCATCCGTGCGGTACTGGATGTAAACAGCGTCTTCATTTTTGAGGTCTTTCATGGCTTGGTTCAGCATCATGCTGAAGAAGATTGAAAAGAGGGTTGGTGCGAGAACACAGCCTTGCTTCACGCCATCGTTAATGGAGAAGGGTTCAGAGAGCTCATTGCTGTATCTGACCCGACCTTGTTGGTTTTCGTGCAGTTGGATAATCATGTTGAGGAACTTTGGGGGACATCCGATGCGCTCTAGTATTTGCCAAAGCCCTTTCCTGCTCACGGTGTCGAAGGCTTTGGTGAGGTCAACAAAGGTGATGTAGAGTCCTTTGTTTTGTTCTCTGCACTTTTCTTGGAGCTGTCTGAGGGCAAAGACCATGTCAGTAGTTCCTCTGTTTGCGCGAAAGCCGCACTGTGATTCTGGGAGAATATTCTCGGCGACACTAGGTATTATTCTATTTAGGAGAATCCTAGCGAAGATTTTGCCTGCAATGGAGAGCAGCGTGATTCCCCTGTAGTTTGAGCAGTCTTACTGACCACCGGCTTGTTCGCTGCAAGCTCAGCCTTCACAGTAACAATAAGCAATTCCTAAATCACTAGTTGCTAAATGACACTTGCAAATTATTATATTAAGTGTCAACTTGTAGAAGAATTATTTTGGAGAAAATCATTTCACACTTTTGTACATCAGATAAGATGTCAAATATCTTGCGAGCAATAAATTATCTGTAAACTCGTATTGAAACTGATCTAATGATTTCATTAGCTTTTGTCCTATTTTTCACTGTGTCTTGAACCATTGAATAAGGCACACTTAACTTTTAATGATTTATAATTAAAACATGAGCAACATTTTGGTATTTCAATATGTAATGATTTAATCACTGGCATCTTTCTGTTTCCAGTTGTTGACAAAGGTATGTCAGATCAGAAATGCTTTATGGTCATTTTAGTCTTGCTTTTACTGCTGAGCAGCTACAGAGGTTTGCAAAAATATTTTTTGTATTCTATTACTGAAAACATTTGTTCATCTAAACCAAAACTCTTATACTGGCACTCAAAGCCTGGTGTATGTAGGTGCATACATTTTTAAACTTTTAATGCAAGCTGCACAACTTTGCAAAAAGTATTCCAAATATTCTTGTAACCTCTTTTATTTGCTTTACTGTTCTTGCAAAATGCTGTGTATAACATATGTTGCTGTTTGGTTCCACTTAAATTTGTTTCTTAATCCTAACAATTTACAAAATCAGCCAAAAGATTATGTAATTGACAAATGTATATTATGTTCTGAGTTTAATAACTATAATTTGATTCTACTGTCTTATCCTACCTGGTGTTTGGATTTGAATCTACAAACAAATGCTGCAATAAAGTTGTAATAGTCCTTGTTGGAGAGAAAACTGGACAGAACATAAGAAATAGGAGCAGGAGTCGGCCATCCGGCCCGTCGATCCTGCTCCGCCATTCAATAAGATCATGGCTGATCTGATTATTGACTCAACTCCAACGACCTGCCTTTTCCCCATATCCCTTAATTCCTTTTTCTATGTAAAAAATCTAACAAATATATTTAATGAAGTAGTGTCAACTGCTTCCCTGGGCAGAGAATTCCATAGATTCATTACTCTCTGGGGGGGAGAAACAGTTTTTCCTCATCTTCATCTTAAATCTACTCCCCTGAATCTTGAGACTGAATTTGCTTCTGAATGCAAACTATGACCCCTTTCCTATTTAATTTAAAATATAGTCATAGAGCTTTCTTTAAATGGAGTTTAATTAATTTTATGAACCCTAAGAAAGTTTACTTTTCTTGCCATACTAATTTTCTTCTTTAGTTGGTAGTTGTTACTGAAAATTTTTATTTTGCATCACAGGCTTTCTCATCCTTGTGGAGTACTGAGGACTGTTCTGTTCATGTATTGATTAGAGCCTTTGAACAAGACTTCTAGCCTTAATCTGAAAATCCACTGGTGTAACTTGTTTGCTTTCCTGGTCTTCAGCAATGTTGCTTTTATAGCTGAGCTGCTCAGTTTGGCTGCTGGTGTGTGAATTATCGGGACCTCAAACGTTGTCATTAACCTTGTCAAGGAAAGCTTAGGATGTTCCACTCTTGATTGCTCTTCACAAATCCAGAATAATTGTTAGATTCATAGGCACATTGGGAAATTTGATGGCAGTCTCCTCAAGTGACAGTGAAAGATGTGATTTATATCTGAAGAGTCAGTCTGGACAGGACAACCTGATTAATTTGCGTCATGGATAAGCAAATACATCCTCATGCTTTATCCAGAACTCTTTACATTATCCCATTAAACACTGTGTTTAAAGGAATAAACTCATTAAACTCTGTGTTTAAGAGTTGATATAGAGGTGGAAAATATCTGGTTCTACTGTTTCATCCTACCTGCTTTTGTGATTGGATCTTCAAACAAATGTTACAATAAAGCTGTAACAGTCCTTGCTGGAGAAAATAACTAGATAGAAACAACTTGAATTTACATACTTCTGAATACAAACTTATAAGTCAGATGATAAAATATACAGAATGTTGGTTTGCCCATTAAAACGATAATTGTGATTGATGAAGGTTGGTGGGGTGAGAATTTCACCATCCACTCTTGATTTTCAAGAGATGGTTGTTCATTCATTCTTTTACGTTTCAGTGTGAATTCTGCTGATGGGGGAATTTCTAAAATTCCCCATTTGAATGAATTTTGTGGCTTGTTCATGATAATAAATTCTGATTCGATTGTATCCCTGCCTACTCATGGGCTTTTCTGAATGCCTGGAAAAGGAAGCTTGAAGATTCAATGACCTGATGGTTCAAATCACCTGGGAGGGACCGAGGAATGTCCCTTTAGTCAAAGGTTCCTTTTATTTTCACAATAATAATACATTAAAATATGATATACAGTTTCTCCATAAAGACACCCTTTTTACTTTATTTGCCCCTGTGCTCCACAGTTTTACATTTGTAATCAAACCATTCACCTGTGATTAACGTGCACATTCCAGATTATATTCAAGGTTATTTGTATACATTTTGTACACATTTTTGTATTCTATTACTGAAAACATTTGTTCATCTAAAACAAAACTCTTATACTTTGGTTTGTAGGAATTAGAGAACTTTTTATAAATAGCCCCCTCATTTCAGGGCACCATAATATTTGGACACAGCAATAGTAGGTATATTAAAGTAGTCCTATTTAAGGCAATGTTGCATATCCCTGGCATGCAATGATGTCTGTGATTCATCGACATCACAGGCGCTGAGCAACTTCTCTGGTGATGCTCTCTCAGGCCTTTACAGCAGCCACCTTCAGCTCCTGCTTGTTTCGGGGGATCGTCCCCTTAAATGATCTCTTCAGCATATGGAAGACATGCTCAATTAGATTTAGTCATTCAAGAATTTTCCAGTTTTTAGCTTTAAAAACTCCTTTGTTGTTTTAGCAGTTCTTTTCGGATAAATGAACTTAGAGGAATTTCTCAAACTTGAGCAGATAAGATGTTTCCATGCACCTCAGCATTCATTTTGCTATGGCCATCAGCTTTACGTTATCAATGAAGATGTGCACCAGTACCTATGGCAGGCATACATGCCCAGGCCTTAACACTCCCACCACCATGTTTGACGGAGGAGGTGATATGCTTTGGATCTTGGGAAATTCCTTTAAGCCTCCATACAGATTCATTTTGGTCTCATTTGGCTACAAGATCTTTTTTTACAGAATTCTGCAGGCTCTTTCAAATACTACTTGGCAAGCTGTAATCTGGCCATCCAGTTTCTGTGCTAAATCTTGGAATGTAGCCTCTATAGTTCTGTTCACAATCTTCTGTGGCAAGTAGTCATTGACACACCTGCCTCTTGAAGAGTGTTTCTGATCTGTCAGATGGTTGTTTGGGGATTGTTCTTCATGATGATGAGAATTCTTCAGTCATCAGTAGTGGAGTCTTCCTTAGAATTCCAGTCCCTTTGTGATTACTGAGCTCACCAGTATTCTCTTTCTTCTTAAAAATGATGTTCAAACAGTTGATTTTGTAATCCTAACATCTGGGTGACGTCTCTGACTGTTTTATTTTTGTTTTTCATCCTCATAATGGCTTCTTTGATTTTCATTGGGCACAACTCGAGTCCTCATGTTGAAAACA
This sequence comes from Narcine bancroftii, assembly GCF_036971445.1. Lineage (NCBI taxonomy): Eukaryota > Metazoa > Chordata > Chondrichthyes > Torpediniformes > Narcinidae > Narcine > Narcine bancroftii. The sequence goes on from NC_091474.1 coordinate 3,372,533, forward strand.
TGAAAAAAATGTTCCAAACATTTCAGTGCCCTGAAATGGGGGATCAATATATTTAAAAAGTGCTGTAATTTCTGCATGGTCAAACCAAATTTAATAAAAATCTTGAGTGCACTTTAATCACATGTGAATTGTTTGATAATGAATTTAAAACTGTGAAGCACAGGAGCAAATGAAGAAAAAAGTGTCTTTGTTCCAAACATCATGTGATCTACTTCAACATTTGTCTGCCAAAAGGCAGAGAGGCAGCATGCCCATTGCCCGGCACCTCTAACAATAGGAGAGAGAGAGAAGCAAAAGAGTCCCTTCAGTGTCCAGCAAATTGAAAGAAGGCATCCAATGCAGTGAGCAGTGTGGTACAGATCTGGATTCAGGAAAGTTGGGGTAGATGCCAGGTGAGCACTTACTGCATTTCTCCAGCGGTTTCTCAGCCACCCAGCATCCCTATTCTTTTGTCTCACATGGTTTGCATAGTGCGATCACAATGCCAGCTACCTGGGTTCAGATCTGTAAGGAGTTTGTACCTTCTCCCAGTGTCTGCATGGATTTCCTCTGCATACTGCAGTTTCCCTTCAAAATGTATAGGATTTTAGGTTAATTGGAAAGCATGGACTTGTGGGCTGGAAGGGCCTGTTGCTGTGCTGTTTAGAAACAATTAAAACCTTGCTCCAGCTACACTGTACTTTTCCAATTACAGATCATTACAGCAGATTTCTTTCAACCTATAATCACTCAGCAACTTCAACAAGTTCACCTGCTCAGGTTCAAATGCTTTCACTGTTCATCCCAATGCTATGATCTTTTTATAATGCAGCCATCCATTTGGGCTGTATCCTTGTTCCGATTAGTTGCTTTCATTCACAATAAGGGGAAGCAGAAGAAAGGACAAGTAGCATTAATGGTGGTTTGCCGGTGAAAACCAAGAACAGATGTGGCTTATTTTTAAAACTCTTAACTGACTCTGCTTTAAAAGTTTTGTGGATCTTTCTGCTCTTCTCATCTCGACCTCCTCTGCTTTCAGGCTTGTAATCCATCCACTGTTTTAATTGAAGATTCTCTCCACCTTGCTTCCTGATTTTCCAACTCCCTTTCTTATTTGTTTCAGCTTCTTCTCCAGACTTGCCACTAATGAAATCTTCATTTCTTTTGCAGATTCTCCTTCTGAGGTTCATTTATATACTGATGTTAAGTGCATTGAACTGTTTCATTAGATTCAAAGGTTTAAGTGCAGAATACATTAGAAGCTTTTTTCCTGCTGAGAAGGCTGTGGTTCAATGAGCAAAACTTCTCCCAAGGGCAGCAGCAGCCCCACTCTTGCCTGGCAACTTCTCAACTCCACAAGCCTTTGTCAAGCACCTGGAGTAAGCTTTCCTAGCAGCTGTCTGGTCTGTATGAGATGGCTAATCCCTCAAGTTCTTCAACGGCTTCATGGTGTTGAGCAGAACAATCCAACAATCTTTATCTGAGCCTCAATACCTCTGGCAATGCATTGGGAATAGAACCTTGGAGAAGCAGAAGATTAGGTAAAGAATATTGAAGTCGACCTAATGTGAGTCTTATGGAATTAATATAAATACCTTGGCACCAGATTCACTGCCTCAAAAGACCTGTTCTATTTACACATCTATTTCCACCCCTCCCCCAACAAGGCTCATGATATCATGAAAGACTCTAAGTTGTACAGAATAAATGCAGATCATTCAGCCCAACATGTCCATGCTGACCAAGGCATCTTCCCAAGATGATCACTTAACCCATGTTTGGTTTATATCCCTCTCTGATCCATGAACTTAGGATATTCTTACTTCTCCTGGGTTTTCTCCTCAGGTTCCATTCATTCACAAAGATGTTCTGTGTAGCAATCTGATGCACCTCGGCAGAGTTTAATTTACTGAACCCTTTTGGTTCGTATGCAGTCCTAGCAAACATCGGAGTACTGAAATTGTGGAACATTGCTTCAAACCCATTTCTCCACTATTTTGACTGTTAATGGTGAATATGCTGGCAGTTTTTGTCAGCGAATAGAATATCCCCCACAATTACAGCTAGCTCATCAACCAACATTCAAAAATATCACAGGAACATAAAAATTGTGGGCAACAATCACCTTGACTAGCAAGTTTCACAGAAATATCTTGCGTTCAAGCAATGCTTTGTGCCCAACAGGATATCTGTAAGTGAGCCCCATCCTATAAGATGCTCTGAAAAGAACACCGGGCCATTCTCATTATTCAGCCTGCTTGCTACACAATTAGCTTGTGTCTGAGCTGTTCCATATTTATGCTGCCCTTCATGTGAAGAATTTCTTGCTGATTTTCCTCATTCTCAGCCCATTTCTCATATAAAGTTAATTTCCTTCATTTTGTTACCAGTGGCCCCTGCAGTGTTCATCGCGTGGACCCCGCTGCAATAGGTCTTCCACCTGCTCCTCTTCCTTACCTGAAAACAGACTGAGAAGAATCCCACAAGACTTCTTATCTTATTTTCACCTCCCAAAGACAAATGGTAAATTTGGGCAGATATTCATCAAATGTTCAACTTGTACCTGATTAGCGCTGAATTAGCGGTGAATTGCTGAAAGGTACCTTGCAACTCAACTGTTGGGCCACTTCATCAGGATCTTTTTACATCAGTGGAGCCTGCTATCTAGAAATGGAAACACCTGTAACTGCCTTCACCAGAGGCAGTTACACATGAATAATAATAGTCTGTAAATCTGTGAGCTGACTGCTCCATTTCAAGAAGGACATCAATGTTTACAATGGATAAACCAAATACTAATTCCAGAGCATGCAATTGATGGTTTTGTGCCAAAGTTTCCTTTATCTTGAAGTACATTAACTCTGAAGAGGCTTGAGAGCCACTTAATTAACTTGGAGACAGATGAACAAGTTTCCTTTCAATAACTTTAAACACTTGACATGTTTGTAAATCAGATATAATTTGCTGCACTTTGCCAACCAAAGTGTTGTGTATTAACAATCTGAACCACAAGATGAATGTTGGGGTCTAATCAATTTACAATATTTTAGTAAACCTATTTGCAATAGAATTTGGAATCTGAACAGATTCAATAAGGATGTGTTGTCAGCAAAGTAATGGGAAGTCTTTAAATTTGCCTGCAAATTGACCTTTGTGTATTTACTGAAATAGTGACACCCAGGTACTTAAATTTGCTTACCCTCTTCACCTCTGATTTCGCCCAATGATCACTGGATCGTACACCTCTGGTTTTCAAATTTATTCAAGTTTATTATTATCATACAATTTTAATGTACAAATGAACAAAATGGTGTTCTTCAGTCCTCAGTCTAAAAACATGCAAACATATATATAGACATAGCACACCTATTTATAAGTGAGTTATGTACAGTAAATAAATATTGTTAAAAAACAGTAGTTCTTGGAGGGATAGTTTGAGCAGCCCATCAGGCATTCAGAAATCTCACTGCTTGTGGGAAGAAGCTGTTTCTAAGCCTGGTGGATTTGCTCAGATTCTTCTGTATCTCTTTTCCAACAGAAGTAACTGGAAGATGCTGTGTGATTTTCCGAGCACTCAATCAGCTCCTTGGTTTTGGTGACATTTGTAGAGATAGAGTGCTAGTGATCCTCCTGACCACAAGAGGGAGTTGGAGACTAATTTGTGGCAGCTCAGTTGGATTCAAGTTGGATGCATCCTCATGGTCATGAATGAGTTTTATAGCTAATAAATTCTAGTTGTTTTAAAATAACCCAAGTTTCTTTATTAAAATAAAAATAATAAACATCACATGGTACCAGTATGCACAGTAATGGAAGAAATATCAAGAGATATTGTTATATTGTTAAAATTCATTGTTATCAGCAGATATGGAGAGTGTAAATTGGACTGGAAATGTCAACCATGAGTGGAGGTTGTTCAAACAAAGATTCATGTTGTACCTGCAAGCCATTGGACTCAATAGCAAACATGATGCTTGGAAGATTGCACTGCTACTTACCATGGCAGGGCCTCAAGCACGAGAGATTTCAATATATTTGTTTTTGCTGAGGCAGAAGACCAGGACAATTTCGACAAGGTTATTGAGATGTTTGATGAACACTGTTCACCACAGAAAGATGAATCGTTTGAGAAGTACATGTTTTGATCACAGCTGCAGAGAAAGAGTTTTGATCTATTTTTAACAGACTTGAAATTAAAAGCAAGAACATGCAATTTTGGATCGTTGCAAGATTCCATGATCAAATTGTGTTTAGGATTATTGATAAGAAAGTGAGAGAGGGGTTGCTGTGAGAGACAGAGCTTACCCGAGCAGGAGGTGTGAAGATGTGCCACACCAGTGAATTAGCTCTGCAGCATGTGATAAAGTTCAGCAATGGTGCAAAAGCCAGTGAAAATGAAGGCATGGTCGTAGCTACAGTGTGTGTCCACGCACATAAACAAAAAAAATGACACATAGGAAGCAACAAAAAGTGGAGAGACATTCAATTGTAAACATTGTGACTCTCAACATGCACCAAAAGAATGCCCAGCCTATGGAAAATCTGTGATAAGTGCAAAGGACAGAATCACTACACAAGGGAATTGAAACAGAAGTGAAAGCATGCACACTGTGCACATTATAGAAGAAACTGCCCTCAGTGATGCACTTTTTGTGGGCATGGTAGTGCAGGAAGACTATAAACCAACAGACACTGAACAGCCAAGCGTGAAGAGAGTTGAGCAGGACAAATAGACGGTGCCATTCCATACCAATGGAACAAATATTACTTTCAAGGTAGACACAGGGGCAAAGGTCATTTTGATCTATGAGCATGACATCAGGGCAATGAACGTACATCCATGCAAATCCTGTACAGCTCAAAGCAAGCAATAGGGAGAGCAGCAACATGAAAGATTCATGTGAACTCAAGGTTCAAGATAAAGAGCACCACCTTGTGTTCACAGTGGTCCCAGATGGACATGAATCACTGCTGGGTGACAAAGCATGTGAAAACTTGAGTCCAGTCAAGAGGGTATACACAACAAGGGAATCTATTGTGTTAGCTGATGTGTTATCCATGTGTTAAGCAGAGTGAAGCACAAAATGAGAGTTCCACAGAGACAGATGTGAATCTCCACATGAACCTGATCACTGAATCTCTTCCCATATCTGACATGAAATCTAAGCAGGTTGCAGCTGAAACAGAAAAGGACCCAGTTCTACAGAAAGTCATCAAGGATCTGAATGAAGGTTGGCCTAGAGGTGAATGTCAGCCATACTACAACATCAGAGCTGAGCTGAGTGCTGTCAATGGGCTTCTACTCAGACAGAACAGAATTGTCATTCCTCCAACACTGAGACAAGAGATGCTGTAAAGGCTGTATGAGGGGCACCTTGGAATGGAAAAATGCAAGAGGAAGGCCAGAACTGCTGTTTATTGGCCAGGGATAAACACTGACATTGATAGGATGGTTTCAAGCTGTGAGACCTGTTCAAAACATCACACAAAGCAGGAAAAGAAACCCATGATCATAACTGACTTACTAGCAAAACTATGGCAGAAAGTGGGATGATCTGTTCCACATGGTTGGAGATAATTACTTATTGGTTTTTGACTTTCTATCGAATTATCCTGAGATTGTGCTGCTTCCTAACATGTCTGCTGCTTGTGTGATCAAATATGTGAAATTGATCTTTGCAAGACAAGGAATTCCTTAAATTGCCTGCAGTGACAATGGACCAGGCTACACCTGTCGAGAATTCCAAAACTTTGCAGAAGAGTATGATTTTTGACATGTGACATCAAGTCCTCTGCATTCCTGGCAGAGAAAAGAATTCACATTGTCAGACAGTTGCTCAGGAAAGCACTAGACAGTGGCTCAGATCCGTACCTTGCTCTATTGAGTTACAGAGCTTCGCCACTTGATCATGGCATGTCACCTGCTGAGCTTCTGATGGGACATAGATGACGCATTACACTTCCCAATGCTGGAGACCCAAACAAGAACACAGATGTTGAATGGAAACAAAAGCATCTGCAATGGAGACAAAAAGAAAACTATGACAAATTAGCAAGAAGCTCAGGGCCACTGGCACAACATGACATAGAGATACTCATATTCCAACACTTGGGACTAAAAGGTCACTGTTCTGCAGGAAGTAAATCCAAGGTCGTACACTGTCATAACAGAGGATGGTCAAATACTGAGAAGGGTTTGAAAGAGCTGACTGTAAAAGCAAGAGTCACTGCAGGAACAGACAAATGCAGAAGATCCAGCCTGCACAGCACCAGAGGAAACACCACTGGTGCTAGACAGTAGGGACCAGCAGAACCGACACAAGCACCTGTGTTAAGAAGATCCACATGTGGTATCAAAACACCTGACAGACTAAATCTCTAAAAGAATAGGAACTGCACTTTAAAAGGTTTATGATGCTGATGTTTGTGTTGAACTGTAAATTGAAATGAATACTGTATTAGTGAGGTATGTAGTTAGATTAAACGTCTCAAGCAGAGGGGATGCAGTGATAGAGTGCGTGACCCTCCTAACCACTAGAGGGCATTGGACATTAGTTTGTGCTGCTCAGTTGTATTGGAGGTGGATGTGTCCACATGGTCATAATAAGTTCTATAGCCAATAAAGTCTTGTTGTTTTAAAAGAACCCAAGTTTCTTTATTGAGTGTGAGGTTGTTGTTAGCACACCATTTAGCTAAATTTTCAATCTCCCTCCTGTATGCTGATTAATCACCCCTTTTTCTACAGACCATTACTGTGGTATTGGCAGCAAATTTATAAATGGTAATGCTGTACCAAGTTACATAATTATTGGTGTAAAGTGAGTAGAGCGAGGGTGGGGGGGGGGGGCTGGGAATGCAGCTCTGTGGTGCTTCAGTAGTGATGGAGATTGTGGAGGAGATGTTCTTAGCAATCCTAATTGATTGTGCTCAAGAGGAGGAGATCCACATTCAATTATGCTCTGGGATATTGAGGCCCAGGTCTTAGAATTTGCTGATTGCTTTGAAGGGATGATGATGTTCAATGCTGAACTGTAGTCAATAAAGAGCATCCTGATGTATGCGTCTTTGCTGTCCAGGTGTTCCAGGGTTTTGTGTGGAGCCAGTGATTTGCTGTAAATCTGTTGCTGTGGTAGGCAAATTGGAATAATTCCTTGTAACTGCTCAGACAGGAGCTGATATGCTTTAACACCAGCCTCTCAAAAACACTCCATCACTGTGGATGAGAGTACCACTGGTCAATAGATTTTTAGGCAGGTCACCACACTCTTGGGTACTGGTACGATTGAGGCCTGTTTGAAACAGGTGGGGTACAGCACCCTACTTGTTATCCAAATTACTGAATGCAGCACAACAAATTTGTGTTGCCTACATATTATAATCATTTCAGTATGCATTTAACATTAACACTACTGTTGAAAAGCTTTTCGCTTCAGCAGGGAGTCAAAGAATTTAAGTGGATAGCATATTGAAACATCAATGCTTAAAGCAAGGCCACATTTCTTAAAGTTGCTACTGCTAGTAGCAAGTATGGACATTTTGTAGCTGTGAACATGAGGAGTGAAAACGCAAGAACTAGGCTGTAGTGCTTTGAGAAGATGGACTGAGAATTATGTATGGAATTTGCACATTCTTGTTACTGTAAAGGCTTTCACTATGTGCTCCAAGTTTCTTCTAGGTGCTGTGGTTGGTAAGTTAATTAACTCCATGGAAACTCCCTCCTCTTCACTAGTGGTGAAAAGACATTCTAAAGTCTTTTCCTTAATCCAAAGTACAAGTTTTTAAACTCTACATTTTCTTCAGTCAACCTCAATGCATTTCGACTTCTCTCTTACATTGCAAAAATGTATCAGGTATTTTCTGTTCAAGGTGCAATGTAAATGCAAGATGTTGATGCTGAATAATGGGCTGGGAATGATTTGGATCGAAAAGCTGATGAGTAGTGCAGTCATACCAAATAATTTAGGCATCTTTCTTTGGCCGAGATAGTTTTTGTGTTCAATTTATATCTCTCAATTTTGCTTTTGCTTGATATTATTTTAATTCCAGTTCTATTTTTCACAGTTCGGGTCATGATTTTGCAATGATTAAGATAATTAGTTACGATTATAATTAGACTTTTTATTGTTTGGACTACAGTCAATTATGTTGTAGGATCACTAACTTGTATTGGAATCTTTATTTTAACATTTTCTCTCTATCAAAATGTTAATTAAATTTCAGGATTTCTCATTTTCAAATGTGCAGTTCTTGATAACCCAATTTAATTAGCAATGACTAGAAACTGCAGTCAATCACACTGTTGTTGTAATATTAATCTTCAACTTCTCTCAAAGCAGTTCCAGAGCAAAGTAACCAGTATGAATGCAAAGATGAAACTATCATCAATCTGTCTATGAAGTGTACAACTGCAATAGAAATCAACTGTAATGCCAGGGTAAAAACATTTTCTTTCTAACCAGGACTGAAAGTCTCTGCAGAGGAGAATCACTTGGATTCATTTAAAATAGCAATAGAGGTGAAAAAAAAGGGACTGAAGAGCAATTGCTGTGCTGATCTCTTGAGAACCCTGGCTGTAAACGAGAAAGAAGAGAACTTGAAGATCAACATGGGTCTTGGAATGTGATTGAATTGCGCTGTTTCTTTCCCAGCATTGTGCAATTCCAAATTGGCTTTATCCAGAGTGAAACATGATATCAGTCATTTTTGAATTATTTTGTGATATTCACAAATTAACAGCTAAAAGATTGACTTGCTTGACATGAATCGGGTTCGAATCCAGTGCTGTCCGTAAAGGGGTTTGTACGTTCTCCCCTTGGCCCCTGGGGTCTTCCATGTATTCCACTCCCTTCCCATGTTTGGGATGGGCAGGCATGTGGGCTGGAAGGGCCTGTTCCTGTGATGTATTTTTAAACTAAATCAAATACTGGATCCTAAAATTATCCCAGTACTGTCCACTAACCTTTGTGATTGAGCATGCTTCCTTGTTTAATGAAATACCTTTGCCTAACTTCCTTAATTAACTGTGGTTGATTGATGAGAATCCTTTTTCATCCTTGTGATATTATTTAGCTGGGAATCATGAATTATCTTCTGAAATGCATGCCATTAGTTGTCTATTGTCTTGTGTACTCATCTTTTTGCCCAGTTCACTTTTACCCCGTTCTTCTCATTCAGAATCAGAGTTTATTGCCATGGACAAGTCACAAAGTTTGTTGTTTTGCAGCAGTCATAGTGGAAACACTCTGAATACCAAAAAAATAATTATTTTGTAATTCTCCTTGTTTAGTTTAGCTCTTTCAGACGTAAGATTTTGAACCCCAGCCTGAATGCTACATTCTATTGTGCTGTAGGATTCTTTTTTTGTTTGAGACCATTTATTAAAGCTGTCTTGTTACAAATGATCAGATTCAAAGGAAGCTAATCCCTGGTTGACTCTAACATTTTCCCAAAGAAAGTATCCCAAATGTACTCTATGAATTCAATAACCCAATTTACATAAAGGCCTGTCATTCAAGAGGATGAACTGTGGCAAGGCGTCAGGCCCTAATGTGTATCTGGCAAGGTCCTCTGCCAACCAACTAGCTGGAGTGTTCAGACGAGTCCAATCTCTCATTGCTGCAGTTAGAGGTTCCATTCTGCTTCAAAAGGGCATCAGTCATCCCCGTGCCCAAGAAAAAGAAGGTGAGCTCCCTTTATGACTATTATCCAGTAGCACTCACATTATTAGGATGAAATGCTTGGAGAGATTGGTCATGGTCAGAATTAACACAGACTTAAGGACTGGACCCACTGCAATTTGACTAATGTCACAATCGCTCCACAGCAGATACAATATCACTGGCTCTCCACTCAGCTCTGGATCACCTAGAAGAGAGCAACTCGTACATACAGCTGCTCTTCATCAACTACAGCTCAGTGCTAGCTCCAAACCTTGGGCCTCTCCACTGCCTTCTGCAACTGGATCCTTGACTGGCTCATTGGGAGACCACAATCAATACAAATTGAAAACCTCCTCAATGGCACACTTCAAGGATGCCCATTGCTCTACTCGCTTACACCCATAACTGTGGGGCCAGGCACAATTCAAATGCTATCAAATGTGTCAATGACAAAGTTGTCAGCAGAATCACAGATGCCAATGAGGAAGTGAACAAGAGGGCATCTAAAAAGGTGATGTCTTTAAGCAGCCTCTTTCCTCAAAGACTCCCACCACCCAGGCCATAGGGTACAGAAGCCTGAAGACAAGCACTCAGAGGTACAGGACAACTTCTTCCCCACTGCAATCAGATTCCTGAATGGACAATGAACCCCAGGCACTGCCTGACATTTGACTTGTTTTCTTGCACTGCTTTTATTTATTTTGTAAGGCGATTTATATTATCTTTGCACTGAGATGCTGCCATAAAACAACACATTCCATGACAATAAACTCTGATTCTGTTAATCCTTTTACAAGTCTGCATTATTACTTCATTCATAGTTTTCTTTCAGTGTACCTGCTCTTTGGAGGCCTTTACTCCCTAATCCTACATTGCCCCATTCTTCGTCTTGGTATTTCTTAATATGCCCATCAAATATCTTCTGAGCCAAGATCATCTCTTGCAACAGTACTTATTTAATTTCTTGTTAGCAGAGCTGCCCCACCACATTTTCCTCTCTGACTTAAAATCAAATATCCTTAAATATTGAGTTCCTTGCTTTAATCTCCTTGCAACCATCTCTCTGTAAAGTCTATCAGATCATATCCATTTATCTTGTGTTGTTAGTTTATTGATTTTTGTTTCAGAAACTGCATTCATTTCAATATAGAGCTCTTAATTCAGTCTTTTTACCTCCTTTCCTTGAATTAACCCCACATGTTGGGTCTATTGTGGTTCAATTTGTTTCTCACCAATTGATTTTATTCATCCTGACTTTAGAAGGATTAGATGCTTAACCAATCCAACACCATTCCCTTAAGCTTGCTTACACAGACAATATGTTTGCAGACAAGAAGCAGCTTTATTAAACATGTATACAAAAAGGCAAAAGCATCCTTAATTAACTGGCTATGCATTTTGGCTTCTCTCATTCTTTTATTGTGTCAGGAGAAAAGCTATCAATTTGTCTGCATCCATTCTCAAGGGGAGCCTTATGCACCCGCCGCCCCCCACCCCATCCTGGGGGCCACAGCACACTGAAGAAAAAGCCTTGTTTTCTCTTCACCTCCTGTACATAAATATTTTTGTAATGTTTTTTGTGTTGTTGGTAGGGGAGAAGTACGAAAGAAACCAACACATGACTGCTTCATAGCGAAGGGGCCTATAAAACTTTGACAGGGACCGAAGGGGGCCAAAGCCAAAAAAAGGTTGAGAATGGCTTGTCTAAAGTAAACCAAATAAAAGATACTCTATGCATCCTTGTATGTATTTATTGCTGAAGCTGAATAGTGGTTTAAAATATGTACAACAGAAAATCATATTTCATTTTGCAGACATTAACGGAAAATAATGATTCTTCATCACTGATCTTACTAAATATTTTGGCTTATCAGGGATGCAGGAGCTCCAGGAACCTCATGGGGGCTGCTCTGGGCACCTCATGGGGGCTGCTCTGGGCACCTCATGGGGGCTGCTCTGGGCACCTCATGGGGGCTGCTCCGGGCACCTCATGCGGGCCGATCCGGGCACCTCATGGGGGCCGTTCCGGGCACCTCATTTGGGCCGCTCCAGGCACCTCATGGGGGCCACCCCAGGCACCTCCTTGTCACTGTTTTTGGTGAGCTCTTGCACCTAAAAACAATTAGCACTGCACCCCTGATTCTTATTTCTTCCATGTCCATAACATTTGTTTTAACCTTTAAAAATAATTTTCTATAAGAACTATTCGGTCATTTGTCACCCTTAAAGTGTATCTGCAATTAAGTGCATAAAGTCTTGCTTCACAGCTCAAAACATGTGTAATGGGGGATATCATTCATACACAGTCCTGCCTTTTCTTTGATGGTACTATTTTCCAGGACAGAATGGTTACTTTCTACATTAGACAGCATGTGATTACTTTGGTTGACTTTCAACCCAACAAAACTGACTGGTTAGATCTGTTTCCACTGACTACCAGGACTCAATTTTCATTTCATCTTCAGCTTCAGGCATGATTTGCTTTGGACCTTAGCCTTAAAGAGTCTCTGAATTTTAAAGCACTGGGCCATTGCCTCCAGGGACGTATCGTAGGTATGGCACATGCTCTGCTCTGGGTGCCACTTGAAAGGGGACGCCACTGAGCAGTTTTTATTAAAGTCAGACAAGCCAACCTCTGAGTAGCATCGATGTTGCTGCCACTAAATGGTCCAAACTCTGGAGCAGTAATATGTCGGTTACCATGGGAATGGGTGTAAATGCCACAATCGCCATGGAGATGGGACTCTGGCATGCGCCCAGGGGATGATGCCGCGAGCACAACTGTTAGAGTGCGGATCCAGTGGTGAGGCCCGGTCTGACCATGCCGATCGCTAACCCCCCACTTTGAGTGGTTCTGGGACTGTATTTACGAGGCGTTGGGCCTGAGCAAGCCCGAGTGCTGAGGAGCTGCTGAACCTCAACGATGGACTGCAGGAGCTCATCATCCTGCGCTTCCTCAATGACTCATCTGTTGAAGACTGGCTGTTTGTCCTGCTAGTCTTCAGGAGCAGGCCACACAGAGCCTCCTTGGGTCCAGGCAGACATTGTAATCTTACTCTGCTGAGTGTAGAAAGGAAGGACTGACTTTGGTCACATCATAGACCAATTTGCATTGGTGAAAGCAAGGAAGGTGCAGTTATAATTTTCATATAGCACCATAACTTGTTAATTAAAAGATTAATGAGCTTGATTTGTACTTTCAGTTGACATTATGGTAAAGTTATCTAAAAGATGGGTGTTAGGGAGGAGTCATGTGATGGACTAGTGGCTGGTAGGAGAATACCAGTCCTCTCCAGAAAAGAAGAAAAAAAGTGAAGTAAAAGCCAAGCCCCAGATGCACCAAACACAACAATTAAAAAATAAAGGTGTGGAGAAAATGGCACCTAAGAAAGAAAAACCAAAAACAACGGGAAGAAAAGAAGAAGAGAAAGGTGAAGGCCTTACCTGCACGATAAAACAGGGAACTGTGGTGGAAAGAGGACCCTGCTCCCCGAGGTTAATGGAGACCCCGCAGGGTCACGACCCACCGACTGCAGGACTGCAAAAATGGCTGACTGAGCCAAACGGAGGTGAGCAATTGCGCACGGCAAGGAGAACACCGATGGGAGCGAGGACCAGCTGTCAACAATGTCAACAAACTGAGACAAGCAGCTCAACAAGAAAGTCAGAAGAGACACACATACAAGGAAGAGAAATAGAAGACAAACCCAAGAGCAGACACAGAAGAAGAAGAAGAAGAACACCACCAAGTTCTGCACAGTGGAATAGGAGGTAAAAATGAATGGACAGTACATAGATTAAAAAAAAATTTCAGGAACAAATGAAAGCATTAAAAGAATGGTTGACACTAGAATTTAGTGAAATGAAAAGAAAAATGGTAAGAACAGAAGAAAAAGTGAGTAGAATAGAGCTGGTCATAACAGATGTAGGGAAAGGATTAGAAAATGTGGAAGAACGTGTAATGGCAGTAGAAATGGAAGTGAACGACTTAAAAAGAAAATTGGAAGAAAGTGACAAAAAAGTTAAAGAAACACAGGAGTTGTTAGCTCAGAAGATGGATATAATGGAAAACTATAGTAGGCGAAACAATATAAAGATAGTGGGCATTAAGGAAGATGAAGAAGGCAAAGATATGAAAGAATTTATAAAAGAATGGATCTCAAAAGTCCTGGGAATGCCAGAAATGCAGGAAGGAATGGTAATAGAAAGGGCACAGAGAACATTAGCCCCGAAACCATAGACACAACAAAAACCAAGATCAGTTTTAGTAAAATTCCTGAGATACACGACAAGAGAAAATATATTGGAGAAGGCAATGAATAAAATTAGAGAAGTCAAAAAACCACTGGAATACAAAGGTCAAAAAAAATTTTCTACCCAGACATAAATTTTGAGCTCATAAAGAAGAGGAAGGAGTTTAACGCAGCAAAATCGATCCTATGCAAAAAAGGCTATAAATTTATGTTAAGATATCCAGCGGTGCTTAAAGTAGTTATCCCAGGGGAGCAAAACAGACTGTTCTCAGATCCGGAGAAAGCACGAGAATTTGCAGAACACCTGCAAGACAGAAAGAGAGATGAAGAGATGTAACAAGAACAAAGAACAATGACAAACTACATATAAAGAAGTAAAAATAATGTATAAGTAAGAACTAACGGAGGGAAGTAAGGGAGAAGGGGGGATAAAGAGGAGGGGTTAAAAAGAAAAAGAAAAAGAGAAGAAAAGAGGGGGACCTTTGTTGCAATTTGAAGAAAAAAGTCTTTTCTGGAGGGGGTTGGGTGGGAGAGAATAACAGTCACTGAGAAATCAGTTGACACTTGCAAATGGGTTCGCAATCCGAATGGAGAGGGGAGTTGTGGTTGCCCGGCAAGGGACAGGGGCGACTCGAGGGGGGGGGGGGGGAACAACACTTGGGGTTAAGGGAATTTTAGATGTGGGAGTGGTTGAAGTATTTTATGTTTTAGAAGTGTTGTCATACAGTGCGTTCAAAAAAAGAAAACTGAGAAATGAAAATGGGGAAAAGGGGAAAGGTGGTGATGAGGAAGCAGAAATGAAATGTAAACAAAGTATGAGATGGCCATGTTGAACTATAGGACTATAAATAGTAATAGAATACATAACCAAATCAAAAGGAAGAGGCTATTAAATTTACTGAAAAAAGAAAAAAAATAGATATAACATTCATTCAGGAAACGCATCTAATGGAAGTGGAACATAATAAATTAAAGCGAGACTGGGTAGGGCACGTAACGGCAGCATCATATAATTCAAAAGCCAGAGGTGTAACTATATTAATCAATAAAAATGTACCAATCAAAATAGAGGAGGAAATAATAGATCCAGCAGGGAGATATGTAATGATAAAATGTCAGATATACTCAGAACTCTGGGATTTGGTCAATATATATGCACCTAATGAAGAGGATCAAAAGTTTATGCAAGATATTTTTTTGAAAATTGTAGATACGCAGGGGAATATATTGATAGGAGAGGACTTTAACCTTAATTTGGATTCAAAGATGGATAAAACTGGACAAAAGACTAGCAGAAAGAACAAAGTAGCCTAATTTATGGTTAAATCAATGCAGGAAATGCAACTTTTGGATATATGGAGGAGACAACACCCAAAGGAGAAGGAATACTCATATTATTCGAGTAGACATAAAACATACTCAAGGATTGACCTGTTCCTGTTGTCAGCCCATATCCAAGGGAGAGTTATGAAAATGGAATATAAAGCTAGATTGTTATCGGATCACTCACCCTGTTATTAGCAATAGGACTGGAGGACATCCCACCAGGAACATATAGATGGAGATTAAACTCCATGCTACTTAAAATACAGGATTTTAGAGAATTTATTGAGGGCCAAATTAAAATGTATTTTGAAATAAATACGGAATCAGTGAAAGACAAATTTATATTATGGGATGCAATGAAAGCCTTCATCAGAGGGCAGATAATAAGTTATGTAACTAAGATGAAAAAGGACTACAATCGGGAAATAGAAGAGCTGGAAATGGAAATAGTAAGTACAGAAAAAGAACTAGCAACAAGGGAAGATGCAAGAAAAAGAGAATTGGCGGACAAAAAAATAAAACACGAAACACTACAAACGTATAAGGTGGAGAAGAACATAATGAAAATAAAACAGAAGTATTATGAGCTAGGAGAAAAAAAACACACAAAATACTAGCTTGGCAGCTTAAAACAGAACAAGCTAAAAGAACGGTATTGGCATCAAGGAAAAAGGACAAACAAATTACATTTAACCCAACAGATATCAATGAAAACTTTAAGGAATTCTACGAGCAATTATACCGACCTGAGAACAAAGGGAAAGAAGGCAAAATAGATGAGTTTCTAGCTAAAATTGAACTACTGAAATTGCAAGAAGAGGAGCAAAACAAATTGATAAAACCATTTGAAATAGAGGAAATACAGGATATTAAAAAAGCTACCGAACAATAAAATAAAACGCCTGGGGAGGACGGACTCCCAGTAGAATTCTATAAAACATTTAAAGCGTTACTAATTCCTCCTCCCTGGAAGTAATGAACCAGATAGAAGAAACACAGAACTTGCCAGATTCATGTAAAACAGCAATAATTACAGCAATACCAAAGACGGGGAAAGATCCACTAACACCAGCATCGTATAGACTAATATCTCTACTTAACTCAGATTATAAGATAATAGCAAAACTATTAGCAAACAGATTGGCCGACTGTGTACCAAAAATAGTAAAACTAGATCAAAATGGAATTATTATGAAAAGACGAACAATGGACAATGTCTGTAAGTTCATTAACTTAATCCATGTAGTACAGGGAAATAAGACGCCAACAATGGCTATTGCTTTAGACGCAGAGAAAGCCTTTGACAGGATAGAATGGAATTATTTATTCAAAGTATTACAGAAGTTCAATAAGGGTATTACAAGGATCCAATGGCGAAGGTGACAGTAAATGGATATATATCGAAAGAATTTTAATTAAACAGGTCAACTAGGCAGGGATGTCCACTATCTTCACACTGTTCGCTTTAGCTATAGAACCCTTGGCAGAACTGATAAGAACAGAAAATAAAATAAAAGGGATAAAAATAAAAGAGAAGGAATATAAAATCAGTCTATTTGCAGATGACATCATAGTATACTTAACAGATCCAGAATTATCAGTAAAAGAATTACATAAGAAATTGAAGGAATATTGATAAATATCGGGGTACAAAACCAATGCAAATAAAACTGAGGCGATGCCAATGAATAATGCAGATTTCATAAAGTTTAAAAAAAGAATCACCATTTAAATGGCAAACACAAGCAATCCGATAACTAGGTATTAGTCTAGATAATAATCTAGGCCATCTATACAAATTAAATGATCAGCTATTAATGAAGAAATTACAAGATGACTTAGAACATTTGAAAGATTTATCACTAACACTGATAGGAAGGGTAAATTGCATGAAAATGAATATCTTCCCAAGGATACAATACCTATTTCAATCGTTACCAATTTCCTTAACAGAGAAATTCTTCAATGAACTAAAGAAAATAATAAGGAAATTCTTATGGAAAGGAGGGGAAACCGAGGATAGTGTTAGATAAATTAACAGAATGGGACAAACAAGGTGGTTTGCAGCCACCAAACTTTAAGAATTATTATAGAGCAGCACAATTAAGATATCTATCATATTTTTATCAAACAAGGGAAAAACCAGATTGGACCAGGATAGAGCTAGATAAAAAGGGGAGAAGGTACCAGAGCATATACTTTATAAGTGGGATGAAAAACTGGTGCAATATAGAAGTTCATCAGTACTGCACCATCTGCTCAACATTTGGAAGAAGATTCACGTAGAAAGGAAAAACCAAATTACCAACTACCAAAATTATTATTGTCGCAAAATCAACTAATCCCTTTTACAATAGATAACTTTTCCTTTAGAGAATGGGAGAGAAAAGGGATTAAAAGAATAGAAAATTGTTTTTTGGGAAATAACTTATTATCATTTGAACAAATGAAGTACAAATATGGAATAACTCATGGTCCAATGTTTGCATACCACCAACTGAAAACCTACTTAAAGGACAAATTGGGAAACAGACTGAGATTACCAGAGGAAGCAGCTTTGAATATGTGATTACAGACACAATGATAATTAAAAGATTTATAACAAACAAGTACATCAAGCTGCAAGAGAAAGAAAATGATAAAATAACCTATAAACCCAAACAAAAGTGGGAACAAGATCTAAACATAAAGATAAAAAATGAAATATGGGAAAAGCTATGCTCCGGAACTATGAGAAATTTAATAAACATGAGGTCACGCATGATACAATATAATTGGTCACAGGCTATATATCACGCCCCAAAAGTTAAATAAATGGGACCCAACAGTATCAGACAGATGTTTTCGCTGTAAGAAGGAAATGGAAACAAAAGTACATGTCATTTGGGCATGTGAAAAAGTGAAAAATTTTGGGAAGATAAAAAATAAAGTCACATTATTTGAACAAATTTGGGAACCGTACATGGAACACAACAGAGAGGGCCTACCGCGGACCTCCACCCCCTAAAATGACAGAATGAGAAGATGAAATGAACTGACCCAGTGTGTAAAAGTAGATGAGACAATTTTCTAGTTTATTTTAATTGTGTGATGACATTGTTTAATGGGTTTATTGTATTGTATTTGTTGAATGTTTAATGGGTTTTGAGGGGATGAGAAGGAAGGAAGTTGGGAAAAAGGGGAGAAAATGACACTGTGTATATTCAAGAGGGAAATGTTTGTGTGTATTTTGTGTGAAAAATAAAAAAATTTAAAAAAAAGATGAGTGTTGGATTTTTGGACAAGGGGCAATTGTAGTGCTTGCCATTGGTGGTATTTTCGGTAGATGCACCCCTGATTGTTGCATCAGGCAGTGAAGGATTAATACATCTCTATAAGGGTCAATGAATTTCTAGCTTGGAATCTGTGATTACATTTGGATCTTACGAAATTCTGGCATTAGATGAAGTTATTTCCCTATATATTATGTTATTAAACATCTGGTAATCATTGAAGAAGTAATTCTAATAACCTCTGTGCAATTAAGAAGACATTTTAAGCTACTAATTGTGCATGCAGTATAATTTTATCATATCCAAGGGTGCTAAATCGCTGGGTATAGAAGTGAGCACATGGATTCCAATGAACTATTTAAAAAAAAAGAGCCTGTTTTACTGATTGAGACAGCTCACAGAATCCATCCTGTCTGCAAATTATCTTAATTTTAGCATCCATCCAGCACTAATGTGCTGTTCATTGGTGCGTGAGCAGGCACCAGCTGCAGTTGGAAGCGAGCACCATTTCAACCTGGCTTCTGCTGCTTGAGACCAGCATGCACTTCCTAGAAGGGAGGTGGGCTCTGAATATTGGCAAGAGTGAAGTTGAATGGCCACTTGGTAGGGAAATCACATGACACAGGAGAGGGTGGACTCCAGAGATTTGTTTGGGCACATTCCAGTAGTCTTTCCTAGAGGAGGTAAAGATGGGGGGGGGGGGGGGGGCGGGTGGGGGGGCCAAGAGGCACCAGATTGAAGCTGGAAAGTCACTGTAGGAAACAAGCATCTGGGGGAAATCCACACAGGTCATGGGGAAAACATATAAACTCCTTGCAGACAGTGCTGGATTCAAAACTGGGCTGCTGGCAATTTAATACTGTCAAGCAAACTGCTATGTCAATCATGCGGCACTCTTTCATTTAGTTCTGTCAATGATAATACTCAGTTAAGGACTCAACTGAAGTATTGACCAACTCCCTTTCTACCATGGATGCTGCCTGACCTGTTGATGTCCTCCGGCAACTCATTGAATGGGAAGTGTATGGTATGTGAACATCCTGTCGCGGCAGTAGATTAAACGACATGATAGCCAACTTGGTCTATTATCTTACCTTGGAATATTAGAAAAGGGAATTTTGTTTCACTTTCACTGCTTTTCATTCTAATTTCACAGATCACTATTATCCTTTCATGGTATATGAGCACAAAAAAAGGCAAAACTTTACTATCTGGCCAACGTCACTTAAATTCCTATTCACTGCAGCATGGCTGGCAAGTTCCACTTTACTCATCTTCCTTCCATTTATATTGATGTACCGACCTCTGACAAGTTATACCATCGTCTAAGTGGTTATACCATCGTCTAAGTGAATTTTTGTTTCACATAGTTCATGCATACAGAGTCCTTTTCTATTTTTTCAAATTGGTTTCATGCTCTTTGCCATGATCTTACTTTGCTTTCAAGTAAACGGTTGATGGAAATCCCTTGATATCACACAATGACAAGTAGAGATTCTGCATCTCGAGTTCTGCTAATGCTTTGCGCTTCAACTATTCTAAACTCCTGAGGTAGTTCTAGAGCCTTTTGTTAATGACCCGAGCCTTGCTTTGATCAATGTCTCCATTATTTGCTTGACATTTATTTTCTTCTCACTAAGCAGCCTTTCTTTGAGTCTCAGAATTCCACAGAGTTTGTGATTTTCTCTTATAATCCTTGAATTGTTCAACAATACATCAGAATTCTGCAAGCAGAGTAAAATAGTTGCCTCTTCAAGTCAAGCCACCTTTATTTATCGTTCCTCCCATGTTCACACAGTAAAGACGAGATAGCATTTCTTCAGGACAACAGAGCATATTTACAAAATAAAAGTTAGTTGAAATATTAAGACATATTCAGTAAAAGTCCACGGTACAATCTCCACATATGTTCTAGGAATTCAGGAGCCTGATGGCTTGGGGGAAAAATTTGCCCAATCTGGATATAATGAACTGAGAACCTCCTACCAGATGGCAGAAGAAGAACCATTTACATGAGAGGTGTATGGAGTCCTTCACAATGTTTATTGCCTTTTGCCTACATTGAGTGCAATAGATGTCCATCATAGTTGGAAGAGAGAGCCCAACAATCTGGCACTGATTCTGGCTGCTAAATATGTACCAGTGAGCCACAAGCCCACATAGTATTAAACTAACTGAATCAACTCTTAATGTCTTTTCTGGTAGTTGGCAAGTCAATAAGATTTTTGGCATCAACTTGGACTTCTTCCTTCCTGAAATGTCACTTGCAGTGAAAAAGTAATCCATCCTTTCGGCATGTTCAATTAATGACTCAAATGAAATATTGAAAGAATCTGAGGCACCAAACCTGATGTGAGTATAAAAGACCAAATCAATGAAATTTAACTCTGCCTCAGTGAATCATCCTGCTTTCCAGCTCCATCAAAAGAACTTTGTCTTACAAGTATTCTTGTTAGTACTGGTTGGCAATAAAGATAAAAATATTCATCGCGAATGACATATGACAGAGAGTCAACATTACTCTCTGGAGATCAACCATATTCATTTCCAACGTATCCAGTCAAGGCCATTGACAACAATCAGATCGCATCATAGGTTCTATAAAGATTTTCACACTAGTGACACCTCTATGTGCTGCCATTACGCACAAAGGAACATTGCTGTGAAGCTACGGTACTTTATTTGCTCATCTCAAATGAACACGAGGATTTTGTTGAAAGAGACAATGGAATTGTTTATTATATGAGAGCAGTGTGGCTTTAGCCTAATATTAATATAAAAATGCATGAAAGAATAAGTCCATCTGATTAGGTTCCTGCATCACATTTTTCAAAGAAATGTAACTAATGTGTAATTGTACCATCTGCAGATGTTTAATGAAATCTGTTTAAAGCACATTAATAGGGTTCCAGTTGAATATGTATTGAAGAGACAGCAGTTGGGCATAATAAACCCTAAGCAAATGTCATCCGCTATAATACGAACATAGGAACATAGGAAGTAGGAACAGGAGTAGTCCAAAAATGGCCCATCGAGCCTGCTCCGCCATTCAATACGATCATGGCTGATCTAATTTATGTCCTAACTCCACTTACCTGCCTTCTCCACATATCCCCTAATTCCTCTATCATGTAAAAATTTATCTAACCGAATTTTAAATATGTTTAATGAAGCAGCCTCAACCACTTCCCTGGTTAGAGAATTCCAAACATTCACTACTCTCTGGGAAAAACTATTTTTCCTCATCTCTGTCCTAAATCTACTCCCCCGAATCTTGAGACTGTGTCCTCTGGTTTTAGTTTCCCCGGCCAGCTCAAAAAACCTTCCTCCATCTATCCTATCCATACCCTTCATAATCTTATATGTTTCTATAAAATCTCCTCTCATTCTTCTGAACTCGAGCGAATACAATCCTAAAATTAATCTCATTACACTATGTATAAATAGTCCATTGATGAGCTAATAGTGACTGAAAATATTATTTTTGTGTTGGCTTCACAACACACGTGTAATAAATCCATATTTTGCTCAATCCATTTTTGTAAGTTCATGCCACTTGCAGATTCTTCTCATGGTTGTTAGAAACATAACATCATGTGATGAAAGGTGGGCATTTATATACCTGGTGATATCCTTCCTTACACTTAGCTGCTTGCACCTGTTTCCCTTGTATTGATGAGGACTCAAAATTATCCCTTCCAGAAATGACTTTGCAAAGAAGGATTAATCTCTCTCTCTCTCTCTCTCTCTCTCTGTCTCTCTCTCTCTCTCTCTCTCTCTCTCCCCCTCTCTGTCTCCCTCTAATGTGGAATATTCAATAATATGATTTACAGTAATTGATAGTATATTCTGAATAAATCACTTGTTGTTTGGAAATTTAGTTTTCTTTTCAATTGAAAACTATTGAGGTAGTGAGACAATGCTGAATGATTACTTGCATTTAATAACAAGATACGTTATTGTTTACTCAGAAAGAAACAATTCAGAAAATAAATCTAGAGGCATTGTGAACAGACGAACATAATTCATGTTTTTCAAACAAAAGCAGATGCTTACTGATTTGGGATCGACTTGATTCCTTCCTGGTTGGAAATACTAGATTCCGCTTCTATAAGTTGGTACCTGTACTGTTGACTTACCTTGTAGAAAGTGAAGCTGCCACCACGTGGTACTTTATTTAAAAGTTACAGACAATGATAACTTCCCAGAATCTTCTGATATGATTTCAAATTGTGCACATTTGTGGGAAGTTTTGGGTGTCATTTGAATTACAGTTTTACGATTAATACAGGTTCAACAAGTCGATGATATGAGCACCATTTAAATGTCTTATATTTTGCAGCTGAAAATGAAAATGGGTGCAACAATTTATATTAATCATTATCCTTACAAATGTTTTGCTGAAAACAATAACGGTATAAAATGCCTGATGACTTGGAAGAAATGCCACAGTTGCATTAGTTGTGCATAGTAGCAAGTTTTTAAAAATCAATCAATGCCATTGAAATTAATTGATCACTTCTTTGGTTTTGAATATTCTTTAATGAATGGAAAAGATCCATAAACAATTTCGACCACGTGTGGCCAAGCTAAGGCCCAGGGTGAATTTTAAAAATAAACTGGAATATAGCCCTTGAGAACAGTCTCCAATAAATAACACTGCATGCATATTGCACTAGATGTCACTGCCATTTGGAAGAATGACTTGGCTACCATTGCGCTTCTTAGTTTCAACACTAGATGTTGCTACCATTTTGATCAACTACTAAACCGACTGTTGCATTGTTATTCATCAATGAAAATGGTTACTTCAGTTAAAAAATTTTTTCACCTCACTTGATTAAACATGGTGGAACCTAAAAGATGGAAAATAGCAAGGGAGAGCTGAAAATTTCAGACACGGCAGGAAAATGAATACTTTTTCACAGAAGTCAAGGGGAGGTATGTTTGTTTGATTAGCAAGAAATCTGTTATCCTTAACAGATTATCTTTAATAACCTATCTACAGATTGACACATGACATCATAATCATTAAGGTGGACCCTTGGGCCATGAACTGTATTCACTGAGAGTTGTGGAGGGATGTTGGAGATGGCCTGGTCCCTTGATCTTTTCTCTTGTTCTTATTTCGCATCCAGCTTTTATTTTGCCTGCTTTTCGAATGAGAGTCTTAAAGAGTTTTATTGTATTCATTTAAATTACTGTACATTTAAGAGAAGCAGATGAAGAAATGCCTATTGTAATATGTGAGCACATCAATAAGCTACTTTAATGTCAACAGTTAAACGGTTCAGTAGTGATAGAAAATGAATTGTTGATGGCACAGGGGTTTTCTTGTCTAAAAACACCATTTTTTTTCTTGCAGTGTAGCTGGTTGAAAACTGCCGGGCTCAATATTATTTGGCCTGTGACTCCTTTTATTTTTCTGTCTTTAGCCCACAACCAAAAATGTTTGGCTACCCCTTATTGGGACAATTGAAATTAGCCTTATTGTGATTTGAAGTTCTCGGGAGACTCCATAGAATATGTGCTCAAAAATAATATTGTTTTCAAACCAGTTTTATTGGGTGATTCTATCTAGATTTATTCTCCATTTAAAATGTTAGTTCCTCATCTGACATTTAAGTGCCAGAAAATAATTCTAAACAGAACTATTACCAAAGTAGCATTTGAAATAAGTGGTATTAAATGTTTCATCAATGAAATAAATGTAAGCGACAGAAAGATTTTGTTTTAATCATTGTTGGGACCTCCTGCACTTTGCTCTGTAGGTCCACTGTGATTTAAACTGCAACTTTTCAATTGTGACATTTAATCTCTGGTTATAAATCACTAAGTCTACTGTTCCTGAAATGAAAAACAACCATCTTTGAATTAAAGATGAAATGTATAGTGGAGTTCTGAGCCATCAATCATAAAAAAATTGATAAAATGGTTAGGGTAGAATTTGTGCTGAAGCCTTGAGGCGATTGTAGTTACATCGGAGTTTGATATTTCCCCAGAATTTTGGGTGACATTTGAAAGTAAAATGATTAACTCTTGTGAGACTTTACAATCCTTTAAACCATCTTTTCAAGCTATTTTGTTAGCTCGAACAAATGAATGATGGTCCTGAAAATAACAAATAATTTCATGGTCTATATTATTGTAGATTAATCATTATGAATATTGGTAGATTTAACCAATTGCATTCCAATTATATTATTTAAATAGATCTATTCCTCAGGTCCTCATCAGAGACAAAAATAAATTAACTATTGCAGCAGATTTAGGTTATTGTCAACATTTTCTCATTCACTATACTTTTTACATACAGTACAACTCCGATTATCTAAAATCCTCAGTTTTGGATCGGGAAGTGACGTCTGTGGCTCAAAAAAAATGTTCATATAATTGAGGATTTCTGAAATCCTCAATTTATCCGAAAAATTTCGAAGCTGAAATAATGTAAAATTTTTGGATAAGTGAGGATGTCCAAAACAATCAGAAATCCTCAGTTATCCAATTGTTTTTTTGGAGTTGAACTGATGTCACAGGTTGAAAAAACAAACGTGAAATTTTGGAAAAATCTCTGAGTAGAATTTTGAGTTTTTGGTGTTGGATTTGTCTTATTTTGTTCATTTTTTTTTGGTGAGAATCAAACATTATTTCATGCTTAAAAAGCTTTCCCTTGTTCGTTTTTTAAACCTTTACAAGTGACTTGCTGTTGCTACGGGTTTTTTAAAAAAAAGACCAGTTCTCTGAAAAATTGTTTATCCGTAAAAGATCCGGTCCTGACCATTTCAGATAATCGGTTTTGTGAAATAAAAGTTGACACTCTCATCAGTGATCTGTGTGAAATTCAATGAAGGGCACATACCACAAGTAAAACCAAGTGAATTTGAATCTTTTCCTTGTTGCACAAAAAAAACTTAACAATAACATACACACTAATCCCAATTCTAAATTTATTCTTCGAAACCACTTAACAGCCACAGGACAGTGACAACTCCCACCATTCCCTGCAAAAACCATTCACTTACTACGGGATGAATAATGTAGTAAGTCAGTTGCCCAAAGAAGGGTCAACAGGACCTTTAGGAAGAAATTAATTTTCAAGGGTAACTACAGTACAAGTTGGAAGGATCAGATTGGCAAGGTCTCTTTACAAAAGATATTTGCATTTATTCAACATTTGTTTCCTGTATTCATCCTTCAATTTATTAAAGTATTTGAATTCAGGTTTACAATTTGCATTAGTGGCATTTAAACAACTGAGGATTTAGTTTTTAATTCATTTTTCAGAACAAGTAAAATTTAATAAGTGTAGCGTAGATAAAAGCTCACACTTGACTGGAGGGAGATCTAATGCTTTTATTAGCTTAGCACATAGGTAGGGTTCACGAACAGGCTTCAGAGGGTTTAGGTGGGAAACCGGGTTTATATGCAGGCCCCAGGGAGAGGAGCGGGGTGGCGGGGCCAGTTGTCAGTATAGCACACTTCTAGGGAATCCCAGTTCACTACAATAAGTAGATAATACATCAGTCATCTTTCCAAGAAGAATCCCAAGTCACTCCCTTTGGTATAAAGGAAATACAGTAATCTTTATAAACATTGGAAATAATGCTGTACGCACTGATGCAGGTATAATTTTTCATGGCCGATTAAAATCAGCGCAGAAATTCAAATCTCCTGTAGACTTTTGGGGGTCAAAAAATTCTTTAATATATATAACTGTTGCATTATTTTACTGGGAGTTGGAACATGTGAAAATAAATTTGTCAGTCCAAACAAGATACCAACTCATCTCAAAACTTCTCCAGAGGATTTGCACAAAAAGTACTGAATTTTCCTAATGGGAACATGTAGAGTAATGGCGGAAAAGTGAAAGATAATTAGTAGATATTCATGGAACTTAATAAGAGAATGTTTTTAGCAATAATTTTCGTAAGTTTAAACAAAATAATAGTGCCTCATAGGTTGGGACAAGATTATAGGCTGAAGGGCCTGTACGACGTTGTCATGTTCTGTTCCTAACTGTTGATCATCATTGACTTTCAGAGTTCTGCCAAATTAATGGACATCTACTCACAAACTTTAATTCTTTTCCAATATTAATTTTAATTTTTAATTTGTATGTTTCATTTTGGCAAGTATAGAGTTCTGATGACACATCTTCCATTTCCAATCAAAAGGGAATTCCTGAGATCATGGTGTAATTTTGTATACCTGAGTTTAGTTTCTCCCTGACAAACTACAGGGAAATGTTCCAGATCAAATCTGGTTCATTGCACTTAATCACAGTAACAATTGTAGCAAAATGTATGTGAACTAGCAGGTGTGAGTGTTAATATCCCCTTTGCGGACACAAACCCCCTTTATTGCTTTATGAAAGCTAACATTTCCTTCACATGATTTAGCTGAGAGTTTTTCTTATTTTAGACGTAGAGCACGATAACAGGCCATTTCGGCCCATGTGTCCATGCCATTCAATTTACATCAAATTAACCTACACCCCTCCCCCAGTACCTGTTGAACAGTGGGAGGAAACCAGAGCCCACGGGGAAAACTCAAGCAGACGCAGGGAGAACATCCAACCTCCTGTAAGGATTTGAACCCCAGTCCCGATCGCTGGCTGTAAGGAAAATCCCCCTTTTACAAATATAGATCACTGTCTTCTACTAAAATGAGGGCCAGACTTGTTTCTCTTTGAACCTGTTGGACGTATTATCCTCATCAGAGGGAGAAGCACAGACCAACAGACAAAGGAGATCATTGGACACCTCAGAGGAAGGGCGGGAATTGAAGGGATGGGACTAATAACCCAAAGCTGAAGGAAAGGATATAGAGGGAAAAGGAAAGAGAGTGATACAGAGGAAAGGAGAAATAAGAATAGATGGGGGTGGTTTCTATTACAGTGAAGTCAAGGATGACCACAGTGGGAGCACCGGATGCAGTAGAAGACCCTGTCAGATTCACTTGGCAGGTCTGTTTGGGGCCCTGAATGGTGGTGTGGGAGTATGCAGCATTTCCTGTGGTCACAAGGATAGGTGCCAAAGGAGCAATTGATTGGAAAAGTGGAGTGGACGAGGGCATCAGGGAAATAATGGTCCCTGTGGAAGGTGGAGAGGGGAGAAATGTCTGCTGGTGGGATCATGTAGTAGGTGGCGGAGATGGTGGAGGATGATATATTGGTTGTGGAGGCTAATGGGCTGGTAGGTGAGGACAAGGGGACTCCTGTTATTGTGCATGGCAGTGGAGGGGGCCAGGGCAGATGTCTGGGAAATAGAGGTATGCAGGTGAGAGCCAAGTTGATGATATTAGAGGGGAAGCCATGTTTTTTAAAGACATCTCAGATGATCTGGCATGGAAGCGCTCACGGAAGCAGAGGCAGCAGAGATATATGCTCTGCAATTTCCACCACCTGGTTCGTGACCCCACCATCTTCCCCTCTTCGCCTTCTGCAGAGATCACTACCTCTGTGGCTCCCTCGTGAATTCCTTCCTTCCCACCAAGTGCCTACCCTTGTGACCACAGAAAGTGGTACACTTGCACTCACATCTTCTCCCTAACCACCATTTGGGGCCT
The DNA here is from genome assembly GCF_036971445.1 of Narcine bancroftii. Lineage (NCBI taxonomy): Eukaryota > Metazoa > Chordata > Chondrichthyes > Torpediniformes > Narcinidae > Narcine > Narcine bancroftii. The sequence goes on from NC_091474.1 coordinate 3,400,589, forward strand.
CAAACGATCTTTATAAGTCAAGCAACAGGTCACTTTTGAATCTGCAAGGATAATCTTCTGCTCTTGGTGCTCCCACTGTGGTCTCCTCTACATCAAAGAGACTGGATGCAGACTGGGAGATCACTTTGTTGAGCGCCTCAGCTCTGTCTGCCACAATAGCGGTAATCTCCCAGTGACAACCCATTTCAATTCCCTGCCTTATTCCTATGCTGACCTGTCTGCCCATGATCTCATGCACAGATGCTTCAGCATGTAATCTTATTCTTTGGAATGTGCCAGCCGACAACATTCAGCCATGAACATCTTGCTCTGGAAGATCAAGTTTCCGGTGGACCAAAGTGCATTTTTCACTGACTTGATGTCTTTCACAACAGTAGGCATTTTCCCTGCAATTATTCCTTGCTGTAGCACAATTTTGCCATTTGTTGGCAAAATAAATAATCCAACTCACAAGCTCTTATCTCATGATCAATGAATATTTCAGAATCTCAATCAGATTTATTGTCATGAATGTGGGTCACAAAACTTCTTGTTTTGCTGCAGCGAGATAGTACACTACAGATGGAAGCTACATTTCGGTGCCATAGATAGAATATTTAAAAATAAATATTGAATGGAAAACATGAAGAAATGTCCACAGTTCATTTACACATCCGATACCAGAAGGGGTGTTTGTAAAGGTGGTGTACTTCCTTCCTGATGGTAGCTGTCTTGGGTAAACTTATACCTCTCATTTTGTTCGTTTTAGATTGGTCACAGTGTTTGAGCTACCGAAAGAAAATAGACACACACGCCGAGAGCAGTTCAGTTTATACAAGGCTTTATTACTAAATCTAAAGCTGAATTCACACTACAATATGCAAGCCCATCCCAATTATACTTATCGACACCTGGACTGGTCCCAACTGCCGAAGTGAGGCAACAACAGCGCACTTGTAGTAGGTTGTCGGGTGCCGGTAGCAGCCTCTCCACCTCCATCGACCGGGACGTTAGCTGGACTCTTGAAGTTCTTCTTCTTGCTGAGAGATGTTGCCACCTCTTGGAGAGTCTCAAACTTCAGCAGTGGGACCATGGGTTATATTACCCAAAAGTTGTTTACTTCAGATCTTATCTCTTTGAACAAATGATTTAATTATCTTCAAGGTCTCCTGACAGTCTGCGACCAACAAAAGAAAACTGCATCTCTGGGTCTCATGGTGGAAGTTGAATAATGTCTTCTGATTCATATGCATCCCTGGACCCCATAGTGTAAATTAGATAATGTCTTCTGATACAACTGGCATCCTGGGCCTCATGGTGTAAATTAGATAATGTCTTCTGATTCTGAAAAACAAGCAGGTTCTCAGCCTTGCAGCTGCAGAAGTAAAAAACACAGTTTAAATCTTCCATGAAAGACCCCAACAATGAAGACGCTGTTTACATCCGGTACCGCACGGATGGCAGTCTCTTCAATCTGAGGCGCCTGCAAGCTCACACCAAGACACAAGAGAAACTTGTCCGTGAACTACTCTTTGCAGATGATGCCGCTTTAGTTGCCCATTCAGAGCCAGCTCTTCAGCGCTTGACGTCCTGCTTTGCGGAAACTGCCAAAATGTTTGGCCTGGAAGTCAGCCTGAAGAAAACTGAGGTCCTCCATCAGCCAGCTCCCCACCATGACTACCAGCCCCCCCACATCTCCATCGGGCACACAAAACTCAAAACGGTCAACCAGTTTACCTATCTCGGCTGCACCATTTCATCAGATGCAAGGATCGACAATGAGATAGACAACAGACTCGCCAAGGCAAATAGCGCCTTTGGAAGACTACACAAAAGAGTCTGGAAAAACAACCAACTGAAAAACCTCACAAAGATAAGCGTATACAGAGCCGTTGTCATACCCACACTCCTGTTCGGCTCCGAATCATGGGTCCTCTACCGGCACCACCTACGGCTCCTAGAACGCTTCCACCAGCGTTGTCTCCGCTCCATCCTCAACATCCATTGGAGCGCTCACACCCCTAACGTCGAGGTACTCGAGATGGCAGAGGTCGACAGCATCGAGTCCACGCTGCTGAAGATCCAGCTGCGCTGGATGGGTCACGTCTCCAGAATGGAGGACCATCGCCTTCCCAAGATCGTATTATATGGCGAGCTCTCCACTGGCCACCGTGACAGAGGTGCACCAAAGAAAAGGTACAAGGACTGCCTAAAGAAATCTCTTGGTGCCTGCCACATTGACCACCGCCAGTGGGCTGATAACGCCTCAAACCGTGCATCTTGGCGCCTCACAGTTTGGCGGGCAGCAGCCTCCTTTGAAGAAGACCGCAGAGCCCACCTCACTGACAAAAGGCAAAGGAGGAAAAACCCAACACCCAACCCCAACCAACCAATTTTCCCTTGCAACCGCTGCAATCGTGTCTGCCTGTCCCGCATCGGACTGGTCAGCCACAAACGAGCCTGCAGCTGACGTGGACTTTTTACCCCCTCCATAAATCTTCGTCCGCGAAGCCAAGCCAAAGACAGTAGCAAAGGGCATGACTTGGGGGTGAGGGACCTTGATGATAGAGACTGCTTTTTTTGAAACACCACCTCTTAAAGCTGTTCTCAAAAGAGTGGAGGCTAATATCCATGATGGCACTGGCTGAGTTAACAGTGTACGACCATCACTTTTAACAACTCTAGCCTTTTCCTGTCTTTTGCATTGGCCCCTCCATACTCATCAGAATGATCACCTGTGGAAATTTGCAAGTCTTTGGTGACATACCAAATCTCCTCCAACCCTTAATGAAATATAGCCACTGGCGAGCCGCCTTCATGATTTCATCAATATGATGCCCCAAGATAGATCTTCAGAAATATTGGCACCCAGGAATTTGAATTTCTTTAACCTCTTCACTGCTTATCCCTCATTGATGACTGGCTTGTGTTCTCTTGATATCCCTTTCCTGAAGCCCACAATCAATTCCTTAGTTTTCTAATATTGAATGCAAGGTTTTTATTGTGTCACCCATTCCACTTGCTGAACTATCTCACAACTGTATGCTTCCTCATTAGACTGTCTGTGATTTGTCAATGGCAAATTTGTAGATGGCATTTGAAGTGTGCCGAGCCTCACAGTCAAACATTTCCAGTTTTTTTAAAAAATGGCTGGCATTTGTTTCAAGAGAATACTTTGCAGATAACATTGAATCTCAATATAAATGACCTTAGCCTGTCGAACATCAGCAGGTGACCTTCGCACAGCAAGAACAATATTAAATGAAGACTCCGCCACAAATGGTTTTGAATTTTCAATCAATGGAGAAGCAGGAATTTGCTGTCATTGGATCCCATGCTAATTTTTATCAATTGTGATGTTAGATGTAAGAAAGAATGGCAAAATTTAGCTCTATCTTTAAAAGTAATTAGAATGCTACTTTGGACCTCTTTGGTGGACAATGGATTTTAAACTGTGAGCTCATTGGCTTCATTTGAGCAGGGAAATTTTGAAAAAAAACATTTATTTAATAATTTGCTGTATTCTCTCATAACCATCCGACCAAATTATACTTTTTTCATGCTTTGGCTATTTTCACACAACAATAAGTAGAAATTAATATGGGATAAAAATAGTTTTGGTCAGACCATTAAAATTTTCATGTGTAGATAAATCATGGATTTGTTTTATTTATAAATCTACATTTTTATAATTATCCTCATATTTTAATAAATTGAATTACCAGATCTATTGAGCTGTGTATTGACAATAATTGATTTAGTTAACACAGAAATAGACAGAGGACATTTCAACATTGACGGATGGTGATAGTTGTCAAACGAGGCTTGAAGCCTGGAGGATTCTTGTAACAATGCACCTGATTTCCCTGACAGTATTGTGCATTTTACAGAAGGCTTACCTGATTTTAAAGGATTCTTGAACATATTTATTCTTCTTTGGCTTGGCTTCGCGGACGAAGATTTATGGAGGGGTAATGTCCACGTCAGCTGCAGGCTCATTTGTGGCTGACAAGTCCGATGCGGGACAGGCAGACACGGTTGCAGCGGTTGCAAGGGAAAATTGGTGGGTTGGGGTTGGGTGTTGGGTTTTTCCTCCTTTGTCTTTTGTCAGTGAGGTGGGCTCTGCGGTCTTCTTCCAAGGAGGTTGCTGCCCGCCGAACTGTGAGGCGCCAAGATGCACGGTTTGAGGCGAGATCAGCCCACTGGCGGTGGTCAATGTGGCGGGCACCAAGAGATTTCTTTAGGCAGTCCTTGTACCTCTTCTTTGCTGCACCTCTGTCTCGGTGGCCAGTGGAGAGCTCGCCACATAACACGATCTTGGGAAGGCGATAACAAAGCTACATAGAACTCGGGTCTTTTAAATTTGTACATATTTAATTTTAAAGGAAATCAAATTTGCTGAAAGGTCATTTCTTCATTTCCATTGAGAAATTAAGGGCATTTATAATTCTGGGAATATTTTAAATGTCATTCCAATATTTCTTTTAAATTAAATTTCAAATGTTAAACTTTTACATTTTTAAAAAATTTAGATCTATGGCATGGTACCAGGGCCTTTCAGCCCACGATTCCATACCGACCTATTACACTCACCTACAACCCCCAGTACATTTTGAACAGTGGGAGGAAACCACGTAGACATGGGGAGAATGTATAACCTCCTTACAGAGAGAACCTGGGAACTGGCACTGTTATATCATTGCGCTTACCGCTCTCGGACTGTGCTGCCCCATTTATTATCGAAATTCGATTGGCCAAGCTGATTAAGTCAAGCAGCGTATGAAAAAAAGTTTAAACTTAATTTTCAAAAAAGTGTTGAGCATCTCTATTCCTCTAATATTCATTTAGCAAACATGCAAAAGTATACTTTCATATTCCATGTTTAATTAGAGCTGAGAATAGGGTGTGTGAGGTTCATTTGAAGTTTTACATCGCAATCTATCAATATAAATAGCAACTAATGGTGATATATCTGATAGGGCCAGAAGTCAGACACAAGGAGCAGAGGAGTGACTTTTGTGTGCCCCAAATGACTTGAAATGATGCACTAATATTTTCTTCTATGACTTTGTTTCATGAGATCGTCAACAACACATAGCTAATTCCATTGTTTGTTGCTCTAGAGCATAAGAATGGGGGGCATTTTTCTCAGTGGCTCATCAACTCCAATAATCTGTGCTAATTAAAATTTGTGGCTGGAATAGATAGTGGATTCACTTTTCATGAAGTTTGATGAGTTTGATTCAGATTTTCTTCCACAAGAGATGGAGTGGTTGAAAGGACAATAGGAACAGCAAGCTGCTGGTTTGTTGGGAGGTGCTCACCTTTGTTGGTTAATACTGGGCTTCAATGCGTGAACTGTGTTCTCCCTACCGTATCAAATGTTCTTTCTCCAGTGATGGTGAATTGGGGAGTTCCAAGGTCACTGGGGATATTGCATCTTCACAAGGTTACGAGCCCAAAGGACTTCAAAACCCAGCCGCAATAGACATTCACCAAGACAAGTAGTTACTTGAACAAAAGTTGTTTTTAATTATCTTTAAACATGAAAACAGAATCAAACTTTAACTTATCTCTATACTTAACAAACCCAAATTAACCCCCTTCTAATTCTAAGCACACGTGTATGTAATGTGTGTGTAAATTTAAGAAAAGTTCTTTGGTTCACAGTTCAATCTTACTTCTCCTTCTTCCAAGTTCTCTGGATGCAGGCAATTCTTATACTGTGCACAGAATTTAACATGTATAAAATTCACCAGGCTTTGAGGCTTGAAAGGTAAATGTTTGCCGCTCAGGAAGGTTCTTGTAGGGTTTGCAGAGAGGGATGTGTTGTTCCAGGATTACCACCATTAGTCACCTCAATGTCTCGCTAATGAAACTTGCCCCATCAGGGTTCTCCAGATGGCAACTTCTTTCTTTCAGGCCACCACAGAGCTCCTTTCTGTTCCTCCTATTCCAAGAGAGACATCAGACAGATAGCACTCCCAGCCATCCACTGCTCTGGAGCTTTTCATCAGTTTCAACCAGCTCTTCCTGGCTTGCACTGTTCAGCTGCTTTCAGTGTCACACACATTAGCTGAGAGGGCTTCTTGAACTATTCCCTCTCTCTATAACCGAGATGGCCAGAAAGTCCATGTGACTCACTTGTAAAAAAAACCCCACCTTCTTTAGCAAACAATAGGAGTTCTCCCCCTTGGTCAAGCTATTGTCTTAGGAGTGACCCTTCTGTGAGCACTTTGGAGAAAGGCCAGAAGCCTTGTAGTTATCCAACCAACCAGCCTGTCTCCAATTCCAAACATAGTCTATTCATTTCATGATATCATTTCAATTAGCACCTACTTGTGAAATGTGCATAAAAGTCTCCAAAGATCCTGCAATATTACTGAATATGAATTCTTCAGTATTTCAAATAAGATCTGTTTTAAAATGTGTAACCTACTCTAATTTTTACCAAATTCCGTCCAATATTTATCCATTACACAAGGAAATTTAGGGGAGCATTATTTTGTCCACCCAATGATCCAGATCAGTGGCCACTTCCAAGAAAAATAACAGGAATCCCATTCTACAGTGCAGGTCTACAAGTCTTGGTGATTCTGGTAGAGAAGAGCAGAGAGGTCCAATACCCAGTTGGTGCAACACATCGAGAAGCTGGAGGATGAAGAAGCAATTGAGAAAACATAGAATTATCTTCAGGATATACAGTTTTAATAACCCTGCAGGCATTGGCCAGATCATTGAATAAATCATCAAATTTCAACTTCAAAAATTTCAATGTCAGCCTCGCACAGAATGATAAAGGTAAAGGTTCCATTATTTTCATTTAATACTCTATTTTTAGAATATAACATACATGAAATTTTTAAACTTTGTCTGCGTAAGGAAGACTTGTCCAGTGCCCCTCACAGAAAATGAATTCAACACGAGATATTTTCAGAGGTTGTTTACATTCTGTGCAGTCATTTTCTCCATAGAACGGATGCCATTTATTGGATTAAAGAAAAAAATCACCTTCTGGACTAAGTCCAGATCTGGTCCTTGAAGTTCCCTGACAACCTCCTGGCAGCAAAAAAACTGAGCAAAAAGATCCAACTCAGCTGAGCCATACTTCCCATTTATCAGAAGAACGGTGTTTCTGAGCCTGGCGACAGGCATGAGATGCCAAGATTCATTTTCGCAGATTTCAAGAAAAGTTCCAGGGTCTTCCCCAGATCAGCTCTTTGTGCATAGTTTGCCTATTTAAAACAAGTGCTGAGAGGCCTCCACTTGTTCCAGACATCAGTTTTTACACCTGACCCATGGAAAAGTCCTATTTGCTGCTCTTTTGTACATTCTGCTTCATTGTCTACCGCAGGGGTTTTTATTTTGCACAGGAAAATTCTTTCACTAATATCTCCTACATTTATTATTCAGACTACGATTCCTTATTCACTAATATTGTGACTGTGCATCTTCCTTCTGTCAGCTACTAACATCGTCACAGCTTGACCACTGTGCCAAAGAAATTCCAAAATAAATCCTCCCACATAATCTGCAAACCCTTGATGCTAGACTTCTGGGACTTTCCTTCCAAATTTCCTTGTGCGTTCTGATTTCCAATGACTGCGACATGATTGCTGGAAGGCTGCTTGCCCATAGTGGGAAAACTCTTCAAATTAAAACAAAAGTTTTGTGAAATCTTAATAGGAACAAACAAAAAACAGAGCATCTTACACAGCCATTGGACTTGATGTACAGTATTGCTTAGCACCTCTGCAACTTTAACGAGCAAATGGAGCCAGAAACCATTGAAGTATAAATTAAACCATCATATGGCAGTTCAATATTTACTCTCATCTGATTTATTAGGTACCCTGAAAACCTGGAAAATTACAGCCCAAAACTACATTTGGACATTCTAAACAAAACTTAAGCTTTGCAATGCACAGTTATATAGGGTGTGATTGGATGAGGTTATACAGTTTTACAGGATGCGATTGGATGAAGTTATACAGTTATATAGGGTGTGAATGGATGAAGTTGTACAGTTACACAGTTATACAGGATGTGATTGGATGAAGTTATACAATTATACAGGGTGTGATTGGATGAAGTTGTACAGTTACACAGTTATACAGGGTGCGATTGGATGAAGTTATACAGGGTGTGATTGGATGAAGTTATACAATTATACAGGGTGCGATTGGATGAAGTTATATAGTTATAGAGGGTGTGATTGGATGAAGTTACACAGTTATACAGGGTGTGATTGGATGAAGTTACACAGTTATACAGGGTGTGATTAGATGAAGTGAGGAACAGGATAGATTTGTGCTTGCCTCTATAGGAAGCAGAGTTGCAAAGGTGGACAAGGCTAATCAGCAGCGTAAACCTTGCTCATAGAGTTGATCATTGAAGTTATGTAGAGCTTGGGCTAAATATTATAACCTTTACAAGTTCTGATATATGATTAAGAATAACTCATGAGTTGCTTATCTGAGGCAGATGGAGGCAGGAAGTGTGAGGTGAGGCATTATTGACAACATGCAAATCCTGCCATCCTCCAAATAGCTTACATTTTCACATCTTAAATGAGATGTTGAAATTGTGTGATTTGTAGTCACACTCTTCTGTGTCATTACTGCCAGTAGACGTAGTTTTCTGTGATCAATGTTTATTCATTTGCATCTTTCAAATAGCTTGCAAAAAACGATTGGATCTCAATGGTACAAATTCTTGATCGTGTTGATACCTTTTGCCATGACTGGAAGTAAAGCCCTGCATTTATAAAGCACCTTTCTTGGGTCCTTCCAAGCTCCAAAATAAAACCATTGAGCACAGTTCACTGTTGTATAAGGAAACATCAAGATCTTCACCTGCTAAATACTGTGACATTTCAAAACATACACTACATCAATTGCAGTGAGCTGCTTGCACTAGGCCATGCTCACTGTAGGTAATCACACCCTTTACAAGGAGTCAGGTCCTGACGGCGTACCCGGCAGGGTACTAAAAATCTGCACCAACCAACTAGCCAGGGTATCCACGGACACTTTCAACCTCTCATTGCTGCAGTTAGAGGTTCCCACCTGCTTCAAAAGGGCATAAATCATCCCAGTACCGAAGAAGAGCAGAGTGACCTTCCTCAACAACCATCACCCAGTAGCCTTAACATCTACTGGGATGAAATGCTTTGAGAGACTGGTCATGGCCAGAATTAGCACGTACCTCAGTAAAGATCTGGACCCATTGCAATTCGCCCATCGTCACACTCGCTCCACAGCAGATGCAATATCGCTGGCTCTTCACTCAGCTCTGGATCACCTCGTAAACAGCAATTCATACATGTGGCTACTCTTCATCAACTACAGCTCAGCCTTCAATACCATTATTCCCTCAGTGCTGGTCAAGAAGCTACAAACTCGAGGCCTCTGCACCCCATTCTGCAACTGGATCCTTGACTTTCCTCATTGGAAGACCAGAGTCAGTATGAATTGGAAACAACGTCTCCTCCTCAATGATCATCAACACAGATGCACCCCAAGGATGTGTGCTTAGCCCACTGCTCTACTCGTTATACACCCATGACTGTGTGGCCAGGCACAATTCCAATCCTATCTACAAGTTTGCCGATGACACCCATGAATCTAGCAACATCTTGTCAATCTTACAGTAATGATTACCATCCACACTGACTTAAATTGAAGTTCACTCCTATGTGGTCACCCAAGGAGCAGAATTAAGCAATATTCTTGGTTTTCATGTCCTTTAAAGGAACATTCTGCTGACAGCATGTTTGCAAAGAGGCCTTTTTTTCAACATTCAGCTGCTAATTCATCAGATGCCTCAATAGTGACAACTTTTAATAAGTTTCCATTAATGAAACATTCCTGAAAAGCATAGCAGGCCACTTGGGGTCAGGCCACTTCAGTGAGGAGAAGGGGAAAGGGAGAGGACTGCAGGAAGCCATCTTATACCTCACTGTGCAGACCCACTCTGGGATCTCTGACACCTTCTGCCTTGTCCAGAATGATGAGCTATTCACAGGCTCAGGATTTCAATCTCTCATCTCAGACACATTATCCATTAGGGGCGAGGTGGCCTCTGACTACATTCTGGGGCTTCTGCTTTCTCAGTGGATGCCGTGGTGAGTCTTAGCGGGATTGTGCCAGGCAGCAACGGCAGATAAATGTCATGTTTAATTTTTTTTGCTCACTTCAGCATCAATGAAGTCACCCATCCTCGGTAGGTTTGGAGCAAAGATTTCATCTGCAGTGGCTCTCAGCCCTTTTCTTTCCACTCACGTACCACTTTATGTATTCCATGTGCCATCAGTGCTCTGGGATGAATAAGGAATTGCGTACGGTGGTAAATAAGTGGGAAGGGAAGGTTGAAAACCACTGATCCAGACCCAAGTGTTACTGAAATACTTTGCTTGAGAAAAATTGTCATGGGCCAATTTCCTTTGGAGTTCTGAAACCCTAACATCACGAGTCAATGAGGGACGATTAAAACAGAGGTTTTCAAACGTTTTTCTTTCTACTCACAGACCACCTTAAGCAATCCCTGACTAATCACAGAACATCTATGGCATAGGGATTACTTAAAGTGGTATGTGAGTGGGAAGAAAAAGGTTGAGAACCACTGATCTACTGGAGTTGCAGTTGTGAGAAAGCATAGCGCATTGCGCAGGGATTTCCCAGGCAGGTGAGCATTTATTCCACTCATCTGCCCCTGAGGAATCCCATCAATATATGGGGTCTTTCCATCAACAGATGGGATCTCCTGCGCCCCAATCTACAAGTGGTATTTGATAATGAGAAGGATTTTTTTGATGCTTAATGCCTATTTTTCTTGGCCTTCTTCATGATTCCTTCATCCCTTGGGCATTTTCACCAGACAATACTGCCTAGAGAGTTGGATTTAATACATCAGAACTAACCTCTATACTTCTCTGACCTCACACCAATGTGGTCTCCGGGCTGGCCACAGAAACAAGCACGTTTCAGAAATGTAGTGGAAGATGACATCTGTCTCCACAAGATGTTACCTGTATGAGTTCAGTCATGTCTGTAAATCACACCATTTAGGAACAGATATTTCCGCCTAATGTGTTGCAGTCAAGACAACCATATGCAGACGTGAACCCTGAGGGCATGACACAGTCTCATGGGAAATGAATTCATTGGTACTGAATCTGCACCACAAGGGACTTGTCAGTCTACTGTGTTGACAATGGTGCTACAACATGCTGGGACTCAAATGTTACAGTCTCTAGTACTCTAGCTCCAGACACAGATATCTGGTCCCGACTGGCTTTGTTTTTTTCCAGTTGGAGTCACCCCTTTGCACTTACTGAACAAGGATCTGCGAGTCTCCTCTGTGACCATATGAGCATGGGATACTTGTCTCTTTATCTGAAGAGAGATGAATACTTGCTGTGTAGGAGAGTTAGCTGTGCAAGCATGGGATTCTGCAGATTCTGCTGTAGCAGAACAGCTGGTTGCTGATGTACAGTGCCAATGTGTTACACAAGCATTTATATCTGTGTCCTCTGAGAGCAGGAATCTGACCAGGAATAGCATCTCTGCTTAGGCCATCAAGTTGCTCCTCAGTGACACATTAAGGAACTGAAATGAACCATGTAGAAGATGCTGGTTCAATCTGAATTGAAGAATTTTTGGGTGATACCACATTCATCTCAAAGGATGAATAAATGTTCCAGACTAGCCAAAAGTTGCCTTACCCTTTGAGGGTAGCATCAAGGATGGGTGTTCTTACTTACAACAAGACAGGTAGAGACCATTCAGCCCATCACATTCTAGCTCCCCATATAATAAACTCTTCCATTCCACCCCTTAGATTTCCCAGTAAATTTAACATACCCATCAGAGCCTCTTTGATCCAATTTAAGCCTTTTTAAATTTGCTATTCAGAAAACTTGAGAAAATTTTGAAATGTCTAATGAAATATTCAAAGGTGAGTCTTCCAGCAGGATGGGGATCTAACAAGAAAAACATGGATGAGAAACACAGACACAGTGCCAGCATCAATGTCCAAGGGGCTTGTTTGCTAGGGAGGCTTTAAATTCATAATGCTGCAGGAGGGGGATCTATGCAGAAAGACAATGAAGCAGTGCAGAGGCAAAAGTTAGAAAAAAGAGCAGATTACAGAAAATTCAATTGCAATAGACCCAAAGATTGTGAGATTGTAAAAGGACTGAGTATAAGGGCACTTTATTTGAATACCTGTTGTATTGAACACAAGGTCAGTGAAATGTGGCGCAATTCAATAGAAGGTGGTACGATTTAGTCACCATTGCAGAAATGTGGTAGCAGGGTGGAGATGATTGGAAATTAAATATCCAGGGGTATCAGGTGATATAAAAGAGACAAGAGGGAAAGGATTTAGGGTAGCACTCTAAATTACGATTGAAATCGGGGTGATAGTGAAGAACACCAGATCTAAGGAGCTGAATGTCAGATCCATCGAGGTAGAGATTAAGTAAAGGAAAATGTTACTGGTGGGAGATTACACAAAAAATGCTGGAGCCCCTCAACAAGTCACACAGTAATCTTTATGTAGCAAAGATACATAACCAAATTACAGGCCTGGACCCTTCATCATGGTACGAGCTAAAATCAGGCAGGCACTCTGATTAAAAATAGTGGATGGAGGGGCAGGAGGAGAGCACAAGGTCATTCATGGATATAGGAGGGAGTGCATGAGGAAAAGGTTGAGGGGGATAGGAAAAGCGATAGCTCTCTGAATGGAGAGGGAAGGGCGCGGAGAGCTGGAGGAAAGGAGACAGAGGGATGGGGAACAGAGGGAGGCAGGGGTGTGGCCTAATGGAAACCGGAGAACTCAATGTTAATGCCAGATAACCATATAACAATTACCACACAGAAACGGGCCAACTTGGCCCTTCTTGTCCACACTGAACACTTTCTCCCTCCTAACCCCACTGACCTACACTCAACCTGTAACCCTCCATTCCTTTTCCATCTACATCCATATCCATCTTCTTAAATATCGAGCCTGCCTCCACCACTTTGTGACTTGATGAGTTTCTCTGTCATTTTTGTGCAGCATTCGTAGTTTCTATTGTTTCATTCAAGTCACTAGTGGTAGTTGTCCAAAGGTCACCACATAACAGTGGCACAGCAATAAATTATGAAATAAGATTGGAGTGGCAGTTGTCGAGAGGGTATTTAACTTGCACATTGGGATGAGTGATGCTGGTCAAGGCAGTCTGGAGGATGACTTCATGGAATGCATCGATAATAGCTTTCCTGAACAACCTACCTGCCTTTTCGAAAGTGGATGACATTGCATCAACTTGCATTAAACTCCATCTGCCAAAACCTTGCCCACTCACTTAACCTATTTGTACCTCTCTACAGTCTCTCCACAATTTGCTTTTCCATTCAATTTAGTGCCATCAGCAAACTTAGACAATGCTCAGTCCAGCTTCCAAATCATTAAGGTATATTGTGAACAGCTGCTGGCCTAGCACAAAAACCTTGTGAGGTTATTCACTTTTGAAGGAAAAATAAATCAGTGTGGTGTGGATTGTGGATGGTCATGTGACCTCTCCAGTGAGCTGAGATCTGAAGCAACCTCACTTGCCAATCAAAGATTAGATCTGCCCACCTATGAGGGTAATGTGCGATTGGTCCTCTAGGTATCAATCAATTGTTAGATCTGCCCACAGGTGAGCCATTAGTCTGAGCAGGTCATGTGATCGAGTCCGACATTGAAAAGGCATGCATGGAGCCTGTTTGATTTCTTTTTGCTGCAGCTTTAAGACCAGTACTGAAGTCCAGGCTGACAGCCATGGGTGGGCATTGGCGGGCCTACTGTAATGGGCCCATCCTAGATCCTGTGCCGTGGTTGATGCTGAAAACCAGGTTTATTTGACGTACGTTGTAATTAACTTGGTGTGCTGTGGCTGGATGGGTATTATGTGTTTAACCCTTGCATTCACAATCGAGAGTTTAGAATATTTAGCAGTGATTTACTTGCACCTGATGTGTAGTTAGTTGAGTATTATTTTGGGTTGGTCCGTGTGAGTATGTGCTTTTTTTAAAAAAATTCCCCTCTGTGTAAATAAAGTCCACTGTTTGTATATAACACATGTCCAGCCTTGATTCTCTTTGAACCCATTGAACCTATTCTTGAACACTACAATCAGATAGTGAAATATTGTAGCATGCTGTTGTTCAGAAAAACATGGGAGTGCTTGTGCATGAACACAAAAGATTTTTTGTTGCTGGTTCAACAGGTTATCAAGACAGCAAATGGAAGAGGGATTTAGGAGCAGGGAGTTTCAGCTGCATTTGGACTGGTGAGGCTATATCTGGAATACTGCGTGCAGTTCTAGTCTCTATATTTGAGAAAATAAGTGTACTGGCTGTGAAGCTGGTGTTGAATAGATTAATCGAGAGATGAGAGGGTTAACCTCGGAGGAGAGATTTAGTAGCCTGGGGCTATAGTCACTGGAATATCAGCGATCATCTGGAAACATATAAAATTATGAAAGGATTTAAAAAAAAAATAGAGGGAGAAAAGCTGCTTCCACGGGTGGGTGACACTAGATCAAAGGGATTTAGCCTCAAGATTTGAGGCCATAGATTTAGGATGGAGATGAGGTGGAACTGCTTTTCCAAGACAGCACTTTTTCCATTCTTATTGATATCTTTCCTGTAGTTAGATGACCATCTGAACACAATACTCCATATTTGGCCTCATCAATGTCTTATACAGTACAATTTTATCATAACATCTCAACTCCTATACTCTGATTTATGAAGGGCATAATGCCAAAAGATCTCTTTGCGTCCCTATCTTTAATGTGATGGCTCGTTCAGGGAATTGTGTATCTATTCCCAGATCCCTCTGTTCTACAGCAATCCTCAGGGTCCTACCCTTACCATGTACGTCCTTTCTTGGTTGTCCTTCCAAAATGCAACACCTCACACTTGTCTGCATTAAATTCCATCTCATTTTTCAGCCCATTTTTCCTCCTGGTCCAGATCCCTCTGCAAGCTTTGAAAACCTTCCTCTCTTGTCCACTGCACCTCCAATCTTTGTGTCATTGCAAACTTTCTGATCCCATTGATCACATTATCATCCAGATCCCTGATTTAGATGACAGCACTGATCCCTGAGGCAGACCTCCAGTCTGAGAGGCAATCATCCAATACCACTCTTTGGCTTCTCTTGTAAAGCCAATGTTGAATCCACTTTACTACTTCATCGTGAATTCTGAGTGATTGGACCTTCCTGACTAACCTGCCATGTGGTACCTTGTTAAAAGCTTTATAAAACATCCACAGCCTTTCATCAATTTTCCTTGTAATCTCCTTGAAAAAAAACCATACGTTTCGTTAAACATGGTCTACCATGCATAAAGCTATGTTGACTATCCCTTAGCTGCATTACCCTCCAATTTCTAACCTCACTTGTACCAGTAGTAATCCTAAGATCTCAACCCTGGAGTTCCTGTCCTTCAAATTCTAATAATGACAACCCTCCAAAAGTTTTATCGTCATATCTCTACACCCTTCACTAATTGTGGAAGGTACAACCTGGACCTCGGAGCTTTGCACATCATTTAAAATACTGTTGGATATCTGGTTAATATCAAGGATATAGCTGACAGCATCTGGAGAGCAATTTTGTGCCTGTATGATCTCTAGTTTCAGCCATGCACCAGGATCTTATCATTAGATTTAAGGCTTTATACTTGCATGTAATAAAATGTGTTATCTTGGAATTGAGTAGTAATGACTAATTTACCATTCACCCTATGAAGATTGCCATAATAACATTCGAGCTCCTGTAATGATGTATTCCATGTAACAATGGATAATGTGTGGATGAAATTTATAGATCACTTTGGATTTATGCACGAGCATGTTGTTAGTTTGGCAAGCAGGGTTAAGTTTGATGAAATGAACCAGGATATAGTGTAAGAGTCACTGGAATCTCATTGTGAACAGCTTACAAATGGGAACTTGATAGAACATGAACAACAAAAGGTATAAAACAGTGGATGACATAACATTTTTCAGAAAGGCTAAATTGGTGGAGTTCTTGAACATTAGGAATGGGATAACTCCAGCCGTAACCTGTCGGTGATTTCTCATGGTAGTCTCAATCAAATATCTGACTTACATTTTGGGGTGTTTGCATGCAGATGCACTGCCTTCCCTTCTGGCATCTGTATGGAAACACACAGGTATGCAAGTTAAACAGGAAAGTCTGCAGTCTTGTATACGAGTGGGAAGTGAAATTAATATCGAGTGAGAAAGAATCCCCCTTGTTAAAACATATAATTAATATTTGATACAACCATCATACAGCATAAATTTGTCTACTTGCCTATTTGTCGTTTTAAATTTTGTATCTGACAACATGTATGGTCTGAAATTTTTAAGTAAACTATTGAAAGGAAAGTTTCCACTGTGATTGTACTACAATACACACAATACTGAAGAACTTCAGCAGGTCACACACCATCTCCAGGAAGCAAAGGGATATAGCCAACATTTTGGGCCTGAGCCCTTGTCAAGGTTTGAGCAAAGAGCAGGCAAACACCGGAATGAAAATGCTGGGGGAGGAGAGGAGATGAGGAAGAAGGAGCGGGGAAGGTGCATAGGCCAACACTGTCAAACTCACATTCCCACAATGACGTATCTGTTTATGGCCTCATGCACTATTCAACTAAGGCTGCCCTGCAATTTGGAGAAAAACACCTAATATTCTGACTGTGTCCTCTCCAACCAGATGGCATTAACATCAATTCCTCCAATTTCAATTAGCCTCCTCCCCTGTCTCTCACTTTCCCTGTCCCTCTGGCTCCTTTCCTCCAGCTTCCTACCCTCTTTTCTATTCAGGGAGCTACCCCCTCTCCCATCACCTTTTTTCTCTTCTGCTCCAACACCCATATCCACCTGTGACCACTTTCCTTTACCTCCTATAGGTGCTGCTTGACCTGCCGTGTTCCTCCAGCACTTTTATGTATTCCAATATGCAAGTTCCCTTCTCAGTCCCAAACCAACCTCATTTGGGAAAATATTTGCTAAAAATTGGATTCTTTTAGATACATTATATGTGAGATTTTCATGCTGCCAAGTGATATTTGTGCCAGTTTCACTATTGAATGCACAGCTGTCATTTCCACATTTATTGATAGAAACAAGTTAAATATGTGCCCTGTGACCTATGTAATGCACTCAATCAAACATTGAGTCAACCGTGCATCCAGTGGGTGGATAAGTGCAAATTAATGAGTTCTTACTCTGACACGGATGTCTTACCCATAGACTGTTTTGCTCAATGCTAGTTTTGTCCACAGACATGACTGACAAATAGTGCAGGATCTCTATGTTCTACAGACTGGGCAACTTGCTCCCTGATAAGCATACGCTTCACTTTATCAGGGCTGCTCAGCCACCTGGCAGACTGTCCCTTTTTCCTTTACCTTCTACTATTGTAGATTATTCCTTAAGTCTGTCCTGTTTCCTCTTGGTCAGTGGGCAATAATGTAGAAGCTGTAAACTTTGCAGGGAACTGCCATCTAGAAATGTGTTGAACACAAGATGAAAAATAAACGCATTCTTAGAATTGTTTGAGTGGGTATTGTACCAATTTTTCTGCAGGTTTGTGTTTAGATGGTCGAGCCAGCGTACAGGAGAGTGTGACGGGAAGGTAAGGTCTTTTTAAAGACTCTTACTGGGGACAGAGCTTAGCAGTAGGGAGAGGAGAGGAGAGGAGAGGAGAAGGAGAAGGAGAAGGACAGAAAATAAAAGAGTCCGGGGCAGGTAAGAAAACTTTTTAAAAAGTCTCTTACCAGGGTCTGCGGGGAGGAGTCGGCGTCGGAGGCGGCCATTGGTCGAGCCAGCGTACAGGAGAGTGTGACGGGAAGGTAAGGTCTTTTTAAAGACTCTTACTGGGGACAGAGCTTAGCAGTAGGGAGAGGAGAGGAGAGGAGAAGGACAGAAAAGAAAAGAGTCCGGGGCAGGTAAGAAAACTTTTTTAAAAGTCTCTTACCAGGGTCTGCGGGGAGGAGTCGGCGTCGGAGGCGGCCATTGGTCGAGCCAACGTACAGGAGAGTGTGAAGGGGTTAATTGGTAAAAGGCCAATAAATAAGAGGGACAGCGAGCGGCCCAGCGAGTGAGTGGCCCAGTGAAGGAGTGGGACTTCCAGGCTTTGGCTCATCAGGCTTCGGCGAAAGCAGGCGGAGAGAAAGCTAAGATAGTCTTCATTACTTCTTCATTGGGGTAAGGGGTGAGTGTTAAGGCTGTGTGTTGTCGGGAGTGCCGGATGTGGGAGGTCCTGGAGTCTTCCAGACTCCCGGATGTCCATATCTGCACTAGGTGTGTCGAGCTGCAGATTGTCAGGGACCGTGTTAGGGAACTAGAGCTGCAGCTCGATGACCTCAGGCTGGTTAGGGAAACAGAGGTAGTCATAGACAGGAGTTACAGCCAGGTGGTCACGCCAGGGCCACGGGAGGATGAAAGGTGGGTAACTGTTAGGAGAGGGACAAAAGAACGTAAGGTGCCAGAGACGAGCCCTGTGAATGTAACCCTCAGCAATAAGTACGCCTCTTTGAGCACTGTTGAGGGGGACATCAAGGTTGGGGGGAGTGACAGTGGCTGTGCCTCCGGCACGAGGTCGGCCCCTGTAGCTCAGAAAGGGAGGGAAAGGAAGAGGAGGGCAATTGTGGTAGGAGACTCCATAGTTAAGAGGACGGATAGGGGATTCTGCGGACGCAGCAAGGAGAACCGGATGGTGGTTTGCCTCCCTGGTGCCAGGGTCCGAGATGTTGCTGCTCTTGTCCCAGATATCCTAAAGTGGGAGGGACAGGAGCCAGAGGTCGTGGTACATGTAGGTACCAATGACATAGGGAGAATTAGAGAAGAGGTCCTAAAAAGTGAGTACAGGCAGTTAGGTAGGGAGTTAAAAAGAAGGACCGCAAAGGGGGTAATCTCTGGATTACTCCCTGTGCCACGTGACAGTGTGAATAGAAATAGAATGAGGTGGAGGATTAACACGTGGCTGAAGGGGTGGAGTAAGGGGCAGGGTTTTAAGTTTCTGGATAACTGGGACCTTTTTTGGGGGAGATGTGACCTGCACAGTAAGGACGGGTTACACTTAAATCCCAGGGGGACCAGAATCCTGGCAGAGGTATTTGCTAGGGCTACTCAGGATCCTTTAAACTAGAATGGTTGGGGGGAGGGAACAAAATAGTACAGAGCAGTAAGGAGAAGGTTAGAATGCAAACAATGAAAGTTTGTAGTAAGTATTTGAATATGGATGGGCAGGTGATAGAGAAGGGAAATGCTCTGGAAGAAGATGAAGGGCAATTGGCAGGAAAAGTAAATAATGTTGTTCTTAAAGATGAGGGAAAACAGGGATTAAAAAATGGGAAATCCCTGAAATTCATATATTTTAATGCCAGGAGTATTGTAAAAAAGGTGGATGAGCTGAAGGTGTGGATTGATACTTGGAAGTATGATGTGGTAGCGATTAGTGAGACATGGTTGCAGGAGGGATGTGATTGGCAACTGAATATCCCTGGGTTTCGTTGTTTTAGGTGTGATAGAGTCGGAGGGGCAAGAGGAGGTGGGGTTGCATTGCTTGTCAGGGAAAATATTACAGCGGTGCCTAGGAAGGATAGATTAGAGGGCACATCCACGGAGGCTATTTGGGTGGAACTGAGGAGTAGGAAAGGAGAGGTTACACTTGTAGGGGTGTATTATAGACCACCCGGAGGGGACCGAGACCTAGAGGAGCAAATCTGTAGGGAGATAGTAGATATTTGTGATAAGCACAGGGTTGTAATTATGGGAGATTTTAATTTTCCACATATAGATTGGGAAACACATTCTGTGAAAGGAATGGATGGGTTAGAGTTTGTGAAATGTGTGCAAGATAGTTTTTTACAACAATATGAAGAGGTGCCGACCAGAGAAGGAGCAGTGTTAGATCTACTGTTGGCAAATGGGATGGGTCAAGTGACGGAGGTTAGTGTTGGCGAGCACTTCGGGTCCAGTGATCATAATGCCATCAGCTTCAATGTCATTATGGAAAGAGAGAAATCAGGGCCAAGGATTGAGGTTTTTGATTGGGGAAAAGCTAGATTTGAGGAGATGCGAAAG
The DNA here is from genome assembly GCF_036971445.1 of Narcine bancroftii. Lineage (NCBI taxonomy): Eukaryota > Metazoa > Chordata > Chondrichthyes > Torpediniformes > Narcinidae > Narcine > Narcine bancroftii. Next base: position 3,420,715 of record NC_091474.1, read on the forward strand.
GACTTGCAGGGTGTGCATTGGGACAATTTGTTTTATGGGCAGGATGTAGTAGAGAGATGGAAGTCTTTTAAAGATCAGATTTTGAGAGTGCAAAAGCTTTATGTTCCTGTTAGGTTAAAAGGAGGGGCAAAAGGTTTGAGAGAGCCGTGGTTTTCAAGGAATATTGGAAACTTGGTTCGAAGAAAAAGGGAGGCGTACATTAGATATAAGAAGCATGGAGTTAAGGAGATGTTTGAAAGATACATTGAATGTAAGAGGAATCTTAAGAGAGGAATTAGGAAAGCTAAAAGAAGGTACGAGAAAACTATGGCAAGCAGGGTGAAAATTAATCCAAAAGAGTTCTACAAATATGTTAATGGTAAGAGGAAAGCTAGAGACAAAATTGGTCCCTTAGAAAATCAGAGTGGGAAAACTGTGTGCGGAACCTAGAGAAATGGGGGAGATATTGAACAGTTTCTTTTCTTCGGTATTCACTAAGGAGAAGGATATTGGGAGATGTGGGATAAAAAAAGCAAATTGGGTAAATATGGGGAATATAGAGATTACAAAAGGTGTAGTTTTAAGGCTTTTGAAGAATATAAAGGTGGATAAGTCTCCGGGACCAGACGGGATCTTCCCCAGGACATTGAGAGAAGTGAAGGAGGAAATAGCAGAGGCTCTGGCGGTAATTTTTCAAATGTCATTAGAAATGGGGATAGTGCCGGAGGATTGGCGCATTGCGCATGTGGTTCCGTTATTTAAAAAGGGTTCAAGGAGGAAGCCTGGCAACTATCGGCCTGTAAGTTTGACGTCTGTGGTAGGTAAATTAATGGAGAAAATTCTTAGAGATAGTACTTATAAACATCTGGATAGACAGGGTCTGATCAGGAGCACTCAACATGGATTTGTGGGAGGAAGGTCATGTTTGACCAATCTGATTGAATTTTTTGAAGAGGTGACTAGGAATGTGGATGAGGGTAGCGCAGTGGATGTTGTCTATATGGACTTCAGTAAGGCCTTCGATAAGGTACCACATGGAAGGTTAGTTAGGAAGGTGCAGTCTTTAGGTATAAATTTTGAGATAGTCAAATGGATTGAACATTGGCTGAAAGGGAAAGGCCAGAGAGTGGTAGTGGATAATTGTCTGTCAGGTTGCAGGCCGGTGACCAGTGGTGTGCCTCAAGGATCTGTATTGGGCCCATTGTTGTTCGTTATATACATTAATGATCTAGATGATGGGGTGGTGAATTGGATTAGTAAATATGCAGACGATACTAAGATAGGTGGAATAGTGGATAATGAAGAAGGTTTTCAAGGATTGCAGAGGGATTTGGGCTGCTTAGAAAAGTGGGCTGAAAAATGGCAGATGGAATATAATGCTGATAAGTGTGAGGTGCTTCATTTTGGTAAGAAGAATCAGAACAGGACATACGTGGTAAATGGGAGAGCATTGAGAAATACAGAAGAGCAGAAAGATTTAGGAGTGACGGTACATCGTTCCCTGAAGGTAGAAACTCACGTGAATAGGGTGGTGAAGAAGGCTTTTAGTATGCTGGCCTTTATCAATCATTGCATGGAATATAGGAGTTGGGAGGTGATGTTGAGATTGTATAAGACGTTGGTGCGGCCTAATTTGGAGTTCTGTGTGCAGTTCTGGTCGCCTAATTATAGGAAGGATATAAACAGAGTGGAGAGAGTGCAGAGAAGGTTTACCAGAATGTTACCTGGGTTTAAGCATCTGGAGTATGGGGAGAGATTGGACAGATTGGGTCTTTATTCTTTGGAGCGTAGAAGGTTGAGAGGGGATTTGATAGAAGTATTTAAGATTATGAAAGGGATAGACAGAATGGATGTGGATAGACTATTTCCGTTAAGAGGAGGAAAGTTTAAAACAAGAGGACATGAGTTAAGAATTAAGGGGCAGAGGTTTAGAGGTAACATGAGGGGGAACTTCTTTACTCAGAGAGTGGTAGCTGTGTGGAATGATCTTCCGGGAGAAATAGTGGCGGCGGAGTCAATTGTATTATTTAAGAAAAGGTTGGACAGGTATATGGATGAGAAGAAGATGGAGGGTTATGGGCATTGTGCAGGGAGGTGGGATTAGAAAGGGGTGTTTGGTTCGGTGCGGACTAGAAGGGCCTAATGGCCTGTTTCCGTGCTGTAATTGTTATGTTATGTTATGTTATCCACTCCCTCTCCCACAAAAGGATAATCACTCATTTCTAGGTCTTAATCATTCTCTAGATCTTCTACCACAAGGATACAAGGGTTCTTCCACCACACCATCTGCAGTCATTGCAGAAGGTGACTTGAAACAACCTTCTCTAAGAAAGACTGGCAATAAAAGCAGGGATGTCATTATATACACATCTCATGAATTACTTTCAAAATTGAATAATTATTTTGACCATCTTGTGTCAAATCCATTAAAAATGACATTGGTCTTAATGAAAAGTTGCGTGTTTTTGAGGTGAACCTGACCATGCTAAATGCTGAATTCAGAGAGACTTAATTCCTATTTTTGGAAAGATTCCAATATATCGTCTCACCCTGCAAACTTGTTATTCAAGATAAGAATTAAACCCACACATGGTGAAATATTCCATAAAGATGTGAATCTGTTTTTTTTTTGTACTCCCACCTGCACACTCAGAAGGTTTAATACTTAACAGATGGGAGCAGAGCTCTGTCCTTGTGAAGAAACATAAAAGAGTATTTGAATCCAAGCCAGACAGCAGCAGTTTAGCAAATATAAATTACTGCTTGCCTGAATCCTCTTCTGTCCCTATTAAATGTCTCAGACTGGCAGCTGCATTATAAAAATACTATACAGTTAGCGAGACATTTAATGTCTAAAGAACAGAAAAGTATACTGGTATTAATTCATTCTCTATATGGCATGGGTAAAATCTTCATTTTGGTAAAAGTATTTCATTTGTCAATGCAACCAAGTTGACAGGTGTTTTCAGGAGGAAGTAGAATATACTAACAATGTACTGCATTCTCACTAACCAGTATCAACTATTGATTAAAATTAACAACTGTCTGTTCCCATCTCTGGAGTTGATGAGGTGGAAAAGCTCTTCTTTTGCCTTTCACTTGTTCTCTTTTCACATATCAGTGTGATGTGGTTTTGAATTTTAGTCTTTGAATGTGAATGATGCTTACCTTGTTATAGGCGTCCAAATTTAATTTTAATATAGGGAATTAAGCCAAATTTTAACTATTGTGTTAACAACTGGATTCTTTTGAATGAAAAAGATTACATATATTTACCGTGCCCCAGAATTTTTGTCCTTCGTACTAATAATAACTGGGTGGCACGGTTAGCGTAGCGATAAGCGCAATGCTGTTACAGCGCCAGCGACTGGGGTTTGAGTCCGGTGCTGTCTGTAAGGAGTTTGTACATTCTCCCCTGTGGGTTTCCCCTGGAAGCTCCAGTTTCCTCCCACCCTTCAAAAAAATACTGGGTTTCAGGTCACTTGGGTGTAAATGGACAGCATGGGCTCGCGGGCCAAAAGGGCCTGTTACCGTGTGGTATACCTAAATAAACAAATATAAAGATCCTTGATATTTATCTCTAAAGTTTGGGGGGGGGGGGTTATCAACAATATTAACATTGCATTAAATTGCTTGCCATGGGTTAAAAAACAGTCCATCCTTTCTGTCTGAGCTGCTGTTTCCCCCATGTATGTTATCAACAGATCAATAAAAAAATTCCATAGTGTAGGTCATCTGAGCTTTTAAAAATATATCATTGTTCTATAGAAAGACTAAGTTCAAATTCAATTGGTAATTTTGTCTTTCAAGAAAACTGTTCAGGCTTGTGCAGTAAATTATTTACATGTCTTCATAGAGCATGGGAGCAGCCTTTAAAAAGAAGCCCAGAAACTTAAAATGTAAGATCTCATGTAGTACTGCTCGAGCCCTTCCACCTCCCTTGAGATCAACTCATATGATGTTTTGCAACATGACATTAAACAGGAGGAGGAATTCTGTGAATTTCATCTTTTATAAGAATAAAAATGTTCTGTGAAGCAGAGCTGTCACTGGCCAAAGTCCACAAATCAATCAGTTGTCTGTAATGCAGGGAACTTGTATTCTTCAGCATTTCTTCTCTTTGGCTTGGCTTCGCGGACGAAGATTTATGGAGGGGGTAAAAAGTCCACGTCAGCTGCAGGCTCGTTTGTGGCTGACAAGTCCGATGCGGGACAGGCAGACACGATTTAGCAGCAAGCTAAGTATTCCAAAAATATAAATGCACCTTTAACTTAAAAGAATGCGATTTTTTTTCTTGTTGAAATATTCATTTTTATCTTCTCAACAAACTCTTTCAAAGTGAATGCAGCAAGTGCTCTTTGTGTCCATCAAGGTGAAGGATACAGCTGCTTGAAGTGAAATGCTTTTCACCAATCAGTGACAATACACAGTGCAAGGTTAGATAAAACATAGATCAGTTAAAACAAAGCTCTTTCTGCTCTACACCAACAATCAGCCTTAATAGATCTAACAATAGCCAATTACATGCAACCATAAATTTGCAGTAACTTGACAAAACTAATTTATATTTTAGAACCATGTTTCCACACCCCCAAAAATGAACAGTCTGGTTTCTTTAGATCAGATTTATTGTCAGAGCACATACATGACAACACAAACAACCCTGAGATTCTCTTTCCTGCAGGCATGGCAGAATTACCACTACCTGGTAATGCAAAAAATGAGCAGATTCTGCTTCACAGGACATTTTTATTCTTATAAAAGATGAAATTATGAGTTGATCTCAAGGAAGGTGGAAGGGCTCGAGCAGTACTACATGGGATCTTACATTTTAAGTTTCTGGACTTCTTTTTAAAGGCTGCTCCCATGCTCTATGAACACATGTAAATAATGTTCTGCACAAGTCTGAACAGTTTTCTTGAAGGACAAAATTACCCTGTGTGCCAGTTGAATTTGAGCTTGAACTTAATCCTCCTACAAAACAATGATATACTTTTAAAAGCTCAGATGACCTACACTATGGAATATACACATGTAAACAAATAAAGAACTGTAAACAGTTAACAAAATGTAAACAAACTGGGAAATACAGGGAGAATAAAAAATCGATAAAGTGCAAAAGTAGTCCATATAACCATTTACAGCGTGGAAACAGGCCATTTTCGGCCCTTCGAGTCTGCACCGGTTCACTTCAACAACTCTATTAGTTCCCCCCTCCCGATCTCCGCCCATAACCCTCCAACCCCCTCACATCCATGTACACATCCAACCTTCTCATAAATGACAGAAGGGACCCTGCCACAACTATCTCTTCTGGAAGATCATTCCACTTTCTCAGTGAAAAAGCATTCTCCAACATGTCTCCTAAAATTTTGCCCCCTCACCCTTAACTTATGCCCTCTTGTTCCAACCAGCCCTGCCTCAGGAGAAAGAGTCTGTTTAAATGAGTCTCTAGTTGAGTTTGTTGTTGAAGAGTCTGATGGTGGAGGGGTAGTAGCTGTTACTGAACTGGTAATGTGAGTCTTGTACCTCTTTTCTGATGGCAACAGTCAGAACAGAGCATGTGCTAGATGGTGTGGATCCTTGATGATTGTTCCTTTTCTTTGATGGCAACATTCCCTGGAGATGAACTCAATAGTGGGGAGGGGCTTACCTGTGATGTACTGGGCTGTGTCCACTACCTTTTAATGGGCTTTACACTCAGGGGTATTGGTGTCCCCATACCCAGACTGTGATTCAGCTAGTCAGCACACTTTCCACCACACATCAGTAGAAATTTACCAGGGTTTCTGATATCATACAAAACCTCCTCAAACTCCTGAGGAAGTAGAGATGTTGATGTGCTTTCTTTACAATGCAATTAATATGTTGAGTCCCGAAAGATCCTCTGAGATGGTGATTCCCAAGAACAAATTTACTCACTCTCTCCACCTCTGATCCCCCAATGACCACCTCAGTATTTCCCTTCCTGAAGTCAGCAATTAGCTCCTTGGTTTTGGTGATATTGAGTGTAAGGTTGTTGGTGCCCCATTCAGCCAAGTTTTCAATCTCCATCCTGTAGACTGACTCATCCCCTTCCTTTATACAACCCACTACTGTGGTATCGTCAGCAAATTTGTAGATGGTGGTGTTGTTGTACCGAGCTACTCAGTTGTAGGTGTAAAGTGAGGAGAGCAAGGGGCTAAGAACATAGCCCTGTGGTGCTCCGGTACTGATGGAGATTGTGGAGGAGATGTTCTTACCAATCCTCACTGATTGTGGTTTGGAGGTGAGGAAACAGTGGGGTGTTTCAGAACCAGCAATATCAATACTCACTTTGAGAATTGAAACTTAACACTGTAACATGGTGCAAAGTACCTACAAATAAATACAAATCTTGACTGTTGCTTTTTAGACAATTTCTATGTGTGGTGACACCTGTGACTTCATCAGAGACTGGTTAGATCCAGACCCTAGTACTGAGATACTCAAGGTGGACATCGTTCAATTGATAGCCTGTGTGTCTTGTTAAATAATGTCCAGTGTGTGTGTGTGTGTGTGTGTGTGTGTGTGTGGGGGGGGGGGGGGGGGGTGTCAACTATCAGGACACAAGTGTATGTGGGGTATTGTGTTTCCTTTCAATGTTCCATTTTTCAATGGAAGCCTGAACACAGCTAGCCATTCCTTCCATGGACAAATATATTGTGTTATGAGATGGGCTTCTTCCATCTCCCCTCAACACCGTTGCATTTTGTTTATTAATGTCTTCAGATTGAGCAACTGTGTCCAGCTGTGTCATACCAGGCTGGCCCTCAACTGCTCTTCCTCTCTCCTCAGCTGCTTCACCTCACTTTTGACATGTGACAATCAAGCCAGCTCTCTTATCAGACCAAACATCTGAGCTGTTTTCAGCAGCTTGAATCACTTAAAAAAAACAATTTCTTCAAAATATATTCAGTGAAAAAAAAACTGTTTGTATCCAACAATTAATCAAAGGCACAAAGAGAATTCTTTGGTAAAATTAGACAGATGTATTGTTTCATGCTGTTTAGAGATAAATGCCATTTTCTGTTTGCACCATTTACCATGGGGCATTCTTTGTTATTTACAACATGCTCTTGCTTACCTTTAAGTGAGTATTACTGTTTTACACTGCCCCATTAATTGTCTGCTTCATTAATGTGCAATTCCTTACAATAAGTTGGACAATTGCCTTGGGAACATTTTGCTTTGAAATAATAAATGTGAAGGAAACCATTAAACAGGAAAAGATTTGCATTTCATTTTTTAACCCACAAATGCTGCTAAATTGTTGGAAATTATATCATTTAGCGTAAATTAGAAGTAATTGGGAGTCATGGAATCACACAACACAGAACAGGGTATTTGGCCCATCTCATATTTTCTGACCAATTTGTCATTCTGGGCTAGTCCCATTTGTCTGCATTTCACCCATGCTCTGAGCACTTCCAATCCATATATTTGTCCAAATGGCATTTGAACATACTAACCATAGAACAATTACAGCACAGAAACAGGCCACCTCGGCCCTTCTAGTCTCACTTCTATATCTTCTTCTGGCAGCTCTCATTGCTGATATGGACTCTGCTCTGGGTGGAGAAATATTGCCTCTCAGTTTCCTCTTAAATTTATCCCTTTTGAGGAGGCAAAGAATAATCCAGCATGTAAACATCTGCACACTGTCTGCACACTTCATCAGATGCTAAACAAATTTTATTATCCCAACACTCCATTCAACACTGCTCCCAGATTCACTGGGACACTACAGCCAATCAACCTACCACCCATGGGTATTTTTGGATGTGGAAGGCAACTAGATAATGATCAATTAACCCACCAACCTACACTTTCCCAGTGTATCCTGTGGATACACAGGAGGATACTGAAGAATCTGGAGGAAATCTAGATGCCCACAAGAAAAAAGCACAAACTCTGCACAAATCACAAAGGATGTTAGGACTAAATCCATGTTACCACTGCATCACTGTGTTACCATATAGTCTTTATCATTATTAAAGTAAAAGAAATAATTCTAAGGGAATCTTTTGGTTTCCTCATGTAAATAATAACACAGATTTTGTGGAGAGTGAAAAGTGTAGCAACCAGAATTTCTTCATGTATGTTCTGGATTTCTGCACATGCTTGCATAAGCAGAGAAATTTCAAATGTGCCAAAATGGTTTGTTTGAAAGCTCTCAGTAACAGGGCTCATCATGGACTCCAGTATAGTTTAACCAAGCTGTGACGTCTCCATGACTTAGAAAAATGTGTTTGATCTGGTACAAGACACAACTTTATATTACTAAGGACTGGGGGAAGTATTGGTGGCTTTGGAAAATTTTTACATTATTTGAGTTTATTTTAATATTTTCAAACAGATAACATTTTAAAAAGAGGCTCTTAACTATTAACATTTTATATTTTTATGGTTTAAGAAATTTTAACTGCTTCTAATTGTTTAAAATGTTTCCGAACATTATTGACCGTTTTTGATAGGGAACTAAGGCATGCTATATCTCAAAGCTTCTCAGCAGGTTTATGGGAGGTACTTGCACCGACTCTGCCCCCATGTCTTTCAAACAACTGGATGGTCTGTATGTCACAGAAGAGCCTTTTGCCCTGTAATATATGCATCAGATGGATAGTTTAGTCATTAGACTAGAAAGACCATCTGGTCGATTTCTTCAGGGTGTGAGGTCTTTTGCATAAACATTTCCTTTATTTTCCTCTTTATTACAAGTTCATGGTTTTATTTAGAATGATGAATATAAAGAGCCATTAAGTCAATGTTTACATGGAGTTTAGGGAGTTTTATAAATTAATTGGCAATGTCTTGGAAATTGCCCTGTGAGCCACCAATTTAGATAATACATAACATAATCTCCAGAGGCTTTGTTGATAGATTTAATGACTTTGACCATGATCTATACCACGTGTTACTGTATTACATAAACACATAGCTCATTGCATCATAAACATATTTGTAGAGCACACTCTGTTCCCTCTTGGAGAGAGCATTTCATAAACATACAATAATTACATTTTCAGCCTGCGTTCTAGGACTCTTGAACCTTGATTATGTTTGGGTCTCTGAAACTGTAGTTACTTTTTAATCTGAAGGGTGTGCAACATCCTGATGCACCTTGTTGTGTTGTACTTGCTGCCCCTCGATTCTTTCTTTGAACTCACTATGTCAAATTCAAATATATTCAGATTCTGTGATGCATCAACAGCTCTACTGGAGCGAGCCCTGCAGTAGAATGTGGTACTGTGCAACACTTGAATTGGAAATTAATTGAACAATATTTTCATGGCTGGACTTGAATAAGTATAGGCATTTTTTTCTCTTCAAAGTGCCCTTGAAAATGTAGACAAATATTTAGTGGCCTGAGCAAAGATTGAATAGTTTGGGGCAATTAGTTCTGTTTCTTACTCCCCTAAAAAGCATTCAGATAAATGTGACGCGCATCGATAAGTTACCTAACAACAAGTTTGCAACCTCACCCTTGTGTGTTTGACTGTTGTGCTTAACCCTGATTGTCAAACTTCCACTCATTTAGAATGAGTGTTGATAAGACCTGAAAGTCTCTGTTGTCCATCTGGAAAAAAAAAAGACAAATGGTCTTTTTTGGCATGAACGTGTTTGTAGCAATGTTTTATTTATAGTTTTATTCTGCATTCTTGATGGCCTTGGCATGTTTATACAAAATCATTAGTTAGTGAAGAGGTACAAAATCAGATACAAAAAGCTTCTGCCAATAACCATCATCTTTGTAACTTTGTATGTTCTAAAATGTAAATCACTTAAGATTCATATTCTCCGGATATTTAGGATAACTTCAGATATCCTTGATAAATGAGAAAGTCAAATCTTCTTTACTAAAATATTTGTTTCTTCACAGATAGAAATGAGTCTGTCATTCCATATTGTCTCAGGAGTTTCTGTGGCAGAGAATAGAATGTTAACAAGGTCTAAATGTAGTTGTGCCATTGCCACCAGTATTAGAATTTTTAAATGATAGCCTGCATAAGACTGTTTCAAAACATATTTTCTGTGGAAGATTGATACCCAACCGTATGATCATATCAAACAAAATCTTTTCAATTGGCCTTTAGTTTTTCAGCTAATTCTCTAGTAATATGTGTTACTCTGTGTACTTCAATGCAACTGTTTGTAATTCTGTTCATAGAACATCATAGCATGTGACCTGGAAACCTCAAGATTTTACTGATCTATGCATTGAGACCAACAATACACCTTAACAACTTGCTGGTATTCTGGAAAGTTCACCAACATCCAATGGTGGAAGCTAGGATACAATACTTTTTCACAGCAGATGCTTTGGGAATTCATCAAAGCTGCAATAGCTGGATATATTCTTCACTGCAACAATAGATTTCCTCACTATTTACTTATTTGTGTCTTGATCTTGAAATCTTGTTTTTTCCTATGACTTCCATTGATATATACATATTCATTCTGCCAATCTAAATGAACTCTGATGCCATGCAAACTCGACTGTGCTCTGTACTCCTGTTGCACAACTTTTCCTTCTGTGGGGGGTGTTGGACAAAGTGGAACTCGCTGTCTTCCTGACAACTGTAGACAACATTACATTCTAAATGCAGTATTTTGTAACAGTCATGAAATGTTCACCTTTATTCTCTCCTTTTGTGCAATCCTCATTTGAGACCTTCTGATCTCCCTCTATACCCTGTCTGAAACTGAATTGCTACATCATTTTTCCCACCTGAACAGTGAAGCTTTTGCTCTCAAAGCTTCTCAATACTATGTTTAATTCTCCTGGGTGAAATTCTCTTGTGTTTTCAATGAATATTAGTGAATCTCTGCCTATTCCAACAACTGCTGCCATTTTATTGGCGAGGTACAATCGCAGAGCTGGTAACTACTGGATGAGATAAACTCTGGGAGATAACACAAGCTTTAGGACACATAGGAACTCTTTATTAAAGACTCGTGTAAATTTAGTACCATTGCATCACATAGGTCTACATATCTAAAATCAATTATATGATTGACTCAAAAAATGCACCACAGTCTTCACTCAGGAGATTAATGCCTTCATTAACTTAGTTATTATTATTTCAGACCTCTTTTTGACTCATGCTAATTTCAGGAAATTTCATAATTAAATAGATGTCAACAGCAAGTGAGCTCAAACTGCCAAGGCATTTGCTTTTTACTAATTCAAAGGATGAGGTTTCAGAATTGACCTATCATTTAATTGTCTATCCTTTATTCCCCTTGAGAAGGCAGTGGTGAGATACCTTCTTGAACTGCTGCAGTCTTTGAGGTATGGGTATAACCACTGTTAGGGAGGGAGATCCAGGATGTTGACCCAGCAGTGGGGTAGGAACAGAGATAAGTTTTCCAAGTCAGGTTGCTATGTGCCTTGAAGGGCAAACTTTCTGATTTTACTTCTAGTCTATCTTATTCAGAAAAAGAGGCGATGTTTATCCTTTCAGTCTGAAATGAATTTGAACCAAGATCCAAGAGGTGAAAAAGTTAGAGTGATGAGGGTTTAAGCCCGAAACATTGGTTCTGTATCTTTATCTTTGCTACATAAAGTACATTGTTTGACCAACTGAGTTTCTGCAGCGCTGTGTTGTTACTTCAAATATGAAAGGTCACTGTTCAACTCATTGGTGTTGGGGGCCCACATTTCTCCTACTTCTACAGTACACATAAACATGAATGGAATTGTCAATTGCTTCAGATTCTTCTTCTAAATCTATCTTTAGTTCTATTTAATTTTTATTGCCTGAATCATTGATCTGACGGGGCTGCGGAATATCTCAACAATATTCTTGATATTCATAAATATAATTCCTTATTGTGGTAAGTACATCACAATAAAGCCTTAAGTCTCATTAGAGGATATTAGCAAACATTTTGATGTGAGAGATTTTTCAAAATTTACATCCACCTGCAAAGGACAAATGCTGTGTCAGGGTGATGATGTGGAACAGATTCTTTGCTTTGTCAGGATTAACTTTGGGTATCTTAGAGAAATGTAATTATGAATGAAATGTTGGATTTCCACTGAATAGCAGGAGGGTGGTGTTTGAAGACTGGGCACTTCAATTTGATTTTTACAACCTAGGCTTTCCTTTCCATTGTTAGGATTAGGAAGAAGGTTCATGGATAGTTATAGACTAGGTAAAAGCCAGACCCTAATACACTTCTAATGGATTCAACAATCCAAAAGATTTTGTGAATTGATCCACTCTAATATGTTCTTATTCCATGAATTTTCCATGACAGAAAGTAATCAGTTATTGTTGTGTCACATCGATTGAGATTCCTCTGTGGTAAAGTTGGGTGAAGTTGTTACGGTCAATTTGCATTGGGTGAAATATTTATGGTCAATGAAATATGGGTTTAAGCAACAATTATTATGATAATTTGGGTGAAGTGGTTATAATTGATAGGTTAATGACTCAAATGTTCATGTTTGACACGGAAATACATTATGCTTGTTTGCTTTTAAATAAGTGAGTAGCTTTTTCCTTCAGGCCTTTCTGAGTATTACAAAGTCAATCTTATTATTAATACATGGTAAAGTTTAAAACTATTCATTTGAGATCTTGCAACAAAAAATGACCATGAAATGTGCATTAAAGACTCAATATCCCAGAATCAACAATCCCTTTATCCAGATCTGCATTTCACACTTACAGGGGAATTCTGTTATCAACCTTCAATCCCATGGTGCAGTGCAGTAGGAAATTGACAACCCAGAGTCAAACCAATTTTGACCTCATGTTACTGCCTGGTTCCTGGCATTTCAATGGAATTAGCATTTGCCCAAATGATCTCAACATTTTTCAACCTCAGTTCTGAAAAAAATAACAATCATTCTTATTTATGCATAGAACCACCAGTGGAGTTTATAATCATCCTGAGCTTCCTAGTTTGTGGACCATTCCAGGATGCTGACATGACCCCAAGGTTTACTGCTTTCTGATGTTTTGAAGAATCACATCCAGCTTCATGCTCATGCTGAGGTAAAAGCCAAAATCTAGCTTGAGATGGATGGAATCCATTGCACAAGAAACATTCCTTCTCCGGGCAATGCGTTACATGACCTTGTTCCAATACCTCTCACCTGACCCCAATGAAGAGCACTCTCCATCCCTGTGTCCAATTGCACCTATGTTCAGAAGGTTGAGTATTGTGCTGACAACTGTACAGTAAAAGGGAGTTTGTACCCACATTGCAGATACTGGCCAACAACATTGCAACCTGAGCAATTCAAGTGAATACAAACTTCAAACACGGATTCAAGGATCCTTTATTGTAATAATAGTGCAGAATCTTTCCTTCTGCCTGCCATAAAGTAGACAGAGTCGCCATTAACATCACCTGGCATCCCTCACAGTATGAGAGAAAGAGAAGCAAGAGAGATTCCCTTCAGAGTCACCGAGTGTCCATGGCTTTGCCTCCAGCCCTCCTGCATCTGCACAAACTCGTGTTCAATCCATCATCAGTCTGGGCTCCAGTTCTAAATCTCCAACATGATCAGGAGCTTTCAACACCTCAGGTCCTTTGGAGGCCTTTCTTGCTCTCAGCTGCCTCTCAAAAACTAACTCCAATAACTGGTTCCCACGTGCTGGTCTCCAGCGGCCTACAGCCCTTCCGGGCCCCCTAATCGCGAGTCACCCGCATCCTGTGTGGATTTCTCAGCCACTGAGCCCCTCATGTACTCACCTTCCCATTAGGGATGACTCCCCTGCTTCTTCTCAACAGGGAGTCTGCTTCTGGTTCCATGTGCCGGTCCACTGATCTCCAGACTCTGCAACCACTTGTGATTGTGTGCCGTTGCACCACCATCTTGGGTACAGACCCAAAGTTGCAGGATTTTAGTTTAAAAACACCGTCGGCTCTTTTAACATGTCGATGAAACCCTTCGGGACAATATATTTCCTGTAGGTATGCTTACCCGCAGTGTTTTAACATTCACAGTACTGTCATAAAATGAAGGCTTCACTTCTGAATTTTGTCCTCAATAATTCTGGGAAACAAGGGATATGTTTTTAGTTATGTTAATCGAAAGCAGGGGCTGGAGAATTTAAAGCTTTTAATTTCCTTCTCTGTGTTTCACAGTGGTAACATCCGGGTGTAAGGTAGCAGAAGAGTTTGAGGTATTTTGTCCATATCCCCTGGTTCTCGTTCAAATGTCATGAGGAACCATCCAGATAGGAAGAACATCGGAAGAGTACTGTATTATATCTGCTCAGTTAATATACCTAACGAATGATCCCTTTGCTTTTGTACATAGACAGTCAGATAAAACAGGAATTGTAAATGAACAAATGAGTTATGGAAAGTGTATTTAATAAACAAATAATATAATATACAAAATTAATGGATGAAAACAATTATAAAAGCATTTCACATGAGTTTATTAAAACTGAAGGTGTAATTTTGTTATTTGTAATCTTGTGATAATGGCATCCAAGTTATATATATGAAAAATAAGATGAATTTTCACTGTTAACTGTCAAACTTGTCAATAAATATTCAAGGTAGAGGTGGTAGAAGTGAGAACAATGTTAATATTTAAGGAAAAGTTGGATAGGTATATGCACGGGAGAGGTGTTATGGGCTGAATGCGGGCCTGCAGGACTAGGTGGGAGAAATTGTTGGGCATGGACTGGAAGGGCTGAGCTGGCCTGTTTCTGTGCTGTAAATGGTTATTAGCAGTTCTTTAGTATCTTCTACCTAAATTTCTCTGGATCAGTCCCTTTCTCTTGATATTTTTTTCCAACCTTTTTTCATTGCTTTGATTGGTAATAATACTTGTTATGTAACTCATTATTTAGGTGATGCAAACTGATATCATAATACTGTGACCTGTCAGTGAAATTAAGATGCAAAGGTAGATTTAAAATGTATTCTGAATAACTCAAATGACGATGAAGAGTGGACTACAATAAATAGGATACTCTCTTTTGTTTTGTTCTTGTGTACATCAGTTCCAAGGTTCCATTCAGCAAGCTACTTTATATTCTGTATTAATTTTAAATTTTATAGTAATTAGAAATCTTCACAGTGACATCCAACCTTCAGTACACAATGAATAATTAAAAATTGAAGTTTTGTGTGGCAACCAGCTAACATATGTCTTATTATGCATTTTAATGGATTAAATTAAAAAAAATTGGTTTCAAAATTAAGAGTTAGGTAAAGCCCATAAGTTATGGAGCTCAAAGCTATTGGCCAAGATTATTTTAAAAAACCTTGGCAGTTCTCAATTTCCCATGCAACTGTCAGGAAGGTCAGAGCTCACCATAAACGTTTATGAATGGAGGAATACTGAACCTCTCAACAGGATCTCACCAGGGCTTTGCCAACTTTTCTCTGCATTAGACTCCAGTTGAGAACCTGGTTGGATGGTGCCAGAACAATATCACCAAGACTAAGGAGGCTATTGTTCATTTGAGGAAGGAAAGACCGAGGGACCATGCATCTGTCCGGAAAGAGGTGGAGAGATTAAGTATCTGGATATCCATATCTCAGAAGACTTTGCTGCGACCAGCACATTGAGACAACCAAGAAGATTCGGCAGTGCCTCTACTTTCTAAGGTGTCTGGTGAAATTTGGCTTGTCATCAGATGCTCTATCAAACTTCAATGGTTCAATAAGGAAAATATACTGACTTGTTGCATCTCAGGCTGGTTGGGCCAGACGAGTCTTCAGGATCACAGAGGGCTGCAGAAGGTAGCAAATGCAGCCAGGTCCATCACAAGCTCTGACCTCCCACCCATTCCATCGATCTGAAGTGTTGTCTCAAGAAGGCCAGCCAACATTATAAAGGACTGCCAGTTCCCTTCTCACTGCTATGTTCAGGAGGAAGGTGCAAATGGCGCACAAGCAGCACCTCTAGGTTTCTTTCCAGCAGCTCATATCTTCCCTTGTACACTAATCATAGACTGTCTGTTCTATTGCAAGTAACTTTTTTTTGCACTAAGATTACAGAGAATATTTATGATCTATTGTGAATATTTAATGCCTGCCAGCCCAACAGTCTTCCCCCCACCCCGGCCCCCAACTCTGCATTCCTCTCCCAGCCCTGACAGTGTTCTGACTCCGTGCTCGCCCTGACCCAAACAGCGCCGCCCCCTCCCTCTCCACGCCACCCTCCCCCCCCCCCAGCCATTTACCTTTTGGAGGCCAACACAGGGAAAAGGGGATTCCATATAGGGCCTCTAGCAATGCGGTGAGTGTATGACACATCATTCACTGTGTCACGGAAGGGGTGGGAGTGCCATTAAATTGCCTGGTCCCCCTTTGTCTGGGCAATTTAGGGTCCAGTGTGTAAGGGGCTATAGGGGTATGGTGCACAGGTAGGATACAGGGTCCCAGGCAACCCCAGTTTGTAAACGCCAAGTGATGAATATGGTAAATGGTTTCACCAGGACATTGCAACCATGGAAGAGTGATATCAGGGCAACTGGAATCCATCAACGCTCTCCGACTATTGTTAGACACTGACACAAGAGGCATTAGATGCTGAGTACAAATGAAAATCACGGCAAAACATTTTTAGGTAATTTGAACTAATGCAATGTGTCAACGTCATTTTGCAATTAAACATGCTAAATTCAGTAAAAGTTAATTTAATGATTCTCCAACTTCCTACGTGATGCAGAAAATCTAACATTGTTTTTGCGTTGAGCTTGAAGTTGTCTATCATAATCCCCAATGTTTTTCCAGGAAGAGAACCTTTTGAAAAAATATGTTGTCCAGTGTATATGAGAAGAATGGTTATGAGAGATCTAGGTCGGGTCAGATACAGCAATGAGCTCTCTAAACCCTTCTCCATTAACAATGGCGTGAAGCAAGGCTGCGTTCTCGCACCAACCCTCTTTTCAATCTTCTTCAGCATGTTGCTGAACCAAGCCATGAAAGACCTCAACAATGAAGACGCTGTTTACATCCGGTACTGCACGGATGGCAGTCTCTTCAATCTGAGGCACCTGCAAGCTCACACCAAGACACAAGAGCAACTTGTCCGTGAACTACTCTTTGCAGACGATGCCGCTTTAGTTTCCCATTCAGAGCCAGCTCTTCAGCGCTTGACGTCCTGTTTTGCGGAAACTGCCAAAATGTTTGGCCTGGAAGTCAGCCTGAAGAAAACTGAGGTCCTCCATCAGCCAGCTCCCCACCATGACTACCAGCCCCCCCACATCTCCATCGGGCACACAAAACTCAAAACGGTCAACCAGTTTACCTATCTCGGCTGCACCATTTCATCGGATGCAAGGATCGACAACGAGATAGACAACAGACTCGCCAAGGCAAATAGTGCCTTTGGAAGACTACACAAAATAGTCTGGAAAAACAACCAACTGAAAAACCTCACAAAGATAACCGTATACAGAGCTGTTGTCATACCCACACTCCTGTTCGGCTCCGAATCATGGGTCCTCTACCGGCATCACCTATGGCTCCTAGAACGCTTCCACCAGCGTCGTCTCCGCTCCATCCTCAACATTCATTGGAGCGACTTCATCCCTAACATCGAAGTACTCGAGATGGCAGAGGCCGACAGCATCGAATCCACGCTGTTGAATCCTGCCCTGGGTAGGTCACGTCTCCAGCATGGAGGACAATCGCCTCCCCAAGATCGTGTTATATGGCGAGCTCTCCACTGGCCATCGTGTCAGAGGTGCACCAAAGAAGAGGTACAAGGACTGCCTAAAGAAATCTCTTGGTGCCTGCCACATTGACCACCGCCAGTGGGCTGATATCGCCTCAAACCGTGCATCTTGGCGCCTCACAGTTCGGCGGGCAGCAACCTCCTTTGAAGAAGACCGCAGAGCCCTCTCACTGACAAAAGACAAAAGAGGAAAAACCCAACACCCAACCCCATCCAACCAATTTTCCCCTGCAACCGCTGCAACCGTGTCTGCCTGTCCCGCATCGGACTTGTCAGCCACAAACGAGCCTGCAGCTGACGTGACATTTACCCCTCCATAAATCTTCGTCCACGAAGCCAAGCCAAAGAAGGTGTGCATTTAGTAATATACAACATTTTAAATTAATTTTGTTTTCTTGGATGCCTTTACCTTTGTAAAAAATATCTTGGAGATTGAAATTGTTTGGCATTTTTAAACAGTTTGCAATTACTGTATATTTCGGTGTATAAGATGACCTTCAGATAAGATGTTTCCCCAATTTCAGCCTGAATTTCATGGTTTTTTCTTATATTGGGAGTATAAGATGAACCCCACCCTCCAAAAAAATAAATGCATTGACTGAACTGTTGGGCGTGGCCGGACGGCCTGGTGTTATCATGGAGCCTCCAGCAAAATAAAGAAGGTACGAAGCAAGTTTTAAATTAAAAGTCATTGCAGTGGCCAAGGAATTGACCGACCGACCGTGCTACTGATAGGACATTTGACATATCTGAGAAGTTGGTAAGAGAGTGGAGAAAGAATGAAGATTCAGACTGGGGACCCGTATGTTAACAGTAAGACTCTGGACTGTGCTTGCCGAGTTCTTTGGCTCAGATGATGAGAGTGATTTTGAAGGATTTTAGATGTGATTTTTTTAAATAAAAAAAATTATTTCTAATATACCTGTTGCTTAAAAAAACTGCTGTCAGGTGACCCCTATTTTTGGCATTTTTTTGGGTGCTTCAAGGGTCCTATATGCCAAAATATATGGGCTAAGTATTTTTCTAATGAATTTAATGATTCAATTTGTTATAATTGTACAGTGGAAAGGCTTTGGGTGTAAATTGGCAGAACTGTTAAGGGTATGTTGGTCATGCCTGTAGATAATTAAATCACCTTCGGGTATAAAGACCAGCATCCCATATTGTATCAGCTGACTTGGGATCTGTTTGCATGGGCATTGTGCAACTCTCTTCTGTCTATTTAAGTCAGTGACGGTTGCTTGTTCTTTGAATAGTAAGCAATGTTTTTAAAAACTATTTTCTCACCACAATTAATAGAATCCAAGTAGCCATTGTGATTCAGGCCAATGTGGTGGAAAATCTCACCAGAAACTCATTGAATTGCCACTAGAACATTCATAGCCAGAAGTAATAACATCAAATGATGCTTGAAGCTACTAACACATGCTCTAACTTCTGTTTAAAAACTTGATAAAAACAACAGAATTTCTCATGAGGTTTGGACAAAGACTAAACTGTCAGAACCTCTGTAAATTAATCAACAGCTAACTTGCAGAGAGTGGTGGCTGAATGAAATAATCTTCCAGAGGAAATACATGAGGCAGAGTCAATTTTTTCATTTAAGATGAGGCTGGATATATACATGGATAGGAGGTGGTTGGAGGGTTATGGGTGGAGAATAGGCGGGGGGGAGGGATCTAGCGGAGTTGTTTGAGTGAACCGGCGTGGACTTGTAGGGCCGAGATGGCCTGTTTCCATGCCATAAACTGTTATATGGCTAAATAAGAACAATCTTATTCAAGGAGGGGATTTTTTCTTTCTGTTATTTACATGAGATGAACACATGGGATTACCTGCATCATTGAGGCCCATATTAGGCATTCTGCCATCAAATCAGTGCTTCGCCAAACTCGCTCAAAACTCCACTTACTCTGTGCACTTGCGACATGAGCAAATTTCACACATTATCATTCTTTTCAATTAGCAATTGGAGAGATTCTTGCTATAAATGTGCATGCATGCACACTTTTCAAAGCAAATTAATGCTGTGGCCACAAACAAGTATTATTGTGCAAAATGTTACAAAATGCATTTTCAGTCAATCAGTTATTTTGATTTTTAAGCCCTTTATGTTTGAACAAAAATCTCAAAGTTCAGAAAATTAGATGGATTTATTCAAACTTACACTTGCACTGAAGTAGGACATCAAATATGTCCTGAGGGCTATGGAACAGTCAATCAGATGCAGGAAAAGAAAAGCATCTAAAATTTAGAGAAATATTAATAATTCAGCAACAATTGCCTTGCTCATTTAAATATTGTGAAATAGCGCAAGGGTAACAACCTGAGTCTCAACGTGGACAAGATGAAGGAGATGATCGTGGAGTTCAAGAGGACCAGGAATGGCCACCTTCCACAACACATCAACAACTCTGTCATAGAGAGAGATGAGAGCACCAAGTTCCTTGGAGTTCACTTAACTAGTGACCTATTGTGGACACTCAACATCTCCTCACTTGTCAGGAAGGGGCAACAGCAACTGTACTTCCTGAGAAGATTGAAGCTGGTAAGGTTACCGGCTACCATCATATCAACAATCTATAGAAACTCTATTAAGAATGTCCTGACCAGCTGCATTAGTGTGGGTATGGTTGTTGCAGAGAAATAGATCAGAGGTCAATCCACAGGACCATAAGAGTGTAGAGAGTATCAATGAAGTCTGCCTACCCCCCCATTGACATGATCTACCTGGATCATTGTTGAAAGAGGGCGCAAACAGCATCTTTTAGCTGCTCTCATCAGGGCAGAGATACAGGAGTATCAGGCTGAGACTGCTGAATGACCAAAGGAACTCTCACACCAACCATCTGAGACTCTCATATTCATGAAATTATATTTATGTATTTATTTGTGTGGATGAAATACTTGTCCTGCATATGTATTATTTGTCAGTATGTGTGTCATGTCTGGTGGTGTGTCTGCATGTTTTACACCGAGAACCAGAGAACGTTGTTTTGTCGGGCTATGCTTGTATAACCAGATGACAATAAACTTGACTTGACTAGAATAAGTATAATTTAGCCCAAGGGAATTTTGGATTTAAATCCTTTTGCTTTGACTTCAATCTATTAAATTCTGAAAGGAATTTTGCTCATAGTTTCCCCATAAAATCATCAATAGTGAGCATTTTAATTATTTGCTTTCTTGTACTCATTATCAGATCGAATCTTATTTGCATTTTTTAATGTTCTCACTTATTCTGCAATCCCTTTATTATCCTGTGATCCTGAACATGTTTTCAATGCAATATTTCATCTCAATAGTGTTTTTTTCAACTTCTCTGAACACTATAGTCTTATACTTCCCTTGGATCTAATTCATTTCAGAATGCATTGCTTATTTTACACATTTGAACATACAAGAGTAATTTTCGGGGCTTACTTAGTTCTTAATTTCTGTGCAAATTCACTAAGCTTTGCTATTTCTCACCTCTGCAGTTTAGGCTTGAAGGTTAGTGCAGGACACACAGGATGCCAGATATTAAGTCTGCTTCCATAACTTGTAGCCATAATAATATCAGGCAACTGAGCCAAGACTTGATTCCTGGGTCTGTTAATTTGACGTTGCCAAATAATTTTTTTAAAATTGCAAAGTGGAACTCTTATTTCAAATGAAAATAAAATGTCTTGTATGAGCTCTCTGCCAATCTCCATATTTCATGATTTTGTTGATTCAGGAACGTGAGCTACAAAGGTTGAGATCCAGGCTAATAAAAGCCATGATATGCAGTAAATGGAAAATACTAGTAGTTCCCTCAGTTTGCAAAAATAAACTCTACTTTGCTGCATTTCATATAGCAAGAACATCAGGAACTGCTGGAATAATGCTCCCTGGTAACTTAACGTCAGCACTAGGAAGGAGGAGGGAGGGAAGGATGGAGAAGGGAAGGAGGAAATGTTACTAAAGTTCTTTGTTGGACAGGATGTCCCCTATATAAATGGAATGTTCATTACCATATGCAATATTAATTGAGGATAACATTTTTTTCTCCAAACTTTTCTCCTGACATGGGCAATTTACTGATGGGATTAAATCTTAGGCTGGTCCAAAGCCCAAATGAATCCAGGAGTTTTTTTGTTCAGTCAGCAGCAAATTGGTTCACAGCTCTGGGGTGTCAGGTTCAGTCCTGATCTGCAATGCTTCCTGTGTAGAGTTTGCATGTTCTACTTTTCAATTTGCTATTTTTTTCTCACATCCCAAAGATGTAGAATTTGTTTAAGACATTGGTGAGGCCAAATTTGGAGTATTATGTGCAGTTCTGGTTGCCAAACTACAGGAAGAATATCAATAAGATTGAGGGAGCACAGAGATGATTTACCAGGATGTTGCCATTCTTCAGTAGTTGAATTGCAGGGAAAGGTTAAACTGGTTTGGACTTTATTCCCTGGAGTGAAGAAGAATGAGGAGAGATTTGATAGAGGTTTACAAGATTGAGAGGTATAGACAGGATGGATGCAAGTAGGCTTTTCCCACTTAGATTGGGGGAGATAAATATGTGAAAGGGTAAAGGGTTTAGGGGAACATTAGGGGAAAGTTCTTCACTCAGAGACAGGTGAGAGTGCGGAATGGGCTGCCATCTGATGTGGTGAATGATAGATACGTGGATTGGAGAGGACTGAAGGTAATGGAGTGGGAGGAGTACAGAGGGACCAGCTTAATAGTAGACAGCATAGATTAGAATGGCCAAATGACCTGTTTTCTATGCTGTAGTGTTCTCTGTGTGGGTTGGTAGATGTACTGGCCATTGCAAATTGCCCCTAGTGAGCAGGTGAGTGGTTAAAATCTAAAGAGGGTTGATCTGAATGTAGGGGGAAAAAATAGGCTGTGTAAATGTATACTTGATGGATAGCAAAGACTGGTAAGTTGAAGACCCTGCTTTTTTGGTGTATGATAGATAGACTGTTGGCCTCTGAGTTTGGTGAAACTTCAATGGACTAATCTTTCTTCAAAGACTGCTGGGACCGCTTCCCATAAACTTATTTTGGCCCTGTCACAAAAAAAAGTCCACCCACATTGTCTCTTATTTTTGAAATACAATGTTAGCAACTCACAGAACAATCATAATTTAGAGATACTCCTTTTTAATTATAAAGTGATGACAATTTCAAGCTTGAAAATTAAAATTTAAATCGTTATCATAGTTTCTGGCAGAGAACAGTATAATTTACCATAATATAAAAGATTCTACAAATCAAGGGACTCAATCCAGTATAATTAGTCTCGTCAAAACCATGATGTACATCAGGAAAATGAATTAACATTATTAAAGCTAAAAAACGAAGCTGAAATGAGACCAATGATATATGGTGTAGGCAGAAATGTGCTTATAAGTGTGAAT
Source organism: Narcine bancroftii (assembly GCF_036971445.1). Taxonomy (NCBI): domain Eukaryota; kingdom Metazoa; phylum Chordata; class Chondrichthyes; order Torpediniformes; family Narcinidae; genus Narcine; species Narcine bancroftii. Next base: position 3,443,760 of record NC_091474.1, read on the forward strand.
TTAATTGTGTTTCTATTTATAATGTGCTCTATAATGCATTGTTTAATGATATAAAAATAAGACAGGAAATTTTAACCTTCAACAGCTGGCAAGAACAGAGCATTCAGAAGGTTTAAAGTAGGGTGCTGTCATTGGGGAACAACTACAGAGGCAAATTTAATCTTTCCATTAGGAAAGCAATGATCTTATTGGCAGTGGTACATGCTCTGATGGTGCCATTCTCATTCCCTATCATCCTGACATCTTGGCTTTGTCACCAACAAAAGAAGCAAATAAATTCAGTACAACTCCAATTATCCAAAATCTTCAGTTATCCGAATCATTTTTTGGACCCAAAGTGACGTCTGTTTGGCTCTTCTGAATTTTTTTGGGATATTTTCAAAGCTGAAATAGCGTCACTTTGCCTCCATAAATTTTCAGATAAATGAAGATATCCAAAGCAATCAGAAATACTCAGTTATTCAAAGTATTTTTCAGAGCCGAACTGACCACAGGTTGAAAGAATTTTGGAAAAACCTGAGTATTGAGTTTTTGGTGTTGGATTTATCTTATTTTGTTCAGGTTGCTTTTTGGTGAGAATTAAACATTATTTCATGCTTAAAAAGCCTTCATTTGTTGTTGTTTAAATACTGTTACAAGTGATTTGCTGTTGCTACAGGGCTGTTTTTTTTAAAAAAAAGACCAGTTCTCTGAAAATATTGTTTATCTGAAATAGGCCCAGTCCCGACCATTTCAGATAACCGGAGTTGTACTGTCAAAGATGCAGAGAAGAGCATTGAATTGTTTGATATTCGAATGTCCTGAAGTAAAATGAAAATAAAACATTTGCTTTGTGTGCTATCCAAGCAAATTAACTCTTGCAGCAAGTAGTGCAACAACAATAAATAAGACAATAATATTTGGAGTCACATAACAATATTCAAATAGTGCAGGGTTCAGAGTAAAATACTAAAAACCTCATGCAGTGAATAAAGGAAACTACAGCTTTCAACACAGTGTAAAGAAACTGCAGGTTCGCATGTTGTTGATTCTCGCTTCACTGATCCCACACTCAATATCACAACAGAGATTGATGGATTTTTAAAATCTTGCAGGATCCAGAGATGTGAGGTCATTGCTGGAAAACACTGCTGATAGGAAAAAAACACAGCCATGGTGGAGCAAGCTCATAAGGACGAATATCCCCCTTCTATCACTTGTTTTCCCTGTTAAAATTGAAAGCTTCTGTATCACCATCTGCTTTGAAGATAAACTTCAAACAATAATTTTTAAAATGCTGGATGGTATGGTGGATTTTACCTCCACGTTCTGACCCAGTGCAGATGGATGAGGTGATTTTTTTTTTTCTTTGTGACTTGTGAAAATCTTTGTTAAAATGAGTTTCCAGAGCCTCACACCAGCAATCAGTGAGAGCAGTTCACAACACAAATATGTCGAGAATTTGGCACTAACCTGACAACTGCAATCATAGAAGGTCACGAGGATAGTTGGTGTTGGAAATGAGAAAAAAAATCATTACACTGCTGTAAGGGATACTTTAAAACGTTTGGAATCAGACACATTGCTGATACTCAGGAGGGGAAAAAAAATTGTGTCCGTAAGTAGTAATGCTGTGCCTGACCTGAAAATGTTTCCTGTTCACTTCATTTTTGCTCTTAAATTGGAACGAAAGCTGAAAAAACATGATGTAACACTATGGTCACACTATAAGTACATGCTGGAACCCTCGGCTCATTCAGAAAAGCAAGTGGTTCACAGTCACATTGGCTGTGCACACTTGATCGTACATATTCCTATATTTGCATCCTTGGATATTTCTCTGTAGTACCTCAGACAAGCTATTCAATTGATTCAAATTTCTTCGAAGATTAAAAAAAAATATCTTATGTGGATATTCTCTGCCAGGTAACTTATTGGTAATTGTCAAGTTTAATAGTTCCATGAAACATATTCATATCACTGAACAGCCCTCTGGCTGGTTACTTTCTTCAGAGATGCCATGTTTGTATTGGTAATTAAACTCCCATCCAGTGTGGTAACAAATGATGACAATCAAAATTGCTTACTCTGTGGTACTCTACATTTGCTTGAAGTTGAAAGATTACTGAGTTTTAATGTAAAAACCAATATCACAATCTGAGATACAGCAAGTGCTGGAACCTGAAAGGGGGGATACCCACCTTAGGTTCTCAATAGCTATAGCAGCTACTGTGGTGGCAAAGGATGGGTTGAGATCCTGCATTAAGATATTGCAACACCCCCTCCAAATCACTCAAGTCTCAATCTACCAAGGGTTCAAAGAAATGTGAATTCTGGTGATTGATCAAGTCAACCTTCCCAAATCTGATGCTGAGAGATCAAGCTTTCAAGGGAATTCTTTGACCTTGGACTGACATTGACATTCTCCTCTCTCCTGGTCAGAATCAATGGAAATTCAACCTCCTCTCACAGGTATCGGTGTCAGCTTAGTCACATTTTTGATATTTCGCATTCTGAATTGTACTTCAAATGGCAAAAACAATTTTAGTGTTTAATTCCAAATGTTCATGTTACCTTTTAATTCATCTTTCATTTTATTTGTTGAAGTTGCCTGAATTAACCATTTAACATTATGGATAAAATGACATTTTGTGAACAAACCCATTCTTGGAATACACCAATGACTTGACTGGAACAGTTTTCTATTTGTTCATTAACTAACATTCTGATTATTTTTAATTCCACGACCGTTTGACAACTTTCTATTTCCGGATATTTGCATATGCATCTAACAGCATGAAGAGAATCATATTTACTCAGATAAGATACTTTGAAACACATGATATGTTGAGACCAGCATTCATTAGGCACCATAACAGGAAATGATACCAGGTGCAGCAGAACAGAGAGGCCAGAGAACAGAATCACCATGCAATGTAGCAAGTGGCGAGTCAATGAAACCTGCTGAATTGGGAGAGGGGGAAGGACAGAGGAGCAGGAGAGCAAAACGAAGCCCCCACTGCATGGTGGAAGGCACAGATAGTCTAATTTTATGAATAGGTCAGAAAATAGAATCAAAAGGGGCTTCAATTATTTACAAAATGGTTGCCCCTTTTTAGATTGCTAATCTCATCACCGTATTGCCAAGTTTAGGATGTCCCTTTAAGAAATTTGCACAAATGAATTAAAATGGATCCATCTGCTATTCCAGGAATTAATCTGATGATTGCATTCTTGCTTTCTTTCCTTGAGTAAGGAGTCTGGACCTGTCAACAAAATTCCAGCTATTCTCTCACATTTCACTTGTAATAATGTCAACATACCTTTTGCCTTCTAAAACATTTGCTAGGTCTGCAGGTTAATTTTCAGTGATTTATACCACCACGCATCCATGATCCTGTGAATATGAAGACTTTTCATTTTTTACAAAAAAATGACCCTTCTGCCAGAGTTTTCCTCTACCAGAGTGCTTAACATCAGTTTTGATTTGATTTTTCATGCTCTTTCCCATCTCTTAACTTATATTTCCAACCAGCTTTGTATCACAAGTGAACTTGGGTATAGTACACCTGAAACCCTCACCTGTGTTATTAATATGGATAATGAACCAACCCCCACAACCTCTGCCTCACGCTTTCACTCCATTTCCCCATTGTTTCATGCCATTCGAATCTAAAATGGTTCATTTATTGATTGATAACCCATCTAATTTTGTTTCTAATTTCATGGATAGAGCCTTATTGAAACTCTTCTGAGTTTCCAAATGCATGATTGCATTCTCTCTATCAATATTCATTCTGCCAGCCACAACCTCAAAAATTCAGAAACATTCAACGTTCTTCCTTTCACTTATCCATATCAATTCCGTCCAGTCCATTTTTTTTGTAATGACCCTATTATCATTTCTTCAATAGCATATTCTAGGATTTTCTCTACCACCGATGTCAGGTTCATTGCTTCATAGTTCCCTGCTTTCTCATTCCATCCTTTCTGAAGTAATGCTTCAGAAAGTTTCATTCTTAACTTTCAGTCTTGGACATTATTCTAGAATTTATGGATCTTTTGAAGATTACAACCAGTGTATCCATCATTTCCACAGCTACCTTCAAAAGCCAGGATTCAGTTCGGCAGCGGCTTCTGTGAAGACAGACCCAAAATATTTATTTAACATATCTGTCATTTCCTTCTTTCCCAATACAACATCTCCTGCTTCAGTTTGTAGGTTTAAAAAAAAAAAATCCATAGATGTTTATAAGTCATTTGTTTTTACACATTTCTCATGAAAGTACCCTCATTCTCTGCTTTCCTTTTCCTTATCAATGTCTTGGGCTGCCTTGCAAAATGTTATCTTTTCCTAGTCCCTGGTTTATTGTAATGTATGACAACATTATGAGCCTTTTCCATTGATTTAATATTATTAACTTTTCTTGGTAGTCATGGCAGAATCATTATTTCTGCTGGTTTATTTGTACTCTAAAGGGATATACATTAATTGTAACCTGTATTTACACTTGAAATGTTTGCCCTGGCTTCTTTACAAATTTTTTTCCATGTTATTTTCCAGTCTACCACAGCCAAGACATCATCTTGCCTTCATAATTTGCTCCATCAAATTTAAGACCTGATTCCACATAGAACTAAATAATTTTAATCTTTAAATTACAATATATTCAAATCCCTGTTATCTGATGGCCCATAAACCACTACTTCATGAAGTAACCTTTCCTTATTACACAACACACAGTCTTCGATAAGATGCTAACTCATGGATTCAAGTTTATTGCCACATGTTTGAAGGTGTAGTGAGAAATTTTGTTTTACGACTAAGCACAGTGTAGAAGTACAGAATTATAGGGAGAAATCAATTGGGACCGGGCCAAGGCAATTTAATATTATGAGAGTAAGGTTCATGTAAGGACCTGATCATGGCAGGAAAAATTCTGTCCTTGAATCTGGTAGTGAATAATCTTGCACTCCTGAATCTTCTTCCCAACAGGAGTGGGGGGAGGGGGGTTGGGCTGAGTGGGTGGGTTGTGTCTGGGACAGAATGTCTTTTAATATGTTGACTGCTTTTCCAAGGCAGTAGGAGTATAGATGGAGTCAATAGAAGTGAGGGATTTTGTGTGATGGCCTGAGCTCCATTCACAACTCTCTGCAGTTTCCTGCATCCAGCTCTTTGCATCTCTCTGGTTCTTCAACATACTGCTCTGCAAAACCATCTCATACACACCAGTGCTGTAATTTTGGTTGCCCACTCCATATGTCGATTAAATTTCTTCATGTTATTGCATTACTCATTACATATACTTCTAATTTCCTGAAACAACTATGTCATGCATCACCATTTGTTTGAGTGCCGAATTGCAATTGCCATTAATGTTTTCCATTCTTGGCTGTTATTTAGCTTTACCCAAAACTGATTTTCTATTTTACTCATCTTGTCTCAATGTTAAGTATCCTGGAACATTTATTTCCTCAATTGCAACCATGCCTCTGTCATAACCATTAAGTCTTACCCAATTGTAACAATGTGTGAGTTTAATTTTTCTACCCTGTTCTGAAAGTACCATGAATTCAAGTATCGTAAATCACCTTTGTGCTGTCTTACTGGAGGGTATAATCTTATGTTTTTATGAACTGTTTCTTTATGACACCTGCTGGTAACCATAATCCATTATGATTCGTCTCCACTCATGAACTTTAAAAATTTTGCCTCACTAGAGCTCTCCTGGTCTTCCCCACCTCTGCTATCTTATATACTAGTAGACATGAACATCAATTACGGGTCTCATGTATGCTTTTATTAAGTTATCAGAAAGCTGCAGTTTTTAAAATAAAATTCAATCGCACTGCTGGCTGCATTGCAAAGCAAAATAGCTTCAAGACATTGGTGTACGAGTCAACATGGTGAAACCGGACATGCATCATATTTGGGGAATATGCAGATTAAAAGATCAATTTCTTCTTCATAAGAGAAATGGGTTTTAATCTTTTGTTCAGAACAATAGATTGGTCCACAGGCTGTCCCCATGCAAATACACAAGGCATTAAGCTGAAATCCTATTGGAATGAGAGCATCATGAGATAAATTTTATACATGCACAGAAAATTCACAACAGATTATCTTAAATAACTGTTGTACATTCAAGATACAGGAATATTTTAATCTAAATCAATTCAGAAATATTCAGTTTACTATTTGATCACATGTTTTGGCCATCTGCTCACATCTGTCAGAAATCATAAAAATGATGTAAACACAGTAAAATATAACTGAATTTTACTTCAGCCAAAATGCCTTTTTAAATATTTTTCTTTGACTGTATGAAAGTGTGGACAAATTACATTCCTCTTCCTTGAGGAATGACAATTATATTTGTGTGACCGACAACATCATTCTTTAATCTATTTTTCAACAGGCAGAAGTGCTTGGATGTGCAACAATGTCAGGTGCCATTTTATTCAGGTCAACAGTAAATCTGGATGTGTGCACTCTTGTTTGTTTGAGCACACATAGCTGTATATTGAGAGAGAAATCATTTTGTTAAAATTCCAAGGGTGGAATTGACGGTATTTTATTAATTTCAAAAATTGCAATTCATTATTTATAGACAGGGTCCTGTTTGGTATTGAGATCAAATGATCTGCTCGTTAACTACTGTGGGTTATTTTTTAAAAATATGCTCCTTTGTTAAGTAGCCCATGGTTGAATAGTTAATCGTGATTCCTGCTTGGAGACATTTGATCCAGCCTCTGAAAGAAGAACAAGGTGACTTGTTTATTGATTTTTTTTTCCTTCCTTCAGTGTCCAGTTGGGAACTTACTGAATGGTGAATACCTATAGCAAAACTTAATATTTCCATTGCTCAGCTCAAAATAACACCATAGGACTACCTGACTACAAAAAGAACTGAGCAGCACTGAACCAAACTTCTCCATCTCTTGCTCTCTTACTCTGAAGGAGGCACGCATGCAGCTACCCTCTCAACTTGGGTGAAGCGTTTCATGCATCATTAACCAATTACTCTGACAATGGCTTTGAGTCACAAGAAACCCAGGATGGGTGCAGGCCCTTCCAGCACATTGCACTGAACATCAAGCACACATTTTTAAAACTAATTATACTCTAATCTACTTCATTCTCTTCTCATATCCATCCAATCCCATCTCCTTCCTCTATCTCCCTACTTCACTTATTCCATCACTTGGGACAATTTAGAATGGCTAATTAATGTTCTAACCTGCACATTTTGAATTGGAGAGGATAGTCATAGATAAGGCATGTCATAGCCACACAGACCAGGCCAAAGGCAGGATTGCATCAATGCCTTCTATTCCATCTGGGCACTCTCCAACATCAACTTCTCCAAATTCTGTTAGCTCCCCCCTTCATCCCTCCTCTTAGTCTCTCTCTCTCTTTCTCTATCCCCCTGTGTCCTTTCCTCCAGTTCTCCACCCTTTCCTTTCGCTCTCTCCCATCCATCAGTTCTCAGATTATTTCCCTTCTGCCCACCTACTTGTATCCACCCATGACTTCTTCCCTCTTAGCCTGTGCTCCTGGCCCTCCCTCCTCTCCTCTGTCCCCACAGTTTTATTTGGATGCCTTCTTGTTTTTCCTTATACTTGAAGAGGGGCCCAAGTTCAAAACATTTCTCTACTTCCTCTGGATGCTGTGTGACCTGCTGTGTTTCTCCAGCACATTTTTGCATGGGTCAGGATTGAAACCTGGTCTCTGGGGTTGTGAGGCAGCAGATCTTCCAGCTACACCACGAGGCCCACACCACGAGGCCCACTCCCAAAGTAGATAAAGATAGAAATTGGAACAATAGTGAAACAAAGCTGCAATGATCACTGATTTTTTTTTCTTTAACTGACAACCGTTACTTATGATAGAAAATGTTACAATCAATGATGATTATCATCTATTCCAAATGTAATATTTTATAAATGATTTGGCTTCTCCAATTTAACAATTCTCTGGCATTGTTATGCTTGCTTCATTTCCCATTATTAACACCCACCTGGCTTTTTGCTTAGAAAGTGAATCACATGTTCCTCTAATGGTTTTGCATATCACACAGTCCAATTTCATGAAATATAAGATGTTATCAGATAGATTACAAAGGCATTGAATTTTCATAGAAGTCTTCTAGAATCCATCTAGATGCCATTTCTATAGTCTCCAGAGGCAATTCAATGGTCCTCATCACCAATGGAAGACTCGTGTGGAATCAGTCTTGCAGAGTACATGTGACTCTGCTTATGCATGAGTTACAAGGTCCTATTTGAGCAGGTCAAGGCCAACCACATGGAACTAACTAGAAGCATTACCCTAACAACTGACCAAACCCACACCCATGCATTTAACATTTCAGATTGATATTATGAGAGTCTTCTTTGGCTTGGCTTCGCGGACGAAGATTTATGGAGGGGTAATGTCCATGTCGGCTGCAGGCTCGTTTGTGGCTGACAAGTCCGATGCGGGACAGGCAGACACGGTTGCAAGGGAAAATTGGTTGCTTGGGGTTGGGTGTTGGGTTTTTCCTCCTTTGTCTTTTGTCAGTGAGGTGGGCTCTGCGGTCTTCTTCAAAGGAGGTTGCTGCTCGCTGAACTGTGAGGCGCCAAGATGCACGGTTTGAGGCGAGATCAGCCCACTGGCGGAGGTCAATGTGGCAGGCACCAAGAGATTTCTTTAGGCAGTCCTTGTACCTCTTCTTTGGTGCACCTCTGTCACGGTGGCCAGTGGAGAGCTCGCAATATAACACGATCTTGGGAAGGCAATGGACCTCCATTCTGGAGACGTGACCTGCCCAGCGCAGTTGGATCTTTAGCAGCGTGGATTCGATGCTGTCGGCCTCTGGCATCTCGAGTATCTCAATGTTAGGGATGAAGTCGCTCCAATGAATGTTGAGGATGGAGCGGAGACAACGCTGGTGGAAGCGTTCTAGGAGCCGTAGGTGATGTCGGTAGAGGACCCATGACTCGGAGCCGAACTGGAGTGTGGGTATGACAACGGCTCTGTATACGCTAATCTTTGTGAGGTTTTTCAGTTGGTTGTTTTTCCAGACTCTTTTACTTATTCTTATGCTCTTCAGCGCTTGACGTCCTGTTTTGCGGAAACTGCCAAAATGTTTGGCCTGGAAGTCAGCCTGAAGAAAACTGAGGTCCTCCATCAGCCAGCTCCCCACCATGACTACCAGCCCCCCCACATCTCCATCGGGCACACAAAACTCAAAACAGTCAACCAGTTTACCTATCTCGGCTGCACCATTTCATCAGATGCAAGGATCGACAATGAGATAGACAACAGACTCGCCAAGGCAAATAGCGCCTTTGGAAGACTACACAAAAGAGTCTGGAAAAACAACCAACTGATTATGAGAGTGATGAATAATCATCAACCTGAAAAGTTAATTGTTTGACATTCCATAGATGTTGTCCGATTTGTTGAGGGTTTCCAGTATTTTGTGATACTTGTATGTTTTGACATCCTCTGCATCCCGCTTTTGCCACATATCTTTCTCCACTTCGGAAATAGACTCATCCCAGACTCCAAATTGCACAATAACTTCACAGAATAATAAAACCTGAATGATTTCTGATTATTTTAATTATCTTTTATACAAAATTAAATGTGCTGTAAGACATCATGGTGTTTGTTAGTCTTTCAGTGGATTACAGAATTCCAACAGGCTACTACTATTTAATAGTTCCTCTTGAGTAAATAACCAATGTACTAACAATGATTCATAGAAACATAGAAGATAGGAGCAGGAGTAGGTCATTCGGCCCTTCGAGCCTGCTCCGCCATTCAACGAGATCATGGCTGATCTTAAAGTTCAGTACCCCGTCCCCGCCTTCTCTCCGTAACCTTTAATACCCTTATACTGAAGAAATAGATCTAATTCCCTCTTAAATATATTTAATGAACCTGCCTCTACTGCTCTCTGTGGCAATGAATTCCACAGATTCATCACCCTCTGGGTAAAGAAATTCCTCCTCATCTCAGTTCTAAATGGTTTGCCTATTATCCTCGAACCATGGCTCCAGGTTCTAGACTCCCCCACCACTGGAAACATCCCTTCTGCATCCATTCTGTCCAGTCCTGCCAGAATTTTATATGTCTCTATGAGATCCCCTCTCAACCTTCTAAACTCCAGCGAGTACAATCCCAATTTGCGCAATCTTTCCTCATAAGTCATTCCTGCCATTCCAGGTATCAGTCTGGTGAATTGCCTCTGCACTCCCTCCATTGCAAGAACATCCTTCCTTAGATAAGGTGACCAAAACTGCACACAATCCTCCAGGTGGGGTCTCACCAAGGCTCTGTACAGCTGCAGTAAGGTATCCTTATTCCTATACTCAAACCCTCTTGATATGAAGGCCAACATACCATTTGCTTTTTAACCACCTGCTGTACCTGCATACTCGCCTTCAGTGACTGGTGCACAAGAACCCCTAGGTCTCTCTGCATTTCCCCATCTTCCAATCTATTGCCATTCAAATAGTAATCTGCCCTCCGGTTTGTATTACCAAAGGGGATAGATAACCTATTCATATTTGTTATTAATTTTCATGAAAGACCAAATGATTTAAATTATTTTAATTAATAACTAAATGGTCTCCTATGGCATTGTTCATTTTGCCTGATTAGTGTGAGAGGAGGCTATCATGTAGATGCCTTGTTATTTGATGGATAAACATTGTCTAATTTCCAGCTTTATAATGCCTCCTTGTTTATGCTTTATGAATACTTTTCCAGATTCTTTCTTTGAAATGCTTTTTGTTCTAACTATACTAAAAGATGAAAACTTATATCCAATATGTTTTAAAATAATAAAATGTCATAATGCGCTGCCAGATTGCAATCTCATGAAAACTGGAGGAACACCACTTCATCTTCTGTCAGGTGCAACACTTGCACGCACACCTCCTCCCTTACCTTGGTCTGGGGCACCAAACAGGCCTTTCAGGTGAAGCTTGTATATCCCCAGGATTCATTTACTGTATCCGGTGTTTCCTTTGTGGCATTCTCTACATCAGAGAGACTGGTCGCAGATTGGGAGATCACTTCACTGAGCACCTCCTCTCCATTTGCAACCACAGCAACCTCCCAGTAGCCAACTATTTCAGTTCTCAGTCACACTCCCTCAATCACGGCCCATGGACTTTTGCACTATCCTGCCCTGACCACTTGCAGATTAGAGGAACAACACCTTTTCTTCCATCTGGGCACTCTCCAGCCTGACAGCATGAACATTGATTTCTCTGTTTTTTTCACCGATGGATTCCAGTTGCCCTGATAGCTCTTTTCACCATGTTTGTCACTGACTATACCAAGATTAGCAGGGAAGATGTCCAAATGCGAATGCAGAAAATGCATCTGCCACCTTTTGTGTTTTCCTCAACAGTAGCACCAGAGTGGTTGGAAACCTTCAAAGCCCATGAAACCAGCTTCACACTCTTGGATGCACCATTTTCATTTGAAAAATTAATTTGCCATCCACTGTCACTCCCCTTTACTGCAGATTGATTTTCTCCTTTCAACTCTCCTTGGGCCCTAAGACCTTGATGCCATATGACCTCCACAGCTCTCCTCAGCTCCACAATTGGTGTCATGTTTCTATGTACCAAACCTATCCTGTATCTGTAGACCAGCAGACTGATCTTACCCGTGGAATTTCTGGGTGCCGGTCTAACATTGTCGCCAGAATCACGGATAGCAATGAGAAAGCAGGCAGGAGGGACATAGATCGACTACCTGAGTGGTGTCACAGCAACAACCTTGCACTCAACGTTAGCAAAATAAGGACATGATTGTGGACCAGGAGGAAAACTGAACATGAATTAGTCCTCATCGAAAGTCAGCAGTGGGAGGGGTCAAGAATTTCAAATTACTGGGTGTCAACTCTCCGAGGCCTAGAACCTCCGTGAAGAAGGCTCGCCAGCAGCTATACTTTATGAGGAGTTTGAGGAGATTTGGTACATCACTGAAGACTCTTGAAAACTTCCATGGAAAGCATTTTTTCTGGTCCAGAGATGCCAATGCTCAGCACAAGAAAAAGTTCCACTGGGTTGTTAACTTGGCCTGCATCATTACAGGTACCAATCTTCACCCCATTGAGGACAACTATAAGAGGTGGTGTCTGAAGGAAGTAGCCTCTATCCTCAATGGCCCTACTAGCCAGGCCAGGCCATGCCCTCTTCACTGCTACTATCGGGGTACAGGAGTCTGTAGATGAGCAGCACATCATCAGATTCCCGAATGAACAATAGACACTGGCTCACTTGGACTTTTTCCATTTTTTGCACAATTATTTATTGTCAGATGGTTTTCTATCAATGTTTACACTGTGATGTTGCTGTTAAATCTTCTAATGTTCAAGGCAATAAATTCTGATTCTCAGCATAGGATTCTGAATCATTTGCAGTTACTACAATTGTTAAATTTTATTCTTTAACCATGTTATATTTTGTAAACAATACATTTTTATAATGTTGTAAAAGTTAAAAAAAATTGGAACATTTGTTATGTTAAATCAATGGGATTATGTTCTCTCATCCAAGAGTAAGGAGAAATTCTCATTAGAATGCTACGTAGCTCATCTAAATGCAACTCGGTCACATTTATGGCGAATGATCATTTGAGTAAGGTCCACATCACCTTCTAGGATAAGAGCTATTCTTGCTGTTATAAAATAACACAGTGCTACAAACAATCGGCACACCAGTGGTGCTAAATAAGTAGGTTTAATCTTAGCTGAAGCACAAAGGATTTGAAACCGAACAAGTGCGATTGGCTGATTCAGTGCATACTAAACCGCTCTCATCCATTACAATTTCATTTTGGGTTTGATCAAATGAAGCATAAAACAGGAAATATAAAATGACAAGAATAATGAAATTTCACTAAATGGACTTAGTAATGTCAACCTTGCAGCTGTACACAAGAACTATTGCACTTACATGAAAAAGCAGAACATTCAGGAAATGTGAGCAGGTCATTCAGCTTCTGTGGAAAGAGACACAGAGTTAATACTTCAGGTCAAAGGATTGTTATCGTCTCCATGAAGGAGAAGAACAGAAAGAAACATCTTTGCTTGTATTTTACCCATCCCAGCTCAGCTTTGATGTCTTAAACATTATTTATGCCGGAAAAGTGCATTCAGTGGTTCAATATTTGTTTTGTAAAATGGTGTGGTTGATCCTGGTTTCATGGTACCAAAATGCAATTAAATTAAAACTCCAGGGAAAAAAATCTTCCCAACAAATTTTGTTGGAGTTTGCTTCAAGATTGAAACCATATTGTAAATTCTGCTGCTCTTCATTTTAATATTCAATGTTTTATTATCACACCATGATGAAGTAAATGTATATTTATTCCATTTCTTTTTCCAACATATAATTTTTAACAAAATAATTGTGACCACTTTTTCAAAGCTTGGTTTTACCTGACAAGAGAGAACCATTCATATGAACCCCACATGGCTTCATCTATTTAGGTGCCAAGTTGTCTAACAGTAATGGGATCTCTCTTTATGGTAGAATCCACGCTGTGATTAACAATAGTATGCTTCAATTTGTGAGGTAAAAAGAACCTCATTACTCTATTATTTTCAACGTGCAGAAAATGTTCCTCATGTGAATTATGTCAGGTGGTCGATCAATGTCTGCAGTTTCAAACTCTGCCTTCATTGCTTTCATTAGAATCACTAGATTTGATGTAGTCAGGCCATTTGCAATTGTTCTGTGTGATTATTTAAGCCACTTCTTAGGATACTTCTGAATCAGTGTGATGTGTTCTTTTATGAGTGATTAAACAAGATTAGCATTTCATTCTTATTCTTTGAACTGAAAAATTGCTTTCTTTTTGGCTTTTTTTTAATTTCACAGATTGTCGGTTTTACTGTGACAAACCTTCAGAAGCATGGTTTTTCATTTGAATCAGTAACATCAACAGCCACATTACATATGCACACTTCTGATTTTCTTCTGCAGGTGGGTTAGGTAGTGCAGAGTAGATTTACACGAAAGTTGCCCTTTTATTAATCCCGGCAATAACCTTGGACATTCCAAAGCAGAAATTTTTTAGAATAATTCACAATAATGTTCCCTTAGTTTCAGAAAATTATTCTTAGTGAACACATTGCTCAAATATATTGGCCCTCTAGATGATTATTGAAATTAAACTTATCTTACAGGCTACAATCAGAAAAAAAGAAGACATTAATGTTTGGTAAATCCATAGGAGGAATGGATTTTGCAGAAAGAACAATGGGAGAAGATGCAATAAGCACATGCAATATAATTTTATCTGCGGTTTGGGCACAGACTTAAGCAAAGATGCAGACATGCATTCACTGACCCTGATCCTCTCCACATTCTCTTTCTCCCCATCTGTACAAACATCCGTTCCTCTTACATATCACCAACACTCTACCCCTATGTTCTTCTAGTCAGTCCTCTTGAAACAGTTGCCTTCCAAGAATAAGTATGCAAATATAATTTTGAAATCTACAGTTAAACTCAATGCTTTAGGATTTATAGTCAATAATTGCTAATACAATGTTCAGGCATTAACATGATAAATGTGACATCACGATAAACTATTTAATTTAGAATTTACTTTGTTGGATCATCTGATTTAAGACATGACTTTCATCTTGAAATATGATTCTACACTTTAAACTTACATTTTAGATGACCTGGGTTTTCAAACCATGAACAGCCTTGTACTCAATTGCACTGCCACATTTTTTACTGATTGATCCATATTTTGTAACTGGCTATTTAGTTCATGATGTTATTACTTTCATGAAGAGAATTGTCCAATACTCTTCCAGATTCTTGTTGAATTTTATTTAAATATTATTGGTTTTCATAACTTGCTTTCCAATGAAGCTTGACAAATAGCTGACTAAATAGCCTGTAAACCTCCTGAATGGCATTAAATGTAATGACAAGAATTTCCTGAATCTGCGCAATCTTTGACTTGATAAAGGGTTTTGACTTGAAATGTTGGCTGTCCATTTCAACCCATGGATGCTATCTGACCTGCTGCGTTCCTCCAGCAATCTTGGTCTGTGTTTCGCTATGATTTGAGGAATACTCCATGGATCTGAACTCATGCCTGAGTCCAAGATGTGTAATCATCCACTCAGTGGCTCTCTCATTTGGAAAATAGTAGAGACACCCTTTTAAAAAAAATTAGGATTGAGAAATAAATGCTGGCTTTGCCAGTGGTGAATACATCTTAGAATTAAATAAATCTAACAACAAAGTATTAGTTCACACAAAATAAGCAGCTACGTGAAGCTAACATGAGAGTAATCTTGATCAATTTCAAAGCTTCTGAGGATTTTGATTAAGGTTAACATGGTTTCCTGTATTATATCTGTTTGGTTCAATGCAAAGAATTGTCTTTAAACAGAGCTTTCTGGTAATTTCAGATGATGCTGAGGAAATATATTGCCCCAGATCAAAAGGACTAAATAAATTAGTGGAAATGCAATGATTTATTTGGGTCCTTTCTCAATGTGTCAGTCATCCATCTGCATTCTGTCTCTGCAAAATTACAGTCTCTGCAATTGCCTCCTTTCACCAGGCCAGAACCACCCCAATTGGAGTAGGTGATATATTCACAATGTACGAATGGCCATTTGTACTTTGTGAAGTTTTGACTCCTCCAGAATTTCAGAAACATCTGCCCTTACTGAAACTTCTGCAATGTGCCGGAGGATTGGCGCATTGCGCATGTGGTTCCGTTATTTAAAAAGGGTTCAAGGAGGAAGCCTGGCAACTATCGGCCTGTAAGTTTGACGTCTGTGGTAGGTAAATTAATGGAGAAAATTCTTAGAGATAGTACTTATAAACATCTGGATAGACAGGGTCTGATCAGGAGCACTCAACATGGATTTGTGGGAGGAAGGTCATGTTTGACCAATCTGATTGAATTTTTTGAAGAGGTGACTAGGAATGTGGATGAGGGTAGCACAGTGGATGTTGTCTATATGGACTTCAGTGAGGCCTTCGATAAGGTACCACATGGAAGGTTAGTTAGGAAGGTGCAGTCTTTAGGTATAAATTTTAAGATAGTCAAATGGATTGAACATTGGCTGAAAGGGAGAGGCCAGAGAGTGGTAGTGGATAATTGTCTGTCAGGTTGGAGGCCGGTGACCAGTGGTGTGCCTCAAGGATCTGTATTGGGCCCATTGTTGTTCGTTATATACATTAATGATCTAGATGATGGGGTGGTGAATTGGATTAGTAAATATGCAGACGATACTAAGATAGGTGGAATAGTGGATAATGAAGAAGGTTTTCAAGGATTGCAGAGGGATTTGGGCTGCTTAGAAAAGTGGGCTGAAAAATGGCAGATGGAATTTAATGCTGATAAGTGTGAGGTGCTTCATTTTGGTAAGAAGAATCAGAATAGGACATACGTGGTAAATGGGAGAGCATTGAGGAATACAGAAGAGCAGAAAGATTTAGGAGTGACGGTACATCGTTCCCTGAAGGTAGAAACTCACGTGAATAGGGTGGTGAAGAAGGCTTTTAGTATGCTGGCCTTTATCAATCATTGCATGGAATATAGGAGTTGGGAGGTGATGTTGAGATTGTATAAGACGTTGGTGCGGCCTAATTTGGAGTTCTGTGTGCAGTTCTGGTCGCCTAATTATAGGAAGGATATAAACAGAGTGGAGAGAGTGCAGAGAAGGTTTACCAGAATGTTACCTGGGTTTAAGCATCTAGAGTATAGGGAGAGATTGGACAGATTAGGTCTTTATTCTTTGGAGCGTAGAAGGTTGAGAGGGGATTTGATAGAAGTATTTAAGATTATGAAAGGGATAGACAGAGTGGATGTGGATAGACTATTTCCGTTAAGAGGAGGAAAGATTAAAACAAGAGGACATGAGTTAAGAATTAAGGGGCAGAGGTTTAGAGGTAACATGAGGGGGAACTTCTTTACTCAGAGAGTGGTAGCCGTGTGGAATGATCTTCCGGGAGAAATAGTGGCGGCGGAGTCAATTGTATTATTTAAGAAAAGGTTGGACAGGTATATGGATGAGAAGAAGATGGAGGGTTATGGGCATTGTGCAGGGAGGTGGGACTAGAAAGGGGTGTTTGGTTCGGTGCGGACTAGAAGGGCCTAATGGCCTGTTTCCGTGCTGTAATTGTTATGTTATGTTAATGTCTTCCTCAGTTACAACATCAGTGTTCTCTACTGCCTTGAGAAAAATTGGTCTATGATTAGCCTTCTTTTCCTCTTACAAATCTTTTTCTTGTTCCTATGAGAAGAGAATATTTTTGGGTTCCTCCATTCTATTGTTTCTTGCTCTTTTTGCTACTTTAAATTTCTGTATCTTACTTCCACTGCAAGCTACCTGCTTCTCACTTTTGTTACGAACTAGAATTTGTCATTTAATTTCATTTTTCTAGGTTATTGGTCATCTGTGGAGCTGTGACTTTGCTAACCTTGCCCTGAATGAGAATGTACCTAGACTGCAGCTGAAACATTTTCACTTTAAATACTACCCTTTGTTTATGTTAACACAGCATTTGATAACATTCCAAAGACTTTTAATGATAGCTTTGGGTCAATTAACACAAAATTGAGTTCACTGATGCCTGAAGTATTGGAGCTAATTGGGGATCAAAATGACTCATCAAACACCTGCTGGTGGCTTGTAGAGCAGGCAATTTATCATGTAAATCAAGATGTATCGTGATTTGATTCTGGTGGTGCCATTTTCAATCTTATTGCTCAAGTCAATTTACTCTCTGAAACTTGGTTAACTGAACAGACATTGTTGAAGAAAAGTCTGATTTCAAGGCATTATCTACTGCTTGCAGGTTAGTTTCTGGTTCATGTTCCAATTTTATGTGTGTTTGGTTCTGGTTGTGGTTTTTTCAAGTTGCACAAGTCTGCAGACCTGGTGTGTCAGGTACTGGAGATCTTTTTTGCTAACTTCAAGGCTTCCACAGTCAATCATTCCAGGCAGTTTCTGAAAGAGAGCTACAATTCTTTGTGCAGAATCTGTAGCTCAAAGCTTTGGAACAGACACTAGAAAATGCAATTGTGTGATTAAAGGGGAACATGGGGAGTCAGCCGTAAAGTCATATTAGACAAGATGATTTAAAAATATACATTAGTTTTTATGAATTGAATGGCCTGTTTTGTGCTATAATATCTTCAGGCTAATAATTTAATACAATCCATATTCTGGAATATTATCCATGTTTTAATCCATTATAATATATTGCAAATATAATTTTTAGTTTATATATTTTGCAAGTATAAATGAAATGAAGTATTCCTGAATATTGGATGCAATCAAGTCATTGTCTTGGTATGTTACCTACGTGTGTGTTCTGCTAAGCCAGGATCAACATTAATTTATATTGAACTTTATGGTTTTGGATCATACAAATTGATACATTAGCAGTAAGTTACTGACCTTGGCTTTTCAATTAATTTGTTTACAATTCTTCAAACACCTAATCATTCAGGAACTGTAGTTTAGATAAAATAAATGTTTCACTTGTCTCATTTAAATTCTTTAAGTAATCCTATTGATTAAATAGTATCTTTTAACTAAACTAGTCTGGCATATTCTTTATGTAAGGATCTCAAGCACAGATTGTAAAACTGAGCAAGAAAAACAACCTAAGTCTTAATGCCCATAAGATAAATGGATGGAGCTGAGACATTTGTCCCTTCTGTACATTTATCTTAAAAGAAGTTGCAGCACCAACGATGTCCGACAATCTTGTGATTTTTGCCTTCACTACTGACATTATTGTGCTGTATATTTTACCTTTACTACTGACATACTGTTTCAAAACATATTTAGCTATGATTTAAAGGGACATAATTGGCAAAACTGCTCTGTTCTCAGGATCAGTGAATTTGGATAATGTGAACTTTACATTGCTATATGAACATTACTTACCAGAATTTGCAAGGGAAGGAAACAAAAAATACTTGTTAACTGCAAAAATAATGAATATTTTTGACTGGAATAAATAAATAACACTCATGGAAAAATCCATTTCATATTATGGTTACTTTCTGCTTTTGGGATATTATTGTACCATCCAACTTCCATACTTAATAAGGAATGTCTGTAATCATTATAATTCAGTGGGGATGAGTTGGATTGGTGGGAGTGGGGGGGATTGATATATACTATGAAGCATGATCTTGAACTATGTAGCTCAAGGTCGCCGTGTGGGTTGATGGGATAATTAAGAAGGCCTATTGGGCTTCATTAACAGGGGTATTGAGTTCAAGAGTTGAGAGGTCATGTTGCAACTTGATATCTCTCTGGTGAGACGACACATAGAGTATTGTGTTCAGTCCGTTCTGGTCACCTCCATATAGGAAGCTGTGGAGAGAGTGCAGAGGATATTTATCAGCATGTTGCTTGGATTGGAAAATGTCTCCTATAAGGCAAGGTTAGCAGAGTTGAGATTTTTCTCTTTGGAACGAAGGATGAGAAAAGACTTAATAGAGGTTGACAAGATTCTGAGAGGCATAGATAAGGTGGACAGCCAGCACCTATTCCCCAGGGAGGGAATAGCAAACAGCAGGAGACTTCTCTACAAAGTGAAGGGAGGAAAGTTTAGGAGAGACGTCAGGGGTAATTTTTTTTAATGGCAGAGAGTTGTGGGGGCCTGGAATGCCTTGCCAGGGATGGTGGTGGAGGCTGGAATATTAGGGGCATTTAAGAGACTCTTAGACAGGTACATGGTTGGAAGGAAAATAGAGGGTTACAGGGTCGTAAGGCTTGTGTATTTTTCTTTGGTAGGAATATATAGAGGGCTGAAGGGTAATGTCCTATGTTCTACATAATAGGATGTTGTAACTTCATGTCACATCAAAATTTCAACATTAAAACAAGGAAAATTAATCAAAAGTTGAGCCTTGATGTTGAAATCATAGTTTGCAAAAAAAAATTGTATAATTCTCCTCATCAGATATTGAACAAAATCAATGACTATTAAATTCTTAAATGTAATTTATTTTTAATTGTAGACATACAGTAACAGTTCTTTCCAGCTCATGAACTCATGCCACCCAAATACCCCAATTAAACTCCATCCAAAAGTGGTAGGAAACCAGATCAATTGGAGGAGGCCCCATCAGACATGGGGAGAATGTACAAACTCTAAATTCATCTGTACAACAACTGTGACTGACAGTACACAACTGAAATGTCTCCGCAATTGGAACAAATTGTTTTTATTGATTTAGGTTTCTGATCCATCAACATTAGCAATCTTTTGCACAACAGTTAAAACAACGAATCTCACATGAACTCAAACATAGGGCAAGCAGTATACATTAAAGGGTCTTGTTATAATACTTCTCATAATTTATTGGTAGAAGTCTGCAAGTCTCAATTTTTTTTGAATATTCTTATAGTTTTCAGGTTTAGACATGGTAATTTACAGCTTGGCAGCAATAATTGTTACAAGTCAACATCGATTACCACTTATCCATGTCGTATCTATACAAACCTAATATCCCTTACCCTCTCTTTTCTCTCCCCCCCCCCACCCCATTCCCTAAACTTCAAACACTCAACACACGGACAAATAGGTAACCAAAGAAGACATTTAATCAACAAAACACCCAAAACATGGGGATAAATTACATCAGGGAATTATGGGTCAAGTCCAGTGCAGCAGGGAGGAACCAAACCAATATTTTTCCCTTTGTTTCTTGACTTTTCCTGGCTGGGCTAAGGCAGGCCCCTCGTTTAGGATGAGTCTCCCCCCCCTCCCCCACAAGGTAAGATTGTACTTTTCACAGCTTTCCCATGGAAAAATTGGGGAATGGTTAAATAATTAAAATGATGCTTAAAGCTGGAAAACTGTGATTTAAAAATAAATAAGCTTGTCCAATTTGAGTCTTCCATTCCCTTTTGGGAAGAAGGTTGAATTTCTGGCTAATGCAAATAGTTTTAGTTGATGGCAAGTCACAGGCAAGCTTGCTGCAGGGATATTGCTGAGATGTGTATATACTTATCACATATTAGAAAGCCATTTTTTAGTAAACTATGAGACAAACATTTTTAATTTTAATATTGTTACTTTTACAAATTTTATACAAGAAATCTGTTTGGAACCTAATGGGATTTATTATAGTTCCATGTTATGCATTTTTTTTTAACCAGGGTGTAGTGGTTTGAGTGACTGCACAGTTAGTTGGGCCGAATCGCCGCCCCAGTCACCCAACACAAGATGGCACAGGCTCCCCCTTTCCTGCCAAGGAGAAGCCTGCAGTTGGCGTCGTGCATTGCCCGGGGGACAGTGCTGCTTCCTGGTTGCATACCACTGGACAGGGAGTGATGCCACGACGCGCTGATGTCACTCCCCAAGGCCAACATGCCTCTCACAGGAAGTGGGTGGCCCCCTCGAGCAGCACAAGGAATTCGAAATAAACTTCAGTTAATGGTTCACCCTCCAGCAGTGTGGACATCTCTCATTTCGGTAGCTCTGCAGAGCTCAACGATTTGAGAGATTGGGCTGGAAGTTCGTTATCCCTTGAAAATAAAGTGGTACAATCCAGAGATTTATGCACTCATGCTAACGGGAAAAGATTTTTAAGCCTATCTTTCACAAGCATTTGTCATTTGGAGTCTCTACCGAGATGCCGCTGGACAATAAATTTTTTCAAAAGGTTTGCTTCCTGAAAAAAAAAGAGGGATTATGATGGACAAGATCAAGTTGAACACTAGGATAATTTCAGATTTGCTGCATCTTGTAGGGTTAGAGAAACATGAAATGGTCTTTTGCTGAATTTAACATGTTTAATTGCATAATGTTGTTGACACATTGCACTAGTTCAGCTGACCCAAAAATGTTTTCTCACTGATTTTCATTTGTACTCAGCATGTGATGTCTCATGTCAGTGTCCAACAATAGTCGACCAGTATTGATGGATTCCAGTTGTTTTGATACTTATTTTCCATGGTCGAGATGTCCTGGTGAATACTTTCACCAGATTCAACACTGACTGCATGAAGATCAGCATTTCTGCTGCACTGAATCTTGCTGAAGATGATAAATGCTATCGTTTAGTACATTCAATCTGTATCAATTTAATGCACAGCATCTGTATATGTGAGCTGCTTTTAGAGCCTGTTACCATCTATCCTGACTAAGCATTCCCAGGGCTAAAACAATATTTGTATAGCACCTGCACTGAGTGCATGCCCAGGCGTGCTTTGTCTGACCACAAAACCTTTCTTTGTGGGCAATATTCTAGGAGACATGACAGGAAATTACAAATATGGGCATGGGGCGAGGTCCGGCATCACCTTTACAGTGTTTGCGATTGGGACGGGTTTGAATCCTATGCTGTCTGAAAGGAGTTTGTAGGTTCTCCCCGTGTCTCTGGGTTTTCTCTGGGGGCTCCAGTTTCCTCCTACCTTTCAAAATGCACTGGGGGTGTAGGTTAATGGAAGCAAGTTGGGCGGCACCAACTCACAAGCTGAAATGGCCTGTTACCATGCTGTATGTCTAAGTGTAAATTTAATCTAAAAATAAACAGCATGTGCTAGGACAATTTTAAAGTGATTTTTGGATCAGCTGCCCAAAATCCATTAAAATACGCCCAAAAGTGTTCAGCAAGAAAAATCTTTGTTGTCCAGAGTTATTGAGCATGCAGATCTTCATTAATCTGCATACTTTCTGAAGCTGAGCCATGATGCCAGTTCCTCCAAGTGGAAGTGACAGAACTGAATGTCTCTGGAAATAATTGCATCAATTGGGATCCACTCAGCAGTTATAGGCATTGGAGTGGACTAGGAAAGCTTAGTGGAATAGATGGGACTCCTGGAGGGAGATTGTGAAACTACCAAAGGCTGAGTCAGGGCAGCTTGTTCAAAGCAATAGAATGATAATATGATCCTGGTGCCATCCATGTCTGGTTAAGATTAGTGGAATTTCAGACAGGAGATCAAAAGGACTCCTGATGCCAGAATCTGAAGCAAAAACCAATCTGGTTGAAAATGTCATGGATCTACAACCACTTCCTTTCAAATCCACAGATGGCAGTTTCAACCAGGCAAGGCAGGAGTTATGTAGTGATCACTGAGTAAATATTGTGGAGACAGTCTCGCTTCATACAGAGAACACTTTCCAGTCATTTGAAATTACAGTCCTGCTGAATGGGATAGATTCAGAATGGATACAGGCACAGCGCACATATCTAAATGAAATGATCTCATTTCTATTCTAATTAGTTCTTGCTGTGACAGGTGTAAGAGCAGAGAAGTGTCATTAATTCATATGTTCTGGACTTGTCGTCATCTGGAAAAATACTGGAGAGAGGTTTTTCATTCTTTGTCAAAACTTTTAAATATAGATTTGACACCAAATCCTTTAGTGGCCCTCTTCGACACAATGGGAGAGAATAATTTTCCTGTCTTTAGTTCAGAGTTGTGCTCTCTTCTACCTCTCTTTTGGCGAGGCGTGCGATTTTTCTTTAATGGAATTATGTTGCCCCACCTACTCATGATCAATGGCTGCGTAACATCATGTCCTGACTGAATATGGAAAAGACTCGTTAATAAATGCAGATATAAGATTTCAGACATAATAGGAGTCATTCATGACTCACTTTCTTACTTTATAATTTTATCTTATGGTAATTAAATTGTCTGACTCTTATCTTTACAAGTTTTTTTCTTTCCCTTAGTTTTTTTTTCTTTCCCTTAATTTTTTTTTCTTTCCCTTCCCCTTTTCCCTTCCCCTTTTCCCTTCCCCTTTTCCCTTCCCCTTTTCCCTTCCCCTTTTCCCTTCCCCCTTCCCCTTTTCCCCTTCCCCTTTTCCCTTCCCCTTTTCCCTTCCCCTTTTCCCTTCCCCTTTTCCCTTCCCCTTTTCCCTTCCCCTTTTCCCTTCCCCTTTTCCCTTCCCCTTTTCCCTTCCCCTTTTCCCTTCCCCTTTTCCCTTCCCCTTTTCCCTTCCCCTTTTCCCTTCCCCTTTTCCCTTCCCCTTTTCCCTTCCCCTTTTCCCTTCCCCTTTTCCCTTCCCCTTTTCCCTTCCCCTTTTCCCTTCCCCTTTTCCCTTCCCCTTTTCCCTTCCCCTTTTCCCTTCCCCTTTTCCCTTCCCCTTTTCCCTTCCCCTTTTCCCTTCCCCTTTTCCCTTCCCCTTTTCCCTTCCCCTTTTCCCTTCCCCTTTTCCCTTCCCCTTTTCCCTTCCCCTTTTCCCTTCCCCTTTTCCCTTCCCCTTTTCCCTTCCCCTTTTCCCTTCCCCTTTTCCCTTTTTTCTTTCCTTTAGTTTTTTTTTAATATTAATCATGTAACATCTGGCAATGCTGTTGGGCAGGGGTTAGAGTTTTTCTCCTTTTTATTTTTCCCTCATTATTTCTTGTATATAATACTTGAATATGAATTATGGATATGATTTACAACTTGTGTATGCTTTTGTTATATGGAATGTTTTATAAATTTTATTTAATTGTCTATATCATTTTATTCAATTATTATCTGTATATGTTCTCTATTAAAATTAATAAAAATAGTTTTAAAAGAAAGAATGGAAAAGCCAGCTCAAATTTGGGTATCTGAGGGACTGTGTGACCCTTAGTGGAGACAGAAATTTCCAAATCTGTAACCTCATTCCTCATTGTGCAGCCGGAGCATCAACCCAGATTCAAGAAAGAGATCAGAAAGGCAGGGTGGGAGCACCACCGGATGTTCTCCTGTTGTCACTGCAACAGCAGAACTTGGAGAAATGGAGAGGATCTGCACTGACTTATCTATCATGAAATATGCAGTGGAGGGTAATTTAGAGATAGAAATTGCTTTTGTTGCATCACCAGTGGTTAACAGACAACAGCCAAGGAAGAGGGTAAAAATATGCACACAAGTTCTTCTCCAAAGGAAGGCTTCAATGGGTCATTCTACAGATGAAGGTTGATGCACATAGAGATGATTGAGGCACCACAATATGCAATTTTCTTTCCAAATTTCCATGAGCTAGATGCCCATTTCACATCTCTGCAAACATCCTGGAGCAGAGGTTGATCTTGTTTTGGTAGTGAGTCAGCTCTGATAAGTCCAGGCAGCAAAATCCATTCTTGTAGATCCAATGGCTCTTTGAGGTGTCCACCATGTTGTATTTGTACTTTTTTAAATTGCACTTAATTGCACAGGAATAAGAGGTGACATTGGAGGAAATAGAGAGCTTCCTATCATTTAGCTCAGCAACTGAAATATGCTGAATGGTAGTTGAGCAGATTGTTTTTGGTTGACTGCCCTAGTGCAAGCTTCCAAGGTGTGTGTTATTGAGACCAGAAAGATCAATTTCTTCTGGCTGTATGCAGTGTGTCTCTTCAGGTAGCTATTGGAATTTTGGAGTAGATCCAGGTTCATGTATGGAGTCTGGAGTGCTTCATGAATCCCATCAAATCCAATCCTTGGAAATGTATGGAATTCTGGGAAATCTAGAGACTTTTTTCAAAAACAAAAACCTGCTTCTTTCCTGAAAAGAACATCTGTAGTATACTGCAGCAGAAAGGAACAGACTAATTTATGGCTTGTATCTCCAACAGAACTATTAAATCAGTGGTTTTCAACTTTTTATTGCCACTCACATCCCACCTTAAGCAATCCCTTGCTAATCACAAAACACTGATGGCATAGGGAATACTTAAAGTGGGATGTGAGTGGCAAGAAAAAGTTAGAGAACCATTACATTAAATAATCTCAATGTAAGTAATTCAAGACTAACAAGGCATTGATGCACTGCTGTTGAAGTTCATTGCCTCATCTGCCTTCTAAACCTTCAAAATAAAGTACCTCAAGTATGTTGCTCTTTGGAAATTCAAAGGCTGGGGCACAGGTCCAAAGAGAATGGCTTCTTCCTTAATTTGGACTTGATAAACTCCTTTGGCCCTTATTCAGAGGTTTTGGCCCTTATTCAGAGGTTTTGGCCCTTACTCAGAGGTTTTGGCCCTTACTCAGAGGTTTTGGCCCTTACTCAGAGGTTTTGGCCCTTACTCAGAGGTTTTGGCCCTTACTCAGAGGTTTTGGCCCTTACTCAGAGGTTTTGGCCCTTACTCAGAGGTTTTGGCCCTTACTCAGAGGTTTTGGCCCTTACTCAGAGGTTTTGGCCCTTACTCAGAGGTTTTGGCCCTTACTCAGAGGTTTTGGCCCTTACTCAGAGGTTTTGGCCCTTACTCAGAGGTTTTGGCCCTTACTCAGAGGTTTTGGCCCTTACTCAGAGGTTTTGGCCCTTACTCAGAGGTTTTGGCCCTTACTCAGAGGTTTTGGCCCTTACTCAGAGGTTTTGGCCCTTACTCAGAGGTTTTGGCCCTTACTCAGAGGTTTTGGCCCTTACTCAGAGGTTTTGGCCCTTACTCAGAGGTTTTGGCCCTTACTCAGAGGTTTTGGCCCTTACTCAGAGGTTTTGGCCCTTACTCAGAGGTTTTGGCCCTTACTCAGAGGTTTTGGCCCTTACTCAGAGGTTTTGGCCCTTACTCAGAGGTTTTGGCCCTTACTCAGAGGTTTTGGCCCTTACTCAGAGGTTTTGGCCCTTACTCAGAGGTTTTGGCCCTTACTCAGAGGTTTTGGCCCTTACTCAGAGGTTTTGGCCCTTACTCAGAGGTTTTGGCCCTTACTCAGAGGTTTTGGCCCTTACTCAGAGGTTTTGGCCCTTACTCAGAGGTTTTGGCCCTTACTCAGAGGTTTTGGCCCTTACTCAGAGGTTTTGGCCCTTACTCAGAGGTTTTGGCCCTTACTCAGAGGTTTTGGCCCTTACTCAGAGGTTTTGGCCCTTACTCAGAGGTTTTGGCCCTTACTCAGAGGTTTTGGCCCTTACTCAGAGGTTTTGGCCCTTACTCAGAGGTTTTGGCCCTTACTCAGAGGTTTTGGCCCTTACTCAGAGGTTTTGGCCCTTACTCAGAGGTTTTGGCCCTTACTCAGAGGTTTTGGCCCTTACTCAGAGGTTTTGGCCCTTACTCAGAGGTTTTGGCCCTTACTCAGAGGTTTTGGCCCTTACTCAGAGGTTTTGGCCCTTACTCAGAGGTTTTGGCCCTTACTCAGAGGTTTTGGCCCTTACTCAGAGGTTTTGGCCCTTACTCAGAGGTTTTGGCCCTTACTCAGAGGTTTTGGCCCTTACTCAGAGGTTTTGGCCCTTACTCAGAGGTTTTGGCCCTTACTCAGAGGTTTTGGCCCTTACTCAGAGGTTTTGGCCCTTACTCAGAGGTTTTGCCTTTGGACAACTGGAGAAGTGGCCAGCTGATCTATTACTCAAGCAGCAATATTATCAGGTCAGCACTCAGAGACTCTCAACAAGACTTCATCCTCAAGCCTTCAGCAAAAATGAATAAATGGAGCTTCACTCCAAGTCGGTCACCAATGGATGTTGGTGTTCAGAGGTTCGCTTTAGTGACTTGTTTCAGAGTCTGTCCCACAATTTAAGGCCAACTTTTGTTTACTTGGTCCACTCAGTGTTAATTGAAATATCCATAAATTGATTTTGTCAGAAAGCATTTTTCAGATTTTGTGACTAGATGTACATCATCCTGTGGCCTTTGCCTGCTGAGTGGATGAACCGTGTGTACAGAAGCGTATGAACAAATCATACGTTGTGAATGATAGGACCCTGATTACAAGTTGTGAAAGGTTTTACTTAAGAAATTGTGTGACCTCAGATTTGTGCAGTTACATTTATAGGCAAATAATATACTTATTTTGAGTGGGTCATACTAACCTGGCAAGTCCAAATTCATTGTCATATTTATGTTATAATAATACTCCACAGGTAATCTCAAGCAGAACCTCAAACTGATACACTTCCTGCAGACATTTTTGTGGAGCAGGCAATCTGTTGTGATAATTTTTGAAGAGAAATATAAAATGTCTTTAAGGCATGGTCTGTTCTTCTTATTTCACACTCTATCAGCTTGCAAATTTCAAGAATTGGCTTTCTGTTTTGGTGCAAGTCCGCAGGATTAGACTTGTTTTAGTTTTATTGACTGCAAGTTAATTTTCTAAAGTAAGGATCATATTTGCATTATGCAGCCATTGGGCAAAAATGACAGAAACTTTGGAGAAAGGCTATGTGATTAAATGCAGAAATACAAATTTCATTGCCCAAACTATACAGTCCTACAATGAATATGAAATTCTGCTCTCTGATTGTATGCAATTGTATTGAGTAGCATAACATTTCATTACCCTACAAGTAGAAACTAAATTTGCCACAGAAATCTTGTCAATTTCAGTCCTGTACTCATTTCTCAGCAGAAGTGTGAATTATTGACTGTTAACCTCTGTCTCTGAACATCAGTCATTGGTAATGTGAAAGCTCTTCAACCCTTTTCTCATTGCTGGTAGGCATATCTGCCACGTAGCTGGATATTCTGAATCACCTTCTTCCCCACCCACCCCCATTCTAAAACCAATGTATTCTGTTCAGTTATCTCAAGGGCTGTATAACAAGAATTGAGATTTATGGACGGTCACCTGCGATTCTCCAAATCACTACTATGTTCTTTGCTCTTCTGTTAAGAAGCCTCTTGGTGCCTGCCACATTGACCACCACCAGTGGGCTGATATCGCCTCAAACCGTGCATCTTGGCGCCTCACAGTTTGGCGGGCAGCAACCTCCTTTGAAGAAGACCGCAGAGCCCACCTCACTGACAAAAGGCAAAGGAGGAAAAACCCAACCCCAACCCACCAATTTTCCCCTGCAACCGTGTCTGCCTGTCCCGCATCGGACTTGTCAGCCACAAACGAGCCTGCAGCTGACGTGGACATTTACACCCTCCATAAATCTTCGTCCGCGAAGCCAAGCCAAAGAAAGAAGAAGAAGGAAAAGCCTTAGAGTATTAGTAGGTATTTGAAATGGATAGAAATGATGTAATTATCATGCTATGGAGGGAGAACATTGCAAAAATTGTCAGATTCAATTTTAGATTGCTAATTGGGGATGTTGGAAAATTAATAGATGGAAAGATGCTGATGTATTTGCAGGAAGGAATAGTCTATGGGTCAGGCTTAAGAGAGTAGTTTGAGGGAGTGAAGTAGTGCAGATATTTAGGACGCAAGTGAATCTACCACAATAATTACCTTTCCCAATCTGATTGTATCCCATTCTCTGCCACTGAAATCTCAACTATTTTATATCATTGTAATTTTTCCTTCTGCTATCGTTGGGGAAGATGCATGAATCTGTGAAATGAGGGACTGACTTTTCTCTGTCTCCCCTGTGTTGAACACACATCTCTAGGATTTATCAAAACTCCTGTTTTTATCGTCCTTCTCTGTAAAGGTGAAATTGACTCATGCAAAGTGTTTTCACGAAATCCACTAAAACGTGCATTGCGGAAACATTGGTTTCCGAGCACTCACCTAGCTCTCTATCCACTGCCTCAGCTCCCTCCACTGCAAATTTCATGTTAAAATATATCCTGTGTGAAAGTGGCTTTTCAATTTTCCCAAGTTTTAACAATTAAATACATAATTTCATCATATAAAACAAATAAATTTCTTTAGTTCTGTTTGTGTGCTTATCTACTTTAACCTACAAT
The DNA here is from genome assembly GCF_036971445.1 of Narcine bancroftii. Lineage (NCBI taxonomy): Eukaryota > Metazoa > Chordata > Chondrichthyes > Torpediniformes > Narcinidae > Narcine > Narcine bancroftii. The sequence continues at coordinate 3,473,290 of NC_091474.1, forward strand.
TGGAGAATATTTTGCATCTTTATTTACTTGATCTATGGGGTTGACGTAGTGATTAGTGCAGTGCCTTTACAGCATCAGATATCAAGACCAGGGTTTGAATCACACGTGGTCTGTAAGGAGTTTGTGCACTCTCCCCTTGTCTGCATGGGTTTTCCCTGAGGGCTCGAAATGTACCAAGAATTGTAGGTTGATTGGGTGGCATGGAATTGAGGGTCGAAATGGCCTGTTACCATGCTCTGTTGAAATATGAATGTACATTATCTTTCTACTATAAATACTGATTTTTGTATAAGATGCACCTTGCATTTTTTTCCTCTGGCATTACCATCAACCTTTCAATGAAGCAGTTTGCTTCCAAACCACACAACAATTAGCATACGTTATTAAAAAGAGCAACTGTTTTATTTAATGGTTGTGCTTTGTCACTAGGTTCTTAAATGCCTGTCTAAAAAGATTGTGAAACATGTTGCATCGAAAAAAGATCGAAATAACAAAGGAAGCAATCACACTAAATAGGATTTGGTGAATGCAGACAATTACACATCTTCAAATCAAAAGGAATGTATAAATTTTGTTGTCTGCAAAATATAAGCAGCTAAGATCCTGAGAGGATAATTTGATTCGGGCTTTTAATGATACAAAACTTTACTCTGTTTCTGCTTGTGTGCACATTTCATTTATTGAAAGAACACACTGATCTGTGATGTGTTATTTCTCATGTTGGCTGAAAGACTTGAGTTTAAATCTACTCTCAGTTGATGAGTTGAATATTAACTTTGCCATTGTCAGTTAGGTCTTCTAGGAAAAAAATAGGGTCATTTATTAGATTTTTTAAATGTTCAAAAATGCTGGAGTAACTCAGCAGGTCTCACAACACCCATAGGATGTAAAGATGGGAGCAATGTTTTGGGCATGAGCCTTTCTTCGTGATGTGAGTAAGAAGGAGGTAGGCATCTATATTAGAAGCCTGGGGAGAAGGAAAGAAATAGAAGGGTTGAAGCACAGACACAGACAAAAGATAACTGGACATCTATGGAGGACAAGGGAGAATTGTTTGGGGAGTTGAGGCTCTGTAACTGCAGAGCTGGAGGAAGGAAAAGGAGCGAGAGAGAGCGAGGAATAGAATTGAAGGACTAACAAAAACCAGAGAAGTCGATGTTCATGCCATTTGGTTGGAGCGTGCCCAGATGGAATATTAAATTTCAATATAACTTTAAATTCAGACACCGCACAGTAACATGTCCATCAAGCCCACTAGACCCGTGCCAAATACACCCAATTAACCTACAGCCTATACATTTTAGAGGCTGGGAGAAAACTGGACCATACAGAGATGGGGAGAATGTTCAAATACCTTACAGCAACAGATTAATACTCAGCACACAGGCACAGTAATAGCACTGTGCTAACTTGTATGCTAACCATGTTGTATGAGATGGGGTCCTCAAATTTGTGGGGGATCTCAGTCTGGCAGTACACGAGATCATAAACACGTCGGCATGGGAACAGAACGAGGAATTGAAATGGGTTGTCGCTGGGAGATCCCTGCTTTTGCGGCAGACAGAGATGAGGCACTCCACGAAGTGATTTCCCCCCCCCCCCCCCCACCCCAGTCTGCATGCAGTCCCTCAGATGTAGAGGAGACTGTAGCGGGAGCACTAGATGCAGTAGGCGACCCTTGCAGATGGAAAGTTGAAGTGTTGCTTCACTTGGAAGGACCACTGGGTTTCTACCTTCCTTATCATACACCTCACATTGGATTTGGAGAAGTTAACAACTGTAGAAAAATGAAACTACAGATGATAGAAATCTGAAATCAAACAGAAAATGCCAGAAACACCCAACAAATTGGGCAACATCTGTGAAAAGAGAGAGTATGTTTCAGTCCATGTCCCTTTATCAGAACTGTTCTGATGAAGCTGTAGAAAATATACGCCTACAAATTCATTGGTGTGTTAATAAATGCTCACTTGTGAGTTGGAAAATGTATTTTGGACGTGGGTCTGTGGCTTGCAAATTCAATAGTGCGAGGAGTCAGATGCTCCAGGTTTAGCCTTGCATAGTCTGCAATTTAAGGAGTTGGAGGCTGAGAGTTAGGAAATACTGTGGCAGGCTGAGGAGGATAAGAGAAAGGTGAGGAGGCAGGACTGGCCTTGAGCCAAGCCCAGTGATTACAGGCCAGGATGGACAGGATGCGATCACTGAGGTGTGAGTGACAAAGGGATCAAAAACCCCTTTGTGCTGGTCAGGGGTGGGAGGAAGCTGGTTCATTGAACTGCAGGGAGTTGACTGAGAGCTCATTGAGAGAGTGTACATAGAGATAGTAAGGCCATCAGGAGAAGGAACAAGATTAGCAGCGCAGATTTACAAGGTTAGTTCCAGGGATGGCAGGGTTGTCAAATGCAGCAAGGCTAGAAAAACTGGACTTGTATCCATTGGAGTTTAGAAGGATGAGGGGGGACATGATTGAGGTCTACAAAATCATCAGGGGGATAGACAAGGTGAAGTCTGATTACTTGTTCCCAATGATGGGGGAGACGAGGACTAGAGGGCATTGTTTAAGAATACAGGGTAGGCCCTTTAGGACGGAGATGAGAAAGCATTTTTTTACCCAGAGAAGTGTGAATCTGTGGAATGCTCTGCCACAGAGGGTGGTAGAGGCGGATTCGCTGACTATGTTCAAAAGAGGGTTAGATAAGACTCTTGTGGGTAACGGAGTTAAGGGTTATGGGGATAAGGCTGGAAAGGGTACTGATGGTAATGATCAGCCATGATCTAAAATGGCGGTGCTGGCCCGACGGGCCAAATGGCCTACTCCAGCTCCTATTGTCTATTGTCTATTTGTGCTCTGCCATTTGATAAGTTCATGGTTGACCCAATATTTTCAAGCCTGCTTTTCTGTGCTTGCCCCATAACTGGTGATTGCCTACTGATTAGAAATCCATGCATCTTGCCCTTAAATGTACCTGTGGCCTCCCACAACTCTGTGTAGTAGAGAATTAAAAAGATTCTCATTCCTTTGAGAGAAGAAATGCTTCCTCATTAGTCTTAAACAGCCACCCTATTTATTTTGACACCACGTCTCTGGTCCTGGATTCTATGGAGTGGGAACATCTTTACACTTGCCATCTCCAACCTTGTAGGAATTTTAAATGTTTCAATAATATTTCCTTTCATTCTTCTAAATTCAACAAAAATACGAATCTTAAATGTTTCAATGATATCTCCATTCATTCTTCTCAATTCAATGAAAAGAGTTGGACTCCTTTTCACACGTAGAGTACACACTCCATTCTCCATTTCATCTTGATGCTCCTTCCCTGAACTGCTTCCAAGGATTGGTGATTTTTTTTTCCAGGTGGTGTATATTGGAAGTCAGGCTGATCTTTGAGATCAAGGCCTAGAACTTGTGTGCTACCTTTTCTGGCAGTAGATTCCAACTCCAATTGCCATCTAGGTGAAAAGATTCCTTGTATCCCCTCTAAACCTCTTACTCCCTACCTTTTAAGTCGATGCCCTTTGGTTACAGACACCTCTACTATGGAAAAATATCTGCTATTGCTATCCCTTTCTATACACCTCTTAGTTTTGTCCATCTTTATCCCTGTCCATCTTCACTCCAGGGAAAATAAACTCCACCAATCTAGTCTCTCCTAACTGACCAGCTTCATCCGGATGACACCCTGGTGAATTGCCTCTGAGCCCTTTCCAAAGTAATCATATCCTTGCAGGAAAGTTGAAAAGTTCTGTGGATGCTGGAAATCTAAGGCAAAAACAGAAAATACTGAAATTGTGCAGAAGGTCAGGCAGAATCTGTGGGAAGAGTTAATGTTTCAAGTCAGAGGTGAAGGGTATTGAACCTGAAATATTTTTTATCTCATCCCTTTACTGGAATCTATTGGAGTCAGATTCCTTCAACTGAGTAAGGAGAAGGAATGGCAAACTTCTAGAGCTAGGTGGTTGGTCTGGAGTGGAGAAATGGGAGTAAGGGCCCCAGTATTTCACCTACATCAAGTTGATAGAGGTGCAATGCTTGAAGAGAGAATGTCCTTGTAGATATTTGAGATGCGCTGCAACTACACCGGAGTTTGCAGAGCAAACCTGAGCTGCCTTTCATCTGGCAGTGAAAGCAACACTGGCATTGAATTCTTAATCTGGCTCATTCCAGATCAGTGCTGGAGAGTTGTCCTTCCTGTGCATCTACTGTGCACTGCTGCTTAAGGGAGAACGTGGAAACTTTCGACTACTCTTGGAAAGCCAAACATGTAGAGCAGTGAGCAGCAGATGTTGAGCATAGGAATTTTTCAGCAAAGCAATATTCCCAGTGGGAGAAGGAACCGTAAACTGTAACCACAGTCCTTTTGAGAACTCCCGCCCAAATCCTGAGATTGTATTTTTCTTCCCCTGTGCAGCACTTCTGCGAGGATAATAATACTGAATTACACATAGCTAGGGAGCTTTGTAACATTGCAGTCAGCTGGTTCCTGCTAATTTTCACTTGCTGCACTAAAGGAAAAAAATGGCTTCATGGGGAGAATATCTGGCTCATGATAATAGGAAGAGAATGTATATGTAATAGGAGTCTTGATGTCATTTGCAATAGAATCGAGGGAGTGAATGGTGGCCTCTAATGCTCTGGTTACTGTCTGGACTCCTCAAATGGTGCTTTACAGATAGTACTGAGTAGGCACTACTGTGAAATAGTCTGCGACATCCTCCACAACCAGGAATCAGCATTTGCCACCCACTGGGAGCATTGAAACCCGATCCCTCGAAGATTGAAATGGTCTTTATGTAACATGAACTGAATAAAATTCAAGCATGGGCTGATAATGGGTTGGGTTGGAAGAACACGGCAGTGACAGTTACCATAAAGTAGAAAGTAACCTTGGACTTTTGAATCAAAGGCATGATCTTCATAGAACCCTCCACCATTAACATCCTAGTGTCTGTTGGGGAGGTGTGTTGTCAGGATGCTGGTAGTGTTCACCTTTGACCAGAGGCATTGTTGCTTTATAGATCAGCATAATTTTTTGATAATGGGTGATCTTTATTGACGATTAAATTATTTGATCACCAGAGCCTTCGTATCCTCTCCTAATCAAAGCCAGGAAAATGATGGAAATGTCATCACTTGGTTCAGTTCCAGTTTAAAAATTAGGATGTTAAGCACCACGCAATCAAAAGGTCCATTTAAACAGCACCGATGTCACTCCCCCAGTCATTTCCTCTCTCCAGCTGCAGTGTGTCCCATCCACTAAATTCACTGCAGTTCCTCCCAAGGCTTGTTTGACAGTTTCCATTTAAGCAGTGGACCTATTCCTGAAGGATGAGAAAATGTGCAAGTAAACAGTACCATTCACATGTTTATCTTCATGTTGTGCAGCATCCTGAGTTGGTTCTACATTCCCAATCCTTCACTGTTGCTGGGTTGAAGTCCTAAAATATATCAAGCAATATTGGTAGTACTTGCATCACAAGGTCAAAAGGAGCTCGAGAAGTAAATTTTCCACTGCATTATCGGCACATTTAGAGATGCGATCAAATATTGGTACCAATCCCTACATCCTATTCATGAATAAAAGATGGGGGGGGGGGGAAGAGTTCCCTATTCCAACACACTTGCCATTTTGCCTTCTGTTGGAGGTCATCTCTGTATCTGTATGATAACAACTGAGGAATGCTGAAGATTTTCTTCAGGAATGCCAGGTACAACCAACTTCATTACTTCATTTCCACTCTTTAATTTTCAAGGATTTAATGAGATTAAGTTGACAACTAGGTAAAGATTGGAAATTTTGATTGGAGCTTAAGCCCAGCTGAGATGGTTTTATTTGTTTATGATATGTGGGCTCTGTAGAGATACAATTTGCTTTCTATTATCAACTTCCAAAAACTGAACTGCTTATTAAGCAATTTCAGAAGCCAGCTTGGCCAGCCTGAGTGATGATGGCAGTTTTCCTTCCCTGAAGGACATTAATCTGTTTGCTTTTTTAATGTAATACAAGTGTGACAGTTTTATGGTCACCATGTTTGAAATGTTGATTGGATGCTTGCGATATTTAGTTCTGCTGAATGGCCCGTGTCTCTGGATGTTCTGTGATTGTGCTATCTGTGCAAGCAGTTCTGTGCCTATAAAAATCATAACTATATTTGATGATACTGCATCAACTCAAAGTGCCATGGTGGTTTATCTGTAGCACTGTTGGGAAGCCATTAATCAGGGATAGGATGGCAGCTAAGATAGAGCACAATTGTGTATCCTCTGCAATTTAGGAAGGGAGCCAGTGATGTGGTAGTGGCCCAAGCAGCTTTGGAGGAAGCTCATGAAGAAGACTAAGAAACTGACAAATGAACTGAAGATTCCTTCCCAGCTGATAAAACAGCATCAAAACAAAGCTGGTTGCAAACTGTCTTCAATCTGACTCTTCAGTTACCATGCTGCACCAGCTTCCTTTTCTTAAATAATATTTTTCACACTGTGAACCATATCAACCAAAATATGTACAAATGTTTTTCATTAAATTTACACAGTGGCATTTTCTCCTTTTTCCCCTTTCCTTCCCTCCCTCCCCTCTTCCCACCCCCTTCCAAAACCCATAAATATTCAACATATACAATACAATAAAACCATAAAACAATATCTTCACACAAAGGGAAAATAAAGAAGAAAAATGCGTCATCTATTTGTTACACTCTGAATCTAGTCGTTTTGTTGTCTTATCATTTTAGGGGTGGAGGTCCGAGGCAAGCTCTCTCTGTTCCATGTATGGTTCCCAAATTTGTTCAAACAATGTGACTTCATTTTTAAAATTGTATGTTTTTTCCAATGGAATACATTTATTCATTTCTATGTACCATTGCTGTACTCTCAGGCTCTCTTCCTTTTTCCAAGTTGACATTATACATTTTTTCCTACTGCTAAGGCCATCATAATGAATCTTTTTTGTACTTTATCCAATTTGAGGCCTAATTATTTACTACTTACATTACTTAAAAGAAAAATCTCTTAATTTTTTTGGTATGTTATTTTTTTGTGATTTTATTTAATACCTGATTTAGTTCTTCCCAAAACATTTTCACTTTCTCACATGCCCAAATTGCATGTACTGTTGTTCCCATTTCCTTCTTACAGCGAAAACATCTATTTGATAATGTTGAATCCCATTCTTTTAATTTTTGAGGAGTGATACATACCCTGTGTAACCAATTATATTGTATCATGCGTAACCTCATGTTTATTGTATTTTTCATAGTTCCAGAACATAACTTTTCCCATGTTTCACTTTTTTTCTTTGTGTTTAAATCCTTTTCCCATTTTTGTTTAGGTTTATAGTTTTTCATCATTTTCCTTATCTTGCAGCATAATGTACATGTTTGTTATAAATCTTTTAAATATCATTGTGTCTGTAATCACATATTCAAAGCTGCTTCCTTCAGGTAATCTTGATCTGTTTCCCAAATTATCCTTTAAATAAGCTTTCAGTTGAAGATATGCAAACATTGTACCATGAGTTATTCCATATTTGTGGTTCAACTGTTCAAATGTTAATAAATTATTTCCCAAAAAACAATATTCTATTCTTTTTATTCCTTTTCTCTCCCATTCTCTAAAGGTTGTCTATTGTAAAAGGAATTGGTGGATTTTGCGTCAATAATAATTTTGGTATTTGGTAATTGTTTTTTTTTCCTTTCTAAGTGGATCTTCCCAAGTATGAAGTAAATGATGCAATACTGGTGAGCTTTTATATTGCACCAACTTTTCATCCCACTTATAAAGTCTATGTTCCAGTACCTTCTCCCCTATTATCTAGTTTTATCTTAGTCCAGTCTGGTTTTTCCCTTGTCTGGTAAAAATCTGATAATACCTTAATTGTGCGGCTCTATAATAATTTCTAAAGTTTGGTAACTGCAAACCACCTTGGTTATACCTCTCTGTTAATTTATTTCGTGCTACCCTCGGTTTCCCCCCTTGTTATTCTCTTTAGTTCATTAAAAAAATTTCTGTTTAGGGAATTGGTAACGTTTGAAATAAGTATCCCCAAATTGTATCCTTGGGAATATGTTCATTTTAATGCAGTTTACCCTCCCTATCAATGTTAGCGTTAATTTTTCCTAATATTCTAAGTCTTCCTGCAATTTCTTTATTAGTGGCTGATAATTTCGTTTGTACAAGTGGCTTAAGTTATTATGTAACCTGATACCTTGGTATCGGATTGTTTGTGTTTGCCATTTAAATGGTGATTCTTTTTAAAATTATGTATAATCCGCATTACTCATTGGCATCACTTCACTTTTCTTTGCTTTGATCTTGTACCCCAATATTTCTCCATATTTCTTCAATTTCTTATGTAATTCTTTTACTGATACCTCTGGTTCTATTAGGTATGCTATGATGTCATCTGCAAATAAGCTGATTTTATACTCCTCCTTTATTTTTATCCCTTTTGTTTTCTATTATCAGTTCTGCCTCAGATTCTATTGCTAAGGCAAACAATGAGGGGGATAATGGACATCCCTGTCTAGTTGACCTACTTAATTTAAATTGATTCAGTACATATCCATTTACTGCTACCTTTTTCCAATGGTCCATTATACAATGCTTTAATCCAATTTATGTATTTTTCTGGTAGATTGAACTTCTGTAATACTTTAAGTAAGTAGTTCCACTCTACTCTGTCGAAGGCTTTTTCTGCATCTAAAGCAACAGCCACTGTTGTTTTTTTTATTTCCTTGAACTGCATGAATTAGATTAATAAGTTTACAGACATTATCTGCTGTTCGTCTTTTCTTAATAAATACAGTTTGATCTTGTTTTACTATTTTTGGTTCACAATCGGCCAATCTGTTTGCTAATAATTATGCTATTATAATCTGAGTTAAGTAGAGATATTGGTCTATATGATGCTGGTGTTAATGGATCCTTCCCCATCTTTGGTATTACTGTATTATTGTCTTACATGAATCTGGCAAGTTTTGTGTTTCTTTTATCTGATTCATTACTTCCAGGAGAGGAGGAATTAATAACTCTAAATGTTTTATAAAATTCTATTGGAAATCCATCTTCTCCTGGTGTTTTATTATTCAGCAGCTTTTTTAATATATCCTGTACTTCCTCTATTTCAAATGGATTTATTAGTTTGTTTTGTTCCTCTTCTTGCAATTTCTGCAGATCAATATTAGCTAAAAATTCCTCTGTTTTATCACCTTTCCCCTCTTTCTCAGTTTGGTATAATTGTTCATAAAATTCCTTAAAGTTCTCATTAATCTCTATTGGATTATATGTAATTTATTTGTCCTTTTTCCTTGATGCCAAAACAGTTCTTTTAGCTTGTTCTGTTTTAAGTTTCCAGGCTAATATTTTGTTTGTTTTTTCTCCTAGTTCATAATACTTTTGCTTTTTTTTCATTATGTTCTTTTCCATGTTTGTAATGTTCATATTTTTTGTCTGCCAATTCTCTCCTTTTCATTATATCATCCCTTTTTACTAATTCCTTCATGTCTGTGCCTTCTTCACCCTCCTTCAGGCCCACTATTTTTATGTTGTTTTGCCTACTATAATTTTCCAACTTATCAATTTTCTGAGATTAAAAACTCTGGTCTCTTGAACTTTTTTGTCACTTTCTTCCAATTTTTCTCCCAAGTCATTTACTTCCATTTCTACACCAGTTTCCCGCTCTTTTCCCTATTTCTGTCATGACCAGCTCTAAACTTTGCATTTTATCTTTTGCTCTTTTCATTTTTCTTTTAATTGCACTAAATTCTAATGATGACCATTCTTTTAATGATCTCATTTGTTCTTCTTGAAAAAAGCTTTATCTATATTCTGTCCATCAGTTTTACCTTCTATTTCTCTGTGAAGATGTAGGTCTTCTTCTGTGTCTGTACCTGTGTTTGTATATTTTCTTTGTATCTGTGTCTATTCTGTTTTTCCTGATGAGCTGCTTGTATCTCTTGGGCCTCCTCTTCCTGTTGGTCCTCCCCTCCTGGGCTGCTCGTATGTCAGGCCTCCTGTCGTCGATCCACTTGTCGGTCACCTCTCCATCTTTCTCCCTCGTCTGTTTCCTTGCTCCCTCCTTTGCTGCCTTTCTCGTCCTCCAACTGAGCGCCCTGGTGTCGGGCATCCCTGAGCTGTTTGCGCTGTGGTTGCCTGCTCCTCCGCTGAGCCCCCCTCCAGTCGGTGTCTTTTTTTTCCTTTGATTGAGCAGTTGCACACTTTTGTTTGGCTCGGAGAACCATTTTTGAAGTCCACCAGCCAGGAGGTCGCGACTCTGCAGCGCCGGCACTAACCTCGGGGATCAGGCGCTCCTCGCTACCACAACTCCCTATTCCTTCGTGCAGGTAAGGCCATCTTCTTACTTCTCCAATGAATTTTTAAAAATTGTTTTTACTTTCTCCTTCTTGGGTGCCATCTTTCTCTTCTCTGTAACTTTATCTTCTATTTCTTATACTTTATTTTTGTTGTGCTTTGTCTTTTCCTAACTTTCCTATTTTTCTGGAGGGGGCTGATTTTCCTGACCAGCCACTACTCCATCACGTGACTTGTCTCTGCACCAGCTTCCTCAAGACTTCTCAAGCTCTCTGGTGAATCTTGGAGAATTTGTCAGATGTCCCTTTAAAGTATCTGTGTCCTTGTTTATTGATCAGGATGTGGTGGAAACCATCAAGGTCATTCAGTCGCCCTTCCACAGCTTCCCATGGAAGATTGTTATCGGTCATTTCTTTGAACAAATTGTTTGATGGAGAATTTTTCAGATTTACAAAATGCAGTGATTTTTAACTGAGTCTGGATGAATTAAAGACATTTTGGCTATATTACTACAAAGCAATTGTCATTTTGATGGGAATATTGAGAATGAAAAGGCTGGGGGGGCGTGGCAGACATGCGATTCCCACCCCTCCTCTGCCAGTTTTTTAAGCACCCATCTTTAAAGTTTATCTAAGTGATTAAAAGTTGTATATTTATTTTTGGGAACATTAATAGGTCATAATGGTGACTAATGTTAAAAAAACAAAAGCTCAATACAGAAAAAAATCACCTTTTTAAAAGTGCTAAATAATTGAGGCCTTCCTGTTCAGCTGAAGCCACGGAATTGTCGTTCGGAACCTCCAAGGCACAGAGAACTCCTGCCAGGCTGAATATTACACCGGCGCTGACCTTGTCTCCACAAGATGGCATCGGCATCATGACGAGCTCGGCTGGAGTTGATTTGCACGTTTGCAATGTCGGACGCACAGGCGACCTGGCTGAGAGAAGAGCCCTTGAGCCTGGGCTGCCGTCGGGTGAGTCAGGGACACACAGAATGGGATCGGAAGCTGCCTCTGAGCAGTCCCTGGCCTGTGCTTCAAGGGTCCGTGAGTTACTGAATCGCACGTGGGCTGCGGTGGTCAGGATGTCGCCGTCGGGTGTGCAGATCCGCAGCCGTATCGGGAAGGGCCCAACAACATTGGAAGAAGAGGAAGACTTGCCTTTAATGAGTAGTTCACAGGAACAATTGGAGGTGGAGTCTAGAGAAGGTAGGCCTCAAAATGTGGAACTGGAATATGGAATGGAGTCTGTTTGCACAGTCTTGGAAGGGATTGCCTATCAAATGGACAATATGTCAAAACAAAGGACTCGAGGATTTTTGGATGTGTCAACTAAAATATCAAATATGTCTGAAGATGCATGAAATATGTCTGAAGATGCATGAAATATGTCTGAAGATGCATGAAATATGTCTGAAGATGCATGAAATATGTCTGAAGATGCATGAAATATGTCTGAAGATGCATGAAATATGTCTGAAGATGCATGAAATATGTCTGAAGATGCATGAAATATGTCTGAAGATGCATGAAATATGTCTGAAGATGCATGAAATATGTCTGAAGATGCATGAAATATGTCTGAAGATGCATGAAATATGTCTGAAGATGCATGAAATATGTCTGAAGATGCATGAAATATGTCTGAAGATGCATGAAATATGTCTGAAGATGCATGAAATATGTCTGAAGATGCATGAAATATGTCTGAAGATGCATGAAATATGTCTGAAGATGCATGAAATATGTCTGAAGATGCATGAAATATGTCTGAAGATGCATGAAATATGTCTGAAGATGCATGAAATATGTCTGAAGATGCATGAAATATGTCTGAAGATGCATGAAATATGTCTGAAGATGCATGAAATATGTCTGAAGATGCATGAAATATGTCTGAAGATGCATGAAATATGTCTGAAGATGCATCTACAGTTAAGAGGGATGTCAGTAAATGTATTAAATCAGTGGATACAGTGAAAAAAAAAATTGAAACAGCTTTTTCTGAATGTAAAATTCAAGTTCAACGTAACAAGGAAAAAATAGAGAAAGTGGAAAATTTGTTTCTGGATTGGGGAATCCAGAAGATAGACTTACTGAAAAAAACTGATTCATTGGAAAATCAAAGTCGGAGAAACAATGTGAAAATTGTGGGTCTTCCAGAAGACATTGAAGGGTCTGATCCAATAAAAATTTTCAAGAGTTGGATTCCCAAGGAGTTGGGTAAAGAGTTTTTTTGGTAAGGTTTAGTATTGGAGAGGGCACATAGAGAATTACAAAAGAAACCATTACCGGGACAATCACCATGAGCGATCTTAGTTCGGTGCCTGAACTGTCAAGGCAGAGAAATTATATTACGGTTGATACAGAAGGCAAGACAAAGTCAATCTCCAATAATGATTCAAAATAACTTTTTTTAAACACAGATTTCGTCAAGAAATTATTGGGCGACGAAGGGAATTTAATTCGGCTAAAGAAGTACTGTGGCGGAAGGGTTATAAATTTGCTTTTTGATATCCTGCTGTGTTAAAAGTCTTTTATGGTAACTTTCAATCTCAATTTTTTGAGAATGCTCGTGATGCATTAATTTTTGCTAATTCATTACCGGATTTACGAGGACATGGAAGTGTTTCGCCATCGTCGCCCAAAAAAAGGGGAAATGGAAATGGGCAGAATTGGAAGAATGGAAAGAGGTTTTAACACAAAGTCTTACTGACATTGAAGATCTGGAACAATCATTGGGAATAGAGTCATTGGGTTGAATATATTTATAGTACTGGATTGTATTGATGTGAATGATGTATTCTTGGCTGGGGGGGGGGTAGATGGATAACACTGAAATCTTTGATAGTCATCTGCCACTAGTGGGGTTAACCACATCCAGTTTTTTAGGGCGTGAAACTACCTTTGAGTAGTTTATGGATGGAGATTCAACACAGAGTTCGTTATCTTTGTTAAAGAACAGATTTTTTTGTCTGAAAATGCTAATTCAGTAAAAAGTCATTTTGTGTTTTTGGATGCTTAAAAGCTTATTTAAGAGGACAGGTTATTAGCTATACTACTAAAGTTAAGAAGCAGTATATGGCAGAAAGTTTAGAATTAGAAAAACAAATTAATGAATTGGAGAAGGAATTTCAAAAGGAAGTGACAAGATTTTTTTTAAAAAGTGGCTTTGACTAAATTGAAATTGCATTATATTACTTTGCAGACTTATCAATTTGAATGTTTAATTAATTGATTAAAGCAGCGTTATTATGAGTTGGGTGAGAGGGCACATAAGGTACTTGCATGGCAGTTAAAGAAGGAACAGGTTTCACAGATTATTAAAGCTGTAAAAAAGAATTCAACTTCTGAGGGGAAGCAGGATAGTGGTTCTATTGATTCTTATTTATCTAAGTTAACGTTATCAGCATTAGAAGTGGAGGATGTTATGGATCTGGAAGCACCATTTACAGAATTGGAGATTAAGGTGGCTACGTTGGAAATGCCCAGGTGATGATGGGTTTTTGGTGGAATTTTATAAAACTTTTTATGAAGATTTATCTTTGGTGTTTGAGGAGGTATTACAACAAGTGACTGAACTGCATGAGTTACCAGAATCTTGCTCTAGTGCTTTAATTACTATAATCCCAAATAAAGATAGAGACCTGTTAAAAGTGTCTTCGTATAGACCTATTTCTTGATTTAATATTGATTATAAAATTATAGTAAAAGTGTTAGCAAATCGACTTGCTAAGTATTTACCTAAATTGATACATGTTGATCAAACAGGTTTTATTAAAAATAGAAATGCTTCAGATAATATTCTTCGATTGATTAGTTTGGTCAATGCATATCGACAGCAGCCCAGCCATCCAATGGTGGTGGTTGCGCTTGATGCGGAAAAAGCCTTTGATAGGGTCGAAAGGGATTTTTTATTTAAAGTATTGGAAAAGTTTATATTTGGTCTTTTTATTGGTTGGGTTAAAGCTTTATATATGAACCTGACTGCTAGGGTGGTGACAAATGGTCAAGTTTCATCATCGTTTAAATTGACGCGTTCAACTCGACACGGTTGTCCATTGTCACCAGCTCTGTTTGCATTGGCTATTGAACCATTAGCTCAAACAATAAGGCAGAATGAACAGATAAGAGGGATGAGAGTTATGGATGAAGAGTAGAAGATTAATTTATTTGTAGATGATGTTTTGATATATTTAGCAATCATTGCCACATTTGCAGGAATGTTTGTTACAATATGGAATATTATCTGGATTATTAAGTTAACTGGGATAAGAGTGAAATTTTGCCAGTCGGAGAAGGAGGTTTAGAGTATAAAAATATTATAAAACTGAAATGGTCTGATAAAATAAAATATTTAGGGATAATTGTAAATACTGAGTATCAATCATTATACAAGTTAAATTATGTTCCATTATTTAAAAAAAGATCAAAGCAGATTTAATTAAGTGGAAAGATCTTCCGTTAACTTTAATTGGTCGAGTTAATTGTATTAAGATGAATATTTAACCTCGTATTCAATATTTATTTCAATCAATACCATGTTCAAAGAGTTTCTTTCAGGATTTAAATAAAGTTACGAGAGAATTTTTATGGAAAGGTAAACTACCATGGGTAGCATTATATAAACTTGGAAGCATGCGTTAGGTGGGCTTAAATGACCTCATTTTCAAAATTATTATGAAGCAGCCTAGTTGAAACTTATTAGTAGACTGATGGATTTGGACCAGTCCCCAAATTGGGCTCAAGTTGAGATGGCTTGTATTTCTGAAGTCGAGGTGTATCAATTTATATTTCGATGGAATGTAAATTTGTTGAGGGAATATAATATGCCGATATTTAAACATCTACTAAAACTATGGATTAAAAAAATGTAAATTGTCAATTTTAACTCCTATATAATAATCAGTTTATTTCTTTTTCAATGTTTAATTGTCATTTAAAGAGTTGGGATTCTAAGGGTGTAAAAACATTACAGGATTGTTTTGTAGAAGGACAGTTTCTTTAATCAATTGAAAGAGCTTTTTGATATTGCTGAAAATTCTTTATTTGTTTATTATCAACCGAGCTTTGGTGAAAAATATGTATGGTAGAGAGATGATTTTACCTGTATTGATGGAATTCGAGTCTTTGATTTCTTCTATACCAAAAAGAGGTTATATTTTTGTTATGTACCAAGTATTAAAAGACGACATGGATAAGCCATAATGGGAGAAGTCTAAGCTTAAATGGGAAAATGATTTAGCTTTTGTTTTTCCTGAAGACTACTGAGCAGATGCGTGTCATGATAGTGTTACTAAATTGACGAATGTGTGGTATGGAATGGTTAATTATAATTTTCTACACCAGTTGTATTTAACTCTAGAGAAATTGAAAAAAATATGGTTTTAGTAATTCGGACTCTTGTTTTAGATATGTATGTACTGGAACTTTTTTACATTCTGTTTGGTCTTGTGTGCATGTACAACCATTTTGGCAAGAAATCAAGTTAATTTTGGAAAAATTCTATAATTTAAAGTTACCATTAGATCCATCTATTTTTGTTTAATGGGTTATATGATTCCTTTAAAGGGATTAGGGTTGAAAAATTTCAAATTGTATTTATATATTTAGCATTGTCGGTAGCTTGAAAATGTGTAGCAAGTACATGGAAAGATAATATAGTGATTAATATAATGCGATGGCAGAATGAATTGAAAGCTTGTATTATTATGGAAAAAATTACATATAATCTGCAGGAGAATTATTCTTTTTTGTTAATAAGTGGTTACCATATTTGGAATATATGCATTTAGATATATTTTGATTTATTATATACTTTTAGTTTCTGTTTATATTTTTAGCACTCCTTGAGAGAGCTGGCTGATGGGGTGGGATGGGTGGGGGTGGGGCCGATTTAATTTTCTGTTTTTTTTCTTTATATATTCATACAAAATTCTCTGTAATGTTTTCTGTATTACTATTAATAATTCTTCTAATTTTAATTTAAAAAAAAAATAATGAAAAGGCCAATTGATTTCTCTTTTATCCCAGAATGTTTCAGATAATAAACATCGAGGCTGAATGATTTCCTCCACATCTCTGGATGCAGGTATGGGTCAAACTATCATAACGGCTATCCACACTCAAGGTAGCAACATCCTTTGAGTAAGCTCCACTTATAACAAAGTGTTCTTTGAAAAATATATATTTGTTTCATCAGGAATTGACTTAATGGGTTTAAGAAAATTTGTTTCTAGATCTACATTTGCCAGATTGAAAGGAAAAAAATTAAAAATATGCAATGTCTTGAATGGTTTTCATAATCATTGCTCATCCTTGGGAAGAGTAACATGAAATTCTGAGGTTGAATGGGTAAAATCCAAAAGGACAGTATTTTTTCTCTTCAGCTATTTGCTAAATGAGTTTCACTTGATGGTAGTGAAGGGAAAATGAGTTTATTTAATGTTTAATAGGCTCACACTAATTTCTAAATTTTTTAAGCATTGTTCAATTTAATGTTGAGCTCCGGAGATTTTATGCTAAACATCCCAAAGGAAGAAAACTGATCAGTCTATGATTGGATTTGAACAAAAGCATCAGTTGTCCCTTCCCTTGGGAAGGAAGTTGTTATGACAAGGCACACATTTTAAAGCAGCAATGAAAAATAATTATGATCCCGGATTCTCTCACCAGAACTCCATTGTGCATTATATTTGGTTCCAGTAGATCAATGCAATCACGATAGATTCCAAGGGTTTTTGGATTGAGTGATAGATGCTATGTTCCCCATCTGTGACAAAGCAAAATCACTTATCCCTGTTTCTAATTCACTCAGTGATAAGTACTAAAATTGCAAATACTTTAGCTTAATCTCAATCAATCATTTCATGTCTCTGAAGAAACTTGGAAGTCAAATGGGACGTGACAATTTGAGTTAAACATCGATGTTCAGTGCAGTCTTTGCAGAGACCAATCTTTTCAATGCAATGTCTGGTAGCGTTTCTTTCTTTCAACCCCACAGTAACTTGCGGCCATACACAATACTCAATTGACAGAACAAGTTTTCATGTTTAAAATCTTGATTTTTGGCAAGTTAAAATCTTATTTTTTAATTTGTTTTTGAAATGACAATAAAAATCACATGCAATCATTCCATCTTTGTCAGAAGGGAGGTTGCTTTTCTAAGAGGTAGATTTGTGTATACCTCAGGGATATTGCTTGGAAAATTAAGATCAAAATGCAATAAACTGCCAGGAATTCATGCATTGACTTTTTCTTTACCTTTCCTTTTTCTGATGTTCCAGTTGATGGCCTATCTTGTATCACACATGGTGCACACACAGCTAGGTCTTGCCTTGCTACATTTCCAGTAAATCTACTGATATTAGCATTAAACATTTCACCTAATGTCTTGAAATAGGAGGACCTGTCTCCTGGGTAGGAGTGTGAGATACAAATCTTTAGTCTTCGTTCCTATTTTAAAATAGGAGTATTTGTTCACTATTCATTAAACACAGAATATAAAAAAAATGTATTGAAACTGTTGTATGGAAATTTATTTTCTGTGTAATTATAAAGCAAAGTAAAATTTACTGTCTACTGAGTGATCTGTTATAATGTCCTAGAATATTGATGTTTCAGTATTTGTACACTAATGTGGATGAGAATTAAATAGTTAATAGTAATGTGATCATTTTGGCTAATATCTCTGGATTCGTGCTTGGAAAAGGGAATGCCAACCATCTTCATACATTGGACTCAAATCCTCTGGTTCTCTGACACATGACTAAGATATAATGGCTGGAAACAAATTTTCAGAGACATTGAGTTGTGCCATAAATTTTACTTTTTAGAAATTAGTTTTACAAACCAGTTGGATAAAAATATTTCTGTCTGAGATGCTGGAAATGTGTGCTTCTTCCATATTCAAAACTTAGCACATCACCCATGCCTTTAAAGCAGTGGTTCTCAACCTTTTCTTTCCACTCACATCTTCATTGGCTTGGCTTCACGGATGAAGATTTATGGAGGGGTTAATGTCCACGTCAGCTGCAGGCTCGTTTGTGGCTGACAAGTCCGATGCGGGACAGGCAGACACGGTTGCAGCGGAAAATTGGTTGGTTGGGGTTGGGTGTTGGGTTTTTCCACCTTTGTCTTTTGTCAGTGAGGTGGGCTCTGCGGTCTTCTTCAAAGGAGGTTGCTGCCCGCCGAACTGTGAGGCGCCAAGATGCACGGTTTGAGGCGATATCAGCCCACTGGCGGTGGTCAATGTGGCAGGCACCGAGAGATTCCACTCACATACCACTTTAAGTCATCCCTATGCCATCAGTGCTCTATGATTAGTAAGGGATTGCTTAAGATGCGATGTGGGTGGGAAAGGAAGGTTGAGAATCATTGCTCCAGACCCAATTGTTATTGAACTATTTTGCTTAAGAAAAATTGTAATTGGCCCATTCCCTTTGGACCTATGAAGCTGTGCACATAATGAGTCAATTAGGTACGATTAAAACAGTGGTTTTTAAACTTTCTTTCCACCCACATCCCACCTTAAGCAATCCCTTACTAATCACAGAGCACCGATGGCATAGGGAATACTTAAAGTGGGATGTGAGTGGAAAGAAGGTTGAGAACCACTGATTTAAACATAAATCAGTTAGCAACTAAATGGGGAAGCACATTCATTGAATATTTATATTCACTAATAAACATCACTTGAATTAAATTGATCCAAATAGTTGACTCAGTTTTTCTGTGGATTTCATTTGGAGACTTGGACTTTGCTGCAGTTCTGCACAATAGAAAATTGTGCCTTCATTATAATTCTCTCCCGATTTGAGGTTGTCCAAAGCATCAGGCAAGGGTGATCGAAGAGACATTTTACTCATGTTTGTCAGCTACTACTGCAACTTTATAGTGTGCTGCCACGATGATTATATTATCCAAGATGAGGCATCGAACACTTCACGGATAATAAAAGATACAAACCTCACAGACACATTTATCACATTCTTTCTAACCACATCAAAGAAATGATGAGGAGTAATAACCTTGCTCTGCAAGGAACCTCCTGCATCTACAGATCATATGTCGGACCATAGAACTTTACGGCAAAGAAAAAGGCCCTTCTAGTTGGTGCTGAACTATTATTCTGCATTGTCCCACTGATCTGCCCTTATTCTGTATCCATCCCTTTAACGGTCCAAATTTTTCTTGTGTCAAATTTGAGTCTGCAATTACCAATTCAGCTGGCAGCTCATTGCATAGTCCAACCACTCTCCATGTAACAAAATTCCCCCTAAAGTTCCCTTAAACTTTTCTCCTTAACCCTTGTCCTCTAATTTATGTTGCCTCACCTCGATCGATAAAGCTTGCTTGCATTTACTCTGCTTGTACCCATCTAAATTTTGTATACCTCTCTCCAATCTTCTTTCATTCTTAAAACATGACATCACAGAAACAGACCCCTTCTAGTCAGAACCAAACCATGTTTTTGCAGTCCCACTGACCTACATCCAATCCATATCCCTCCATCCATTTATGTCAAAATTCTTCTGAGATATTAGAATTGAGCCCACATTCACCACCTCAGCTAACAGCTCATTCTATACTCCCACCACTCTGAGTGAAGAAATTCACCCTAAACTTTCCCCTTCTACTCTTAACCCATGTCCTCTAGTTTGTATCTCTCCTAGCCTCAGTGGGGGGAAAAAGCCTATCTATATTTATTGTCTATCCCCCTCATAATTTTAATTACCTTTATAAAATCTCCCCTCATTCTTCTATGCTCCAGGGAATAAAGCCCTATCCTGTTTAACTTTTTCCTATAACTCTGTTCCTGAAGTCTGGGCAACATCCTAGTAAATCTTGTATGCACTTGTTCCATCTTATTGATATCCTTCCTGTAGGTGACCAAAGCTCCACACCACACTCCAAATTTGGCCTCACCAATGTCTTATATAACATCTCAACTCTGTACTCAGTACATTGATTTATGAAGGCCAATATCCCAAAAGCTCTCTTTACAACCCTATCCTCCCATGACGCTACTTCCAGGGAATTATATATCTGTATTCTCAGATCCACCTTTTCCACCACACTCTTCATTGCCCTACCATTTAATGTGAATATCCTTTTTTTGTTTGTCCTTCCAAAATGTAACACTTCACACTTGTCTGCATCAAATTCCATCTGCCATTGTTCCATCTGGTCCAGTTCCCTCTGCAAGCTTAGGAAACCTTCTTCGCGGTGCACAACACCTCCAATCTTAGAATAATCTGCAAACTTCCTGCTCCAATTTACCACATTATCATCCAGATCATTGATATAGATGACAAACAATAGTGGACCCAGCACCAATCCTTCAGGCGTACCACTCTGCAACAGGACTCCAGTCAGAGAGGCAATCATCCACTACCACTTTCTGGCTTCTATCATAAAGACAAAGTTTAATTCAATTTATTTCTTTGCCATGAACTCCAAGCAACTGAAGCTTCCTGATGAGCTTCTGATGCGCGACCTTGTCAGAGGCCTTACCAAATTCCATGTAGACAACATCCACAGCCTTCATGGTAACCTCTTTGGAAAAGCATCGTAAGATTGGTTAAGCATGACCTAACATGCACAAAACCATGTTGACTATCCCTCATCGATCCCTATCTAGCCAAATGCTTGTATATCTGATCACTTAGAACAGTTTCCAATAACTTGATCACTTCAGACATCAGGCTCACCATCCTGTACTTCCTGGATTTTTTTTTTTTTTGGAGCAATTTTAAGGAACAGAACAACACGAGTTACCCTCCAATCATCCAACAAATAATTTGTGGCTCAGGACATGTTGACCTATCTGCCAGGGACCCTGACATTTTGACACTACCTTCCCTCAAGTCTGAGGGAATACCTTATCAGGACCTTTTGGATTTATCCACACTTTTTGCATAAAGACAGCAAACACCTCCTCCTCTTTACATTGTAAGGGTTCCATGACCTCACTGCTTGTTTGAGATGTATTTTGGATTTGTTTTAATTCTAGGTTTTTTGTTAGTTTGTTCACTTTTCACTCATTGTCACTCTTTTCCATGTTTGTTTAATGGAATTTTTTTCTGATGATAGAATTCTAGCACAAATTTAAAAATTAGTACTTTCAGACTGAAATCCAGTATATTGTAAATACAATAGTATTCATTCATCTAGATTGAACCCCCTGTTTTTTAACCACAATATACAAATGTTCCAATGATCTTTAGTTTATAGCTAGTAAATTATTATACTATCATTTGTTCACAGACTTTGTATGGGCTTTATTTATTGGAACCATATTTAAAAAAAAAAATTGTAGCAAGCACAGTATTTTATTTCGGGGCTTTGGTCCAGTGCAAGCAATCCACTCTTTCCCTAATCAATCAAGTGAAGGATTTTTTCCTTTGGTAAGCAGAGTGTGAGCAATGAGGTGTCGAATAGTTAATTCCACATGTACGTTGAATTAACTATTCACTGGGGGAAAATCCAGGGTCTCTGAGGGTCTCTCTTTTGTTTTTCTTTTCTGACTGTAAGGCAATTTCAGCTGATGGCGAATCGGTCTGCCTTACGAAAGTAAATTTTGTATAATATTGCACTGTCTTTATTGCATGATAAAGGAATTTTGAATCTTGAATGTTTGAAGATGAGGAACGAAGGACAGTATTGAGAGAGGTTTATAAAGACCAAAAGAAAGTGGTTCAAAAAAAAGTTTACTGTTCTGAAGTTTAAATCTCCAGCAATCACTATTATCTGAGAGAATGAATATCTGTTCTTGACACGTACTTTTTTGGACAAGAGAGATCATTTGATAGTTATTAAGTCTTTATACATTTTAAAAAATATTTACATATGCTTTAATAATTTTACCAGCATGTTCAATCATTATTTACCGTGGGGATCATGCTTGTGAATGCGGGGTTTCTCAATGAGTTGGTGTTATTGCCAAACTTAGGGAGCTGTGGAACAATTTGGATGGCAGCTTGCGCATTTGCATATTTAATTGTTGTCACCACAAAATTCAGCCTATTATCTTTGTTGCATTTAGTTCATCTCAATAACTAAAAGATATTGAAATTACATAATAGCATTAATTATTCAATAGCAGGAATGTTTCAGTGGTAGAAATCACCAAGGAAACAAATTTTAAGTGAATGGAAAAAGTTGCCAACTGATTTTCAGATGAATAGCCATTTTGATGAGACAGATAAAGCCCGTGAAATTGGAATCACGAGAATTTGCAGCACTCCCTTGCAAGTTCCAAAAAACGCAGCTGGATTGCACTCGTGCCAATCCTATAGGTCTGAAGGCAACTGGTGGGCCACTGCAGCTCTCTGCTCCTGTGCACGGTGTCCCCACCTCGTCACTGAGCTCCAGTTCAGCTTTGGAATGGACTGAGGTGAGAGGGTGGATTTGTATCTTATTTGCCTCTTCGAGTTTATGCTTACCACAGCTACTGCACTTTGCATGGTCCCATTCATCTGAAAGGTGTCAATGAATGTGGTGGGTAGGCACATTTACTGAAAAGAGAAATGGTGTTTATATCAGTGTAATGGTATCGATTGTATAAACTCATTGGCTGGTAAAGACACAGGCTGGCTCCTCCCCTGTGGCCTAGGCCATCAAGGTTGAGTCACCTGTGATAATACAGATTGGTGATAGAATCTGTACTATGTACAGATTTTGGTGTCGGATGACTGTGATTGGCTGAGAGCGTAGCCACACCTACTGGCAGGTCTGAAAGGATTGCTCCAAGCCAGACCAGGTCATTCTGGACTGGTCGACCTTCTTGTGATATGCTCCAGTCTTTTAGTTAATAAAGCCTTGGTGTGGATCAACAAGTCTTTGGTTCTTTTGACGCGCACTACACCACCTCTCCCTTCCCTGCATTTCCCTAGCTTGGATTTGGTCCAGCACAAGTCTTCTGTACAATAAAGCCTATCATTCCCCTCATTCTTTGTAATTATTGGGGCAACTGGTAGTGCCCCAACAATCAGTGCACGATCAGTTTACATTATTTGTTTTTTCCATTAATACCATGTTTAATTTCTTGTTTAATTGTATTACACCCTCAAACGTGGAAAAGGGCTTGGAACATCCAAGTGTCAAAAGGCCATCATTGTGGCTAATGGATAGTTGTGATTTTTCTCAATATTAAACAAATCTTTCACTCTTCCCTTTTTGCTGCATAATTTGATATGGCATAGACAACCTAACCTGATTTGACCTGCTTATCAGCCCTTCCTTTATATCAGGGGTGGCCAAACTTGCTTAATGTAAGAGCCACAAACGATAAAGCTCAGATGCTTGAGAGCCACAGGTCAAGAACAAAATTCACACACAAGTTTTTATTCTTACATACACATTTTGTACAAAACTTTTATATAAATTTTAAGAAATGCATATTAAACTACAATAATATTTATTCATGCCTGCAGTTTTTAAACTGTTAATTTGTATTAGTGTCAGTAATCTCTGTCACAAATATGCAAAATTAGTCTTATAATTTTTTATGACTAAAATACAATGCTACAAATATCAGGCTATTAAAGACATGTCGAGTGGGTGAGGGGGGGGGAGATGGGCAGAATGAGTCGGGCGGGCGAGGGGGGGGGAAAGACGGGCAGCGAGCTGGTCAAAGAGCAGCATATGGCTCGCGAGCTGCAGTTTGGCCACCCCTGCTTTATATCTTTCTCACTCTTCATATTTCAAGATGTATGAGGGTGCATTGCTCAGCAGGAACCCAGGTTCCCTTCAACCTGTAACCTTATGATTCTCAGCTCCCACTTCGGCCACTGTTTTGGCAACAATGGTTCTGAAACAAAGTTGGAGGAAAATCCAAAATGATCAAAAGTGCCCCCCAGCAAACTTTCTATCTGATACTACGTGACACCAGTAATAAGAGGTTGCCGACCCAGGCAATGAACAGAAGTGACATAGATTATAAAATCTTATTCTCCGAGGGAATTTCATGAAAGCAGCACCAACAATGAAATGTCCATGATGCAACATTGGCTTCATGAATTGAACCCAAAATTTGCCAAGGTGCAGAAAAAGTCGGACACCCCAATCTAACAGGAAGATTCATTGCAGAAACTATGAACATTTTTTTAAGTTCTGTACAACCGGCCTATTTCGGATGAAGTGTTTTTTAGGGAACTGGTCACTTCTTAAAAACAGTCCAATAGCAAGAGCAAATCACTTGTAATGGTGCTTAAACAACAAGCAACAAGGGAAGGCTTTTTAAGCATTAAAATAAAGTTTTAATTCTCACCCAAAAAAATGCTGGCCACTGCTGATCACTGACAACTCCCCACCATGGCCCTGCTCATACTGGGAGCTGTTGGTGCTGGGAGCCTGAAGTTTTCGGTTAGTTCGGCTCTGAAACAATTTCAGATCAATGAGGATTTCAGAGAATCCGATTTTGGATAATCAAAGTTGTACTGTAACTGATAAATTTTCCAGAATTGTGGGTCTCAGACGTGTGTGAGATCAAGCACTCTGGTAAGAGAAAAAAAACCTGCTTATATTGTTGGAGTTTTTTTCTGTCTCTATAAATCCAGAGCCTTCATCCATTTCGTTTAATCTGCATCATATATTGTGTACAAGGCGAATGGAAGGAGAGCAGCTTTAATGTTTGGAAAGGAGTGAAAGTAGGAACTGAGGATGTGCTGTCATGAGTCCGGAATGAGATCCAATTGCCTTCTACGATGTGAAGTTAGAGTGATAAAGGCAATTAGATGCTTGAACTTTTACCTCTGGAAATGTTGCTGCTAATTAGCGAACATTCAAGGATCATACTGAAGGAATGAATGTGGAATGGATGACCAATAAAACTAGTAACACTTCATAACATTACAATTTGAGAGGAAAGCTCCAGGCATTGAGATATGGAATAATCTACTCCCACATCTCAGTGCTCTGGGTTTTCTATTGTTCCTGGAGCAATCATAAAACCATTTTTGGAAAATATTTTGTTCATGCCTTATGCTCAGCACTAACCCTTCTGGCACTTAAAAATTGGATGATTGTACACCACAGTGCAGTGAAATCCTTTCACTAATGAAATCATCTTCTATGACTGAAAATGTTAGCACAAAGCACCCCAGTGATGCTCTAAATAAAATAATAGAGTATCACCACATTTTTATTACAGAAAGGCAATAGTGTGTGTCTGACAATTCCATAGAGGTGCTTACACGTTCATTTGGTCAAAGATTTTAAGATTCAATAAGGTAAATCCTCACTTGACCTGGACTTTCAATAGTTATCAAGAGGGACACATTGTGAAAAAAATTGGAAAATTTAATATTCAGCTTGGGCTGTACACTGGCCAGATGGAGTAAGAGGTGCTCTTCCATTAGCTTGCTTTGAACCACACTCTGTAGTGGAGAAGGCCCAGGACAGACAGGCCAGCTTGGGAATGGAAAAGGGAGTTCACTTTCCATTCTAACTCCCATACTGACCTGTCTCTCCAGCGTCTTCTCCATTGCCATAGTGAGGCCCATCAACACCTTGTCTATCTCCTGGGCTGTCTACAGTACAATGGTGTGTATTTTAGACTTTCATTGCAATGTTCCCTCTTTGTTCTTCATACTTCCTTCTGTCCCCTCACCAATTTTGTCCCCTTTCTCATCCATCCTTATTCCCCTCCCTTTTCGATTTCTTTATATAAATAAAAAAATAACTAATTCTGTTAGACATTTCCTTCCACCTGCCAGAAAACTAAGGGTTAGAGCTCGCAGCACTGAGCATTGTAGGTCTTGCAACAGCTGGTGTATGTTGACATATCTCTGGAGGACTGAACTAAATCATTCTGAAAATGAGCGACATGGTGAAGGGGAAGTGATGCTGTAACTTGCACTTGATTGCAATTTAGTACATAATAGAATTTATCATATTGAAACAGAATTGCATGATGTGCTTGTCGTGATTTTGCAGTAATCTTCTTAACTTTAATTTGTTTTTCCTGATTGGCTTTATCTAATTTTCCTCCAATAAACATGCTTACCTTGTTTTCCCCCCATTCAGTAACCTTAAACAGCAAAGGATCTATGTGCTGGAAAGGAGACGTGATTGTAGTAAATATTGATTGGCTTTTCACCACAGTTGCCCACGCTCTGCGTGGTTTGGGGGGTGGGGGGGGGGGGGGAGGCGGTGACACACCATTCTATCCATCAAGGCAGGATGGGGTCCAAGTGAGAACAGACCTGATCTTTGGTTTTGAATTCTTCACTGGCATCCTGCAAGATACTCGCTCTCATCTGGTAAATATGAAAGACTTAGCTCACATTTGGCTTATTGTGTTTGTTGAAAGCCCATTACCAGTTGCAGCCATTCTGAAG
Organism: Narcine bancroftii; assembly: GCF_036971445.1. Lineage (NCBI taxonomy): Eukaryota > Metazoa > Chordata > Chondrichthyes > Torpediniformes > Narcinidae > Narcine > Narcine bancroftii. The sequence goes on from NC_091474.1 coordinate 3,499,941, forward strand.
ATGAATGGAACTAGATCAAGGTGAATTTTCAGCTCAGCTTATCAGATGATCAATTTGCAACTGGCAAAATCTTGCTATAAATCTCAGGAAACACTCTATACCTGTGTTTTTTAATCGTCACCAAAAGTGATGTAGGAATGCTGCACCTCATTGGTATATGTGCAGCAAATGATGATCATGGACATGAATCTAGAACATATCTGTTTATCGATTAGTTCTTTGCTGATGTGTGTGGCCCTGTTGCTTCTCAGTGGCTCCAATTCATGCTAACTTGTATGACATAGAGGTGACCTCCAATGGTTAAGGTCATCAGCCTTCATGTATAGCGCCTTAGAATCATAGTATTGTACAGCAGAGAAATGGGTCTTTCAACCTACCATGGTCTGTGCTGACCTTCCCTTAAATTTGCACTCTCCCACTTCCCTACATGAGGATCATATCCTTCCATGCCTTGCTTCAGTGTATGTCTATGTGCATCTGATTCCACCATTTCTGGTTGAATTTTCTAGATATCAACCACTCTGCATAATTTAAAAAGTAATGCTTCTCTGATTCTCTTTAAAAAAAAAAAAAATCCTTTCTCTCACCTTTAAACTATGATCTTACTTTTGAAATCTCTATCATGAGAAGAAAAGATTTGAACTATCTACCCTATCCCAAAATCTTGTATACTTCCATCAAGTAACACCTCAGCATACTTCACTCGAGGTAAAACAAGCCCAGTCTATTCAGTCTCTCCCTATAACTAAAGCCTGTGACATTCTGGCAAGCATTCAACAACTGAAGCCAATTTGAAAGTGAACAGACACCACACTTTTTTGTGTTACTCCTCAGGTTTAACAAACAAATAAAATGTGGATTTTTTTTTAAGCTGTAGAGACCATCATTTGAAGAGAGAGCATTAAATGTGTTCCCCACTTATACAGCTCAATTTATCACATCCCTGACACTTGTTTACCAATCATTTTGATCAAACAGAACTTGTACCTAATATTTACATGATCACCATGTCCTCAAGCACTCAGCCCAGCCACATGTTTCATCGAGGTGCATCCTGCAGCTATGGCCTGATATTTATCCTTGTTGGGAACAAGAAGAAATGCCAGAGAGACCTACTTTTAAGCTGAGGGAAAGTTGCTTGCAAAGATGGAGGAGAATGGTTGTCATAATTAATGTAGCCATCACTGAGATCGTAGCGGTAGAAGGCGATTGTTGAAATATGTGCCAGATCTCAAAATATTCTCTACGTTTCCTGGCTACCACCAAGGCGACTGTCACAAACTGAATTTGGTACTTAGTTTAAAACTCACATCCGTAATGTTTTCCAAAAGATAGAATTCCAGATCCTGTGGAAAATCCACCTTTTTGTAATGTTTTTCAGAATGTCCCCCCAGAAGGATCTCACCTTTGTACACAGCCAGGTTGCATGGATAAAGGTTCCAATCTCTGCACCACACCTAAAGCACAATCTCCTAAAATGCCTTTGTCCCAGAACAAATTTATACCTATGGCTTGGAGGTAATAAGATTCTGGACATCTGGTGCCATAAGGGATTGTTATGAACAGGGAAAACTCATGTCATTTGAACAGCTGAGGAATAAGTCAGTTAGGATCTTAAGGCATAATTCTGGACCATCTATGGCCCTACTCGTGTATAGTGACATGGAGATTCTAATTCGAAGGGAAGAATGCACGCAAGTTTCTTTTTCTATACTGCATCTATTATTCCAAAGTGAGGGCCTGAAGATGGGCTGACATAAAGCAAGGGAAAGGTGGGAGTTGGGCTTGAGCAAAACAAACCATGAGTGGTGCTGGTCAGACCTGTGTTGAGACAGCAGGACAGTGGCTTTTAATGCCAGGTACAGGTTGGTGCAATACAACTTCCTATATCAACTGCATCACACGCCACAAAAATTACAAATCTAAACCTGAAATTTCAGAAATGTGCCAATAGCAAAGTTAATGAGACGGCAAATCCTGAGTCCTGCAGAATTCTTCCAGAAAAATGAGGGAACAAAAATGATAATTTCATGCAGTAGAATTTCATGGGGCGGCATAGCATTGATTAGTTGCATGTCAGAACTTTGAATACGGAGTGTCAGTATTCACTCACTCTCCACTTTTTACAATAGCAGATGCCAAGCCAACAGGTGTTGTCATTATCCCAGCTCCTCCCTGGAAAGAACTCATCACAAAGAAATACATCACATTCTCTTCGATAATCACTTGCAATGCACCCCTTATCTTGATAGACTAGAGCAGCAATAGATTTCTATCAGGATGCATTTAATAAAATGCAAGTATCCTATTATGTGGGCAGTCCCTGGGTTAAAAATGAGTTCCATTACCTAGATCTGTCTTTAATTTAGATTTACATGCAAGTCGGATCAGGCACATACGGTCTTTATTTAGCATCAGTCAAATGTTTATCTTGGTATATAGGATATATTTTTTATATGGATATAAAACACTTTCCAATACACTAAAACACCTTGAACGTAATACAGTACATGTTAATAAAAGTAACTACATGTGGTCATGATTACAAGTTAACACTCAAGGAGAAGATGATGGAGAGATGACTACTCTCTTGTGATGCTGGCCAATGTCAGCACCCCCGATCCTGACTCCACAGTCCTCCTACAATCTTCGCTCCTTCTGATCTGTGCCAAGCTCCTTTGCTCGCTCCCTACTCCCTCACTCACTCCCCTCCCTACTGGGTGATCGTAGCATTGGTCAAGGATATCCTACCACGCACAAACCAGAAGTTCATGCATTCTACTTCCAGTCGACTTCTCGGTACGCAAGTATGAGTTCGTAAATGGGGCGTTTCAACCTGGGGACTGATTGTATCTTTCTCGTGTTCAAGCCAGGAAATCGTTCCTTGATCCCCAGTTAAACAGCCAGTGTCCATCTGAATCTCTTCCATTTTTTTCACCTTTCCTTATTTTTTCACTTGTTATGTTTTGCAATTCAATGAACAATCTCCTTTCAAGGTCACGATGTTACTGGTTTGTACAAAAGCTTGAATAGCTTTATTTAGTTTGAGGCATAACATTCCCATAGACTTCTGCTAACTTGCCACTCAGATTCAATAGCATTGAATTTCATGTATTTTCAGTCTAGTCTTTCAGCCAACTTCTTTCACCTCAAATTAAATCTTTCAGAAGGATTTGGGAAGGGTAACTTGCTGCATAAAGTAATTGTAGTTTTGTTAGAGATTATGAATGCAATGAATATTGACATTTTGCAGTACAGCAGAAATGGGGGTAAGTATAGAAGGATTGAGATGTGTATGTCTCAACTGTAACAAACATTTTGGAATAATTTGCAGTTCAGCCCCTGGTTCCCGGCATCTCTGGATATTGGTAGGTGTCGAATCAGTGAATTTTCCAGTTGTTTGAGATTGCTTGGATTGATGAACTAACGGTGAGATGTGCCAATTTTAACCTTTTTAACCTATCTATGTTCTGAGCTTTTTTTTGCTTGAGACAGCCAGTTGGTTGAACTGCAGATAATAGGTTTTTAACTGTATTTGGGCACAAGTTCTGTTAATTGAAGAAGAGAGAGTCCACCCGAGAACCAAATATCATTAATGTTTGAAAATATTATCAAGTTTTAAGATTTTCAAATGTTTACTCCTGATAAGGATGTTTCACTTTTTTCTTTGTCGGAGACTGATCACTGCCAACTTTTATTTGCTTCTGTAACAGCACCACCAACCCGATAGCATTCTTCTCCTGATCTCTTGTCACTGGCCTGTTTCCTTGTATTTGTATCTGAACCTTCCCCTGTTCTTTCGAACTTGTTTCATCTCCATCTTTCCCCAGTTTTGATGAAATTCCATTCATCTAAAATGAAAATCCTGTTATTTTCCTCCTAAGCTGCCTGATCTGAGCAGTATTTACAATATACTCTGTTTTTATTTCTGATTTTGAACATCTGCTGTAGAGTGTTATGTTCTTGGAAATCCAAACCCTGGTGAATAAAATGAATCTTTCAAATTTGGGGTGATCTACCACTGGCATAAATTACATCACACCCCACAGCTGATTGAACAACCATCTGAATGATTTCAAAGAATTAAAAGAATATTGTTTGGATGTGTTAGGTGTTCGTTCCTTTTTCATTCACAGTTATAGTTACATTCTCAACAGTCTTACAGTTTTTAAAGTGGAGAGACGGGATTTTATTCATAGAATAGAATTTCAATAAAAATTAGACTTCTCATCTGTTTTCTATTTCAATAGAGAACAATAAAGACTCTGATTTTGTACAGTCAGTCACAAATGTTTCATCTTTTAGTTTTAACCTTGCATAATCAGTCACGATTCATCAAAAGATCCTGTCAGAGTCTATATCCCAGGATTCAGTTCACAAATGCTAAAGTCTCTCCAGGGGTCTTGGATAATTAGGCATATTATAGCAGCAGCTTACAATGCTTAACCTTCCTGTATATCTCATGATGTGTCTGATATGAATAAATTATTGCTAATATGCAAGAGAGAGGTAGAATATTTACTTAACAATTCCACTGCCTCGATTTCAGGTATCATGCTCGGTAATTACTTCTCCGAGAGGCAAGCAGAAATTGTATTGTTTACTGTTTGATCTGCTTGGGAATTATGAGTCTCGTGGCATTCAATGGGCATGTAAAAATTAAAAACAATCTCAATTATGATAAAATTGTACACGAAATGGGTACTTCTCAATTATAATGGAAATTAATTTGTTGTCATGCATTGAAGCAAAATTGCAGTTTTTTCATTTGCGTTATAGAGAAGGTTAAAATATTTTAAAATGAATAAGAAATTAATTAATTTGTAATGAATTTGCTAAAATAAATTATTATTATTTATTGTCTATTAAGAAGTAACCATTCTGAGACTATAAACTTTTGCTTTGTCGTGACATAATTTTTCCATTGGATAAAAATGTCATTTTTGTAAATATATTTACACACCACTGAAAATGCGTGGTAGCAATAGTTCATTCAGGTTTATGCCTTGCATTGTGCTGGTACAGAGCAAGTTTTTGTTCACTCATCTTGAACTTGTTTTGATCAAGAGGTTTTTGTAACCTCCTATGACCATCTATGTGACTTGCTGTGAGCATTGTACCGACATCTGCAAAATAGCTACAAGTACAAAACCAATTTACGAAGGTTAAAGTAATTACAATAATTGAGTTGAAGATACACAGCTAACATGAACATGTCAAGTAATCATCCACCCACTCTGGGTTCGAGATAAGGCATCTTTCAATTTTAAGACATTTGCTCTTATTTTCAAAATTATCCATGAATTTCCTTTTCCTTGTCTCTAATTACCTTCAGACTCACAATCAACCTGGATCCTTGTTAATTGCAGCTTTGTGAACCTTGATTTTAATCACTTATCAATCATGACTGGCGGTCACCTACCAAACTTGGTGTTTATCCTTGAGCTGCTTTATAAATGCAGATGATTAATATCGTACAAACAAGAAAATAGAGGCATTCAACCGGTCAGGCAGAATCCATGGAGAGAAATGGATCGGCAAAATTTCAGCTTGGGTTCCTTTGTTGCAACATTCATTGTTGACTTTCTGGACTCTCCAAGTTCAAGCTGCATATTTTACCAATCCACACGAAACCTATTGCATGAGGTCAGAAGTCTTCTGTGATTCAACGATCCAAATACTTGTCCATGTAATCCTGATGCAGGAATGTTGACCATCTTGTTGTTCTGCTGAGTTTGTCCAGACTTTTATTCATTATTTTGCTTCATATTCCAGCATTTGTCTCCGAGTACTGGTCTGAATGCTTCCTTAATGCCGTGAGAGCATGTATTACCACTATACCTTGAGCCAGCTCATTTCCAACATCAACAAGTCAAGTTTATTGTCATCTGATTGCACTAGTACACCCTGACAAAGCAGTGTTCTCCAATACTCAGTAGAAAACATCCAGACACACAGCTAGACATAACACACTTTCAGGCAAACAATTCATACACAGGACTATTATTTACATAAATAAATGGATAAATATTGCTTTGTAAATATGAGAGCCTTGGATGGTTAGTGTGAGCAGAACCTTTTGGATGTTCAGCAATCTCTCTGACCATGGGAAGAAACTGTTCCTCAGCCTAGTGGTGCTGGTTCTGATACTCCTGTATCTCCTTCCTGATGAGAACAGCTGAAAGATGATGTATGTGAACTCCAAGGCATTCTCGATGATTTTGCGCTCCCTCTTCGGACAATAATCCTAGTGTATCACGCCAATGAGGGAGACTCCAGTGATCCTCTTTGCCACTCTAAAGGTCCTGTTGATTGACCTCTTATCCATTTCTCTGCAGAAACATACCACACTGTGATATTGCAAGCCAGGACACTCGATAGAGATCTTGTAGAAGATTGATAACCTTGCCCGCTTCATTCTTCTCAGGAAGTACAGCTGCTGTTGTACCTTCCTAATAAGTGCGGAGATGTTGAGTGTCTATGATAGGTCACTAGTTAAGTGAATTCCAAAAAACTTGGTGCCCTCCACCCTATCTACTATGGATTTGTTGATGTGTAGTGGAGGGTGGTTGTTCCTCATCCTCCTGATGTCCACGATCATCTCCTTCATCTTGTCCACATTTACACTTGCCACATTTCACGATCAGGCCAACTACTGTTGTGTCATCTGCAAGCTTGATGACACCCTTTCTGTGTAAGGATTCACCCTTGTATCCTCTCCAAACCTCCTATCTCTCACCTTAACCTGGGCCCTATTTCCTGGACACCCCCACCATGGGAGAAAGATCATTCTTATCAATCCCCTCAATTTAACTTACCTCTGTCAGCCTCCTCCACAAACCCACATTCAGATTCTCCTTGTATTGATATTGCCTTTGGCCAATGGTCTATTTCATGCAATGTCATAAAAATACATTTTTGCAATCAATGAAAATATGATTTTAATCATGTTCCTGTTTTCCCTCTGCTGTTTTACTTTGCACGATAAGAGATAGATTTGATGGCAGACTGTGACACAGTAAGCATTGCAATATTTTTATTAAAGACGTTAACCAAGCGTGCTTACAGAAGTTTATTTAAAATCATCTTCACAAAATTCAAACTTTTAAGACTGTGAGGAAAACTTACAGCTTCAGTTATGCAATAGCAGTGATCTCCTGCCTTAACTACTTGGGCGTTAAATGAAGTTTACTGGGTTTTAACGTAGTTTTGGGTGGCGATTCCTTCTTCCAACCTGACATGAATTTTTACAGCATATCGGGGAAAAAAATAATTGTAGAAAAAAATCAATGAAGTTACATTGAAACCCAAAATTATACAGAGCCAGAATGAAAGACAGAAATATCAGGATGGTCAGGCAATGAACCAGGATCAGAACAAGTTGTTCAACACACAGCAGCACCACACATTAGAACAGCTCATATCGGCTCAATTTATGAACAAACGCTGACCAAACAGGCACAAAACATAGAGTTCCTTCTATGTACAGCAGGGAAAAAGAAGCAATTAATAGGAAGATGGGAAAGCTGCAGAGCAATTAAGCTGGTAAAAATCAAAAAAGGAAAACAGAATTGTTCCCTCTCATTACTGACTGAGAAACTTGGCTGAGAGTTGAAAGAAGACAGCTTTACTCTGACTGTTCAAACCTCCCAACATCTGTCAATGCAGGCTGAGGGAACGATGAGGAATGGACGTACATGGAGGTTGCATATTGCTGTTTAGAAGCACCACAGGTTGTTATAGCTAGATGGCCAATACTAACTTCTACTCCAAATAGTAAAATGAAAGGTACAATAACTTGGACATGTAACCAGCATAGCCTCAGCAGTATTTGATATACAGTAAACCCCTGGTATCTGGCATCTATGGGCATTGGTAGATGCTGGATAAGTGAATTTACTGGTTGCTTGAGATTATAAATTGCGTGTTTGTCATTGTGCCAATTTTAATCCTCTGTATTTTTTTAACCTATTTATTTTCTGCAATTTTGTTGCGCTCAAAAGCCTAGAAATATGACATCCTTTAGTAATATCTACAGATGCACCCTTTCACTGTGTGATGCAGGAACTGCTTCACCCAAGAATGCAAAAATCTGCAGAGTGTTGTGAACCTGGATCAGGCCACCATGCGCACCTCTCTCCACTCTAACTTCATCTACAATCTGTGCTGCCTTGGAAAAGCAGCCAACATAATCACAGGCTCTTCCAACCCAGGCCTGTGATGAAGAAGATTCACATGAGCACCAGATTGAAAGAGCAGGTCTCTTCTGCAGTCATCAGACTCCAAATTGAACCACAAAATAAATCTAGTTATCTTTTTAGCTAAATTATCTTTCTAAATGATTTGAACCATCTATCAGAAAATATTTTTTATTAAGTGACAAATTACTACAAACGTTGGAGATCTAATTAGCCCTTGGGGTTTGGTCGATTGGATGCTCATTTCAGGAAACAATTGTAATGACAATGGTATTGACATCAGTAGGAGTTGCACCAACAACATGAGGATCAGCACGTCAGCAGGCAGAAGCAGATTCCGATTCATTGTCCGAGTACTTGCATAACATCACAAAAACCTGAGTTTCTTTTCCCCGTGGGCAAGGCAGAATTACCATTTATTGGTAGTGCAATAAAACTGTACTCAATTTGCAAATGTAAACAAAAATGTAAACAAACTGTGCAATACAGAGAGAATAAAATCATTAAAGTGCACAAGTAAGTCCTTCAATAAGCTCCTGATTGACTTTGTCGTTGAGGAGTCTGATGGTGGAGGGGTAGCAACTGTTCCTGAACTTGAACCTGTACCTCTTTCCTGAAAGGTAGCAGCGAGAACAGAGCGTGTGCTGGGTGGGGTGTGTTTCATCTTGTTTTCGTACTTGTGAGTTCTTAGACAACACATGGATGAAGGAAAAGGTTCTTTACTTTAAAGTTGTTGAAAACAGCTCCACGAGGCTGCAAGTCTCCATTACAGATCTGCCTACTGTATGTCAGCCCCCTGTTGGCAGCCAAGTCAACAATCAAGGCCTTGCTAGTGGCCATGCAAACATGATTGCTATCACTACAGTGTGGTTTCTTGATGATTGCTGCTGCTCTCCCACGGCTGCATCTCCCATAGATGTTCTTGATGGGGGAGAAGATGATGATGATGTCCTGGGCTGTGTCCACTACCTCTGGCAAGGCTTTTTGCTTGGCATTGGTGTCCCCATACCCAGACTGTGATGATTCCAGTTAGCACACTTTCCACCACACACTGAAGAAATATGCCAGGGTCTCCACAAACTCCTGAAGTAGAGGACTACTACAACATATTTCCAGAGAATCTGATTGAAGGTCCAAGTTATGCCCAACAGGCAGGGGATAAGTGCCTCAAACATGTAATTGAGGAGGCTACAAAGGTAATGTCAGATGAAGGTTGATGTACAAGTGCTGTGAAGTGGACAGTGGCTTTGCTTTTTCAATGGCTGTTTTAGGATCATGGACTCCAGCAGCTGAATGACCATGGTTGAAATACTGGTCGACTGCTGGATTTTTACTGATCAGTGACATTCACTTTAATTATTATGACGATGAAAATATGACCTTGACTTTAAGAGCTACGTGGAGATATTTCAATCATTTTGGACAAAGATTATTACAGACCCTTTAGATTGATGATTAAAGCTCAGCTGATGCTTATAACTTCTAAAACAGAGAAAAGGGAGAAATGGAGGCCATTTAAAGGTGAAATTTTGAGTGTACAAAATCTTTGTTCCTGTTAGGTTGAAAGGATGGGTTAAGAGATTGAGGGAGCTATGGTTTTCAAGGAAAATCGCAAAAAAAAGGGATGCCACCAGTAAATATAGGCAGGATGGATAAAATGAGGTGCTTGAGGAATGCAAATAGGATCTGAAGAGAGAAACGAGAAAAGCTATAAAGAAATTAGGTTGTTTTGCCAAACGAGGTGAAAGTAAATCCAAAGGGCTTCAACAGTTCTATTAACAGCAAGAGGATAGTGAGGAATAAAATTGGTCCCTTAGAGAATCAGAATGGTCAGCTTTCTGTGGAACCGAAAGACATGGGGGAGATTTTGAACTATTTATTCTCTTCGGTATTTACTAAGCAGAAAGATATTGAATTGGGTAAGGTAAGAGAAACAAGTAGGGAAGTTATAGAAACTGATGATTGAAGAGGAGAAAGTTCTAAAGCTTTTAAGAAATATAAAGGTGGATGAGTCTCCAGGTCCTGACGGGATATTCCCGAGGACTTTGAGGGAAGTCGGTGTAGAAATAGCAAGGGCTCTGATAGAAATATTTAAAATGTCATTAGTGATGGGGTGGGTGCCGAAGGATTGGCAAATTGTGCACGTTATTCTATTGTATGAAAAGGATTCAAGGAGTAAGCCGAGCAATTATTGGCCTGTAAGTTTGATGTCAGTGGTGGGAAAACTAATGGAAAATGTTCTTTGAGATGGTTTATATAATTATCTGGATAGACATGGTAGGATTAGGAACAGTCAACATGGATTTGTGAGTGGAAGGTCATGTTGAACAAATCTTACTGAATTTTTTGAAGAGGTTACCAGGAAAATTGATGAGGGTAAGGTGGTGGATGTTGTCTATATGGATTTCTGTAAGGCCTTTGACAAGGTCCCACATGGAAGGTTAGTTAGGAAGGTTCATTCGTTCGGTGTGAATATGGAAGTAGTAAAATAGATTCAACAGTGGCTGGATGGGAGATGCCAGAGAGTGGTGGTGGATAACTGTCAGATTGGAGGCCGGTGGGTAGTGGAATGTCTCATTGTTGTTTGTAATATACATTAATGATCTAAATGATGGGGTGGTAAATTGGATTAGTAAATATGCAGATGATACTAAGATGGGTGATGTTGTGGACAGTGAGGAAGGTTTCAAGTCTTGAAGAGAAATTTGGGCAAGTTAGAAGAGTGGGCTGAAAGTTGGCAGATGGAGTTTAATGCTGATGAGTGTGAGGTGCTAAATTTTGGTAGGACTAATCAGAATAAGATGTATATGGTGAATGGTAGGGCATTAAAGAATGCAATTGAACAGAACAATCGAGGAATAATGGTCCTAAAAGTGGAATCTCAGGTGGATAGGGTAGTGAAGAAGGCCTTTGGAATGCTGGCCTTTGTAATCAGAGCATAGAGTAGAAGAGTTGGCAGGCAGTGTTAAAATTGTACAAGGCATTGGTAAGGCCAAATTTGGAATATTGTGTTCAATTCTGGTCACCAAATTATTAGGAAGGATGTGAACAAAATAGAGTACATAGAAGATTCACCAGAACGATACCTGGGTTTCAGCACCAACCTTATAGAGAAATGTTGAACAAGTTAGGTCTTTATTCCTTGGAGCATAGAAGGCTGAAGGGAGATTTGATAAGAGGTTTTTAAAATGTTGAGGGGGATAGAGTAGATGTGGATAGACTTTTTCCATTGAGGATAGGGGAGATTCAAACAAGAGGACATGAGCTCAGGGTGAGGGGGCAGAGAGCGGTGTCTGTGTGGAATGAGCTTCCAGTGGAGGTGGTGGAGGCAGGTACAATATTTTTAAAGAAAAATTTGGATCGGGTATCTTGATGGAAATGTATGGAGGGTTATGGGCAGAGTGCAGGTCAGTGGGACTACAAGAATGTGTTTTGGCACAGACAATGACGTGATGGCCTGTTTCGGTGCTATAATTATATAATGCCTCTAACACAGAGAAAAGATTAAGAAAATCATGGAATTATTACAAAAATAGAATTGAAAGTATTTTTATTTTACTGTGGATATGATTATTTGAAGTTACTTTGAGATCTCACTTTTTGAAATGAAAATTCATGGACCAGTAGCAAGAGATACCTTGAGACTCTAACAGAAAAATGGCACAAGCCTGTGGTTCAAGTTCGTCATGAGTGGCTAAAGAGAATTAAGAATGCTGATTTGGAAGACTATTTGCATCTAGGCAAGGCAATCAATCACAACACTACTTCTTAAAACACAGTAGGACTGAATCAGTTCCTGAACTTGATTGTGAATTGTAACAAATAGCTTGATGTGTGAATTGTGTATAATTCAAGATTTGATTATGCTTTTCTGTGCATGAAGTATATGCATACCTAAAACAAGCAGAGAATGTGGGGGATGAGAGTCATTCTGCAATGCACATTTCCTTTAAATGATGAATATAGAGCAGATGGCACAGGCCCCGCACGAGGAAATTGCACCTGAAAAGTACCCATACTTGAACGTTTGAAATGATGATGGCTTTTTCCCAGCGTATGCTGCAGTTTCAACTGCAGATTACCAAAGAGATTACCAAAGAGATCCACACTAGAAGAGGGGAACTTGTCATTTTCTTCTTAAGAAGTTAGAATGTGCAACAGGATTGCTGGGATTTATCCAACTGGGAATCAACCTGATGTTTTTTGCGTGTGGGCTATCACTCCATGAAGTGATAATGGATTTCTAATGAAGATGAAGCTGTTTTGCCCATTATTTCCTTCGTCTAGTCTCTTAACAAAATTCCGTGATCACCAGTGATCCAAAAGTTACCTGTTACTGATTGTTATTACCCTGAGTGCAAAAGCGCGAAGACTGTGTCGGCTGCAATGAGTAACTGACTCCTTACTTCATGAGTCTTGTCACACATGTGAAGTGCCAGTTGATGAAGTAGACAAAGATGATGGGGTCAAACAATAATTATGGCTTTTATTAGCAGAAACTCATGGTACAATAATGAAAGATAATAGGTGCATATACAGTTATATCCAAGGGGAGTGTCCTTAACAGTAGAGGTAATACACAGCCAATGTTAGTACAGCAAGGCTCGCCAGAGGGGTGACAGGTGGCTTGGCAGATATTCACCACCACATGGTCAAAATCAGTGGTCACAAGATATCATATTTTTAGTTGTCTCTCCAAATGGTTGGTGGGACTTGACGATAATCGTAATAAGGATGTGTGTTAAGCTGTACGATTGTCAGCGTGAATGTCTTTACTTTGCGCCGTTGGCTGCACAAAGCTGAAAATAAACTGCAGATACGTCAAGGACTTGCGATGATTTTTAACTCCTTGTTGGATGGCATGCCAGAGGCTGTCATGGCCTACAGGGAACCAGATTCTCTGCAAATGGAAGACCGTAACAGACACACAGAATATGTGGCTGGGGATTTCCACAAAGATGGGTCTCCATTACTGGCTTTGGTGCCATAAGCAGTTTCATGATTTAAACCTATCCACGAAGATGAAGATATTGTTGTGGTCTGAATGATTACTCCAGCTCCCTCATTTATGCCCTTGAACTTTCCAATTGATCACTCCAGGCATTAAATCCTGGTTAGCACTTGGATGGGTGACCACATTGGAATACTATACGTCACACATGTTAAACTCTGGCCCGTGGGCCAAATTTGGCCCGCGATATAATTATATTTGGCCCGCAAGATCATTTCAAAAATGTATTAGAGGTGGCCCACTGACCGCCGCGCCAGTATAGCACATGCACAGCTAATACTATAAATCCCAGAATGCATTGGCGTCAGCCCGCTAATCGCCCCCACCTCCTCTTTACGTTGCAGGGTCTCACCGTGGACTCTGGTTTTGGGGCCTGGCCGATGTCAGGGGAAGCCAAGGCCGCTTCCCAGCGCCCGGAACCGGAGGCCTCGGGCCTGACCTCACCAGGACCGTTGCCCACTCCCCCTCCCTGCCGCAGGCCGACCCGCGACTCACGGTGATGGGGCCGCTGATCCGCCGAGATGCCGCCCTGTAGCGAGAGCCGATGCCCCCGCACTGTCGTTGTCCAACCCGATTGCCCGCAAACCCCGCCCTCCCGCACACAGGCCTGAGTAAGGATTATGAACTTTAATCTCAGGATAAAACGATCTTCCAATAGTTTCATGTCACAGTGATAAATATATTCCTGGTTAAAAATGGTCCTGCACCTGGATACAAGGTCGTTAGGCATAAAACTTGAAAAGTGTGTAAATCAAAGGATATCTGTACCAATGGAAAAAGGGCATGGCAAATAACCCTGCTAGAGTTCATGCCCACAATCAGTCACCCATTGGATTGTTTCAGGAATCATATTATTCTCCCACATTCTCAATAGCCCTCAGATTTTACTATTCGACAGCACACTAGCAACATTTGACAAATCCTCTATAGAGAAATATTATTTATTGAATATTTTATTTCTCATTTGTTAATGCTTCTGGAAAGAGTTTATTCTAAACTATTATTAAACATTTATTTTAATAAGAAAAAGTTTAACATTACATGTTGAAAGAAGAGAAAACATGCAGATGTTGTTGAAAATTTTCAATAAATATTTAGTTCGGCCCTCGACTTAGTCGAAGTTTTTAATTTTGGCCCTCCGTGAATTTGAGTTTGACACCCCTGCTCTATGTAGTATGTTGATACCTGGAAGAAAAGATGATTGAAGTTCATGATTCAAAAACTGCATGCATTGGAAATCTCTGCATCGTTTCCTCCTTCAGAAGCTCATTTGGCTTCTTCATGTATTTTTCTCATATTCCCATCTTGGCAAGTCATATTTCACCATCAACTTCAATCTTGTGGAATTTCACAACTCTTCCTCCTTATCATCAAATCATCTCCACCTATTTCAAATTCATGTCCTTTATTTATACAGCACATTTTTTTCCAACTTGCATTGACCAAAGTGATGTACAATTCAAGGCAATATCAAAACTAGTACAACGGTTTACAGAAAAATGAATTGAGACTTTGTAAATAGACCACAATTGCAGTGAATAGTTCTACGCTGTTGGAGATTAGGAACATAATGGGTTTCAGATGTTAAACGTTAAAGATAGAATGTGTATTTTTAACCTGGATTTAAAGCAGTTGAGGGAGGGGGCTAGTTTAATGGTCAGGGGAATGCTGTTCCACAGATTGGGGACTGCCACTGTGAAGGCCCAGTCTCCACTTTGTGCGCGCTTAGTGCGTGGAACAGCCAGGTGTCCTGTGGTAGCTGAACTGTTTGGGAGTAAAGAGTAGGGTGTAAGCAGATTAGAGATATGGGGGGGGGGGGGGGGTGTGGGTTAAGGCAGTTGAGGGCCTTGTATGTAAATAGCAGCAGCTTGGTCTATTCTAAGCTGCACCAGCAGCCACTGGAGGGAGTCCACAATTGGAGTGATATGGTCCTTCATCTTGGCACCTGTCAGGATCCTAGCCACGGCATTCTGAACTGAGTGGAGGTGGGTTAGGGAGGACTGGCTAATCCTAGTGTATAGAGAGTTAGCATAGTCCAGACGTGAGAAGATAATGGTGTGAATGATCCTTTTTGATGTCCTTGAGAGAGACTTATCCCATTACTCTCAATCTTTTTCTCTAACCAGAAGACTGTTCAGAGAACTATACAAGTAGAAGTGGCCCTCTGGTGATTTTGTAACTCGTACTTGTTCAGCAAGAGATAATTTACATGAGGAATGCATGGCAAGGGATGGAGCTCCAAAAGCCACCTCAGAATGGGTTTCAAACCAATGCTGGAGTGAATTTATAGTTAACAGTGTAAAAATTAATCATGTACATAATAGTCACCATGTGCTTTTCTGTCTAGGACATTAAAACCCCTAGTATCCAGTACCTATGTAGAATGGTAGATGCCAACTAAGTGAACTTTCCAGTTGCTTGGGGTTGAGTGTTAAGTGATTGGAGAACTAAAGACGAGGCACAACAATTTTAAACTTGCTTATTTTTTTACTTAGTATTTTCTGCAATTTTTTGCCTGTTGCTTGAGGCTGCTGGTTGCTTGAATTCTGTAGCTCTAAGTCAAGACTTCAGCCTTCCTAGAAGAGGAGTTGGTGGATGTAAATGATTTATCAGAAGACCGCCACTCTGATACACGTCGTTTTGTGCCTCACACTCACTGCTTTCTCAACATTATAATGCAAGAAGTTGCCCAAATATTGCTTATCTATTTGGTTAAAAATGGCTTGTTTTTATTTCAATCTGTTTGATTCTAATTCACTGAAATATTGCAGCAATATAAACAGCACTTAGAAATGACAATAACTGACTGCAAAGCAACATTAGTGCAGTTTATAATTAACTTAGATTTGAATCATAATGGCCTGGAAATTACACTGCGCAATATTATTGTACAAACACTTAATGCTTGAATTGCTGCTATTTTAATGGGATCATTAAATTAACCGTTTATTTTAAATGAGTCGATGATTAAAATAGCAGAGAACAGAATTGTGAGACCAACACAACATAATTTCTAGACTAATAATACATTTCAATAAAATCTCCAACTTTTCATTATCTTGCACAATATGGGATTTGTCCACAGATGATGCATAAATATGGCAGTAACACATCATCACCTCATCAAACATAACGGGCGCAGATCCTAACAGAACTTTAAAGAAAATTTTTGTTCCCTTTATTAAATACAGGTGTAAAGAGAAAATGTTTGCCACTTGTATAACAATTCAGTTCATGAATTTGTGACAGTCTTAAATTTCATTCACTTTTGTTGCAGTTAACTTGTAAATGGTCAATTATCTGTATTTATAGACAGTTATTGAAGGGTGATAAACAGAATACTGAATGATGCCAAATGTTACGTGTAGGAGGAAGAGATTTATTCAGAATTAACATAGTTCAGAACAAGATGCATGGAAATATTATTGAATCATTTGATTTCACACGTAAATAGTAAATCGCCAACTATTAAGTCTGCATAGTTAACTTATCTGATGACATTTTAAATTCTCCCTCAAAATTATATTTCAGATAACTAATCTCATAATATTGCAGAGATGTATTACATATTAATCTAAAGACAGCAAAGCAATTATTTGTATAACCATTCCACCATGACTGGTGACCACAGATCAAAAAAAATATACTTGCTGAAATAATATTCACATGCAAAATAAATTATTACTGTTAAATTGATTTTTAAAAAATGCAAATACTATTGACAATTAATTTATGATCTTGATCTATATTTTGTAATTGAAAACTGTCTTGTCAATACAACACAATTCAACTTGCAGTGAATCTATCCCTTCAGGTATTCAGGTGAATTACAGTTTCATATACGTTGCATATGGCATAATTCTCCATCAAAACCTTATGGTGGAGAATTAGAACTTCTGCAAGATTCTGTGGAAGTTGCACTTGGGTGTGATTTGAGATAACTTGGATTTAGCTGTAAAAGATGACAGAAAAATGCCTTTTCCATTTAAACTTTTAATACTTGAAATAAATTACAAGGTCTTCATTGCAGTCCATCTAAATAGATAAGCAAAAGTTTATCTATTTTTCAATGTAATTAACATAAAAGTGATAAAATAGTTGAACAACTCAAAATGGCGTTTGAAGGAAACCTTCTTTGTCTGAGATATTTCAACAGAGAAAGACAGGAATTGATTTTATTGGAGCAGGCAAAATTCGCACGGCAGGGTACCCACAGGGTGAGTCAAATAGTATTAGGTCCAGAAAGCAAGAAATTTTCTAGAATCTAGGTCATGTTTAACAAGATTGTATGTTGTTATATATTTATCAATTAAATTTCTCTGCGGTGTCTCGTTCAAATCAAAATAGCACCAACCCACAACCCAAAAACTTCTTCAGGTGAACCATGGAGAGCATCCTGGCTAATGGCATCACTGGCTGGTAGAGAGGTTCCAACTCTCAGGACAAGAAAAAAACTCCAGGCTGAGTTAACAATCCTTTGGAGTCTTTTGCTGTCCTGAGTGTTGGCACCTCCCTACCAGAGAGTGATGCAGTCAGCCAGAATGCTCTCCACGGTACACCTGTAGAGGTTTTTGAGAGGTTTTGGTGACCTACTGAATCTCCTCAAACACCTCACAAAGTAAAGCCACTGGTAGGTCTTCACGGCATGGAGGCTCCAGGATAGATCCTTGGAGATGTTGACACCCAGGAATTTGAAGTTCTTGACCTCCACTAATAAGCCCTCAATGAGGACTAGACTTCCACAATCATCTTTTTAGTTTTGCTAACATTGAGTGTAAGGTTGTTGGTGTGACATCACTCAATGAGCTGATCTATCTCCCTCCTGTACGCTTCCTCATTGCCATTTGTGATTCTGTTGACAACCATGTTGTCATCAGTAAATTTGTAGATAGCATTGGAATTGTGACATAGTCATGGGTATATAGTGAGTAGAGAAGTGGGATAAGCACACATCCTTGAGGTTTGCCTGTGTTGCTAGTCAGTAAGGAGGAGACTTTGTTTCCAATTCTTACTGTGGTCTTCCGATGAGGAAGTCAAGGATCCATGTGCAGAGGCCCATGGTTTGGAGCTTCTTGTCCAGCACTGAGGAAATAATGATGCTGTCGTCTATGAAGAGCCGCCATATATATGAATGAATGTATCTGAGGTGATCCAAAGCTGAGTGAAGAGACAATGATATCTCGGGCATCAATCTTCACCCTATCAAGGACATAAGGCACCACCTCTTGCTTAAGAAAGCAGCTGCTATCCTCAAAGACCCCACCACCCAGGCCACGCCCTCTTCACTCTGCTACCATTAGGAAAAAGGCCTGAAGGTGAGCACCCAATAGCATAAGGACAGCTTCCTCCCCTCTGCCATCTGGTCGTGAATGAACAATGAATCACAGACACTCCCTCACTTTGACTTTTTTTTTCTCTTGCCCTATTTTTATTCATTTTGTCATGTGGTTTAAATAATTGTTTGCACTCTGACGCTGCCACAAAACAATGAATTTTATGACATGTTCATGACAATAAATTCTGATTCAATGTCTCTCCTCCTAACCACAATTCTTTGGCTCTGGCTACATCATTGTAAATATGTTATCACATCCTTCCTATAAGGTAGTGACCATAACTATGCCTAGTAATTGTGCTGTAGTCTACTGTAGCATATAATTTGAGGATGACCTCCTCCTTCTGCATTATATTCCTCAGTCAAAAAGGCAAGAATCTGCTATGACATCTTAACCACCATGTTTAACTAATTAATTTGCAATTTATTAATGTGCTATGTCTGCTAGAGATAGAGTTATGGGTATAATGCATTTAGCCTTTGTTTTCCCAATATGGAGTTGGCATGGTCATGGATTGTAGAGTGTCATGTGGTTTCTCCATCTAGAACCTGGTGGGAATGTGGATTGTGGAGGGTCATGTGGCTTCTCCGTCTGGAACCTGGTGAGAATGTGGATTGTAGAGGGTCATGTGGCCTCTCCGTCTGGAACTTGGTGAGAATATAGATTGTAGAGGGTCGTGTGGCCTCTCCATCTGGAACTTGGTGGGAATGTGCATTGTAGAGGGTCATGTGGCTTCTCCGTCTGGAACTTGGTGGGAATGTGGATTGTGGAGGGTCATGTGGCCTCTCCATCTGGAACTTGGTGGGAATGTGGATTGTAGAGGGTCATGTGGCTTCTCCGTCTGGAACTTGGTGGGAATGTGGATTGTGGAGGGTCATGTGGCCTCTCCATCTGGAACTTGGTGGGAATGTGGATTGTGGAGGGTCATGTGGCCTCTCCATCTGGAACTTGGTGGGAATGTGGATTGTAGAGGGTCATGTGGCTTCTCCGTCTGGAACCTGGTGAGAATGTGGATTGTGGAGGATCATGTGGCCTCTCCGTCTGGAACTTGGTGAGAATATAGATTGTAGAGGGTCGTGTGGCCTCTCCATCTGGAACTTGGTGGGAATGTGCATTGTAGAGGGTCATGTGGCCTCTCTGTCTGGAAAATGGTGGGAATGTGGATTGTGGAGGATCATGTGGCCTCTCTGGCTGGAGCCTAGTCTGAAGTCACCTCACCTACCAATCAAGGGTTAGATCTGCCCTGGTGATTCACCCTGGCAACTGATGTGTAATTGGTCCTTCAGGTGCTAATCAAGGGTTAGACCTGCCCACAGGAGAGGGTGATGCACGATTGGTTCTCAAGTCATGTGGATGGGTCCTGCATTGAAAAAGAAAAGCACATGCAGTGTTTGTCCCTCCCTCTTTGTTTGCTGCTGCCTTCAAATCATCCCTGAGGCCTAGGCTGCAGGCAGCTCTAGAGGGCCTCATCCTAGATTCTGAGCTGTGGTTGATGCTAGAAAACAGGTTTATGTGTATATACTTGTAAGCTGTAAATAATTTTTATTAGTGTGTTGCATCTGCTTGAGATGGAGGGAGCTGTGGGTACCATGTGCTTAACCCTTCCATTCCCAATCAGGAGTTGAGAATGTTTACCAATGATTTATTTACGCCTGATGTGCAGCTATTTGTGTTTTAATTGTGACCATTGCTGAACTCCAGGATGTGAGCCACAGGCAGCTTCAGAGGATCCATTCCATATCCTGAGCAGCGGTGACACTGGAGATCAGGTTCATGTGCATGTATTTGTTTAGTGATGTGGTATACTGTGCCTATGGGTGGTGGGTGCTCGGTTAGCATGGTACAGTTGCTGCCATGGATCAGAGGTCAATCCACAGCACCATAAAAGTGGCAGAGAGGGTCACTGGAATTCCCCTCCCTCTCTCCCCCTCCCTCTCTCCCCCTCCCTCTCTCCCCCTCCCTCTCTCCCCCTCCCTCTCTCCCCCTCCCTCTCTCCCCCTCCCTCTCTCCCCCTCCCTCTCTCCCCCTCCCTCTCTCCCCCTCCCTCTCTCCCCCTCCCTCTCTCCCCCTCCCTCTCTCCCCCTCCCTCTCTCCCCCTCCCTCTCTCCCCCTCCCTCTCTCCCCCTCCCTCTCTCCCCCTCCCTCTCTCCCCCTCCCTCTCTCCCCCTCCCTCTCTCCCCCTCCCTCTCTCCCCCTCCCTCTCTCCCCCTCCCTCTCTCCCCCTCCCTCTCCCCCCCTCCCTCTCCCCCCCTCCCTCTCCCCCCCTCCCTCTCCCCCCCTCCCTCCCCCCCCTCCCTCCCCCCCCCTCCCTCCCCCCCCCTCCCTCCCCCCCCTCCCTCCCCCCCCTCCCTCCCCCCCCCTCCCTTCCCCCCCCCTCCCTCCCCCCCCCTCCCTCCCCCCCCGCCCTCCCCCCCCCGCCCTCTCTCCCCCTCCCTCTCCCCCCCTCCCTCTCCCCCCCTCCCTCTCCCCCCCTCCCTCTCCCCCCCTCCCTCCCCCCCCTCCCTCCCCCCCCCTCCCTCCCCCCCCTCCCTCCCCCCCCCTCCCTCCCCCCCCTCCCTCCCCCCCCCTCCCTTCCCCCCCCCTCCCTCCCCCCCCCGCCCTCCCTCCCCCGCCCTCTCTTTTTATGACGATACTGTTTTCCTAGGAATCTGTCTGGTAAATCTTCACTGTACTCCTTCGGTAGTTTATCTCCACACACAGAGAGGCATATAAAAGCTCAGTTTTGCGTGCTACCCAGGAATCACCAATATTTGGCACCATTAAAAAATTCACAGAACACCTCATGGTCACCAAACAACAGGTATAAATGTTGAATCATGACTATTTTCAATGTAACCTGGTGCTCTCCTCAAATGAGTCATGCCTGGTTGCACCAACATCGGCTGCCATAGCTACTCACCTCATTCTCCCAATAACCTCCGCCTCTCCTGCAAGTATTGTTTCTGCCATAGCTACAACTATTTCTCAGGTGGGGGGGGGGGCCCAGATAGACTTGATGGGAAGCAGGAGGGTTGAGCTGTGCCACAGCCCATACTCCTGTGGTACTGAAGGTGTAAGGTGATTATATTTTAATGAGGGATTTGGGATGTGAGGGACATGAATGAAGAAGGTAAAAGAGAGCTTTGCAAATAAGATGAAAGGATGGGGAAAGGACCAGAGCAGGAAGTGTCATTGTGAATTAATAAAGGTAATTCGATTTCAAATGAGATGCAGCAAGAGAGTGAAGGCAGGCTTCTTTATGAAAGAGATACAATTAGTAAAAGAAATTAGAAAGAGTAAGAAAGGTGTAAAATCGTGCATCTTTAAAATCTCCGCTCAAAATTCAGAACTTGAGGAGATTCTCCACACTTATTAATTTTCAGCGTGAAAGCACACTAGATTAGTAATAATGCACATCGCGCATCAATAAAAGGAAACGTGCTTGTCATGATAGGTGGCAATTTTTCTAGTATACATAATGAACAATGACTGAACAAATAAAGCACATTTCTAGTCAAGATTAGGCATTATTAAAAATCTTGTAGAAATGTGCATTGAGTGCAACTTTTGGATTTTCATGTTTAACGCTGCATGTATTCCTTTCCTGAGATTGGTGCAGCACTTCCCCCTCAGTTATGGACCCTGACATCAGCCATTCAGTTACTGGGCCCTATCCTTCATTTGGATTCATTGCGAACACTGCACTTGGACTGAATTATAAAACCTCACAGCCCAAAGGGAGGTTCATCATTCCTGTGCCAGCTCTTTAAAAGAGCTGGTGTCCAGATCTCCTGATAAGAAACTTGTTTGAATTAATTAAAATAACTACTGTCGTGCCGATAATATTCCCTGCAGAGCCAAAAGCCATAATAAAGATTAAAAGTATAATGCATGTGGGGCAAATTATTTTTGTATGATTGAAGTAAAATAAAAAAATGTAAAGGGACTGAGGGAATAACCATGAAAGTGACGGAAATTCGATATCAAAACAGATCAAAGAAATCATTTTGTTTACAATAATAGCTACTTTGCAGGTTGAAAATGCTATATTCCAAGAAGCACTGGGGGGGATTGCATCAACAAGCTGTTTCCAAAATCCTCAGATTTTATAATAATGCAAGCATGGGCCATGACTGATGTCTTTCCATTCTGTCATATTCTTACAATCCATTGCTTCACTTCTGCACAATCTTTTCTTTTAGGTCTGAACTATTTCCTTCTCACTTCTATAAATGTGTGCTAGCTTTTAAATATTTAATGAAGCATGAGCTGATGATGCTACAGTTGACAAAAAATGTTCCAAGAGAAAATGCTTTATGAAATTGAAGCCACCCTGCATCATTACTGCCCAATATGCACAGAAAATATCTCCACATTATGATTGAAAGTTTCTGTTTTTTGAGGAAATCCTGAAAGGTGGATGTCCTGCATACAGCACTGAATACCCTGAGATTGTCTGATCTCAGAAACTAAGCAGACTCAGGCCTGGTCACCACTTGGAGGAGAGACCATGGAGGAACACCAGGTGCTGTAGGTTTCTTTGAGGGGCGCTGGACAAAGTGGTGACTCTCTGTCTGCCTTACACTGGACAAAAGTTGATGTTTCATTCTAAATGCAGTATTACACGACAGTAATGGAACCTTTACCTTTAAAGGACTCCTAAAACTCGAGATCATTCATGAAAGTATCATTGAGGTGGAAGGCCTAATAATAAATGAATATTGTCACTGAATCCAATCCATTATGTATGAATTGATTCTCTGATCTACTAAACTGGATATTTGTCATTTGTAACAATTAATGTCACAAACTAAGAAAGACGGTCATCCCTGGAGACGTGGGGTGTTTTGAACACTGTAATTGAGGTAGTTTTTTTAAGACTGAGACTGATGGCTAAAATGTTAAATACATTTTTTTATTCAACTGGAAAACCTGCATCAAAAGTGAGATTCAGAAACCATAGTTTTACAGTGCAAGCCCAATGTTGACTCAACCCATTGTAAATTTGGCTGGAAAATGTTGTAATCCAAAGTACAACCATGGCAAAATTGATCCCAAATCAAGCCTGTATTCCATCAGTTTTTATTGGAGTAACCAGTTGTGGCTGCCAACATCTCTTTCCACACATAGCTAATAATCAGGCAGTATAAAAACCAAGTCTTGACCTCTGGACTGCAACCTTAATTCAGACACTTAAGGTCATTGTTTGCAGCAACAAACAATGCCATATATTTTTATTCCTCAGTCACTTTGTTTTAAAAGGTTAATTTGAAGGCACATGAAGCTGCTTGTTTACAATGTAATGGCGGATTATTTTTTGTGCTGAGAACCCTGTGCTCGAGCTGAATGTGTTTCTTGGTGTTGGAAGTCATTGCAACAGATTTCAAGGTACAATGAAGAAATTTCAAGAGACTTGCTGAGATTCTGGACACTACAATCGAGGAAATGTAGTCCTTCGAAATTCGGATCGTGGTGTTTCGCATCTTCTGCATTATGCAATTTACTTACAATTTTTAAAAAAATACACCTATTATTAAATATTCCAGAATTTCTCCAAGCACAGGGAAGAGACGAAATATATGTTGGAGGTCATTTCTTTCCATCACGTAAGGCCAATTCTGAAGCACACAAATCACTACTCCACCTGCACAACCGAATTCTGTGGCAGTTGATCATCAGTCATCCAACTCAACTCAACATGGTGTGACGCAATGGGTTAGTTAAATATATGCTTATAAAAAGGGATTAGAATTGATTTAGCTGTTGCATTACATGCATTTTATAGGCAGAGCAATGCCTTGCCAAGTACTGAGAGCAGGTGCAAACAGAAGGTTCTGGGCTTTAGCAACATGTGCAAGCCCAGAACCTGAAACATTTGCAGAGAGTTGGGGCCATGTGTTTTTTTTTGAAAAGCCTGGAAATTGCAACATTTGCAAACTGACAATTTAAAAAAAAAGCCCAGTGCCTGGAACATCAGGAGGGGAAAGGCAGAGAAGGAGTCTGTAGGAGACCGTCTGAGAAAAGGCTGGACAGAGAGGAGCTGCTGTAAAGGCTCCTTTTTTTAATCCCAGAATGGGCAGAATTCCGATATGGTAGCCCGAGTGCACTTTCTGTGGAAATCAGGAGTAACAGCTAGTCTTCCTGGTGTGGTGAAGAGGAGAAGAACCTGGAAAGAAGACCGGTTTCTTCTGGAAGACACTCCTTTTTGGGGTGCCCAACAAGCAACAACCATCTCTCTGTAACCCTCCACAACTTTCCTGTCTGGTAATTCTAGATAAAGCACTGAAGTTTGCTTAAACGTAATGACTGTTTGATTCTGTGCACAGGATTGAAAATTACTGGAAATTGTAGCCTTGGAAACATGGATAGTGGAAGATTGTCCAGTAAAAAGGACTTTCTTGAAAATACATTACACACACTTGTGCTTAGATTAGGTTGGGGGTGGGGGAGGGATTGTGTAAATAACTTAGTGTTGATAAGTTGAGTGATCTTGTTCGACACTCAGAATTAAACTCATTTTGTTTAAGAAACCATTGCTTTGGTGTATTTCTATTGCTGCTGGTATATGGGGTTCACTGAACTTGAAACAATTGTTTGCAGTACATTCAATTTTTAGCCCTTGTTAATAAGTTGGGTTGGGACAGGTTTGGGACATTTCAATAAAGGGTTAAATGATGGGATATATTCTGTGAGAACTGCTGAAGAAATATCAATAGCTACTTTTGCAGTTTCTACAAAAAAAATGGCTTCAAATGCTTCATACCCGAAAATCTAATGAATTTCTTTAAACTGCTTTTATGAAATTAAAGTAAAAGCAATGGAAATCTTGGTTATAACATAGCACGAGTGCAGTTTGATGAAATTTGCCATAGTATTTGCTGAATGCAACTTGCCATGTAGCCTCGACTTGAGATACTCAATTTACCCTGCACTTGGGTTTGTCTGGAGAGGACGTATTGGATGAAAATCTCCGAGAATCAATTAGTGAGGACCTGCATAGTTTCAAACTGCTAAGGTGATCAAAACACTTTCTGTTTATATAAACCAATGGCTCTCAACCTTTCAACTTGCATACCATTTTAAATAATCCCTTATTAACCACAGAGTACCTACATGCCCTATGTCATAGGTGCTCTGCAGTTAGTAAGGGATTACTTAAGGTGATATGTGAGTGATCTAAACCATCAATGAAAGACAGCTGCATACTCCTTCTCTTCGTCTTTCTATTTTCTACTATTCTTCTGAATGTCTCTGCATTCAAAACCTTTCAACAAGGAAATAATGAACTAAAATGCTGGTGCAGGTCCGTGGAGAGCATGGAGTAGAGTTACAGCATTTCCACGGGGTCCAACTGGTCAGTCCACCTGCTCTGTGGAAACTTTAAACGGCCTGTAAATAGAGCCAATAGGTTTCATTTAAAATCCCTCGACCACCGGGTGTGCACCCAAGATGGTGGCGCCTATGATTGGCAGCCTCCACGAGGGGTTGCAGATGCCAGGATGTCAAGTTCTGGCACAGGGAATGGGAAAATGAGGAGACCACCCCCCCCCTTTCTGTTTGAGAAGGAGAAGCAGAGGAGATGACCCACAGGATGTTAGGAGCTCTGAGGCTGAAGAACACAGGTGGTGGGCTGATGTCAACTTGAGGGAAGGAACCCACTCAGACTGTGGGCTGTTGGTGACTGCAGTCAAGGGATTCACACCGAGCTGCGGTCTCCTGGAGACTGGCTGAAGGGGCAGCAGTTATCGGAATTGCGATGCTGAAGGGTTTCTGATCATGTTGAAGGTTTGGATCTCGAGTTTGGGCTGCTGATGGGTTGGACTGGACTCTGTGGGGGTGCTGGAGGCAAACTCATGGACGCACGCTGACTCTGAGGGGACTTGCTTTTGCTTCTCTTTCCCTGACTGTAAGAAATGCTTCAGGCAATTTCTACTGATGGCAAATCTATCTGTCTCATGGCAACAAAAACAAATTTCGTTAAATTGCACTATCCTTGTAACAATAATATGAATCTTGAAAATGTTAAAAACACCACCTGAACAATAAAATTATCGTTAAATAAAAACAAATAATCAACTTAATAGCATTATTGTAGAATTTAAAAACTCAATTCCATTGAATGGGATGGCAGATTATTTAATTGATCTAATCTGACACAGATCCAAAACTAGATTCCAGATTCCCTACTATAAAGTCTCGGGGAGAATGTGCTTTGTCATCGGCAGTTTGTATGGTTATTGATTTGCAGAGAGTATCATCAACGAACTTGGGGCACCTGGGATCAGGTAGGCATGTGCAAAATACTGCTGTCTCTGAGAATTAAAAAAACAGCAGATTGCTCCAGATATCCAAGCCTTACCCCTGCAAAACCTGGCCCACAATGTTACAGATTCATGTCTGCTATAACTACCTTATGATCAGTCAATACAAAAATCAGGAAATCACTGGATCATTATTCTTGCTCCTTTCGAATGCTAAGCTATACCGGATCAGTCCTTGTCAGTAGATGAACAGGAGCAATATGAGAAAATTTGTTTGTTCTGAATGATCTAGCCAACGGACTAAAGGCAGTTAGGATCTCCTCCACTTAACACATGTTAAATAAATTCTCCCAAATAGTTTAAATATTTAATACTTATGGATGCTTAAACAGTTCCTTTTACCTATCTGCATGGGATGAAAATTGCAATTGATACGTTCTCCTTTGATCAGTTTCTGTCATCGTGCAGGGAGAGCTTCACACGTTTTAACCTAACCATGGTATTAGTTTTATCAGGGAAAATGTATATATGACTTTTACTAAAACATTGCTGAACATAACCTGTTGGTTACACTGTTTGCTGGGATCGCTTGCAGAACCTCATTTACGTAACTCTTTGCCAATGCAGAACATGACTTTCTGTAAGTTTTGTATATGATCCTAATAATCCATAAAATGGAAACTCAAATCTCCCAAATTGTAATGTAATGGAAATCCATGTCATTTTTTTATTGATATAACTGAGAAATTTCTCAGTATGGAGTTTAATCTTTTTAAGAACGAGATAACGATTGACAAATGGTTCAAAATATTAACTGTTAGAGATTTGATCAAGCCAAGTTCCACTTTGCGCATTATTAATTCAGTTGAATAAATCGGAATCTGTAATTGAAGTTTCAAACTTTTATATAGAATGATTCCACTATGTGTGTAAGGCCTATGGTCAAAGAGTTTAATTCAGCTGCTTCTGAGTAGATAGCTGATTCCTCAAAACAAAGCTTAATATATTAAGCAAAGGTGATGATATTTAAATAAGTAAATAGTGGTTGAATCTAGTGATTGTCTCGTGATTACAATTCATGAAAATGAAATATGAAATAAAAATGCTGACCATCTGCAATAAAAATAGAAAAACTGGGAAAACTCAGCAGACGACACTATCGATGGAAAGAAAACAAAATTAGTGTTTCACCTTGGAGGCTCTTTATCAGATGTCGGTTACAGTCAATATCTGCTTCCAAAAGTTTTATAAATCAATGTCGGGAATTAGCTGCAAGGTCCGCTAACTCCAAGACTCCCTTCATCCGTTCCTACTAATCACCCTCTTGGTACCTACTCCTGTGTCCGGAAGAAATGACACTCTTGCACCCCCTTGGGAATCTATAGGGGTGATGTTACTACAGCAGGTGCTCCTGTTGTGGCCCCCTCCACATCACAGAGACTGGGGAATCATTTCATGGAGCGTCTCTCCTCTGCCCTCCCATCCTCCCCACCTCTCGATCGAAGCGCCTGCCTGCTTTTTGCTCATCCCTTGACAAAGGGCTCAGGCCCGAAATGTTGGCTCTCCTTTACTTCCTGCAGATGCTGCATGGCCTGCTGAGTTTCTAAAGCACTTGTGGTCATTAAAGACTTCAAACTTCAAATTTATGGGCAGAATACATACGTGACATCTGAGATTCATTTTCCTATGCGCTAGGCAAGATTTATACTTATTATTAGCACAAAAAACTGTCCTCAAGAAAAGGTATGTATATAAAAGAGAAATCCAAACAAACTGAAATACAGAAAGAAAATCAGTAATATAATGCAAAGTAAGAGTCCTTAATGTCTTTCTGATTGAGTCTGTTACTTATGATCTGATGGTGGAGGGGGAGCAGCTGTTCGTGAACCTGGTGGTGCGAGTCCTGTGGCACCTGTTCCTCTTTCCTGATGGCAGTAGCGAGAACAGAGCGTGTCCTGGGTGGTGTGGATCCATGATTATTGCTGGTTCTCTGACAGCACTGTTCCATATAAAATATTTTGGTGTGGGGAGAATTTTGCCTGTGATATACTGGGGCTGTGCCCACTATCTTTTGAAGGGCTTTCCACTCGATGGTATTGTTGTCCCTAATACCAGGCTGTGATGCAGCTATGCGTGTGTACAATTTTACCAAGGATTCTGATGGGCTACTGAACCTCCTCAAACTCCTGAAGAAGTCGAGGTGCTGACATGCTTTCTTCATGATGACATTGGTGCGACGAAAGGTCCTCTGAGATGGCGACTCACAGCAATTTAAATTTTGCATGCCTTCTCCACCTTTGATCCCTCGATGATCACTGGGTTGTACACCTCTCATTCTCCTTTCCCAAGGTCGACAATCAGGACGTTGGTTCTGATGACTTTGAGTGAGAGGTTGCTGTTAGTACACCATTCAGCCCAGTTTTCAATATCCCTCCTATCTGCAGGCTCATCACCCATTTTTAACAGTCTACTATGGACACTATGTCCACAATTTGTAAATTGTGTTATGGTCATGCCAAGAGGCACAATCTTAGGGGTAATGTGAGTAGAGAAGGGGGCCAAGTACGCAGCCCTGTGGTGATCTAGTTCTGATGGGGATTGTGGAGACATTCTTGCCAATCCACACTGATTGGCCATTTCCTGTTTAAATGGACTCGTGAAAGTACAATGAAACTAAGAGAAAATGTTAATGATTCTTTTTTGTTTATATTTATGAAGAAATAAAAATATTAATAAAATGTTCTGATCAAATTCATAAAGGCATAACTCCATCCCTCAATAAAACTAGAACATGAAATAGTTAAAGATTAGCTTTTACGTTCAATTTAAGAAGCAAATGAGTTCCGAGAATTTGGATGCAAGCAAGAATGTTGCAAAACTTCTTGTGATTTCTGCACACTGCCTTGCAGGAAATTGTGAGCAGCCAGGCTCAATGTGTATCCATCTTTTCAATCACTGAAGACCAACTGACTTAAAATTAGATAAGATGAAGTGTGACTTGAATATTAACAGGCAACAACTAATTTACATGTATGTTGTAAATTTCAATAATAATTGTAATGTAGAAAATTATTACAAGGCATTTTGCAAGAGTAAAATTTGACAGATATTAATTGAAAAGCACAAAGCTGCAGATTAAATTTTAAATTTAGAGATACATCACAGTAACAGGTCATTTCATCCCATGAGCCCATTCCACCAATTTACATCTAATTAATCTACAACTCCTGGTAAATTTTGAACAGTGGGAGGAAACCAGAGCCCTGGGGAAACTCCACGCCGACAGACAGGGGGAGATCATGCAAAATTCCTTACAGACAGCGTGGGATTCAAACCCAGGTCCTGATCACTGGCGCTGTAAAGGCATTGCGCTAACTTCATCAACTGTGGCACCAGTTGCTAGATGTCAAACAAAAGCAACATTTTTGAAGTACTTGGCAATAACAAGGAAATAATTGTCAATTCAATTCAATGCCGAAAGGTTCAGAAATCAAATATTTTAAGTTGCAGAAAGGGAGGGGTGAGGAGAACAAAAGAAATGCCTGCAATCATGTTTAGGTGATGCTGGTGTGGGAAGCTTGGTAATCATACCTGATCTGTCTGTGGATGAATGAGAATGGAGAACAATAATTCTACAAAGGAATTGTGAGATAAAAAGCGCTATTGAATCTTTTTAAATTTCGACATACAGCACAGTAACAGGCCCTCTAGCCCATGACTCCATGCCACACAAATACCCCAATTAAGGACGAAACAGGAGCACCTGGAGGAAACCCACATTGACACGGGAAGAATATACAAGCTCCTTAAAGACGGAGCAGGATTCGAACCCAGGGTGCTGACTCTGTAATAACCTTGTGCTAACCACAACTCTAACTGTGCTGCCCGTAATCACTATGGTTACTGCAAGTTGCCAAAAATGCTCAGGGGAGCCAGCATTAAATTTAGACATACAACATGGTAACAGGCCCTGGGGAATCACGAGCCTGTGCCACCCAATTGACTTAGAACTGCTCGCATGTTTTAAACGTGGGGGGAGGAAACCCATGCAGAATCAAGGAGAATGTACAAACTCCTTACAGACAGCACATGTTGTGAACCCCAGGCCTGATCGCTGGCGCTGTAACAGTGTGGCACTAATCTTTATGCTAACCGTGCTGCCCGATCACTTTGTGAGCGACCAATTAGCAAACTAATTGAAAGCAGAAATGTGTCCTTCCCTTACCTAGAAGGATTGTTTAGAGATGAAGTTAATCAGCGAATCACAGAAGTCCGGGAAAATGGGTCTAATGATGACATGTTTGATGGGGTGAAATTGCAAAGGATACAGAGGAGAAATTTCTTAATATGGAGGCGGCCGGAGTGGAAGGTGTGAACAAGGGAAACTACACTTGCTTTGGGTGAGGGGAGGAGGTGGGGTAGTGGGGAAATGGAACAAATATGGTCGAAGAAGTAGAAAGGATCTAAGAATGGCAGTTGAAGGCATGTCCAGGAATGTGAAGAGATCAGTTCTATGGATGACAAAAAGCTCACAATTAAAATTAAATATGGAGGACAGCATAAGTTGAAAACTATAACTGAATGGTTGGATGATATAATTTGAGAGAAAATGCACAGGAAGTAAGAGTCATACCAAATATCTATGGAGGATAATAGATATTAGATACAATGTGGGAGTGTAGCCAATTCCCTAGCTATGAAAGGTTAGACACATAGGCTGATTTATCTAACCTATTGATATTGAGTAACATTAGAACCATGGCATTCAATTGTTAAATAAAACATTGTGAGATCGTATAGATATTGAAATGCATTCTGAATGTTAATTCTGACATCTTTCTCAGTGCTGGAAAGCCTTTGTAGCTTTTTTCCCTCACATTTCTTGACATTTATGACCCTTTCACAACCAGAAATTGGCCAATAGAGCTCACAATCAACCTTGTTTTTCTTTAAATCAGTTCCATTCAAAACCCACAGGCATAACTAACCAAGGTAATTTAGCTTTCCATGGCGATGATTCATATTCCAGCAGGTAATTGCTCAGGGAAACCAGACCCCTTTTCAAACTTGTTTTAAACTTTGAAACACATTTTAAAAGTTGCAAGATCTTTTATTCACAAATGGCCCTCATTTACTGATTGATTTTAATGGTAGA
Organism: Narcine bancroftii; assembly: GCF_036971445.1. Lineage (NCBI taxonomy): Eukaryota > Metazoa > Chordata > Chondrichthyes > Torpediniformes > Narcinidae > Narcine > Narcine bancroftii. The sequence goes on from NC_091474.1 coordinate 3,531,881, forward strand.
AGGCCCTTCTACCCACAAAACCTTTACTGCCCAATTATCCTACCAACCCTGTACCTTTTGGAGGGTGGCAGTAAACCAGAATATCTGGAGAAAACTCACGCAGATTACAGGGAGAACGTACAGATTCCTTTCAGACAGTACCAGATTCAATTGTTGGTTCTCCAATGCCCATTAATTCTGTGGAAAACCAGTTGAGTACCTTTTATCCAAAATGATCCAAAATCCAAACTTTTTTTCATCCATGGTCCTGTAAGATAATACTTAGGGTTCAGAAATCCCGATTGGAGAACAGGATATAGCGGGCGTAAGTAGGGCATTATTGAGTATAGGTTTTTCAATAATGTCTACTTCAGTTAATCTGTGCATATATAAATATTTGTATTTTAGTGTGAAGACGTGCATCTTTATGAATCGAAGCGTTTTATAAATGGTGTTCCAAAATCCAAAAATATCCGAAACAATTCTAGTCCCATGCATTTTGAAAAAGGGGTACTTTATAATAAAAATAATCTCAAAAAGTGGAATTTGAATTCAAAATGACACGGAAAAGTGTTTAAATCATGCCATTCATAATTTTTGAAGAACTGAAAACTCAGGGTTTAAAAGAATTTTTTTGATTAGCTCAATCATTCAGAGAGAAAATTAGAATGTTATGACCATCATCCATTCAAGAAACTGCTAACGACCACCATCCGATTGGAGAAATCATAAAATCAGTCAGAAGTGCCATAGGCTGAGGCCTTCTTTTCATTCTCAACATGCATGGGGACAGATAATCTAATTGCCAGTTTCTGAAAGAAATAGAGACTTGAGTTTGCTATGGGCTCACCATAGGAACTCTTTAATAACACTAATAAGACACCACATCCATACAATATCCCCAGAGAAGGAAGCAAATCAAATATAATTATCATCTAATATTATTAAAACTCCAGAGGAGCAGAGCCTAATTTTGTCAATTCCTTGTGCAAGGGAACCACTCCATGATTTGCTCTCTTTCCTTCCACACGTCAGCAAGAGAATAAACCCATCCAAGTGCAGTGTCTGCCAGCTCATGTCCAGCAGGCAATTGGAAATAGAATGTTGAAAATATTCATGCAGGTCAGGGTGGCTTCTGTGGAGTTCATGTTCCCGACAATGAAATCCCAGAATGTGAAATGTTAACTGTTTCTCTCTCCACAGATGCTGTGGGACCTGATGAGTGTCTCCAACATTTTGTATTTTTATTTTCCATTTCTAGCAGTGGCAGTTTCTGTTTATTGCTCCTCAATGAGCACTTCGCTTAATATCTATTATCAGACAAAATTATATGGTTTTAAAGTCATTCTGTTCTTTACATAAAAATTCTGTTTGAGCCGGCTATTTGTCCACTGGAGTATGAGTGATGCTTCTCCCTGTGGGAAATGGATCTATATCTCTGTGGAGCCATGATTGATTCGTGCTACTATTGCTGCATGCTGAATAAGACTTGGCTAATATTAAAATAAACAGAAAATGTTAATGAACCACTACCCCTCATGTGAAAACTCTATTGTCAACTATTTGGAATACATGTACACTTTATTTTGCAAGTATACATTTTTTCGAGACGGGCTTAAATTTTTTTCCAATTATGGCTCATCATCCCTTTGTAGCTATTCAAACAAATTCGAAAGGATGATATATGAATAGTCAAAAATGCTGCAGCTCATGGTTCCCATTGTTGTTTACATCGAAATTAACTAAGTAAGGTGGAAATGGAGGTTTAAACTCAAATATCTCTGCAAATTGCTCCTTGTGTGTTGATGAGTGGTAGAATATTGGGGGGGGGGGTGGAGTTGGGGTCACTTATGAAAAGGAGAACCTTTGAACAGTTGATAATGAGACAATATTCAAGTGCATTGACCATGAATGCAGAAGAAATGAGTATTCTGTTTCAGGTGAATGTTCTGATGCCACTGTAAATTAGACTTGTTCCCCTGCATGGATAACATTACCAATTAAATGGAAAACAAATACAATTTTGAATGAGTCTTTGCCTCTCTTTACCATAGCTGGAACAGGCAGCCTGATCCCTTGCACTTGACTACAGTGTCATATTGCATCAATGTGCATTCCCATGGAATGAAGCTTGTGTATTGTCATTGGCTTCTAGGTGAAATGATAGTAAAATGGGTCATTGAAGATTACAACTCTGGTCAAATTGCTTTCTAATTGTTGCCCAACTGTTGCCCGTATTTCTCTGATAACCATCTAACCCTGCCTACCAAAGATAAGAAGGTGTAGATCAAAAAAATCTCGGGTGTAAGAGCAGGACTGTGGACAGAATTCTTCTTTGTTTGATGAAAGCATAGAATTGGCACCACTTAGAAAAATTAAAAAATGAAAAGAAAAAGTTTGTATTTACAGAAGGGAATGAAATGTCATCTTGCGATGTTTTAATTGTTCAATTCATTCATCTAAATTTTATTCTTTTGCTCTAATTTTCTGTCTTGTAAATTCTTGTTTTCCTGGAAATGTCATATTTTTAAGCTGTTGAGCTCTGTTTAAGGGTCATCAACCTGAAACATTAATGTTGAGGTGTTACGAGCCCAAAGGACCCCAAAACCCAGCAGCAATAGACATTCACCAAGACAAGTAGTTACTTAAAACAAAAGTTGTTTTTAATTATTTTTAAACATGAAAACAGAATCAAACTTTAACTTAGTTCTATAAACGTAACTAACCTTAACCCCCTTCTAATTCTAAATGCAAGTGCATGTAATGTTTGTGTAAATTTAAGAAAAGTTATTTGGTTCACAGTTCAATCTCACTTCTCCTTCCTCCATGTTCACTGGTTGCATGCAATTCTTATACTGTGCACAGAATTTAACATGAATAAACTTCACCAGGCTTTGATGCTCGAAAAGTAAATGATTATTGGTTTGCAGAGAGAGAATTGTTGTTCCAGGATGTCCACAACTGAGGTACCACCATTAGTCACCTCAATGTCTCGCTGATGAAATTTGCTCCATCAGGCTTCTCCAGATGGTAACCTCTTTCTTTCATGCTATCACAGAGTTTCTTTCTGTTCCCCTTGTTCCAAGAGAAACATCAGGCAGATAGCACTTCCAGCCATCTGCCAGTCTGGAGCTTTCTGTTTCCAACCATCTTCTCCTGGCTTGCACTGTTCAGCTGCTTTCAGTGTCACACACTGGCTGAGAGAGCTTGTCTCCTCTTTTCTCTCTCTCTCTCTCTCTCTCTCTCTCTCTCTCTCTCTCTCTCTCTCTCTCTCTCTCTCTCTCCCCTCCCTCCCTCTCCTCAACTGCCAGGAAGCCCATATGACACTCTCACTTGTAAAAATCCCAACCTTCTTCAGCAAACAACAGGAGTTATTCTTCTTGTTCAAGTTGTTGTCTTAAGTAAACTAAACCCAGGAGTGACCCTTCTATGAGCACTTTGCAGAAAGGTCAGAAGCCTTGTAGTTATCCAACCAGCCAGGCTGTCTCCAATTCCAAACAATGGTTTATTCATTTCATGATGTCATTTCAATTAGCAACTACTTGTGAAATGTGTGTATCATTCTCCAAAGTTTCTGCAATGATACTGAATATGAGTTCTTCAGTCTTTCAAATAAGATCTGTTTTTAAATGTGTGTATGTATGTAACCAACTCTAATCTTACCAAATTTTCCCCAATATTTATCCATTACAGAGGTGCTGATACATTTTCAGAGATCTTGAATTTTATTTAATATTTTCATTTGTCTGTTTTGAAGTGATTGGCATAATATGAGAGGATAGTTTATAGGTTTCATTTCTATCATTTACTGGGGTGAGAATGGGGGTGGTTGCTGGAGAACTGGGCAAGTCAGATACTTTAGATGATTCACTTCTTGTATTCCAGACACCAGCGTGAGCAGCTTCTTTGTGTTCTTCATTCTACTCCTCTAGAGATTGTCAAGAGGATCCACATTCTTAATTTTGTTCTTCATGCACACATTCCACATGAAACTGTGAGCTATTTATTGCCTTGACATTCTGCATTAAGAACCAAACTTGTGAAGAAAGTTTATCTGCATTCCCCCTCCACCCCATACACACACACACACATACACACACACACACACACACACACACACACACACACACACACACACACACACACACACACAGTATGAGGTTACATAGAAACAGAAAAAAAGCAGCAGGAACAAGCCACTCAACTCTTCGAGGCTGCTCTGCTGCTCAATTTTGACATGGCTGTACATCTTGTTGAGAGTCAGATCACAAGTATTTAAGTCCAGAGAATAATATCCAAGGAATAATTATAACCTATGAAAAACCATCTCTGAAATGGAGATTCTGGATAAGAATGGAAACCACGAAGGATAACCAACAGCTGTGGCAGGGCCTAAATAACTGGCTTCTCCCGTCTGTCTCCATCATCTTGCTCTCTTTCACCCACCCCCCCCAGCCAAAGTGACTGCCCCTGGGGCAGGACATGACTCATCAGAGTTCTCCTGGCCCAGTCCCAGCTTCCCAACCTGTGTCAGCTCCCTGGAGCAGGATCCTTAGCTTTCCTGACCCTCCTACCACATTGGAGGTACTCTGCTGTGGTGTGGCCCGGCCCGAGTGAGGAGAACCTGACTCTGGCCTTCACTGCTCGCTCGGCTCCTCTGCATGAGGTGTTCCTCCAGTGCACACTCCCTCTTTCTTTCCTTGTCACACTGCCTGGGCTGTGACCATCCCTGGTCTGGCAGCAGTGTTTCAGTGTCCCAGACAACTTCAGGAGCATTGGTATCTCCTTCAACCTTCCCAAGCGAGCCACCAGCTCTCTGCCTCTCCTCTTCAGGCAGCTGGCTGTGGGCAGGACAACTTGGCTCCAGAGAGCCTCTGTGCCCTTGCCTCGCGGAGACTTACACGACTCCTCCCCGGCCAAGCCTCTGGACACCAGGAGGTACATGAAGGAGGACCATCCTCCACTCATATGATTCCTGATGCAGCCAACATTTTTCTGCGATCTGCATATTATATGTCAAAGAGCTGTGGCCACCTCTTCCGTGAGGGCTCAGTTTGCCTCTCAAAGAGTGAATTTACATTACAAATTTAACCCTGATGATTGAATATTGCTGCTTTGCACTGGCAACATTTGTCTTCTGAAATTTAAAACTTATGATTCTGGAACCAGAGCCAGGATTTAGTTAACTTGTTTTCCAAGAATGAAGGTGCACAATCTGTGTCTTCTAAATATTTCAAGTTGGACAGCTGAGAGAGATGTGCAAGCAGAATGCTTTGAACCCGTTAGCATTAACTCGGCTAAAGCCTGACTGAGGCAGAATCCTCTGGCAGTCAGTTGAAAGAGGTGTCCGGGTCATGTTTTGCACCATTCTTCCTTGTTTCCTTTTTGGTCAGTTGCCAGACAACTTTGTGGATGAATTATAGGGGTGTACTCATCATTGAGAATTTATATCTAAAAGGTGAAAATGCTCAGGAAACCAGGCAGCATCTGCCGGGAAATAGACATTTAATCTTTCATGCTCTACCAATGGCCATTCATCAAACAAAAAGTAAAAAATGTAACCTGTTTCACGTTGCAGCAGATGATATGAGGTGGATTTGGAGGTGGGCTGTAGGTTGCAGAGGACAAAGGGAATGTGCGCCAAAGTGTGGAGAACAAAAGAGACTGACTCACTTATTGACCGTGCTTGCTGAGGGAAGGTGATGAAGTCTTGCAACACATCTATTCTGTCTGGAGAAGGGGTAAACTGAGGGAAAGAATTGAGAACAGAAAAATGAAAGATAAGGAAGATAATGTGACAAATTGAGGTTGTCAATCTCAGAAGAGAAAAGAAAAGCAGAGTATAATTTTTAAAAGTAATGTGAGATTGAAAGATGTTGGTGTTCAGGGAGGCCTCATAAATCATTAAAAGTTAAAATGCAAATCCAGCAAACAATTATTGTGGCCTTTGTTGCAACAAGACTTGGCTACGAGTGTAAATATGTCTTACTGCGATTTCATAGGGCAGTGGTGAGACCTCCCCTGGAATACTGTGGATAGCTTTGTTCTCACAAATGGAGTGAATGAACTGAAGGTTTACCTTATCAATTGGCAGGACTATCGGTTTGTTTAATGAAGAACCTTTGGCATACAGTAAGTTCATTGATCCATTTTTGAGTCACCCACCAGCCATCTTGGACAGAAAGGCAGTGGCGCACCAAAGTTAAAACAGGGTTGAATGTTCTATTCCTCTTCCTACTTGTTCTTCGAAGTATAATGGTTAGTACAATACTATTATAGCACCCGTGACCCAGGTTCAAATCGCCTCTCTCCGTAAAGATTTTATACGCTCTCCCAGGTCCATATGGACTTTCTCCAGACGCTCCAAAGACAAAGGGTTAGTCGGTTAATTAGTTACATGGGTGTATTTTGGCAGTGTGGGCTCATGGGCTGAAAGGGCCTTTTACCGTGCTGTATCTCTAAATTAAAAAAAAATGAATCCCTTAAAATGCACAATGGAATATTGTTCCCCTAAGTACACTTCAGTTAATTTCACTCTACATTGACTTCATTTATGTGAAGCTAGAAAATAGCTGGACTAATTTTCTGGCAGACAGGTTGGGTTAAAGACTCCTCCACTTGTAATTGAGCTTAGACCATGCAACGTTTCTCTTCAATATGCATCAGAAATGTTTTTTTGCTGATACATTTCAATTCTTTAACAAAATATGGAAATTGCGATTTGGGATATTCCTTCACTAGAATTATCTTGTAATGGACCTGTTTCTCCTTCCTCCAGATGAGGCAAGAAAGTTGCTTTTGTTAAGTGTCACAGTTCAATTCATTCAGAATCAGGATTTATTGTCATGAACAGGTCATGAAATTCGATGATTGCAGCAACATCAGAGTGGAAACGTTCATATTATAACCATCTTACAACATTACTATATATATTAAAAAAATGAAAATAATAGTGCACGAAAAGTAAGGTTCATTGATCATTCCGGAATCTGATGGCAGTGGGGTAGAAGCTGTCCTTGTGCCACTGAGTGCTCGTCTTTAGGCTCCTGTACCTTTTCCCCGATCGTAGCAGAGTGAAGAGGGCATGGCCTGGGTGGTGGGGATCCTTGAGGATAGAGGCTGCTTTTTTAAGACACCGCCTCAAGATTTCTTTGTCATGTCGTAATACAGAAAATATAATATTACACAAAATATCCTTTTGCCTGCCATAAGGCAGGGCCACAATTAGCATTGTCCAGCACCCTTTGGAGTAAAAGAAACAAGAAAGTCCCTTCAGAGACGCTGCGCCTGTGAATTTGCCTCCAGCGCTCCCACAGCCTCTGCAGCCTTCACAAACCCCTGTTCAATCCATTGGCAACCCGAACTCCAGATCCAAACCTTCAGGAGCCCTTCTTCCCCTTTGCACCTCAGTTCTGATATCTATTTCCCACAAGCCAGTCTCCTGCATCTCCCGTGTGGGTCCTTAGACCGCAAGTTGCCAGCAGCTTGTCTAAATTCTTCAGCCACTGAACCACTCACTGAGGCGTTGTCTCCTGCATTTCTCCTTCTCAACTGGGATGGGGGGGGGGGGTGTGGGGAGTGTTTTATATATTTCTGGCATCCTGTGTCAATCTGCTGCTCCCTCAGAGTCTGCAACCCCTTCTGGCTGCCGGTTAACAGAGGCAGCACGATCTTCGGCACAGACCATGTGGTTGCAGGAGTTCAATTGAAAAGACTGTTGGCTCCTTTAACAGGCCGTTTAGAGCCTTCACAGAGCTGGCTACGTGAGATTGAACCTTGCAGAGCAGTTTATTTTCCCTCTGCTCTCCACTTGTCCAGATCCGCGGCCATGTTGCTGATTCAGCAGTGATGTCGTTTTTTTTCAGTTTATTTTCTTATAACATTTCTTATTCCATCAGTTGTCCTCTGTGGTTTACATAATGATTGAACATAAAATGAAAGCTAATAGGAATAAAAGCTGTTCCACATTTGTTAATTCTAATTTTTTGAAGAGGTGACTAGGAATGTGGATGAGGGTAGTGCGGTGGATGTTGTCTATATGGACTTCAGTAAGGCCTTCGATAAGGTACCACATGGAAGGTTAGTTAGGAAGGTGCAGTCTTTAGGTATAAATTTTGAGATAGTCAAATGGATTGAACATTGGCTGAAGGGGAGATGCCAGAGAGTGGTAGTGGATAATTGTCTGTCAGGTTGGAGGCCGGTGACCAGTGGTGTGCCTCAGGGATCTGTATTGGGCCCATTGTTATTCGTTATATACATTAATGATCGAGATGATGGGGTGGTGAATTGGATTAGTAAATATGCAGACGATACTAAGATAGGTGGAATAGTGGATAATGAAGAAGGTTTTCAAGGATTGCAGAGGGATTTGGGCTGCTTAGAAAAGTGGGCTGAAAAATGGCAGATGGAATTTAATGCTGATAAGTGTGAGGTGCTTCATTTTGGTAAGAAGAATCAGAATAGGACATACGTGGTAAATGGGAGAGCATTGAGGAATACAGAAGAGCAGAAAGATTTAGGAGTAACGGTACATCGTTCCCTGAAGGTAGAAACTCATGTGAATAGGGTGGTGAAGAAGGCTTTTAGTATGCTGGCCTTTATCAATCATTGCATGGAATATAGGAGTTGGGAGGTGATGTTGAGATTGTATAAGGCGTTGGTGCGGCCTAATTTGGAGTTCTGTGTGCAGTTCTGGTCGCCTAATTATAGGAAGGATATAAACAGAGTCGAAGGCTTTGGTGAGGTCAACAAAGGTGATGTAGAGTCCTTTGTTTTGTTCTCTACACTTTTCTTGGAGCTGTCTGAGGGCAAAGACCATGTCAGTGGTTCCTCTGTTAGCGCGAAAGCCGCACTGTGATTCTGGGAGAATATTCTCAGCGACACTAGGTATTATTCTATTTAGTAGAATCCTAGCGAAGATTTTGCCTGCAATGGAGAGCAACGTGATTCCCCTGTAGTTTGAGCAGTCTGATTTCTCGCCTTTGTTTTTGTACAGGGTGATGATGGTGGCATCACGAAGATCCTGAGGCAGTTTACCTTGGTCCCAACAAAGCTTGAAAAACTCATGCAGTTTGGCATGCAGAGTTTTGCCGCCAGCCTTCCAGACTTCTGGGGGGATTCCATCCATACCTGCTGCTTTGCCACTTTTCAGTTGTTCGATTGCCTTATATGTCTCATCCAGGGTGGGAACCTCATCCAGCTCTAGCCTTAGGGGCTGTTGAGGGAGCTGGAGCAGGGCGGAATCTTGGACTGAGCGGTTGGTACTGAAAAGAGATTGGAAGTGTTCTGACCATCGGTTGAGGATGGTCACGACACCGTGAGCAGGAAAGGGCTTTGGCAAATACTAGAGCGCATCGGATGTCCCCCAAAGTTCCTCAACATGATTATCCAACTGCACGAAAACCAACAAGGTCGGGTCAGATACAGCAATGAGCTCTCTGAACCCTTCTCCATTAACAATGGCGTGAAGCAAGGCTGTGTTCTCGCACCAACCCTCTTTTCAATCTTCTTCAGCATGATGCTGAACCAAGCCATGAAAGACCCCAACAATGAAGACGCTGTTTACATCCGGTACCGCACGGATGGCAGTCTCTTCAATCTGAGGCGCCTGCAAGCTCACACCAAGACACAAGAGAAACTTGTCCGTGAACTACTCTTTGCAGATGATGCCGCTTTAGTTGCCCATTCAGAGCCAGCTCTTCAGCGCTTGACGTCCTGCTTTGCGGAAACTGCCAAAATGTTTGGCCTGGAAGTCAGCCTGAAGAAAACTGAGGTCCTCCATCAGCCAGCTCCCCACCATGACTACCAGCCCCCCCACATCTCCATCGGGCACACAAAACTCAAAACGGTCAACCAGTTTACCTATCTCGGCTGCACCATTTCATCAGATGCAAGGATCGACAATGAGATAGACAACAGACTCGCCAAGGCAAATAGCGCCTTTGGAAGACTACACAAAAGAGTCTGGAAAAACAACCAACTGAAAAACCTCACAAAGATAAGCGTATACAGAGCCGTTGTCATACCCACACTCCTGTTCGGCTCCGAATCATGGGTCCTCTACCGGCACCACCTACGGCTCCTAGAACGCTTCCACCAGCGTTGTCTCCGCTCCATCCTCAACATCCATTGGAGCGCTCACACCCCTAACGTCGAGGTACTCGAGATGGCAGAGGTCGACAGCATCGAGTCCACGCTGCTGAAGATCCAGCTGCGCTGGATGGGTCACGTCTCCAGAATGGAGGACCATCGCCTTCCCAAGATCGTATTATATGGCGAGCTCTCCACTGGCCACCGTGACAGAGGTGCACCAAAGAAAAGGTACAAGGACTGCCTAAAGAAATCTCTTGGTGCCTGCCACATTGACCACCGCCAGTGGGCTGATAACGCCTCAAACCGTGCATCTTGGCGCCTCACAGTTTGGCGGGCAGCAGCCTCCTTTGAAGAAGACCGCAGAGCCCACCTCACTGACAAAAGGCAAAGGAGGAAAAACCCAACACCCAACCCCAACCAACCAATTTTCCATTGCAACCGCTGCAATCGTGTCTGCCTGTCCCGCATCGGACTGGTCAGCCACAAACGAGCCTGCAGCTGACGTGGACTTTTTACCCCCTCCATAAATCTTCGTCCGCGAAGCCAAGCCAAAGAAAAATAAACAGAGTGGAGAGAGTGCAGAGAAGGTTTACCAGAATGTTACCTGGGTTTAAGCATCTAGAGTATAGGGAGAGATTGGACAGATTAGGTCTTTATTCTTTGAAGCGTAGAAGGTTGAAAGGGGATTTGATAGAAGTATTTAAGATTATGAAAGGGATAGACAGAGTGGATGTGGATAGACTATTTCCGTTAAGAGTACGAGAGATTGAAACAAGAGGACATGAGTTAAGAGTTAAGGGGCAGTGGTTTAGAGGTAACATGAGGGGGAACTTCTTTACTCAGAGAGTGGTAGCGGTGTGGAATGAGCTTCCGGGAGAAATAGTGGCGGCAGAGTCAATTTTATTATTTAAGAAAAAGTTGGACAGGTATATGGATGAGAAGAAGGTGGAGGGTTATGGTCATTGTGCAGGTAGGTGGGACTAGAGAGGAGTGTTTGGTTCGGTGCGGACTAGAAGGGCCTAATGGCCTGTTTCCATGCTGTAATTGTTATATATGTTATATTTAATTCTACAAATTCTAATTGAATGAAATCAAAATACCCCGGTACTACTTAAACTGAGCTAAGACTACAGTGGGCAAACTTTTTCTTCCTCCAGAAATCGATTGTTTTAAATACTGTACCAGCTCACAATTAATCTTAAGCATTTAGGTGCAGAATTTGAATTATGTAAGTTGGGGTTACCAGCAGATTTTTAAAAAAAATTGATCATCTGTAAAATGATCTATTCATTAAATTTTACAACTCATTAAATACTTTTGCAGGGCAATTGAGATTCAAGTATTAAACTAATGTTTTCCATCTTAATTATGTGGTAATAGTGCAAAGCCAATGCAAGAATGAGAGATTGCACTCAAAGTCCATTCTTCATCAGATTCTGAAACTGAGTGAGGCTGCCTCCACTTCTGGAACATGATACTGTATTCAAAGAGATCCTAATAGTGGGCTCAACTACTGAGGCCATGTGGGTCGAGATCAGAAATAAAAAAAGGTGCAATCACTTTGACGGGGCTTCACTACAGGCCTAGCAATCTCCACCAGGAATGGAGGAACAGATATGTAGACAGATTATGGAAAAGTAACAGGATTGTCGTGGTGTGAGACTTTAATTTCCCCAATATTGACTGGGTTGTCCTTAGTGCCTTGGACTTAGATTGGGCAGAAAGTGTATCCCAGGAGAGTTTCTTGAGGCAACCTGTAGGTATCCCAGCAAGGAAGAAGGCCATACTAGACCTCATGTTGCAAACAAGTTTCTGTCGGGTCTCTTTTTGGGAATAGTGATAATTCTTCCTCAACTTTCAGGATAGTTATGAACAGGAAAAAAATAAACTGGCACACTATTTTCTAAAAGAGGAGAGAATTAAAAATACCCAGATGCTAAGGTACCTGGGAGACCTCGTGCCTGAAGATAAATTTGTATGTTAAGTCAGTGGTGAAGAAAGCAAATGCAAAGCTGATCTTCATTTCAAGAAGAATAGAATACAATAGCGGGATGTGACGTTGAGGGTTGGTGAGACCTCACATGGAGAATTGTGAGCAGTTTTGGGCTCCTCACTAAAGAAAGGATGTGCTGAGTTTTTCAGAGATGTGTCACAAGGAGGATTGCAGAAATAAGGAATCACATGAGGAACATTTGACAGCTCTCGGCCTGTACTCATTGAATCATTTAAAACGTTGAAAGGGATGGACACAGTAGATGTAGTAAGGTTGGATAAGAGAGCAAAATTTCATGATTGAAGGGCATCCACTTAGAACAAAGATGCAGAGGAATTTGTTTAGGCAAAGGGTGATAAATCTGGAATATGTTACCACAGGTAGTTGTAGATGCCAAATTATTGGGTATGTTTAATGGAAAGATTGATAGGCTCTCAATTAACCAAGACATCAAAGGTTATGCGGAGGAGGCTGGCCAATGGGGTTGTGGGAAAATGATTAAATGGTGGGGGGGCAGACTTGATGGGCTGCATAGCCTATTTCTGCTCCTATGCCTTATGGTCGAAGGGAAGGCTTGGGGAAGGGTAAACTATTACATGATTAGATAGGAGCTGAGGGAGGAAATTGGGAGCAACTACTATTGAGCAAGTCCACAACTGTCATGAGGCAGTTGTTTAAGGACCAACGATAGTCCAGGATTGGTGTTTTCCAACGTGAACACAGGTTAAGGATGGCAAAGTTTTAAAAAAAAAATCTTGGAAGATGAGAAAGATCATGAACTTAGTTGTGAAGAGAAAGAGGCCAGAGGCAAAGTTCAGGAGGCTACAGACAAGGCATTGGATGAATGTGACGATTGCAGGAAGGAGCTCAGGCAGAGCATTAGGGAGTCCGGGAAGGGCCATGTGATGTTCTTGGTGAGTAAGTGTAATGAAATTCCCAAGGGATGTTTACTTGTATGAAGAACAAGAGAAGGATGAGGGAGAGGATAAGGCCACTCAAGGATGAAGGACGGAATTTATGCTTGGAGTCAGAAGAAGTGGACAAGTGCAGTTTGCATCAGTGTTTGGCGTGGAGAAAGCAACAGGGAAAATAATACGGAGAATGTTACGGCACTTTGAGATAAAGAAGAGGTCATAGTGGGTCCTTCTGTGGAGTATTAATGTGGATAAGCCTCCTGATGCTGACATCAATGTTAAGATATGTTCAGAGTTTTTTTTAAAAATGTGAAATGCATCACTATCCAAATAAAATCTCCCAGTCACACTCACATTGTTGATGTCTATCAGTTTTGAGCAGAGATCTGCACAAATATCAAAACAAAGCTCATTCCTGATTACAAGGGAGTGCCATTTGCAGCCAGGGAGTGGAATGGGCTTGAGCAGCTGAGAATAGGACGCTGCACATACCAGCCTCAGACTGGTAACACAATTGTACCGTAAAGCAATGTTTACATAAAACATCCATTTATCATGTGTGTATAAAAGCAGACATTCAATAAACAGGTACCATCCAAACACCTTAATAGCATCATTTCATTAAAACTAATGCCTTGATAACCTGGGGCTACTCCATAGCATGAAAGGTTATGGTAATCCACAAGCTGTTTCAGGGCAGTGGGGAATAGATGAAAACTGAAAATTTCACATTTGAGGTTCTTCTTAATCTATATTGTAAATCTAGATAAATAAATTAGACTCAAATCATCCATATTAATTGGAGAAGAGTTAACTTAATTTTGCAAGCAGTTCAGTCAGTATTCTTACTGCATTTATGACAGAAAATAACTTTGTTGACTGCTGTTGTGTTCCTGTATCACCAAAACAAATTGCCTATCATCAAAAACTGATGCCCAGTAGTTAATACTGTAATATTAAATAGGCTGTCTAATGTAATAGCTGAAAACCATGTCTATTAGTGACATATTAACCTCTAACAAAGTCTCCTGTAAGAACATAAGATATAGGAGCAGAAGTAAACCATTTGGCTCATTAAGTCCCCTCCGCCATTCAACCATGAGCTGTTTCTTTCTCCCACTCAGCCAAACTCCCCAGCCTTCTACCCATAACCCTTGATACCCTGACTATTCTGACACCTATTGATCTCTGCCTTAAATGTATCCGCATTAGGAAATTCCAGATGTTCACCACACTCTATCTTAAGAAATTCCTTGGCATTGCTGTTTTAATTGTGTGCCCTTCAATCCTGAATTTGTGCACTCTTGTATTAAACTTTCCTACCATGGAAACAACTTTGCCACATCTACTCTAACCAGGCCTTTCAACATTCAGAATGCTGCTGTGAGGTCGCCTCTTTCTTCTGAACTCCGAGACGTCCAGTCCAAGAACCATCAAATGTTCCTCACATGCTTATTCCTTTATTGCAGGAATCATTCTTGTGAAACTTACCTGAAACTTCTCAAATGCTAGCACATCCTTTCTGAAACAAGGAGCTGAAAACTATACCCTATCCTCTAGATAAGGCCTCACCAGTGTCTATAAAGCCTCAACATCATGTTCCTGCTCCTATGCTCTATTCCTCCAGGTGTGAATGTCAACGTTGATTCACCTTTTTCACCATTGACTGAACCTAGAGGTTAACCTTTAGGGTATCCTACAAAAGGACTCTAAATATCAAATTTTCTTCCCATCCAAATAGTTTGCCCTTTTATTCCTTCTACCAAAGTGTATGACTGTACACTTTCCAATGTTGTATTTTGTTACCATTTCTTTGCCCATTCTCCTAATCCGTCTTTCTATTTTCTCATCACTACCCTAGTGGTGCAAACTGAGCAACAGAGGCACTTATTCCTCAATCCAAATAATTAACCTGCAAGGTAAAAAAGAAGTGACCCCTGCGGAACACCACAGGTAATCAGTAGCCGACTAGAATAGGATCTCATTATCTGGACTGTTTCCTGCAGATCATGCAAGGATCCTTCCTGTAATTCTATGGGCTCTCATCTTGTTAAGCAGCCTCGTGTGCGGCACCTTGTACAACATCTACTGCATCTAGTCAAAACACGGGGCTGGAGAAACTCAGCAGGTCAAAAAGCACACTTTATATAGTAAAGATAAAGGTTTCAGAATCAGCTTCATCAAGGGATTCCTCTGTCACTCTGCAAGAATTCCAATCTCACTATTGTTCCTGATCATCTGCATCTCCTTTGTCTACTTCCTGTATTCCCTCAATAAAATGTAGTAGGTTTGTCGGGCAAGATTTTCCCTGGAGGAAACTATACTGACTTTGGCCTATCTTGTCATGCACCTCCAGGCACTCCATAACCTCATTCTTGACAAGGTTAAAGACTTCCACAAGAAATGTATAGAGTTCAGCATTGAGTTTTCAGAAAACCCCTCTCTACAATGTTTTATAAAGCATTATTGAAGCACGGAGTTAATCACATGACACTGTCTTGTAAATAGCAGTCATTATGCACGATCAATGTTACATGTACCATGATGGCATTTACTATTTGCATGCATGCATTTTAGGTGAGAGCAATAAGAAGGTGATGATGAACTACACTGCAAACATACTTTATAGCTTGCTTTACCATTGAAATTGGTGTATTACCTGCACTTGCGTGGAGAAATGAGGTTAACATTTGGGCTGGGAAGAGTTGTTGTTCTCACAACAACTTTAGTATCACATGGGTATTAAAAAAAAGAGTATTCAGTTCAATAAGCTCAGGCACTGAAACCCTATCCAGTTAATTAAGATTCTTGCAAGGACATAAACATTCATCCCAGTTGTCCCTGTGGAAGAGTAATGGGATAAACAATATTTACCTTGGGTTCAGGAAATTCAAATGCTAAAAATGCCCGATTTTCCAGTGTGCTCCAGCCAGAATTGGTGGAAATATAAATTAATATAATTTCTTAAAGTAGAAATCAATACAATTGATCTCTTGGAGAGTACTGTTCCAAGGAGTCTAATCTAATGAATCAAAGAGAAATGATGTGTTGATCTCCTGTGAAATTTCAGGTACTTGTCAATTAGATACAAAACAAATATTCAAGTTTCTTTCGAGCTGTGGTGATGCAATCAAGATCTTTGATGTATCATTTGCTATTCCCCTTTAATAATTCACCCTGGGCTTTTAATAATATTCACCCATTTTTGAGGAGAGCTCAGAGCATAACACCAACTTTTGTTACACATAATGGCTCCCTGACAATCAAATCTTTGCATGATAGGAAAAAAAAGGGGTCTTTTGGGGCCCCTGCATGCAATAATCACTTTATGAATAATTCTACCATGATTTTTAGGCTGATCCAGCTGGCGATGTAATATCACCCCCAGAACAAAATGCAGCAGATACTGCAAACCTGAAATAAAAATAGAAAGCAGTAGAAATACACTGAGCAGCGCTTGTGGAGAGAGAAGCCGTCAGTTTCAGGTCAATGGCTACTATCAAGCTGAAATTTCACTCGTGTGTTTAACAGAGCAAATAGCAGCTGAAAACATTAGAAGTCCAAGAACTATTCTCTTCTTACAAGAACAGCTTCTGATCAAGTGCAACCTGAAGTTTGTTCCACTAGCAGCCGCTTTAATAAAATGTGTAGAGCCAGACTGTGCCTTGTAACTTTTAACAGTGCAAGTGGGTTAACAGCATTTTTAAAACCGGTTGTAATTTTTTTTACTGCATATGTTCTTAAAATACAATCTGAGTGATGATGTAGAACGTGCATTCATTGTCATAACAGCTCAAGTCCACAATCAGTTGAGAACTTGACTCTGGATTCACGAGATCGAACTTTTCAGGTGCCAAGGCAAATAGCATCCACCTGAGCAAAGGATGTTCCATCATCGCAGCTTTTGGGATATTTACTTGTTCTGAAGCTGGGGTGAATTAAATGTTGGCAATACTTTGGGATAGCCTATGAAGCCAAAAAAAGCAGGCATCGGCAACTGACTGGTGACTGAAAATTGCTGTTTTGCATCTGATTTAATTTCCATGACATTATGCAAAGTTGTTTTTCTAGGAGAAAGATTTATTGTCTATTTACCCAAAATAAAATATTTGAGCAACTGAAGTAACTAACCTAGTAAAAAAATAAGCTAATAGCTAGCTCTGTGAGTCTCTTTAATAACACTGGTCACAAAGAATTTGCATCCTGAACACTTCTGAGGGTATTATGGATTTTGGACTGCTGATCATCAAAATCACATTAAAATTTTCCTATATTGTACTGTTTTTTAGATATAATCTATTTTTGTGATTTCCTGTCATATTTTAGTTCAAGCAGACAAAACCATGAAGCGCAGCAGGTCATTGAAAATTAATTTTCTGCATTCACACTTGGTCATCTTCCCTGCTGATCTGGGTGCAGTCAGTGAGGAACATGGTGAATGATTTTACCAGGACATTGTGACCATGGAAATGTGGTATCAGGGTAACTGGAATCCATCAATGCTGGCTGATTATTGTTGGATGCTGACACATGAGTTATCAGATGCTGAGTACAAATGAAAATCTGTGACAAAACATTGTTAAATTCAATAAAATTTAATTTTATGTTTCTCCAACTTCCTACATGATGCAGCAAACCTGAAATTATCTTTTGTGTTCAGTTTAATGTTGTCTCTATCATAATCCCCAATTTTATTTTTTCAGGATACAAACTTTTAAAAAAATTTGTTGTCCAGTGTAAATTGAGAGAATTCTTAGCCCTTAGAAACCAAGAGCATCAAATTTCAAACCACTCGGCCTTAAAAAGCAGCCATCACAAAGATTCTGGCTTCCTCTCTCCAAAAAGGTCCTGCATTTGATCTAAAACTTGTGTTTATAGCTTCTGCTACAAAGCAGAGAGTAATTGACAAGTAAAGAGTGCACCAAGACTGATGTTCTGTTTCATCTGTTCCCATTTCTTCATATTGAATTGTTTTTTAATAAAGCTAACAGGTCCTTGGATCTATCCCTGCTAATAAACAGAGGTTTGTGCACCTTCTCAGAGCTCAAGATGCAGTTTTCAGGTCAGGGACAAGTTGGCACTAAAGATCAGTCAGGGCTGAATTCTCCTATGCAATCCGGAAGGCAAAGCATGGGTACACATTTGGAGAAATGTGTGTGATACCCACAACGTGAGCAGCAGGTGGCAAGGTTTCCAAACAATAATAGATCACAAGAGAACAAGTCAAATCCAAGGATGCCTCCCTTCCGGACAGACCGAAGATTATCTATGTATGGTTTGATGAGAAGAACAGGCTGACATCAAGAAAACGCAGTCTCCCCCTGAAAAACTGGCCCCTTGTGTAGCCTTGGACAAGGTGAAGAGAATCCTATCCAAGGTGAACCCACACAGGGCAGCTGGACCAGACAATATACCCCTTCAGGTACAGAAGGACTGTGGTGACCAACTGATGAGGTCTTTATGGACTTCTTCAACAAATTATTGCAGAAATCCATTATCTCTATGGGTTTCAAGGGATCATAGCAGTACTAAAGAGAGCGACAGTAACAGCCCTTGATGGCAACTGCCTGGTCACACTGACCTCCACCATTATGAAATGCTTAGGGCATCTGCTGATGGAGCACAACAAAGTTCACTTCCCTTTTCAATTCACCTATAGACAGAACCATTCTACTGATGATGCTACCGCTTGTCCCTCCACTCTATCCTGACCCACCTGGAGAACGACACCTCATATGCTGGTCTGCTGTTCATTGACCAGCTCAGGATTTAATATAATCATGCCCCTTAGGCTGGTGGAGAAGTTGTCCTCACTGGGACTCCACACCCCTCTGTGTAACTGGATTCTGGGCTTCATCACAGAAATCTGTTTGGGCTGGTACCCTCATGCTGAGCTCTAATGTACCTCAGGGTTATGTACTCAGTCTGCTCCTGTTCACATTACTGACCCATGACTGCAATGTCAGATGCAGCTCCAACAGAGACATCAAGTTTGCAGATGACGTGACAGTTGTTGGCCTCATCAGCAACAACGATGTGTCAACATACAGAGAAGAGGTGGAAAATCTTGTGAAATGGTGTGAGAGCAACAACAATCTGAGTCTCAACATGGACAAGATGGAGGAGATGGCTGTGGACTTCAGGAGGACCAGGGAATGACCACCCTTCACTACACATTAACAGCTCTGTTGTGGAGAGCACCAAGTTCCACAGAGTCCACTTCAGAAGTGACCTATCCTGAACACGCAATATCTCCTCACTTATCAGGAAGGCACAACAATGACTGCACTTCCTGAGAAGACTCTGGCAGGCAAGGCTACCGGCCATCATTCTGCCGGAGCTCCATCGAGAGTAACCTGGCCAGCTGCATTAGTGTGGTACAGTTGCTTCAGTGCATCAGATTGGACGTCAATCCACAGGACCGTAAAAGCGGCAGAGAAGATGACTGGGGTCACACTTTCCCATCCCTCCAGAGGACTCATAAAATCAGGGGGTACCATTACAACCTCACACGCAGCACCTTCCAGCTACTTCTAACAGGAAAAAGATGTAGAAGTATCAGAGCCAGAACCACCAGGCTGGGGCACAGCTTCATCCCAACTGCTGAATGACTACTAAAACAACTCTCCGTGACTACTATTAATAATATTTGTTTTACGATATGAACATATGTTCTGTGTATATGTATCATTTGTACGTATATGTACGTATGCTGTATCTCTCCAAGTGGTTTGCACTGTTGAACTTGAATTTTCATGACACCTTGTAAAGTTGATAATGAAGAAGGAAGATTTCATCCATCTCCCTGAAATATATTCATGGAAAAACCAAAGTGAGTACTTCAAAATAAATGAGCAAGTGGCTCCATAATTAAGTCTGTCAATAATTTTTGAGCAACTTTATTCCCAGCAAAATAATGAGTTGTATTCTTCTGTTCAAAGAGGTTACTTGCAGAATCCAAGACGTCAGTCTTGGCTGAGTGTGAAGAGCAAAAACTGGAAATTTGTCTGATGGTTTCACCAGATAGCAAAATGGTGGTGCTTTTTGTAAAATGATGGATTATATGTAAACCATATTCATTTCCTTAAGATGTAATTATGTGATGGATTATGTAATAATATTACGACTGCATAATGGATTAATGCCTGCAGTAGTTTAAAGCTCAGGTGACATGAAGAATGTTTTGCTCTGGACTATATATTGTTTGGGATGAATTAAAAAATACTCTTTCACCTCATTTACTTCTCTGCCAAAATAGTCTTGAAGCAAACTACAACTTGGATTGCTTCTTTGACGTTCACATTAATCTGCATTCCTAAGAATTTGACTTTCTTATTTGTCTATATCCACTGCACCTTACGGTGTCAGATTAAAGCCCTCTTTACTGAATGATGTCTCTCTTGAGCTGCTCCTGGTGAACCAGGAATGAGTCAACTTCAATTCATGGTAGTACTGCAATATATTGTTCTAAGTGTCTGATGATCAGTAAAGAGATCAAAATAATTATTATCAAAATGAAGACCAGATTTTTTTGCCTCACCGGAGGAGAAAGAATCTCAGGGTTGTATGTGAATTCACGTATCTGACAATAAACCTTAAGATAAGAATAATAAAAATGAAATGTTATACTGATACCAAGCTGATGTAGCAGAAGCAGGTGAAATATCTGTGTGACACAGATGAAGTTTTACTGAGGATGTAAAAATCCAGTAGGATATGAAACAAGATCTGACAGGAGTTTTTACATTGGGCTGAGTAAAGTTGAGAGGGCACAAATGCAGCAGGAGTTGAGTGTCCCGAGGCAGGTTGAAAGGGATGGATTGTGAATTGGACGGTGTGTGAATCAGGTGGGGACACGAACTGGATGGGTGAATCAGGCATGGGGTGAATCAGATTGAATGTGAATCTGGCTTGAGTGAATTAGATGGGAAGTGAGTCAGTCAGGGAGTGATTAAGGTGGAGTGTGAATCAGATGCACTGTGAAGTGGGAGGTTTGAATTGGTGGTGTGTAAATAATGCAGGCTAGTGGAAATCAGTAGTGTGTGCAATCCTTTTATAAGAGTACATTGGTATTGGAAGTAGTGACTTTAAGCATGCAGCATTTGCACGTCTAGAAATCTATTAACGTCAACTTAGAATTGTTAGATTTGAAGGGGAAAGAGAAATAATTAAGGCAATGTGAGACTGACCATAAAATTAACATTCAAAACATTGGAACTTGTCCATTGAGATGAATCTGATTACTTTTGAGATGTATAAAATGCCACGTCAGAGAGTCAGTTCAGCCCAATGAGTCTGTGCCAATCACCCATTTATATTCATCCTTTAATTCTGCTTTGATTCACCCATATCAACTCACCCCAGATTTTACCACTGGGATCAATTCAAAGTGACAAATTAATCTGCCAAGCTTTGGATGTTCATGCATCCTCCCACATCCTAAAAAGGATCCCCAGGAGAAATCCATCCTCAGATGAGGAGTGAACCCAGGTTGATGGATCTCTGAGGTATTAATTGCACCAGCGACATCATTGTCACCTAATAGTTCAGTGAACTTCGATAAACATTAGTAATATTTCCTTTCATCTTTGTCAAAACTGGACACAGCATTCGTCTCTTGAGGTCTTGATTGCTTTATTGCATTTTTGTAACATTCTTACACTCCAGCTAGTAGGATGAGAAGATTAGCAACTCCAAAGTTCCGATTTATTGTCAGAATACATCCATGACATCACATACAACCCTGAGAATCTGTTTCCTGTGGACCAGGCAGAATTTCTACTTTTCGGTAGAAAACTATACTCAAGAAAAGATGTCTGTACAAAAGAGAATGGAAATGTAAATACTGTGAAAAATATTCATTAATAAATAATGGGCAAAGTAAGAGTCCTTAAATTAATCTCTAATTGAGTATGTCGTTGAGGAGTTTGATGGTGGAGGGGTGGGCAATGTTCCTGAACCTGGTGCTATGAGTCTTGTGGCACCTACACCTCTCCTGAAGGCAGCAGTGAGAACAGAGCATGTCCTGGGTGGTGTAGATCCTTGATGATTACTGCTGCTCTCTGATGGCAGTGTTCCATGCAGATTTTCTTGATGGTGAGGAAAGTTTTGCCCTGTAATGTACTGGGCTGCGACCACTGCCTTTTGCATGGCTTTTTGCTCCGAGGTATTGGTGCTTGTGATGCAGCCAATCAGCAAACTTTCCACGATGTATCTGTAGAAATTTGCCAAGGTTTCCAATGTAATATCGAACCTCCACAACTCCTGATGAAGTTGATGTGCTTTCTTCACGATGGCCTGAGTGTGTTGGGTCCAGGAAAGTGTTGTTCGTTCTATGTTATAAATGTACAATATTAAAATGTGTGAAGCTCTTGTCTCTTGGAATGAGCTGCTAACCAGAGAATAGTGTAGCAGATAAAGCCCTTGCATTAAGTACTTTTCAGTTTTCAATTTGCTGCTTTATGGCATCTTTGATTTGATTAACACGATGCAAAATTTAGCGCTATTTTAAAAAATAGAATATTTATTATTATGTGGTTAAATTTAACAAAATTGTATGTTACTGCAATATGATGACAAATTGTCATTGTACACAATACATTTCCTCCTATTTCAATAGACTTTGGATTCTGGCCAAGGTAAATGGGTCCTATTTTGTTCACCCTTTCAGTGGATGACACAAAATAATGGGATGCTGAATTCGCAAACTGCTTGCCAATAGTGTGGCCCTCGGAATGAGAACATATTTTGAGATGGACCTTAAATTATGCTGGAAGTTGTAAGCTCTAACTGTAATGATATCAAAAGGTCATCAGGACTTTGAGCAGAAGAGTGCATTTTAATTCATACACGAATTATGTCATGTAACTATTGGAGTTATTTAAATATTCTGTATAAATACACTGCATATTTTGAAAGCAAGTGTATGAACACCTCAGAGTTGAACACAAATCTGCAGATGCTGGGGTTGAGAGCAGTACACAAAAGTGTTGGAGAAACTCAGAAGCTCACACAGGATCTATCAGAAGTAATTCTCATGATTCCTTATGATGGGCTCAGACCCGAAACATTTATTGTTTTTTTAATTTCCAATAGATGCTGTGTGACCTGCTGATTCTCTCTAGCACTTTTGTGTACTGCTCTCGACCCCGGCATCTGCAGATCTGTGTTTAACTCTGAGGTGTTCATACACTTGCTTTCAAAATATACAATGTATTTATACAGAATATTTAAATAACTCCAATAGTTACATGACATAATTCGTGTATGAATGATGCAAGATTAAAATCCACTCTTCTGCTCAAACTCCTGCACAGTGACTACAGATTCAAACCATTGATTGGCTTCTATAGCTGGTGGGACCTCTAAGTTATCAATGTCTCCTCTATATTAGTTTCTTTAACTGAAGAGTTTTCAATCTCTAGATATAACATATTGCTTTCAGCAAATCTTCCACAATTTATATTGGCATCAGGAAAAGATTCATTAGAACTTATCATTTCAATATCTAAATAGCAAGGTTAGTGACCTGGGATGGAATCCAGCACTGTCTGTAAAGAGTGGGTATGTTCTTCCCATGACCTGCGTGGGTTTTCCCTGGGTGCTCTGGTTTATTCCCACTCTCCAAAATGTAGGTTAATTGGATGAAATTTGGTGGCACAAGTTTCAATGTCCAGAATCAGCTTCTATTACATTGTAGAGTAAAAAGTTTCTTTCTGCGATCATCAAATTGACATGGACGCTTTTGACTCCTTTCCAATTTATACCAAATAATTGTTTCGATTACAGACTTGAACTACTTTACTGTGATCCCATTCGGGATCGTCTTCTTCACCTGTTGACTCCCACTCTTGGTTAAAATTCTTTTTCTTGTTCTAATCATGGTCTTTTACTTCAAGTTCCACTCAACTCTGTCTTTGAGGTGAGGCTGTAAGTTTTCATTTGGATGTTGAGGGTGGTCTTGAGGAAGACGCTTTCTGAGAAATCTCAGTGCCTGGGTCGTCCTTATCTAAAAGTGGCAGCATGAAAATCAAGCTTTTGCTGCTAATATCCAATGATTTGTGCAGTGACTGGACAGAGCATTATCAATTACGTTTCACTTTCACAATTATGTAGTAACTCTGGCACCAAATATGTCACTCTTTGAAATACTGCTTTAGGACTCAGAATTCCAAATAACATTCGTGTGTGGAACAAGCATGAAGTGGCTTTCCAACTCAGAGTTTCTTGTTCCATAAACTGGCACTGCATTTCTTGCAAATCAAGCCAGTTCAATTTCTCTTTTTTTCTGCAGAATCTGGGACAGTGATGTTGGAACCATCATTAGGTCAAGCAAGAATCTCAAATAACATGGAATAATTCCCAGAAAGAACCCAAGCTCTGTGAAATTCTCTGGTCATTTAGGCTTCTGTCACCTTTGATAGATTTCAACCAATTAGCTTGGATCCTCAAATCAAGTACAACACCTCTCGCTGTACAATACTGCTCGTAGACAGCTTCTATTTCATTTTCTATTGAGGTCCCTCAGGACTTCGTCCAAAATGAATGGATTATTCTGTGTCCTTGTTATATTGTTAAGGAGATCACCTTGCTAGCATGAGCACTTATAAAGCCCTGGAGCATTTTGTCCATGGTTTTCTGAATGATCTGTGTTGTGCATGTTATGTTTGCGTGAATGGATTAATTCAATACGGTGTAGTAACAGACCCTTCTGGCTCATGAGTCTGCACTGCCAAGTGCACCATGTGACCAATTAACCTACAAACTCCACGCTTTTAGAATGTGGGAGGAAACGGGAGCACCCAGGGAAACCCATGCGGACAAGGGGAGAACGTGTAAACTTGTAGATCACAGTGGATTTGAACCCAGGTCACTGACACTAACTGTGGAGTGATTGTGAAATCTTGTAGCTGTCCATTGTGCATTAGCACACTGAAGCAACTGACTGGCGCATTCCAGGCTCAAGAGTTTGTGCTGAGGGTCACGCTGAGGGTGTAGTGGAGGATGACCATTGTCCAGGGTCCATCCATTATCAGGCATTGAGGGACTGAGACTGAGGGGATATCACTCAAATAAGTGAGGAGGGAATAACTACAAGTGGCATAATGATGGGAATGTTCTAAATAGAGAATGGTTGCAACAATGTAATGAAAATATATGAATGTGACACTAAGGATGCAAAAGGACTTTGAGTGGTTTTGTAAATAACACTGGACAATGAAGATTTTTCTTCCTGAACACATTTCAATGTATTTTATGGATTTTGGGCTGCTGATCATGCAAATCGCTGTTGAATTTTCCTGTCATCTTCCGTTTTTTAGATCTAACCTATTTTTGTGATTTCCTGACCTATTTTAAGACTACGAGTATATTGCTCTCAAAGCAGGATGTTTTGGTCAGTCTAAGCATGACTGAGCACCAGTTTGCAGTGCACCAAAACTGCATCCAGCTATTGACAACCTGCTTCAAGCATAGAAAATCATGAAGCGCAGCAGGTCATTGAAAATTCATTTTCTGCCTTCGCACTTAGACGTCTTCCCTGCTGATCTTGGTGCAGTCAGTGATGAACATGGTGGAAGGTTTCACCAGGACATTGCCACCATGGAAATGTAGTATCAGGGTGATTGGAATCCTTCAATGCTGGCCAACTATTGTTGGACATTGACACAGAGGCATCAGATGCTGAGTACAAATTAAAATCAACAGAAAAACATTTTTAGGTCTGTTGAACTAATTAATCATTATGAGATCAAACATACTAAATTGATGGTTCTCCACCTTTCTACGTGATGCAGCAAATCTGAAATTATCTTTGTGTTCAGCTTGAAGTTGTCTATTATCCCCGTTTTTTATTTTAGGAAGGAAATGTTTTGGGGGAATAAATGTTCTTCAGTATAATTTATTGTGATTAAAGTTCGTTTGCAACAAAATATTTATACACTGAATCTGATTTCATGAAAGATCTTGGATTGTCCAACTCTGCTGGAAAAGTACATTGGCCATCTGATTCATTTGCCATGCAGTTTCCACACAATCCTGCCATTTTATTCACGTTAGGTAAGGCTTTTATCAGAATTGTCCAATGAATTGCTTTGACCAAAACTCCATTACTCTCCAGTTTCTTGAATGCTCTTCCTTTAAGCAGAAACTACCCTTGATTTTCAGTGGACTAATTCAACATTAGGGCTTGGTCAAACTATCTGCCTTCTAACTAATCATTCCACTGGAGAAATCCTTGGGTAAGACAATAAACTTATCCTCATCATGTTTGGAGAACAGGATCTGAAATTGTTCCATTAGTATATCCTTATGAATGCTGAAGACGGTTTAATTTGGGGTGGTACAATGG
Organism: Narcine bancroftii; assembly: GCF_036971445.1. NCBI lineage: Eukaryota > Metazoa > Chordata > Chondrichthyes > Torpediniformes > Narcinidae > Narcine > Narcine bancroftii. The sequence goes on from NC_091474.1 coordinate 3,558,207, forward strand.
TGTGTAGCACCTTCATAAAAGTTACCTCCCCCAACCCCTGCTTGGGTGAAGTTTGCACATTTTCCCTCTATCTACATGGATTTCCTGTGGGTCCTCGGATTTCCTCCCAAATCCCAACGATGAGTTGGTAGGCCAGTTGCTGAAAATAAATTGCCTTCAGTGGATGGGGAAAGTGGGAGAATTTGGGTGTGAATTAATTACAGGGCACATTATCTCAGGATTGCTCTGTGAGACAATTGGCTGAAGTGGCCGCCTATGCTGTGGAAATTTTACAAACCAATTTCTGCCTTCAGAGTTGGACATTTGGCCTCAATCACCACAACCTTCCATAAATCGAGATGCTGACAACTATAGAACACTAGGTGCACCCTCAAAGTTTCTGAAAAGGCACCAGTTGAACTGTGCTCCTTATTAAGATGACTGAGCTCTATATTTGTATCCCACCTTGAATGGAACAATCCACTGCCAAATCAATTTGCATCATTAATAACATGCAATCAATCAGAGCTGTGACTTTTAAGTACTGTGCCTCTCAATGAAGTTGTTTGCATCAAAGTTGTTGTAACACCATTGCCTGAGCAATGACAAATCCAAATCAGATTCATAAATTGATAAGAAGTAGAGCAGGATTGTGCTGTCTGGGTTTTGAGCCTGTTCCACCATTCATTGTCATCTGTTTCAGCATTGTCTTCAGACATTATCCCTCAAATTGGGTAACAGGTAACAATGCTTTTTTCAGTGCCATTGACCTGGGTTCAAATCTGGTGCTGTGGTAATGAGTTTATACATTCCGTCTGCATGGGTTTTCTTGGGGTGATCCACTTTCCTCCCATCCTCCAAAAACTTACAGGGTGGTAGATTAACTAGGTGTAATTGGGCAGCAGAAATTTCACGGGCTTGTAAAGCCTTCTACCGTACTATATTTTTAAATTAAAAATAAAAAAAAAAGCCACTTGTACTCCAGTGTTCTTGTTTAAGAACCAAAGATTCTGGGAACTATGCATTGACCACAGGCTGCTATTTGTGGCTGGAAAAGGTTGGAATTTCCTGCATTCCTGACTACCATCTCCATGCAAGGCACAATCCTCCAAGCCAAATCATTTTAGCAGCGTAGACTAGATCATTTGGATCAAACTTAAGCACGTCCTTCAGTATATCTTCTAAAATTCTCGAAAGCTCCTTGGTCTTCTGACATAACAATGTAATTGTTCATGATTATTCCAAGGTGCTGAGGTAGATGACAATGAATTCAAGTTGAAAGCCTATCGCAGATAACTGTGGGTTGGAGTAACCTTTCAACACCTGATCATTCTGCAAACATAGCTTTAGCTAACCTTGGAGCTGCTAAATTATTGAATCTGCAATAAACTTTGGAGGCAATTTCTGTGAGAAAATTATCATTCCGACATGGCATTATTTATTATTTGCGGAGTCTCCACAGGGAGGCATTGGTTAAGGGCCATTTTCTTCCCCTTCTGGTGTTTTTACCCTGCCAGCAATGAGATTTTTCATCCCATGATGAGCAATCATTTAGAGATGCAATTATGATTTTCTTTTTCATTGCTTTTCCTGCATGTGCTCATCTATATTGGAAGTGAAGACTAACAACATCACCATTTGTAATGTTACTTGGATTTGATTTTGGTACTGTTAGGAATGTTGGTGATTTTCAAGTTGCAGAGACCAGTAGCTTTCAAATAGGGATATATATTTTATTCTGGATTGAAAAGCCACGTTGCACAGCCAGACCAAGTGCTGTCTCGGTTGCAGTGTGACCCAGGTGCAATTCTAATCACTGGTGCTGTTGATACGGGGGTTGGACCTACTTTATGTCCGCATAGATGCCCTCTAAGTGCTCTGCTTTCATCCCACATTCCAATCATTTACAGGTTGGTCAGTTGTGCAATGCACAAAAATGCTGGAGAAACTCAGCAGGTCCATCAGAATCTCTAGGAAGCAAAGGGACTTGACCAACATTTCAGGCCTGAGGGCTGGTAGGTTCATTGGCCAACTCAAACTGGCCTGCATGAATAGTTAATGTGAGGAAAATTGTTGGGAATTTGGGTTAAAGAAAGGATTGTTGTAAATGATGTTTAATAATCAAAACTGACTCAAAAGCAGGCTACTGAAGAGTCTTTTTACTGTGCTCTCTATTGGCATTTTTATACAGAAACTTTGGAAATAATCCGAAAAAATAAATTAGCTTTCTTACCTCTGGTGTGTCCCGATGTGGTCGTTCACACAGGTGCACTTTTACACAGCCTTTTGTGTCGCTGAGTTTGTCGTACTCATTAGGGCTGTTTGTTATGGAGTGACTGGGGTTAATTTACACTGCAGTCACTCTGTAAAAATGTCTGGGGGTCCCAGTGGAAAATTTATGGAATGGAATAGGCATAAAAAATTCCATCCCAAAATTTTTACATGGCCACCGGAGCAGAAATTTTCCTGTATAAAAGTGCCTTATGACTCTATGTACGTGATGATATCATCAGATTCTGTAACCATAAAACTTATTTACATATTATACATAAATACAACACAGTAGGGTACAGGTATCACAGAGGTCATTATCTTGGGAAATACTATTGATGTTAGCAAAAAAACCTGCTACATTTTTAATGAAATGTTAATCAAAATAAATAAATCATAAATGTTGCCTACTGTAAAATAGCAGAGGACAAATGTCAGAAAGATGCATTGAACATTCATCCATCCATCCATTTGTTGTTGTTTTCCATCCATTATGTCCTTTTATTCACCAAGGAAGGGAAGTGGGATGCATTTAATAAAAACTATTATTTTCTCAGTACAGAATTTGCTATAATTGTTCTTTTTGTTGGAGGTATTAATTAATCTGAGTGAAGCTTGTGGTTGGTTTCAGTCGATGTGCATTTACACTTTGCTGATTTAAGTCTGATTTTTGAATTTGTCCTGCAGCTCTAATCTCAAATCAGTGGCTGCAATATGGATTCAGATAATTTGACTGGATGGTTGAAATTACAATACTCCTACTGAGTCTTGTGTGCTGTCAGCGTTGTGACATAGATATGCACAATTAGTTTCTCAGTCGTTAGACTTCACGTATTTTAAAACTAAAAGAGAAAATTAATAGAACACTACGTTCAAGGGAGCCCTTAACACTTTCTCAACTGAGTTTAACTCTTCTTTCTTTGGCTTGGCTTCGCGGACGAAGATTTATGGAGGGGGTAAAAAGTCCACGTCAGCTGCAGGCTCGTTTGTGGCTGACATGTCCGATGCGGGACAGGCAGACACGGTTGTAGCGGTCGCAAGGGAAAATTGGTGGGTTGGGGTTGGGTGTTGGGTTTTTCCTCCTTTGCCTTTTGTCAGTGAGGTGGGCTCTGCGGTCTTCTTCAAAGGAGGTTGCTGCCCGCCAAACTGTGAGGCGCCAAGATGCACGGTTTGAGGCGTTATCAGCCCACTGGCGGTGGTCAATGTGGCAGGCACCAAGAGATTTCTTTAGGCAGTCCTTGTACCTTTTCTTTGGTGCACCTCTGTCACGGTGGCCAGTGGAGAGCTCGCCATATAACACGATCTTGGGAAGGCGATGGTCCTCCATTCTGGAGATGTGACCCACCCAGCGCAGCTGGATCTTCAGCAGCGTGGACTCGATGCTGTCGACCTCTGCCATCTCGAGTACTTCGACGTTAGGGATGAAAGCGCTCCAATGGATGTTGATCCTCAACATCCATTGGAGCGCTTAACTCTACACAGTTACCATATTCAACATAGCAGAAGACCAACTCGAGATGTCATTAGAATGTACTCCAATAAGTTAATATCTTTTGAATATATAAAAGGATTAAAAATAGCCATACAGTAGGGATTTTGACTCTCATGTGGTAGAAAAGAGATTTTGTCATTTGATGCATGAGATGGCTGGCCTTCCACATGAAGGCACATTAAAATGCAGGTGCTCCATTGCTATATACAGTATGTTCCAATCTAAGAGTGGCAAAGATATTTGACAACTGAGTACATATAAACAATTGGAAAGTACTTGGAAGATAATGTTCTTTAATTCAAGCCAACTGACTGGTTATGCAGGGGTGAAAACAGTCATTCAGCATTGAGGTTGAAAAATACTTTTCTCTCTGCAGTGTCTTTTAAAAAAATATCTTGTTTATTTTCTCTTTCCTTCACTAAGAATGTTCTGAATATTGAAAATATGACAATGTACCCAATAGAAACATAAAACCATTAACAACCCGACATTGAGCTTAATTGTGTAGTTACACACCAGTGAAAAACATTATTTCCAAAATCAAGTATTGTGCAAAAGAACTGTCTCCACAAGGAAATCTATTCTGAAGGGAAATAATTTAATTTAACAGGACCTGCGTCAACAGTTTAATAAAGATCTTTCCATAAAGCTACCTTTTAAAATGTTATTAAACTATTATTTAACCAGAGGAAGAAATTGCAAAGAGAAAATCTTGATTTGAAATGATTCAGTCAGAAACAAATTTCCTTTGGCAATTATTCTCATTAGACTAATATTTTGTGGTATTGGCCCTATGATTGATTTGCTAATGGTGTTAGTATTTGTACGAGATCTCACACAGGGCTGGAAATGGCAGTGTAAAGGAATTTATACATTCTTTTCAATGGCTGGAACCAAGATATTAACAATCAAGCAAGGCATCTTATTTCAGGAGATGATGCATGGCGCCACCAGGTGCAAAGAACTTTCATCCTTGCTTTGTCAAGGGATGCTATTAGTCCTACTCAAAGTAAAACCAGCCAATTTTAATTTTAGTGCTGGGGTAATCTTGCCATGTACGTACACTATGACCTGCTGGCAAATAATTGTGAAGCTCATACGCACAATTAGACTGATACATTAATCTTGCAGCTCGATAAACACCGACTGATTCATTTAATGTAGGAACATAGATACAGAGCTAATAAGCCTTGTTTAATTGATTAGATTTCTTAAAATTAAATGTACATCCCATTTTAAACCCATAATTTTTAAATAAAAACCTTCATTTTCAAAATCTTTTTATCCCTCCTTGGCTGTGCAAAGATCGACAGCTTGGGAAGCAAGTTCTGATCCAGAGGAAAAAGCCCTCAGTTGGGAATGATACCATATTTCTAAATGGAAGATATTGTTTGGTTCCTATATCTCCCTCATCATTAGCTCATTAGCTTTGCTCATTTGTAAATGTCTCTGCAGATATTATGCAGTGTTCTCTAGACTTACTGCTCCACAGGCAATACCAGTGTGTATCTACACAAACCTTCAATAAGGAATATAAATGTCATATTTAAAAGGTCAGTGAATTTAATCAAGAATCTGTAATAAAAAGTCTTGCTTTCATTATATTGCCAGCTTTTTTTCTTCTCAATTATCTTTATTTTTTTTCCTGCATTCAGTAATTTCAGAGATGGTCATGATATAAAGAAGCTACTTAAAGTATCAAGTAAAAAAAAAAGACCACCACAAAAGAAAAAGTGATATGTAGAATAATATGAAAGTGGAATTGTCTACTGCACATTTCCAATTATCCGAAAATGCTTGGCACCGAGAAATTTGCTTTCAGTAGCTCTGTAGCGCATCAGCAAAAACTTGTATCAGAAGTTAAACCACAACAGAAGGCTTTTCAAGCATGAAATAATGTTTAATTCTTACCAAAAACAATGTCACCTCTGCTTACAAAATAATCTAAATGCATAAATATAAGTAAATATATTTTAAACTTTCAAAATTTTTGGATAACAGAATTTTGGTTAAGAAGTTTTCAGATAATTGGAAACTTACTGTATTGTGAATATTTGAAATGCCATTCTTTTCAATAAAAATCAGAATTTCTGGGCCACAATTTAAGGGTTGAACCCATGTATCTCTGAAAAATTTAGTCTGCAGTTCTTAGAATTCATTTCTTTTTGATTTTATCAAGAGTCATTTGTTACTCACGGGGAAGTTATTCTGGATTCTTACTTATAATGAGGATAGATGATGCCCACACATGTGTGCTCTATATATAGGAGATTTCATACCGAGACGACTCGCACAATGCTGGAACGAGCTAAGAGCATGGAAATGCAGGATTGATGACCATACTATCTCTGGAGAGATGAGTGATCAGACCGCAGTAAATGCCATTTTCAATATTACGTGTGGGCCTTTAAAATAGGCTCAATAGCCTTCAGGCCATCAAAGCCTCGAGCAGTGTTGATGAAAGAGAGATATATTTGTCTTACTGGTTCAAAATGGGCTTAAAGAGTACAAGGTAAGAGAGGAATGTCAACTTAACATGGGCATTTATAGAGAATGCTTTTTAAATGACAAAATTATTAGTTAATCCAATAATAGTTTACAATTCAGAAAGATACTTTCACAGGAAGTAGAAAACGATGATAGACATCAGAAATCTGCTGCTGGTAAATATCCTTTAAAGAAGCTCGTCTGATCTAAACCATTCGTCCCCAGGGAACTTATACCAAACAAGACCTATCGCCATTGTTACATAAGGATTAGTGAAGACTGATTCGTTTTCTCTTATCAAGTTTATTTTTGGGATCAGATTACTGTCAACAGTTTGCCGCTGCGAAAAAAAACCAATCTAAGTAATGTTTGTGGTGGTTTTGAATTTATATAATGCTGAGAAAACAGGTAATAAAGAACAAGCAGCTGATTTTAAATTATCCCTCATTTTTATGAACGGATTGTAAATTAAAATAGGGACAGATTTAAAACTAGCTCTTAATTCATGACCATTTACTTTATGCTAATGGAATGTTAAAAGGAGAAATGATTCTTCAGGGAAAGGTCCCATGTTTAGGCGGGTCATGGGGTGGTAGGTGATAGGGTGCTAAGTCCAACAGACTGAAATCCCTGATATACACAAGATATGAATAACCATTTGTATTTGATAAATATGGGTTTATGATATTTGTTCACTGTCAACACTGACAGTGCTGTTCAATGTTATTTGCCATTGTGTTTATGGTACGTATAATTGGATATATGGGAGGTTCCACTTCCCCATCCTTCTGCTGTCTGGGATCTGTATGTGATACTGATGGTCTCCAATCCATCTTCTGTGATGGATTGGAGACTGCAATGATCTGTGGGCTGATGGTTTATCTCTATTTTATGATGCATTGCTTTTACTTGCAATAGGGAGAAGAACAGCCCTGTAAAAGTGATAAATTAAGTGTATTTTGTGAAGATGTTGACAGGGAAGATGTAGGAAATTCTAACAGGCCAGTAATGGAGAAAAAACAAATGAGGAGATTGGGAATTTTACAGAAAGTAAGTGGGACATCAATGATGATTGCACTTGGTAAATGGAGCAAATGGGATCGATATGTGCAGAATACCTAAGTGTAATTATCTTTGCTGAGCCGATGAACTCATTATACCCTTGTGGCGATATGACCACTACATTGGCCGCACTCCAACCGGCCTATTGCAGGGGGCAACAACTGTACCTGCAGGTAGGCAACCTGGGAGGCTGGCTCCACCTGCTCACTGTCACTCACCATCCTGCACAATAACTCAAGCTGGCCCCCTTTGGAAGTCGGTCAGGCCTGTTGTACAGTCTGCGAAATTTGTGTCTGAATTCTTTGCACAGCAGAGCTCACAACCTTTCCCTGCAATATTCGCAGGTGAGTGATATAGCCATTCTTTGCTGGACTCTTCCACCATCTCCAACTCCAGAAGATTTCCACTCTCATTGCAGGGGAGGGGGTATCTCTGGCTCCTCACATCAAGATGGACATTTCTGAAATGGGCCACTGCCTTTTGTGGTCCTATTCTGTTCCAGAATAGCAACATCTAGAACAAAACATCTTGGTTTACACTCAATCCATCAGAAAGAAATACTCTATTTACTTTCACATTACCCTTGACTATTAATGAAGTTTGTGGTATGTTTTTTTTCAAACTTTATTCAAAAGATGGTAAAAATATGACATGCAGTATAGTAATAATCAAAATTTTTTTACAAATATATATATATAAAAAAACCCAAAACAAATAACAAAAAAAAACACAACCCACCCTCCCACCCCTACAACCAGCTCCCTTAAGGGGAGCAAAACAAATAGATTATATATAAAAAGAAAATATTATAAATGTTAATAACATTTCAAAGTATATCTAAATGTATATATTTCAAATATAGAGACCACTTACAAACAAAAGAAGAAGAATTATTATGTAAATTATAAGTAATTTTTTCCGTAACATCACATACTTTCAATTCATTGTGCCAGCATAATATATTAATCTCAGTATCATCTTTCCAAGTTCTAGCAACACATTTACAGACTACTGATAACACCAAACGTACAAAAGCAATTTGAATTTTGTCCAATCCCATTCCCCTTAACGAACACAAATTTCCCAACAAAAAAATTGTTGGATCTAATGGTAATATAAAATTATATAATTTTTCCAAAACTACTTTAATTCCTTGCCAAAATGATTGAACTTTAACACAAGTCCAAATGGCATGTAGAAAAATACATGAGCCACATCAAAAACAAGAATCCGAATTACTAAACCCATTTGTTTTTGGTTTTCTGGGGTCAAATATAATTTATGTAAAAAATTATAATTAACCATTCCATATCTTACATTAGTCAATTTAATTACATTGTCCAGACACAGAGTCGCCCAATCATCTTCAGGAAAAATAAATACTAAATCACTCTCCCATTTAAGTTTAGATTTCTCCCAATCTGACTTATCCATACTATCTTGTAACAAATTATACATAACTGAAAAATCAATATTTTTTGGTATAGAGGAAATCAAAGATTCAAATCTCAACAAAGTAGGTAAAATCATCTCTCTCCCATAATTATCTTTTATCAAAGCTCTTAGTTGATAATACACAAACAAAGAATTTACAGGTATATCAAATCTTTCTCTCAATTGATTAAAAGAAAGAAATTGCCACTCGACAAAACAATCTTGTATTGACTTTATACCTTTAGAGTCCCAAATCTTTAAATGATTGTTAAACATTGAAAAAGGAATAAGCTGATTATTATACAATGGAGTTAAAATTGATAATTTATCTTTTGACCCTAACACCATGTTTTTTTTTAATCCAAATCTTTAACAAATGTTTCAATATTGGCATATCATATTGCTGTAATAAAATCAAATTCCAAAGAAATATAAATTCATGTATCTCAACCCTAAAAATACACGCCATCTCCACTTTAGCCCAGCTAGAAGGCTGATCTAAATTCATCAATCTACTAATAAACTTCAACTGGGCCGCTTCATAATAATTTTGAAAGTATGGTAACTGTAGTCCACTCAATGCATACTTCCATGTAAGTCTATGCAACGCCACTCGAGCTAATGCATACTTCCATGTAAGTCTACGCAATGTAACTCGAGCTAATTTACCTTTCCATAAAAACACCTGCACTGCTTTATTCAAATCTTGAAAAAAACCCTTTGAAAGTAAACAAGGTATTGACTGAAGTAAGTATTGAATTCAAGGAAAAATATTTGTTTTAATACAATTAACCCGACCAATCAAAGTTGATGGAAGATCTTTCCACTTAATTCAAATCTGCTTTAATCCATCTTAATATAGGCACATAATTTAATTGATATAATGATTGATAATTAGTATCCATAAACACACCTAAATATTTAATTTTACTTGTCCATTTTAATTTTGTGATAGTTTTAAATTCAGAATAATCTCCTACTCCAACTGGTAAAATTTGAATTTTATCCCAATTAACTTTATATCCCAATAATTCTCCAAATTTCAACAAACACTCTTACAATTGTTTCAACGATTGTTCTGGTTCCGTCAAGAATACCAGCACATTGTCCGCAAATAAGTTAATTTTATATTCTTCATTCTTAACTCACATCTCTCTAATTTCTTCATTTTATCTAATAGCCTAAGCTAATGGTTCAATAGCCAACACAAATAAGGCTAGTGACAATGGGCAGCCCTGCCAAGTTGAACGAGTCAATTTAAATGGTAAAGAAATCTGTCCATTTGTCACCACCCTAGCAATCGGGTTCGTATATAAAGCCTTAACCCAACAAATTAAAAAAAGGGCTGAATTTAAATATCTCTAACACTTTAAATAAAACAAAATCCCACTCAACCCTATCAAAAGCTTTTTCTGCATCTCGTTCGTGGTTAGGTTGCTTCCACATGGAAGGTTAGTTAGGAAGATGCAGTCCACATGGAAGGTTAGTTAGGAAGGTGCAGTCTTTAGGTATAAATTTTGAGATAGTCAAATGGATTGAACATTGGCTGAAAGGGAGAGGCCAGAGAGTGGTAGTGGATAATTGTCTGTCAGGTTGGAGGCCGGTGACCAGTGGTGTGCCTCAAGGATCTGTATTGGGCCCATTGTTGTTCGTTATATACATTAATGATCTAGATGATGGGGTGGTGAATTGGATTAGTAAATATGCAGACGATACTAAGATAGGTGGAATAGTGGATAATGAAGAAGGTTTTCAAGGATTGCAGAGGGATTTGGGCTGCTTAGAAAAGTGGGCTGAAAAATGGCAAATGGAATTTAATGCTGATAAGTGTGAGGTGCTTCATTTTGGTAAGAAGAATCAGAATAGGACATATGTGGTAAATGGGAGAGCATTGAGGAATACAGAAGAGCAGAAAGATTTAGGAGTGACGGTACATCGTTCCCTGAAGGTAGAAACTCACGTGAATAGGGTGGTGAAGAAGGCTTTTAGTATGCTGGCCTTTATCAATCATTGCATGGAATATAGGAGTTGGGAGGTGATGTTGAGATTGTATAAGACGTTGGTGCGGCCTAATTTGGAGTTCTGTGTGCAGTTCTGGTCGCCTAATTATAGGAAGGATATAAACAGAGTGGAGAGAGTGCAGAGAAGGTTTACCAGAATGTTACCTGGGTTTAAGCATCTAGAGTATAGGGAGAGATTGGACAGATTAGGTCTTTATTCTTTGGAGCGTAGAAGGTTGAGAGGGGATTTGATAGAAGTATTTAAGATTATGAAAGGGATAGACAGAGTGGATGTGGATAGACTATTTCCGTTAAGAGGAGGAAAGATTAAAACAAGAGGACATGAGTTAAGAATTAAGGGGCAGAGGTTTAGAGGTAACATGAGGGGGAACTTCTTTACTCAGAGAGTGGTAGCCGTGTGGAATGATCTTCTGGGAGAAATAGTGGCGGCGGAGTCAATTGTATTATTTAAGAAAAGGTTGGACAGGTCTATGGATGAGAAGAAGATGGAGGGTTATGGGCATTGTGCAGGGAGGTGGGACTAGAGAGGGGTGTTTGGTTCGGTGCGGACTAGAAGGGCCTAATGGCCTGTTTCCGTGCTGTAAATTGTTATGTTATGTTAGTATGCGTTGACCAAAGTAATTAATTGAAATATATTGTTTGATGTGTTTCTATTCTTAATAAAACCTGTTTGATCAATATGTACCAATTTGGGTAAATATTTAGCAAGTCTATTAGCTAATATTTTCGCTATAATTTTGTAATCTACATTTAATAAAGAATTAGGTCTATATGAAGACATTTTTAATGGATCATTTTTTTTGGAATAACAGTTATTAAAGCACTTGAACATGATTCCGGTAACTTCTGATCTTCAGTAACTTAATTCAACACTTCTCCAAATACATTAGAGAAATCATCATTAAAAAAGTTTATAAAATTCCACAGGGAATCCATCATCCCCTGGGGACTTTCCGTTAGGCATTTTAGCTTCCTTAATTTCAAAAACTGTAATTGGAGATTCCAATTCCTGAACATCATTCCCATCTAATACCGCTAACTTTAATGTATATAAGTAAGAGTCAATAGAACCATTGTCCTGTTTCCCCTCAGAAGTATATAATTTTAGATAAAATGAATAAAACTGGTCATTAATTTCCTGAGGTTTAGAAGTAACTTTTGAATTCTTTCTAAAAGCATTAATAGTCTGAGATGCCTGTTCAGCTTTCAATTGCCAAGCAAGTACCTTATGAGCTCTTACCCCCAACTCATAAAAACATTGTTTAGATCAATTAATTCAGCGCTCAAACTGATAAGTTTTAAAGTATTATAATATAATTTCAACCTCGCTAATTCGGCTTTTTAAAAAAAATCTTCTGAAAATCTTTCTCTAACTCAGCAATCTGATTTTCTAACTCTTCTGCCATATATTGTTTCTTAATTTTCGTAGAATAACTAATAATCTGCCCCCTCAAATAAGCTTCATTCAAAATAAGTTTGTGGTACTGACAACAAATTATTAAGAAACTTTCAGTATCCATAAGTTGCTCCCAATAATTAAGATTTGTTGCTCTATTGCTCATCAGTAGGGAAAAATTAACCATCGAGTCAATACATTTCATATATCTGACGTGATTTTTATGGTGCATTTAATGCAACTGGCAAAATGACAATGTTTGAGCATTTTCTGGTATGTTTTGTGATTATCTAGTATGTATGCATTATACTTTTATACTGTTCCATTGGCTGAATGCTTGGGGTTTTGGTGGGACAGTTAGAGCAAAGTATTTGGAGTCTGAAAATATGAAAAGTCAATTCTTGTTTTTCACAATTAACTGCAGACACTGGAAATTCCTGTTCAATTTACTTGATAATAACAACTGATGATTAACAATGATTATTACCAGTGCAAATTCTGGGCCAATTTACAGTCCCTATAAATGGATGCATCTTGCCTCTCTCAGTCTACCGTTATTATTTACTATAATGCTTACCAATGCAGTCATGCCATCTTAAATCCAAAATGACATTTTGCCTGGTGCATTTGCAAACCATCAAATTAATGCGGCAAAATAGCATCATTAAAAACATATTGAGCAATAATTCATTTATCTTATGGGCACCGGAGATGAAATCACTCCAAGGTCAAATTATTCAAGAATCAAGCATATGATTTGGAAAAATGGATAGGACAGCAGAAATATGGTTTAAAGTTAATCAATTATCCCTATTTGGCTCAAAATAGATGAAAACTTGGCTTGATATTTATTTCCACCAAGCCAATTAATGTCCTTGCTTTTTAAAAATACTTTTGACATTTCTCAGAACTTACAAATGTGCGAATGCTGAATGAAGTTAGTTGATGTTATTGCATGTAATTCCTGAATGACATCAATTACATGTGATGGTTGGACTTCTGCTGTGATTGCGTGTGTCCATGCTTTGCCTGTTTGTGTAGTTATTCGCACGGAAGGCAAGAAAACTGTATTTAGAAAACCGTCTGATGTGTAGAATCAATATGAGTTTCAACACAACTAACATGATTTGCTAATAAATCACAGTTTTACATGGATTAAACATTGTTATTTTTTTATCCCTATCTGTGAATTATTGTGCAGCATCATTTCAGACTAAGTAGACTCAATTCAGATATAAAAGATGAAAGAGTAACTGAGTAGTAGATGATTGAAAATAAGAAAGAGAGTGCAAATTACAAAATGTAAAAGAGAAGTTCAGGCAAATGGGATTTAGCCCAGAATACAACATGAATTAGTTTGGGCTGAAAGGCCTGTTATATGCAGTATGACTCTATCATTTGAATCCAATTTGGTTGTGACAGGAGGGGAGCTATTTTGAGACAGATATCTCTAAGGCTGTGAGCTCTTTATCACGAAGGGATGGGGTAGGGTAGAGTAGAGGAGTCCTTTCCTCTGCTAAGCTCTATATCCTCTGTGGAACATATGGCTTTGTGGAGCTCAATTTAATGTACTTGAGAATGGCACAGTGGAATATATCGAGTAGTGAACCTGGTTCGGTCTCGACCTTTAGTGCGGCTTGTGTTCAGTTTGCATGTTCTTCCCATGATTTATCTGGGTTTCTTCAAGGTGCCTCATTTTCCCAGATCACGGACATGCACACTGGTAGCTTGTTAGGTCACTGCAAATTACCTCTAGCATGTGGGTGAGTGTAAAATGTGGGGACAGTCAATGGGAATGTGAAGAGAATTAAACAGGGTGGCCAATGGGAAAATCAAAATCCATTGTTGCATCCTTGATGATTCCGACAACTGATGTCACTATCCGTTCACCTTCTATCTTGTAATATGCTGAACAGTTCATCCACAGTAACCCCTCGTCATATGGAAGAAAGCACAAGTAACAATATGTACACTGGAATCTTGTTGGCACAAGGCACCAGGAAACAGCCATATTTTGCACCCATCAAAGTTTAGATGGTTAAGATGGCGTTCATGCTGAAAACATACTTCCAGTTTAGAGAAAAATCAAAAGGACATTTTTTCACAACGCTTTTGGCTGATAACATGGTATAGTAAATAGTTGAAATCAAGCAAAGTAGCCAGTAATGTGCCATCATGTAACCACTTAATGAGAAGATAAGGTGCAATATCATCAATGCTTTGGTAAAACACAGGATTCTGTTGACACAGTGGTTAAGTGTAAAAAAAAACACACAAATGCTGGAGAAACTCAGCAGGTCAAACATCTCTCATGTTCCCCCACACCTTGATGAAGGGCTCGAGCCCAAAACGTTGGTGATGTATCTTCACCGTTGCTACATAAAGACAATGTTTGACCTGCTGAGTTTCTCCAGCATTTATGTTATGTTCAATACTTTAGTTGTCTGGTTCCACATGAAAAAAAATATGGAGCTGATTTTTTTTTTCCAGACTTTGATGAGATAAGCAGGTCTAGCTTACTTAGGGTGATTTGCACCACTGAAGGAAGATGTCTGGACAGTTTTCACCACACCACTGAAGGAAGATGTCTGGACAGTTTTCACTGCCTAAGCAGTCTACTGCAACTTAGAAGTCATAAGCTCCTTTCACACTTGCATCCCACTAAATAAGCTGTTCAGTGTCCTGGGATAGGAATGGGGGGGGGTTTGGCTTTTCACACTAGACCAGGGGTGTCAAACTCAAATTTACAGAGTGCCAAAATTAAAAACTTGGACTAAGTTGTGGGCCAAACTAAATATTTGTTGAAAATTTTCAACAACATCTGCATGTTTTCTCTTCTTTCAACATATGTAATGTTAGACTTTTTCTTATTAAAATAAATGTTTAATAATAGTTTTGGTTAAACTCTTTCCAGAAAAAGCATTAACAAATGAGAAATAAAATATTCAATAAATAATATTTCTCTATAGCCTTTAAGCTCCTTTTAAATGCATTTTTTTTCACAAGCCAACAAGTCAAAAAAATAACAACTTGCTTCAATGAAAATCCAATCTTTCAACTATGAACAGTCCAAAGTTGACCAAAGAAAATATTAATCCAAGCTTAGCTTGCTCCACTGTGATTTACTCTGATGTACCTGGGTCTAAACCAGATACTTGGCATCTCTTCTTAGATGCAAGTTCATCAAACTCTGGGGTCAGAGTTTGCCTCCCACCTGTCTTGAAAGGTCCTGTTTTCTGTCTTTCGTTTGGCCATTTTTCGTAAGGGGTTTATTACATGTGAGTTTGGCGACAGGTCGCAGATGCTAATAAAAGTAAAGAGAGGAGGTGGGGCGATTAGCGGGCTGACGGGCCGGCGCCAACGCATTTGCAAAGCATTCTGGGATTTGTAGTATTAGCTATACTGGCGCGGCGGCCAGCGGGCCAGCTCTAATACATATTTGATATGACCTTGCGGGCCAAATATAATTATATCACGGGCCAAATTTGGCCCGCGGGCCTGAGTTTGACATGTGTGCACTAGACCATTCCTAACTGGGACACTGAACGCTTCCACACTTGTTAAGAGCTATCCCCGGGGTTAGGACTGTTCTACCTTCTCCTGGTGACGTCATGCATGACACATCGAGCGATGGTAGATCTGCCCTAAATCCTGATCAATGTATTATGATCTTGCACTTGAACCAAATTAATCATGCAGAATTATAATGCAATTAAGCTCTGTGTATGAGCCGTTCAGCCCCTGTTGTTGTGGTGCCGACCTATATAAACCTTTATCAGGGACCGTGGGAAAGTGCAAGCAATAAATAGCAATAGCAGACAATTTTTAAACAGTGTGGGAAAGTTGGTAGCACTCGTGCGTAGAATTTATAAATACTGTGGGGGGTGGAAGCGATGGCTGATCTGCCCTCTCATGTGGCAGAGAAAGGGTTGTATACATGGCAGCATGCACAGCGCATTCATGGAGTGGTTTCTCTGCCACATTGCATTCTGGCAAGTCAGGTCTGCCATTGTTTTTCTCAGTCTTTATAAATTGTGTGCTATAGTGCATCCAACTTTCCCACGCTGTTTAAAAATTGTCCATTATTGTTATTTATTGCTATTTATCTCCTCTCTCCCTCTCTCTCTCCACTGCAACTTTCCCACAGCAAAGTTTTCATCTTCATTTTAATCTTCTTCCTGCACGTTCTTACACTCATGCAAAAACTTAGGTCATTTCAATCCCACAACGTAATTTCACGTTCTACACTTGCCTGATCTCAATGCTGGCGTCTGCAGACACCATGGATGCTACTAGGGGTTGTCAATCCCCAGCATGAGATGATGTAATCTGATGCCAGGGTTGATCTGATTTTGCTTTCACACTAGGCACTTTAAAGGCCAAATTCCTGGGATAATTTGCAAGTGTGAAAGGGTCTAGAGATGGATTTTGAGTGTTCATCTGATTTTGGACATTGGCAAACAAGGAGGAAAGAGATAGGTGAAAATCAAGGCAACCTGGAGGTTTGGTATGAAAGTCTAGGGCATACAGGATTGAAGGGCAGCTAGCCAATTGGATAAAAAATTTGGATAACAATTGGAGTGAGGGAGTGGTTGTTGAGGGTTTTTTTATATGAGAGAACCATAGTCAGTAGCATCTCAGAGTTGGGTAGTAGGACCCTTGCATTTTGTGTTTGTGTGTGTGTGTGTGTGTGTGTGTGTGTGTGTGTGTATATAAAATTTCGACAAGGATATTTGTGGCAAGGCAAGTTTTCTGATGAAACATCAATTATGCAGCATTGAAGAGTGAAGAAGGTTATCTAGGCTTACAACAGGATCTTGATCAGATAGGAACTGAGCTGAGTAATGGCAGATGCAGTTCAACTCAGAGAAGAGAGAGGTGCCATATTTGTGTATATCGGAGCAGTGCAGGAGTTACTCTGTTAATAGCAAAGCCCTAAATAATGTTATGGACAGCCTCAGAATAAAAAAAGATACCCTTTAGAACAGAGATGAGGAGGAATCTGGAATTCATTGCTACAGATGGCCATGGAGGCTGAGTCATTGGGTATATTTATAAAGCAGAGGTTGATCAGTTCTTGAGTAGTAAGGGTGTCAAGAGTTACAGAATGGAGTTGAGTGGAAAAATTCTTCAGCCATGATTCAAATGGTGGCACTCGATGGGTCAAATGGCCTAATTCTGCTCCTATGCTTCATGGTCTAGTTGAAGTTATACAAGACATTTATGAGGCCACAATTGGAATGAATATTGAGAGCAGTTTTAGTCACCTAGCTTTTCGGAAGAGGTTTATGTAGACTGCACCAAGCTTTTCCGAAGAGGTTTATGTAGCTGTTGGCAGGCTGAAGCAAACTGAGTTATTGTGAGAGACTGGGAAAACTAGGCTTGTTTCCTTAGAGCGCAAGAGGTTGACAGGGGATCTGATTGAGGTCTATAAATCATGATGTGTGTAGATAAAGGTCAAGATTCCATTATTATCACATAATACTATATTTAGAATGTAACATACATGAAATTCTTTAACTTTGTCTACTGTAAGACAGATAGTCGCCACTTTGTCCAGAGCCCCTCATGAGCCTACAGCACCTGGTGTTCCCAGGAAGTCTCCCCTCCAAGTACTGACCAGTCCTGAGCCTGCTTAGCTTCTGACATTAGACAATCTCAGGAGTGTTCAGGCTATTACATTTCTAAATAAGGTGAATAGAGACAGTATGTCTGCTGGAATGGGAGAATCCTAGACAAGATGGGTGTGGAGTTTACAAGGGATTTGAGGGGACAATTCTTCACTCAGATAACGGTGTGCCTGTGGAACAATCTACCAGAAGTGGTAGAAGCACCTACGTTAGCTTTCTTTGAATATAGTTAATTACATGGATGGGGGAGCTTGGAGGGATATGGACCTAATGTGGAGCTGTGGGGAGGGGTGGGGGCGGGCATGTTCACTGGCAAAGACAAGCTCAGTCTGTGACCTATCTCTGTGCTGTAAAGCTCAATGATTCTATGATTTCATTCATGAAAATAACTCGCACAATGCAGGTTTAGCTTCCCAGAAAACAGTCTGCATGGTGATTTTCGGCAACACAAAGCCACAAAATCTGTGCATACAGCAAGAAATGTGATCTGAAATAAAATAAAAATAGCACATAAATTCCAGGAGAGCAAATTTTTAATCGGTATCTCAGATAGTTTGGTAGTGATTTGTGAAGTCCATAAGGACAAATTTCTGCTTTCTAACTACTCTAATATGGTGGTTGCTTGTATCTTTACATTGAGCTAGAGGAACTTGCTGATAAATTGCCAGAAAAATCCTTCAGTGGAACAGAAGGACACATTGAGTAATGAAACATACATCTACTTGTTCATTGCTAATTTAAAATCAAAATTAGAAAATTGACATGAAAATGTCATGCTGAGATTTGATTTTAAAAGTACATTCCTGATCTTTCAAACCTTAACTTGAATCTTTTGACTAACTGTCAGAAAATCTGCACTTCCCTCTAATACAAAATCCCTGGCAATGTTAATAAATATATAATGATTTTTGAATTTGAACGTTACAGCATTGTTATTTCTCATGTTATGGTTAAAAATGAACTAATTTTAACAACAGCACATTAACTCATATTCTTGAAAATTTCCAAATGCAGGAAGTGCTAATAGTAATTCTTTCCAGAACAGCTTTAATTAATTCTACTAAGGACAAAAAAAATCACACACTGACTACAAAGGATAAATTGTAGCCAGTGTATAAATACAATAAAAATATATAATCAGGTTAATTGGAGTAATTTCCTCCTTCAGTAATACTGAAGAGATAAATAATGGCGGAGTATATATTTTCCAATCCTTAACATTGAGAATCATAGAACTCTACAGCACAGAAAATAGGCCATTTGGCCCTTGTCCGTGCTGACCATTATTTCACCAGTCCCATTGTCCTGCTCCCATTCTATAAGGCTCCAGTCCTCTCCCATCCATGTATCTATCCAATTTATCCTTAAGATGGAGCCAGCATTCACCACACCAGATGGCAGCTCATTCCACACTCCCACCACTGAAGAACTTCCCCTAATGTTCCCTCTAAACCTTTCTTCTTTCATCTTAAAACTATGACCCTCTCATATTTATCTCGCCTCTCGCCCAGTCTAAGTGGAAAAAGACTATTCGCATCCACTCTGTCTATACCTCTCATAATCTTGTAAACCTTTATAAAATTTCCCCTCATTCTTCTTTTCTCCAAGGAATAAAGTGCTAACCTGTTTAATCTTTCCCTGTAACTCCTGAAGACCCAGCAACATCCCAGTAAATCTTCTCTGCACTCTTTCAGTTTTATTGATATCCTTCCTGTACTTTGGTGACCAAAACTGCACGCAATACTCCAAATTTGGCATCACCAATATCTTAAGCAACTTCAGTATAACATTCCAACTCTTGTATTCAATACTTTGATTTATAAAGGATAAAATGCCAAAAGCTTTCTTTATAGACCTGTCCACCTGCAATGCCACCTTCAGGGAACAATGTATTCCCAAATCTCTCTACTCCTCCACACTCCTCAGTGCCCTACTTGATATCCTACTATTTACTGGGTATGTCCTACCTTGGTTTGCCCTTCCAAAATGCATCACCTCATTACTAGTCTGCATTAAACTCCATCTCCCATTTTTTGGCCCATTTTCCCTGATGTTCAAGATCCCTCTACAACCTTTGAAAATTTTCCTCATTGTCCTCAATGCCTCCTATCTTTCTGTTATCAGCAAACTTGCTGATCCAATTTACCATATTATCATCCAGATCATTGATGTATACAACAAACAACAATGGTCCCAACACATATCCCTGAGGCACACCACTCGTCATAGACCTCCAGTCTGAGAAATAACCATCCACTACTGTGTTGTTTTCTCCCACACAGACAGTTTACAACCTCTCCATGGATACCTAGTGTCTTAACCTTTCTGAACATGTGGGATATTATCAAGTGCTTTAATAAAATTCATGTAGATTATATCCACAGCTGTTCCTTCATTTACCTTCTTGGTAACCTCTTCAAAAAAAAAACTCTACAAGATTTGTTAAACATGACCTACCACACACAAAGCCATGCTGACTGTCCTTAATCAGCTCATGACTGTCCAAATACCTATATATCCTGTCACACAGAACTCTTTCCAATAATTTACCCACAACTCTTTCCAATAATTTACCCACTACTGACATCAGGCTCACCAGCATATAATTATCTGGTTTATTTTTGGAGCCTATTTTAAGCAACAGGACAACTTGAGCTCTCCTCCAATCCTCTGGCACCTCACCCATGGCCAAGGACATTTTGAATATATCAGCCAGGGCCCCTGCTATTTCTACACCAGTCTCCCTCAACGCCCGAGGGAATTTCCTAGTTTTTTTCAATAAACATACACAATCCACTTTATCTTTTTTTCTTAAGCTCTGAGAAGGAAAGGTTATGAGTTTTGGAAGGGATGATAAACTTTGAGAGGAATAGGTAATAAAAATGTATGATTTCCATAGTCATAAATCTGATATGATGACCTCAAAGGCAGAAGATGAAAAAATGATCAGGATTTCAATGTTATCTGCAGAAGGTGGTCAACGTTGGGAGCAAAATGCCAGAAGAATTAGGATAAGAATGATGGCTCAATAAAATGTAAAAGATCATTGGTAATGTTATAATATATAAATGCAAGAACAGCCAGTCAATAAGGTCACGGCTGATTCCATGCCTCAAGCCATTTTCACATCTGATCCCTATGTTCTCTATTTCCCCTAGCATTTACAGTTCTAATAGTCTTAAGCATCATTATAACAAGTCAACATTCACAGCTTTCTGAAATTAAACATTTCAAACTTTCTTTTGGCTTCAATGGAACAAATTCTGCAGGCAGAGAACAACGAAAATGATATTTAGTCCCAATGAATAGGGTTGAATTTATCAAGTTAAGTGCATTGTCATCTGATTGAACAAGTACAACCTGACAAAACCGTGTTCTCCGGTCCTCGGTGCAAAATACACAGACACATAGCCAGACAAAACACACATTCTGACAAGCAATATAAATGCAGGACCAGTATTCATATATACAAATAAAGTATCTGATGGTTAGTGTGAGTAGTTCTTTCGGTTGTTCACCATTCTCAGGACCAAAATTTGTAAGCCAACTCAACAATTTTATTTCTTATAACCAGTCTTTTGCCGGGTGTACATTTTCTTTAAAGAAGATGTTTAAGTTGCACCAAGCACCAAATATTTGAAATCCTTTTGCCAAAAATCTCCATAGCCAAGTACATGAACCACCAAGGAGTATCCCCTTACCCCCACCACAGGTGGGGCAATGATCCATTTTGCAGTTCCACCCCACCACAGGTTACCATTTACAACCACGTAGAGGCAATGATCCATTTTGCAGTTCCAATCCAACAATGCAAATTTAAAAAAATTGACAGTTAACCTGGGGAGAGAAGAGCCCACATATTGAATTGGGCCAGTTTCCCATGAGAACAATGAACATGTATTAGCCCAGAGGGGTAATCAGCTCTACAGGTTTACTGTCTGAGCAATATATGTATCATGTGTTTGACTACATTTAAAGCAAAATTGATCATGAAAAGAAATATGTTAAGCTGATTGCACTATGAATATAAAATACATGCATCAGATCAAACCAATAAATTGAAAGCAAGCATGAACAACAGCTAGGTTCAAGAGTTTGCTTGGATAAATGTCTTTTCGACATTCATGTTTATTTCTATACAGAAATGGATTTTGTTAACTTGGTGCTTAAAAAATTAATCACAGGATTAATGATAACTATCCAATATTCCGTCTATCATACTTCCTTTTGTTTTTAATTAATTTTCATAAATATAAATAAAAATATATGTATGCATAAACTTATTAGACCTCATCTAAGCTTTGTCACGCTCTGCTCTGACAGTGAGGACACCACTCTGAGGGATTGAGATAACAAGTAAATTTGGAGGAGAATGCTTCCATGTTTTAAACTGTCACTTTCTGAAGCGGATGGTGTGTTGTGATAGTCGAGGTGTGTCAGATTCCTAAATCCCATTGATGAACCACTCTTTTCAGACTTTAACTGACAGCTTAAAATCCATCTCCAAAATTCTGATTTTATTCGGCCTGGAAAGAAAAATCCCCTGTATTGAACAAAAAAAAATCACCAAAACATTTCACAGGAGAAATTGCGCTCACCGGTTCATACCCAAGGATGAATGAAGTACAAAATGTCAGCTGACTGCGTGAGGGGCACTCTCTCCCCTAAGTGAGAAGCTTGTGCCTTCGCATGCAACTAAAGAAATTGAGGCTGAGTTCCATTGGAGAAGGAAAGTGCAGACCTGTCACAGGCGATGCCTTTCCGATTAATGCCTCTCACATTTCAGTCAGATGTAAATCATGCAGTAAGATAGGTGCAAAGAACTGAAAGGTTTCACTTTGTTTCTTGGTCAGTTCTCCATTGACCAACGTCGTTAAAGCACGTGACAAGGCATGTTAGGAGCACATTGGCTGTTGCTTTTTTTTAACATTGCAATGTGGAGTATTTTGGATATGCTGAGATTGAGAAACATGCTATATAAATGTATATTCTTTTAGTGTCTATTGCTAGAAGATTCCGCCACAAACTTGAGCTTTTCTTGGATAAACAGTCTAAGACTTTGTAAGTCTCTCAGGACAGTAAGTTCAGAATCTAGTCGGAATCAAATATTAAACATTTTGCGTAGCCTCAGCTTTATACAAGGCGAATCTGAAAAATGGAAAAATTTGAACAGCTCTGTTTATAAAAGGAAAAAGTGGATCCAGGATTTCTAAAGTGAAATCATTGTTTTCTTGTCCACCAACTGGTTTTCCTCCAAATACTTATGCAAGGAAAATAACTGAAAGATTCTTACATTTTAAATTTCTAATCCATTATAATTTGGACTATCTTCCTTCAGTGTCCTGCAGAGATCTGGGAATTGGGAATTGTTCGAACTGGCAAATGTGGTCTTTCATGTTTATTAGCATCCGGATTAATTAATAAAGCTAAAATCCCAGAGTACACAAGGCAATAAATGGCTCATACACACAAAGGCACAAAGGCTAGAGGCCAAGGTGTTTATTAATGTACAGAGAAGTGTTTAGTTGAGTACCACTGGGGTTCTTGTGTTTGCTCCGATTAAACAGGATCAGAATACCAAAGCAGCTCAGATGATGACTATTTGCTCGAAATGCCGTGACAGCTCTTTGCTAGAATCATTGTGTATGCTGTTTTATTGATATCGTCTTTCCCCTCTCATATTAAACCAACGTCAGTATTGTATATCAAAAATGGGTAAATAAAGTTATTTTGGAAGATATAAACCAGAGGAGGCCTGCACTTTCATTCAGTCAGAAATAAATGAGCTAATGTACTTAACTCCATTCACCTGCCTTGGATCCATTTCCCCTGATACTTTTACCTAATAAAAATCTATTGATCGTGGTATCGAACATTTAAATTGATCCCATCTTCCACAGATGTTTAGGAGAAAGAGTTCAAAATTTCCAGTAACATTTTAAGTGATGAAGTGCTTCCCAATTTTACTCCTAAAATTAACTCGTTCTTATTTTAAGATATTTTCAATTGCTCCACAGGTAGAATTAATTTCTATATTCTAATTTTAAACATTTCATTGAGAACCGTCCTCCACTCTCTAAAGTCAAGGGATCATAAACCAAGTTTATATTATTTTCCCTCATAATTTCAGTCCTTTACAACCCAATATCAATTTAATAATAAGTCTGTATTAAATCATCTCCACAGCCAATATATTCTTCCTGTGGTGCCATGTACAAAGTTTATATTAACAGTATATAAAATTTTGTTGGAGACTCACTCTCACACCCTCACACACACTACTCCCCCTCTCCCCACATTATGCAGCACCTATGCAAATTTTCCGGTTGACTGAGACTCACTCTTCCATTGCCTGACTAATACACCTACATTAAGAATACACATTTAAAAGATAAAATACAGTGCAAAATGTAAAGTACTGGTAAATTGAAAAAATATCAGTATTGTAGTCTTTAATTTTGTAAAGTTCACTTTAATCAAGTAATTCCCATAACTTACAAAATTTAAATTTAAATTTGAACCCCAGCCACTGTATTGCACTAGCTGCTCTGTTAACCATGTCACCAGCATAATTGACCCTCTCCGCCACATTTACAGATGAAGCCTGACTAATAAACAATACAAATAAAACAGACTCAGTAGGCATGGAAACTCTTTGTTCGAGACTCTCTGGGAGAGTTGCCCAGTGACGAGCTGCATCAGCTGGCTTTTCATCCTGCTGAACCGGTCAGACCCTTGGCACAAACTGGCACACCTCCATGCCAGTGTCCCAGTCAGGCCCTTGGTGCACCTTCACTGCGCTGACAACCTGACTCACCTCCATGCAAGTATCTCGGTCAGGCCAACCATGCACCTTTCTTGTGCTGACAACCTGACTCACTTCACAAGTGGTGACAGGGAAAAGAATAGGGCATTGCTACTTCAGTGGGGCAAACCTGCGTGTGTCCAACAAAACCTCAGAACTCCCCTGTGGTGTCCGTCAATCCAGTCTTAGTTCTTTGAAACTTATTCATTTATATAATTCCTCAATTTTTTTTCAGTTGTTTGAATTCCGGATAATAGGGATTTTACTGTGTCACCAAAAGATTTTTAACTTCAGGGAAAATGAAGCAAAATTTTCATTTCAAACTCAGTCAGATAAAGACAAAGATCCCATTATCCATTTTCATTTATTTTTGTGTCTATATATTCAAGTTTAGTGACTAGGTACATATGAACTTGGAATTCTGTTTGTTTCCCTATATTTCTTGTTGTCTTTCTATTTAAATTAGGAAAAATTTCATAATGACTCACTTCAGATTTCTCTGCATTAAAGTTCATTTGCTATTTGTTGTTACCACTGAAAAAGGTTGAAATTGCTATTTCTATCAATGAAGAAACCTTGCACTATGAAGCCAGTCTGGAACAAGAAAGAATATCCTCTATCATAAGTTGGATAGCTACTGGTATTTTCCAATCAGAACAAAGTTGGTGCAGAACATTTGATGGGTCAATTAAGTTTTAAATCTTTATTCTACCCCACTCTTCAAATTCATTTTTGGGTAAGTTCCACATTTACTATGAATACCACATTTGCTGTGAGTCAAATACTGTTGAGATTAATGAACAATTTGTTGCTGTTTTACATGTAATATATGAAATTCTAATAAATTTCATAACACAGCGACAGAAACATTTATTTAGTGTCTTTGAGGAGGATTATTGAATGTGGAAAGGTGATATTAGCAATGAAGTTTTCAAGGCTGAAAAACTTGTAGTTTTCCGAAGACTTTAAGATGGGAAGAGAGTTTGGATGGGTTTAAGGAGGGAGCTGCAGAGCCATCTTGAAAGACTTTAAGATGGGAAGAGAATTTGGATGGGTTTAAGGAGGGAGCTGCAGAGCCATCTTGAAAGTCTTTAAGATGGGAAGAGAATTTGGATGGGTTTAAGGAGGGAGCTGCAGAGCCATCTTGAAAGACTTTAAGATGGGAAGAGAGTTTGGATGGGTTTAAGGAGGGAGCTGCAGAGCCATCTTGAAAGACTTTAAGATGGGAAGAGAATTTGGATGGGTTTAAGGAGGGAGCTGCAGAGCCATCTTGAAAGACTTTAAGATGGGAAGAGAATTTGGATGGGTTTAA
Source organism: Narcine bancroftii (assembly GCF_036971445.1). Taxonomy (NCBI): domain Eukaryota; kingdom Metazoa; phylum Chordata; class Chondrichthyes; order Torpediniformes; family Narcinidae; genus Narcine; species Narcine bancroftii. The sequence continues at coordinate 3,584,096 of NC_091474.1, forward strand.
GGAGGGAGCTGCAGAGCCATCTTGAAAGACTTTAAGATGGGAACAGAGTTTGGATGGGTTTAAGGAGGGAGCTGCAGAGCCATCTTGAAAGCACAGTGGTTATTGTTGGAATTACTAAAGTCAGAACACCGAGCGAGCAAAAGTAGAGAACAGTGGGTATCTTCGAGAGTTGTAGAACTGGAGGATTACATGAAATGGAAATCAATACAATATAATTTTTTAATTTGTCACATGGCAAGAATTCTTACTTGTCGACTGAAAGCACAGTGTTGCTGAGGAGTGATCTTACTGAAGAAGAGATTGAAAATACAAGAACATTCGGCCCATCAAGCCTACTCCACCATTCAATGAGATCATGCTGATCTGATGATTGGCTCATCTCCATCTACCAGCCTATTCCCCATATCCCTTAATTCCTCTGCTTTGTAAAAATCTATCCAAATATAATTTATTGAGTGAAAGAGCGAGTTTTAGAGCATGCCAAGTGTTAACCTACTCATATCTACGCTAAAACTTGGTATATTTTGAGGTCTGGAGACTCGGTGTCTTCAAAAGAACAGCCCCTGGAGATGGTTTTCAGCCAATAAAAATGAATTTTGTATGACCTCATTGCCAGAAAGAGGTTTAGCAGAACAGGTAAAGCAATTAAACAGTAAGAAGGCTACTAAAATATTAAAATGGCATTTAAAAAAAAAATTAGCAGTACTCGTCTTGGATTAATGAACCAAGAGCACAGGATCAGAAGTGATGGAAAATTTAAGAGCAGAATTAATTTATACTCAAAATTAAATATATTTTTAATTTTGTTTTAGTGGCACAGGTTTAATATTATTGGTGACCTATCTGCTTTTGACATCTTAATGCCATTTTACTGGACCAGAAATTTGTTTCAATCAATTTGAATGGAGATTAAGAAAAAAAATCCACAACATTCCCCAGTGGTATACTTAAGAAAATGAGTGAAATAATAATCATGAAGCTCGATGGATTCATATTTATGCATAAACCCATTAGACCTCACCAAGCTCAGTCACACTATGTTGTATTTAACAACAGGTCCACCAATCTGAGGGATTAAGATAAAGTGGAGTCTGGCAGGAAAATGCTTCCATATTTTAACCTGCCTCTTTCAGGGAGCAGGACAACTGTTGCAAAGTCTAAATATGTCAACTTCTAAGATCTCAGCTATGACTCTCTTTACAGATATTATCTGAAGATTTGGATTTATTTTTCAGAAATCCGGTGCCTCAGGATATCTGTTCAGCTATTGTCAGGGAAATCAGCAATAGGTTTTTAGCTTCTCTACAAAGGCAGTGACTTTCCAAGTCTGCCCACCTCAGTCACTTAGGCTCCAAGTAGAAATAAGGGCAACACTTTAAGTGAAGCATTCCCTGTCTTATATAGTAATCTGGAATTCAAGCAACCAGCAGCCTAAAGCAAATGGCAAAATAATGGAGATCAATAAATAAGTAAAAAAATATGGAAGTTTAAAATTGGTGCACCTTGCCATTAGTTTCCCCAATCCCCGCAACCTCAAGCAACTGGAAAATGCACTTATCCGGCATCTACCAATCTCCATCGATGCCAGATGCCAGGGGTTTTACTATTCCTAAATTTGGAATATTCAAAGCCTGCAAACACTAACTGCCTTTTAACAAAGGGTTATAATCTGTTTGCCAGCAGCTCAAGGCTTGGATCACCTCAGAAATTTGTGTGCACTTCCACAAATGCAAAAGTCTGAAATGACCTGGAGGTTACACATTGCACCCCAGCTTTATGCCAGGAAGGATTGGCATACCAACAGTGACCCCATTGATTATAATATAAGCTAATTGCAGTTTTATCTTAATTTATATTTTTGACACTATTTACGTTTTTTCAACATTTAATAGTATTTTTAGTTATTTTTAAACAAATGTAATTGTCTTCTGTCATAGTTCTTGATTACTGACAACTGTCAGAGACATTTACAATTGGCTTCAAAAGCATTTGACAGCAATAACTAGTCAAAGGGTTTCATGGTGGGATCCTCAGCTGCCTCAGAGTCACTCCCCTCTTGCATCCCATTCTACAATTCTAGAAATTTCTCATATGTGGAAAGCCAGGTTGTCTGCCTCTCCACATCCAGCAAATATTCGTGCAGGCAGACAGTACTGTCAGCCTGTCAAACCAGCTGCCTGAGTCTAATCCAGTCCAGTCTCATGTTCCATGAAGGATGTTGGCATTCCTACATTTTGTAATAGCCAGTTCTAGGTAAATTAATAAAGTCCACCTGATGTGAAACACAGTCAGAAAGTATGTTAAGGTGATTTTTTTTTTGTGTTGTGCAGAAGACATATTATCAGATAGCTAATAATTTCTTGATAGAATCTAGAACATTGCAGCACAGCACAGACCCTTCAGCCCATCTTGTTGTAACTATCTTTTTAAACCTACTCTAAAACTATCTAATAATTCCCCACCTCACTCCCAAAACCCTCCATTTTTCTCTGTATATTATTTGGATGTTTGTATAATGATGTTCTGGGGTGATCAAGAGTTTGCTTTCACTGGTAAGTGTATTCTTTTGCATTGAAAATTTTATGTGTAATTTTAAACCTTGTACGGTGAGAAGTCATCTCTGGCATTACAAGCAGCCATATTCTGTACAGAGCACAAGGAAGATCAATTAGCACCCAGCAAGGGCAACATGAAAGCACTTTATGGGGTTCAATCAGAAGTTTAATGGCTGCAGGAATGAAATGGTCTTTAGACCTGATGGTGCTTGTTTTCATACTTTTAAGCCTTTTCCCCCGTGGGAAGAAGGACAAAAGAGTGTGTCAAGGATATGATGAGTCCATTAGTATGTTGGGTGTCTTTCCTAGTTGATGGGAAGGGAAAATTGTGTCATGTTCTGAGGTGAATATATGCAGATGGGATGTTTCCAAGGATGGGAAAATCCTGAACCCGGGGCCATGGTTTGAGGAGAATAGGTAAACCATTTAGGACCGAGATGGGGAGGAATTTCTATACCCAGAGGGTGGTGAATCTGTGGAATTCATTGCCACAGAGGGCAGTAGAGGCAGGTTCATTAAATCTATTTAAGAGGGAATTAGATCTATTTCTTCAGTATAAGGGTATTAAAGGTGACGGAGAGAAGGCGGGGACGGGGTACTGCACTTTAAGATCAGCCATGATCTCGTTGAATGGCGGAGCAGGCTCGAATGACCTATTCCTGCTCCTATCTTCTATGTTTCTACGTTTATCCAATCTGAGCAGAACTCTGCACCACATGGCGATGCATCCAATAAACATTTTTTTGATGGTGGGCCTGTGGAAGTTGTTGAGGGACGTGCAGAATTAGTCTTCCAAGAAAGTAGAAGCGTTGGTGCACTTTCTTCATTGCTTTTCTGATGTGCTTATCTCAGCCCAGGTCATTGGAGATACTTATTCATAAGAACTTGAAACTATCTAGACTTTTGACTTCAGTGCCATTAATGTTGACTCTGCCTTCTCTCCTGAAGTCAATGATCATCTCCTCCACCTCACTGATATTGAGAAAGAGTTTGTCATCTTCAAACAATATTATTGGTCTTTCATTCTTTTTCCTATATTCCAACTCAATGTTATTTGATACCTGGACCACTATAGAGTTAGAATGGTATTTAGCTTTGCAGCTGTGGGTAGAAGGAGTAAAGTGGTGGACTAAAGCACTCATAATTGAGGAGGGCCGGTGTCAGTACGCATCTTTACTGATTGTAGACTTTTAGACAGGAAGTCAAGGATCCAGTTGCAGAGAGGGCCTCTGAGACCTTGATCCTGAAGTTTAGGATTGAATTTGCTGGGGATGATGGTACGGGAAGCATAGCTGTGGTCTATGAACAGTTGTCTAACATGGGTGCAATGTGTATAAATGACCACCTGATTAAAAACAAAATCCTGTTTCATACCAAGAATGTCCCCAGTCATGCTGTGTGGAATGAGATAGATTTAGAATAGACCTGGTAGCTCAGAATTGGGTGTCCATGAGGTGTTGTGTGCCACCACTACTAGTCTTAATATCATGGCCAAGGATACCTAGAGATCCTACAGTATAAAGCCAGGGATAAACCCAGATACAGAGGCTTACAGAAGAGTATGCCAGGAATACCAGGCGAAATATACAGTGCAAATGTGTTGAAGCTGCAATGCAGGACGACATGCATGAGAAACAGAAAAAAAGAAAATGTAAAAGGCAGAGCTAAGTAATCTCATCATCGATGGATCGGATCAAACCTCTACAGTCCTATTACATCCTGATGTGAATGGTAGTGGACAATTAAACAGCTAACAAAAAAAAAGGACTTTCCAACAATATCCCAACTTATAAGGATTCCAGGATCCAATATGTGAATGATAAAATTGAATCTGAACCATGCACATCCATATTCAGCCAGAAATGATGAGTGAATACTCCATCTTCCAATATCCTCACCATCCAGTAGCCAGATTTCAGCTTCCAGCTCATTAGATTCACACAATATGAGACCAAGAAGTATTGGAAACTACAAATATAATTGTTTGGACAAAACCCTAGCTATAGCACTGAACACCTGTTTGCCAGAACTAGCTGTGCATCCTAGCCAAGTTACTACAGTTCAGTTACAATACTGACACTGACCTAACCATGTGAAAAATTACCTGTGTACATTCTGTTCACAGAAAGCAGGACAAATCCAATCCAGATCATTGCTACTCAATCAGCTCACTTTCAATCTTCACCAAAATGATGGAAACCGTCAGTGACAGAGCTATCAAGTAAAACTTGCACACCAGTAACTTGCTCAACAATGTCCAATCTGAGTTCTTCCAGGACCACTTGATAAACCTCAACCAAGGCTTGTCTGAAATGAGCAGGAAGCTGAATCCCAGAGGTGAGGGTCTCCTCAATGTCAGCACCACATCTGGCTGACAGTGGCATCAAGGAGCCTCATAGGGCCAGTTAATGGGTACCAATGGGAAAGCATTCTTCACAGAGAGAAAGAGAGTTAAAGTTGTTGGAGGTCAATCACCCTAGCACAAAGACATGGCTGCAAGGTTTTCTCAAGGAAGCATCCTTGGTCTAACCATTTTCTGCTTCTTCATCAATGAATCAGATTGTATTAATGTTTGCACGATATTCAATTTCATTTGCCGTTCTTCAGCAAATTAATTTGACGATGTCAGCATCGAAGGAAGGCCAAGACAATAATTTGAATATGGGTTAACGTGGCAAGTTATAAACCTGCCGTATTAGGTGCCGGGCATGCATGTTGCTGATAGGAGAGAGAATCAAATCACCTACTCTTAACATTCTATGATGTTGCCATCTTCAGCACCCCCCACCCTTCCCCATCATCATCAACATCCTTGCGTCACTATTGATCAGAATATCAACTGGACCAATGAGATACAAACTATGGCTTCAAGAGCAGGACAGAACTTGAGGTTAGTGATTCATTTACTGACACCCAAATCTCCTTTCTCCTGCCTTAAAAGTGTGCTAGATGTAAGATGGAATATTCCCCTGGATAATTACACCAGTGCTCGTTCAATACAATCCAGGGCAAAGGAGCCTGCCTTTTAATTGCTGTCGTTAACAACATTTATTCTCTTTGCCTCTGATACATCTTCAAAATATACTTCAATTACTCACCTCACTACTCTGACAGCACCTCCCAAACCCATGACCACCAGGAAATAAAACAGCAGTAGGTACGTCTATTTCCAAGAACTATCTTCAATAGAAGAACTTTAGCAGGTGAAGAAATCAGGTCACCTCCATCTTTTAAAGGCTATTTAGCAATAGGCAAAAAATACTTGCTTTTTCATTAACTTGATAATCCTGAAAATGACATATTTGAAAGGAACTTTAAGCTGGGCTTTCCACAGTGAATGAGGGATAAGGAGCTCTTAAGCAAATAAAAGCACAATGTCTTCCAGCCAAGATGCTCATTAAGCACGAGTTTATTTGAATGGCTAACACAAGGATTTGCAAGTTTTTTACTGCAGAACAAATATAAAGTTTTAGACAGGATGGGTATGCAGTGTACATGAGGATTTTCATGATTTTAATTAAAGTACATTGAGAATTAAGTTCACGGCTAGTTCAATGGTCATTTCACAATTGCATTTCACCTGGCAACTACCCACCCATAATGGGAAGACGGTTGAAGTTAGCTAGCTGCTAACTGAGGAAATAAAGTCTGCTAATATCCATATCGTACTCAAATCTCCTGACAGATCTTTGAGGGTTGAAAGGAAGTGCATTCATGCTACCAGAAAGTCTGAAGAAATAACACTGCCTGTGTCTTCTTGGCCAGGCAAAAGTAATTTAATCCCCATTGTGCACATACTCTGAACTGCAGATTTGTTTTCAGTGAGCATTGACAACATAGCGAGGGTGCTTTCCACAACTGGACTTCTGAATGGAAAGACCACAATCTGTCCGGGTCAGTGGCAGAACATTGAGCATTATGACGAGCTCCCAGTTTAGCAGAATGTGATTATCACTGTAAGGGACAGGATAAACTGAATGGTCACAGTTAACACAAGTTGTAGCCCTGCGATCATCCGATACATTAGAAGACGTTGTGATTTTGACGGCTGCAGAGAAAACACCATTTTGAAGCAGCTTGGAGCCAGCCATTTTGTGGAATTCAGGATAAAGCCTGCTTTATGAATGACTGGGCCTTTTCAGTGGATTGACCTGTGCCAGGAGGGTCTTTTTGGGAAGAAAAGTGCTTCATTTTGATTGTGGCTAATAGTGAAGGTCACTTGGAGACACTGGTTCATCTTAAGTGTGACTAGAAGTTACTTGGAGATACCGGCGCCAGAGTCTCGAAAGTTTCGTGGAGGCTGCCCAGTTTGAGTCTTGCCTGCAACGGGATCAGGAGTGTTTTGACCATAGCTCGTGTGGATGGACATTTCTTGAATGGCAATGCAAGGAGAATTCATGAGTCTGTCGCAGCCACAACTCCAGTCTTCCCACCAGTTCAACATTAATTCTGGGCATCAAATTTCAAAGGCCTAGACTTCAACACTGAATTTGAAAGACTGAACTTTGAGGTAACTCGATTTTAGCCTGGACTGTAATGGTTTGGGTATCTCTCTCTCACAAACACATACACTCTCATAGTGTTAAGAATAGTTTAAAAGTTAAGATTATAGTTTAAGAGTGAGAAATAAAATTAGTGTTTTAAAATTAAACATTGTCTGGTTCATTGCCTATTGCTGCTTGTTACATTCGGTTCGTAACAAGCACCATCTCGCTGAATACTGGCACACCTTAGGGTTGTGTGCTCAGCCTGCTCCTGTTCACGCTACTGACCAGTGACTGCATCGCCAGATCTATCTGCCACAGGGTCATCAAGTTTCCAGATGCCACCACAGTCGTTGGCCTCATCAGCAACAACAATGAGTCACACTACAGAGAAGAGGTGAAAACCTTGTGAAATGCTGAGTCTCAACGTGGACAAGACAAAGAAGATGATCGTGGACTTCAAGAGGAACAAAAACTGACCATCCTCCACCACACAGCAACAACTCCATAGAGGACAGAGTGGATAGCAACGTTCCTTGGAATTCACTTAGTTAGTGACCTATCATGGACACTCAACACCTCCTCACTTGTCAGGAAGGCACAACAAAGCCTACACATGCTGAGAAGACTGAAGCAGGCAAAGCAACTGGCCACCATTTTGTCAAACTTCTATGGGAGTACTATTAAGAGTGTTCTGGCCAGCTGCATCACAGAGAGGTACTGTTGCTGCAGAGAATCGAATGGCAGACGATTACTGAAGTCTCCCTCCCCCCCCCACCCCACACCAATCAATGTGATCTACCAAGATCATTGTCTCAAGAGGGTGTGAAAAATCAGTGAGGACCCCTTCCACCCTACAAACAGTAACTTTCAGCTGCTCCCGTCGGGAAAGAGAGGCAGGGTTACTCGAGCTAGTATCACCAAACTGATGAACAGCTTCTTCCCATGGGAAATGAAAGGAACTGCTCACACGAACCATCCAGGATACTTGTATGTTTATTTGTATATATGAACACTGCATATGTATTGCTTGTCTGTATGTATTTTATATTTGGTTGTGAATCTGTGTGTTTTGCACTGAGGACAAGAGAACACTGCTTCATTCGGTTTTACTTGCGCAATCATATGACAATAAACTTGACTTGATTTGACGCTCTCATGTTAGTCATTTAAATGTCAGTGGATCCCTACCAAAAATACCGAACACCAAGTAAAGTGAAAGATGCATGGATTAATACTTTTACAAGAATGTATTTTCCTCTATCATACTAACGTGTAGGGGACTTGTCCTGCAGTTTACCCAATGAATTTCCAGCTTGGTGAATAAAAACCAAAATTATTGCAGGACTTGGTCAGAAAAGAATATTCCTCTGCAATAAATATAAGGATCCTGTTAAAATTCTTTCCAGTTCCATTTCCTAGTCAAAAGGATAACTTGGCTGTCAAATAGAAGAGAATACCAGTGGCATGTCTCTGTGAAAATGATCCATTAGAAATGGGATGTCAGAGGATCCGACAATGTGAAGGTATAAGAATAAAGCATCAATGAGGAGACGGAAGGATTTTTATTTGCCAACAGAAAATGTTGAAAGAGGGAATTAAATTTGTGCACTGGAATTCCTGACTCTCCTCCATTGATAGTTTTCCCAACCTCAAGAAAATCCTTTCAGATTTTTCAAAATCTAGTTACACATTGTGAAGGATAATTCACAAGCGAGCGGGTGCGAGTGAAAGAGCCAGGTGCGGACTGAAAGGAGTGAAGATTGTGGGTGGGCCATGGGGTCAGGGTCAGTGCCATCGCCCAGCGTCGCAAGGGAGTAGCCATCTCTCCATCCGTGTGTTAACTTTTAATCGTGATTTTATGACCGCATGTAGTTACGTACATTATTGTGTATAGTACTCTATTATTCCCTGTATTATTATGTTTTAGAGCATTGGCAAGTGTTTTCTATGTATATGAAGGTACAATATATGCTATATACTAAGATAAATATTTGACTAAATGATTCTAAATGAGGACTGTATGTACCTGTTCCGACTTGCATACAAATCCAAATTAAAGACAGGCTGAGGTAATGGAACTCATTTTTAACCCAGGGACTGCCTGTATGTTAATTATGTGACCTACATCTCCCTAGCAGGGAACTACTACATCCAATAGGTTGCATGTAGTGGTTAGATGCATTCAATTTGAAGCCTTCCCTCTAACTGTAATTGACAGGCGTCAACAGAGAAGTGACCACCTTATTAATCCCTTCAAGATTCATTGTTTCCTTTATTTCTTTCACTTGTTCTTGTTTTGTTTCAGCTTCAGAAACAATGAAGCATATGTTTCTATAACTTACAATCTGCTAAGTCTTTGCCCATCAGCATCTTAGCATGGCATATACTTGCATTTCAGCTCTGATTAAATTAGATGTTTCAGGACTATAACAGGTATTATGAAGCTTTCAGATTAAAAAAAAATTCTCTTGGTCAGTGTTCAGGTCTTGCATTTGAGAAGATTACTTATGAATAAGTATTTGTAAACTTTATTTGACAAACTACTTTACAGACTGTGGAGAACCAAAGTGAATGTGCAATTGTTCAGAAATGACTTGTAATCCAATTTAAAGAATAGTTTAACCTTGGCAGTCTTTCAATGCAGCAGAATCTTTCTCTTTGCTTGGGACAAATTTATAATGCAAGTCAATGTTAATAGAATTTGAAAAGTAGTTAATTTGATAATCCTTGATTTTAAACAAAAACATCTTCTTGAAGCGTACCATGTCAAGCAAGATTAGGAGATAGTCCCCATGTGAAATTACATTAATGGACTCATTGACAAGTCAGGCATTATTCTGTCCTTCAGCATTCTCCTAATGAATGACATAGGATGATTACGGCCATTTAAAAAATGAACCTAGTATTTTCTTCAGGCTGTGACTACCTTAGTGGTAATGAATGTAACAGTTCAATGAGCAAGAACCAAGCTGAAAGCTATCCACAGAAAGTATCTGAAGATTTAATGAGCCTCACTAGTTTCTCATTTTTCTTCCAATGTAGAAGGAGGCAATTCAGCCCACAGTTTCTCTGCTAGCTCTTGGAGCAATCTCATTTGTCCTATTTCTCCACTGATATCCATGTCCCTCACATACCATCAACTTTCAGGTTGTCAAGGTGAGCGGACTGCAGATCTATCAGACCCCAGTAGCTATATCAGTACTCACCAGGAATGCATTACGCCTCATCTTCACTTACACAGTTCATTACCATCCAGGCATGGAGCTGGGTGGTTTAAACGCAATCAGAGGGGAACTTATAGAATGATATAAAATTGTGAAAGGGTAGATAAGGTGGAGGCAGGAAAGTTGGGACTCGCATCTGAAGAAAGGTTGGATAGACTAGGCTTGTATTCTCTGGAATTTAGAAGATTGAGGGGGGGATCTTATAGAATTTAATACAGATAAATGTGAGGTGCTGCATTTTGGAAAGGCAAATTTAAATAGGTCATATACATTGAATGGTAGACAATTGAGGAGTGCAGAGCAACAAAGGGATTTAGGAGTTATGGTAAATAGTACCCTCAAGGCTGATACTCAGGTAGATGGTGTGGTGAAGAAGGCATTTGGAATGTTGGCCTTCATAAATCGGAGTATTGAATTCAAGAGTTGGGAGGTTATGATGAAATTGTACACGGCATTGGTGAGGCCAAATTTGGAGTACTGTGTACAGTTTTGGTCACCAAATTATAGGAAAGATATAAACAAAATAGAGAGAGTGCAGAGAAGGTTCACGAGAATGTTGACAGGATTTCAGGGTCTGAGTTACAGGGAAAGGTTGTGCAGACTGGGGCTTTTTTCTCTGGAGCGTAGAAGATTGAGAGGGGACTTGATAGAGGTGTTTAAGATTTTAAAAGGGACAGACAGAGTAAATGTGGATAGGCTTTTTCAATTAAAAGTGGGGGAGATTCAAACTAGAGGGCATGGTTTAAGATTGAAGGGGGGAAATTATCAGGGGAACATGAGGGGAAATTTCTTTACGCTGAGGGTGGTGGGAATGTGGAATGAGCTTCCGGCAGACGTGGTCGAGGCGGGATCATTGGTTACATTTAAGGAAAGACTGGATCGTTACATGGATAGGAGGGGACTAGAGGGGCATGGACCGGGTGCTGGTCAGTGGGACTAGGAGGGTGGGGATTTGCTACGGCATGGACTAGTAGGGCCGAACTGGCCTGTTCTGTGCTGTAAGTGGTTATATGGTTATTAACTTAAAAAATTCTTAAGGGTTTAGACAGACTAGATGCAGGAAGGTTGTTTCCAATGCTGGGAAAAATCAGAACCAGGGGCCATAGTTTAAGGATAAGGGGGAATTCTTTTAGGACTGAGAAGAGAAAAAATTTCTTCTCTCAGAGAGTGGTAAATGTGTGGAATTCTTTGCCACAGGAAGTAGTTGAGGCTGGTTCCCTCTCAATATTTAAGTGTAGGTTAGATTTGGCCCTTGTGCCCAAGGGGATTAGGGGGTATGGGGAGAAGACAGGAAGTGGGTATTGATCAGCCATAATCATAATGAGTGGCGGTGTAGGCTTGAAGGGCCAAATGGCCTACTCTTACTTTCTATGTTTCTGTTGGTAGGTGAGACTAGAACTAATGGGCATGTCCTCAAGATTAGGAGGAGCAGATTTAGGATGAAGATGAGGAGGCACCGCTTTTCCCAGAGAGTCGTTATCTGTGCAATTTTCTGCCCAAGGAAGCAGTTGTCTCATTACATATATTTGAGATAGAGTTAGATAACAGAGTTATTAAAAAGTTGTATTGTTTTTATAAGTTATGTTGAATTATTTTTAACAAATTTGTGAGTTCATGGTCTGAATGTATATTCCAACACTGTCCCATGACAATTCAACTATAGAAGAGGTGGAAATTTGTTTATGGTCCCATTCATGTATGCTTTTAGAGAGAAGAGCCTTACACTTCCAGAAACTCATTTAAAATGGAATATTCTGAATACATCTTGCTTAAGATCTAATTATTATCTCACGTATGTTGTGAATGAAACTGTCGCTTCCCATTGCAAAGAACACAGCACACAGAACTGGTCTAGTTAACACTTTACTGGACACCAAGTTAACCTGAGAGAACCCTTTCTGCTTTCAGCCTTGAAAGCAGTCTCCGGGAGTCTCTGTCTGACAAAGGGATGTATCATCTTTTATACACGCGAGTAACACAGTGGGTAAAGCGATTACATCATTGTTCTACATATAATGTAAATTATCATTGCATACAAGGTAAGCCTTGTAGCCCCCTCCCCAATATCCTTGCATCAAGGTTGAATAATCTGTAAGAACATTGAGCAAAAACGCACATTCCTTATCTGCACTGCCTGCAATCTAAAGCCATCTGTTGGTGCCTTAGGAAGGTCGTACCAGTCTGCCTCCCCTTAATCTCTCAGACATCAGGCTTCCATTTTGTGTTTTAATTCACTTTAGAACTTCGAAATTGTTTTATGTTCACTTTAATACCACACGTGTTCATTGCACTTCAGAAGCTTTGATCTTTTCCAGCTGAATCGTGTGTTGCAGCAGCGACCTGTCTTCTGTAGGTATGTAAATAGTAAATTAGTTGTACGGTCTTGTCTAATTAAGGACAAAAATCCTATTAATAAATCACATATTTATCATGCAAAAACAAACTGCTGGAGGAACAATGACTTGAGCAGCATTTGTTGCTGTTTCAGCTTGAGGGCCTGTATCACGTTCTGATGCACGATCTCAACTGGATGAGTCACCAGTTCACTCCCCCCCCATGATCCCTACTCCTGCCATGCCCACCTGCACCCCCCCCGCCCCCACAGATGCTGTTTAACTCGATGAGTTCCTCCAGCAGTTAAGGATAAGGGGGAACTGGAATCTGGACCAAAATTACAGTCCCTTTTGTGTCTTCAAATTGAATGTGCAGATTGCACTGATTTTAACATGGAGGAGAATTTTTATCAAAATCTTTGGAAATGGTGGACAGAGCAAACTTTGACGAGGACTGGGTAATAGCAATGACCAAAGTAAATAAGTCAACTGATATGTGGATAAATTATGTTGAAAGTTGTCAAATTACAATATTGTAACATTGGGGCAACATGGTTAGAGTAGCGATTTGCCCCACACTGTTACCGTGTCAGCGACCAGGCTTTGAATCCAGTGATCAAGATTCCTCCCACAATTCAAAAAGTCCTGGAGTTGAACGTCAATTGGATGTAATTGGGCGGCACGGGGTCATGGGGCGAAAGGGCCTGTACTGTGTTATATGTCCAAATTTAAAGTCAGAACAGGGATTGCTGAAAAGCTTGGCATAATTTTCCAATACTCCTGGCACACAGGAGAGGTGCTAGGGAATTAGAAAATATTAAATATGACAAATTTGCTCAAAATACAAAGCATGCTCAGATATTATGGTTTAATCATAATATTCAATGTCAGTATAATTATTCTTTTTAAATGTTTCGATGAGTAAGTTTGATATTGAAGTTACATTTTAATATTTACAATGGATGGTAAAATTGTAGGTGCAGTAACCTGTGAGGAGGATGGTACAAAAAGCAACAGGCAGATGAAACTTAACAAAGAGTTTGTCAGACAGAATGAGGGGGATGATGGTCACCTTCCTGCTTGAACTTCCCCCTTGCATTGGTCCCAAAGTGTATTTGTGGCAATGTCCCAAAGGCAAGGCTGCCCTGTGAAGCAGACTGGGAGGCTGGGGTAACTGTACCTCACGAGGTGCAATTTGCCAGCAAATAGAGCGGTCAGGTGTGCTGGCATCAAGCCTCACGCAACCCAAGCTTCCATGTCACAAGGCACAAGCTTGGATGTCCAACACATATTGTCAGACCAGCTGTTAAAGTCAGCCCACACTGTAAGAAAACAAACAGCAGGAAACACAGAACCAATTAAGCATACAACAGCTTCTTTACTTAACCCGTTGTGCAGAAGTGAAGGGATTCAATGACTCGATCTCTACACTGAGCCCTAAATGCTCAAAGAATCAGTGTTCATCATTCATTTATATACAATTTGGGCAGGGGTCTGCATTGAGACCCTCACAAGTGTCACATGAGCCTCACGCACCTGCTTTTTGTCTTCATCATTACATGTTACTTTGTGATGTCTAAAATGATCTGGGAAGGTCAGAAGTTCCCTCTCCCAACACCTATTGACATTCTTGTGGATAAGCTACTCTCTCACTTCAGCACAGATGTTAAGAAGCAATTATGTTCCCACGAACTTGCAGATCGCTATTGTATCCTTACCTAATCCATTAAGTCTTTATTAAGCACATCATAAAACTTATTCTTTCACATTGCGTCTTTGCAATTTAAAGACCACTCTTCCAATCCCTAAATGAACTATGATTGACAAATAGATAAAACATAATACAGTGCACCACATCACAGGCCCTTTGACCCACAATGTTGTGCCAACCTATGTAAACCTACTCCACATCACTCTAATCCTTCCCAACCTCACAGTCTATTTCCTCTACATCCACCTGCCCATCGAAGAACCTTTTAAGTATCACTGATGGTTAGCGTAAAGTCTTCACAGTGCCAGCGATTGGGACTGGACCGGGGTTTGAATCCTGTGCTGTCTGTGAGGAGTTTATATGTTCTCCCTGTGTCTGCATGGATTTTTCAGGGGGGGGGGGGTGAGGCCTCTGGTTTCCTCCCACTGTTCAAAAACGTACCGGGGTGTAGGTTATTGGGGTGTAAAATGAACAGCATGGACTCATGTGCTTAAATTACTTGTTACCGTGTTATATGCCTAAATTTAAAATAAAAAAAATATATATTGTACTAGCCTTCACAACCAATACTGGCAATGCTATCCTTGCGCCCACCACTCCCTATATAAAACAACTTACCTCTGATGTCTCCCTCAAACTTTCCTCCATTTAACCTTAAATGAATGTCCTTTCTCATTTGCTATTGTTAACAAAAAGATGCTGGCTGCCCACCCTTTCATAATCTCCTCTACCTTTATTGTCACATTTCAGCCCCTGTCGCTCCAAAGAGAAAAGCCCCAGCACGGTCAACAAAATTTAAAACTATTTAAAATAATTGGAAATAACAAATTATCTTTTAAATATGAAACAAGATGGGAGATTGATTAGTAAGTGGATTTAGAGAGTCGGAAAGCAGGAAGATTTTGTGGAACCATTTTCCAAACAGTGACGAGGCCAAGGCTGGTGTATTGTACCTAATATTAGGCCCCTGATCATTAGAAAGGATACAAAATTTGGAGTAAAAACACACAGAAATGCCGGATGCATTCATCTGGTCTCGCAATGTCCATAGGAGATATATTACTGACATTTCGGGCCTAAGTCCCTTTTCAAGGAAGAAACAAAGAACAGGAGCATGTCAGAATACAGACAGTGCTGGCTGGGGGAGGCATCCAGGCCAACAAAAGTTGTTTATTGGATATGATAAGAGGTGAGAATTAATTTTGGCTCTGTGAAAGGAAACAGAGGAAAAATGAAAAAGAGAGAGCGCGTGTGAGCTGGGGGAAAGGTGACAGGGGAAGAAGAAGTGGGGGAGGTTTAACAGATGCTGGAGAAGTCAATGTTAATGCCATCTGGATATTGGGTGCCCAGATGGAAAATGAGGTGTTGTCCCTCAAATTTGTGGATGGTCTCTGTCTGGCAGTGCATGAGACCAATGGACAGACTTGGGAAAGGGACAGAAATGGGAGATCTACATTACTGCGGCAGACAAGGCTGAGGAGCCCAATTTCTCTGTTGAAGAGGAGACCACAACGAGAACACTGGATGCAATAGACGACCCCTGCAGATACACAAGTGAAATGTTGCTTCACTTGGAAGGACCATTTGGGGCCCCAAATGATGGTGTGGGCGTGTGGATCATGCTCCTGCGGTCACATGGAATGATTGACGGGGAGGGAGGAGTCACGGAAGGAGTGATTCCTGCAGTAGGCGGAGAGGTTAGGTAAGAGGAATATGTGCTTAGTGGTCGAATCACGTAATAGGTGGTGGAAATGGCAGACGACATACATTGGATGTGAAGGCTGGTGGGGTGGCGTGAGGACAAGGGGAATCCTGTCTATGTTGGTCATAAGGACAGAGGGGGGCCAGGGCAGATGTGTGGGTAATGAAGGATAGGCGGATGGGCGCTGAGTTGATGGTGGGAGAGTGCAAACTATGATATTGTGAAGAAGGAGGACATCTCTGATGATCTGGCAAGGAAGTCCTTGTCCTGGGAGCAGATGCAGCAGAGAAGGAAGAATTGTGAGAAGGGAATGGAATCCTTAAAGGGGACAAGTTGTGGTGTAGTCGAGATAGCAGTGGGTGTTGGTGAGTTTGTAGAAGATGTCCATCAAGTATTTGACTTCTGAGATGGAGACAGAGAGATCAAGGAAAGGGGGACTGATGCTAGGTGTTGACCAAGTGAATATGAGGTTGGGATGGAAGTTGGCAGCAAAATAGATAAAGTTGATGAGCACCAAAGTAGTCATTGATCTAGTGGAGGAAGAGTTGAGGGGAAAAATTTAGAGAGGGCGATTCAAAGATTTACAAGGTTCTGGAATTTAGAGAGGGTGTCAAAGATTTACAAGGTTCTGGAATTGGGGCACCATGGCTCAATAGGTAGACCAGAGAAACTGGCATTTTATTTTTTTTGGAGCACAGATTAAGAAGAGGTTTGATAGAGGTACACAAGATCAAGAGTGCTATAATAAGGCAAATTGAGAGAATCTGCTTCCATTGGCAATTGGTTCAAGGATCAGGGGAGGACAACTTTCATGAGAGGTTAGATTTATTTACACAGTTGGTGTTTATGATCCAGAATTGGTTGTTGTAAAATTGCTGAAAACAGGATCAATCAGAGGGGCATTTTAAAAAAGGCCATTTTATCCTGTACTTTTAATTTTGCTTCTAATATGGTTGACAAAATACCTTGACTTTCTTCAATCCCTGAACCGTGGGGAAAGAGAAGGGAAATGGAAATGGTGTTGATTGGATTTCTCTACAAAGGAGATGACTTGGACTCAAAGTGCTGAACGTATTTTAATTTTCTTATAGCACGGTTGTTAGTATATCCTCAAACATGGACAACGCAAGCAATGTGGGGTGATAGCCCTTCTTTCATGATGTTAAAATAGTAAGTGAAACAAGTGCTCTGATTTGATCTCGGACAGGTTGCTAACAGCTGAGAAGTTCAAACTTACCAACTTCGATAAGGATGAGAAGAAAATACCTCGAAAAGAAAGGAGATAAATTGTCTTGTGACTCTTTAATGGCTCAGATTGTCTCTTTTATCTTTATCCTGGAAGGAATGAAGAACAAAGCTCGTAGCCTAGATCCCACCCACGGTCCAAGTAATTGTACAGGATTGGCTATTTTTTTTATCCATGACACAACTTGGATTTTTTTTAAATTAAAGCAACTATATAAAAGAAACGTAATGCTGAAATTCGAGGTAATCAGGTTCTGAAGAATACTTCATAAATGGAAGAAATGGACTGAGTCAGATAAATCAAAAGCAGAGTTAACAATGGAACCTTAATTTTAAACCCATTTAGTAGGTCAAACCATGAAATTAATATGCCATTGTAAGGTTCAGTAGAAGAGGACCCATTCATTAAAATATATTAATTTGTCATTAAAGACTTCTTTCAGCAAAAAAAAAATGATGTATAGAATGATTCAAGGATTTTCCCCAGTTAAAGAGAGAAGATATGTCTCTAATAGTATTCAGGGCAGATATCGGAACATTGACAAACCTTTTAACTGATGGGTGTCTCTTACCTCTTTTTTAGAAGCAATAATAAACTGAGAAAAGGGGATATTTTAATTGCAGCTGTCTACTATTAAGCCATTGTCTATCACTTCACCTTTATTCTGTTAACAGCAGGGTGATTAGTATGTGCAATTGCATTTCATTATTATCTACAAGGGTTGAACGTTCTTTGAAGGTAGTCATTAAAGCACAAAGCAAACAAAGATCTCTCCTGCAAAGCAAATATGATTCCACATTCCTTCTGGTCATGCTGTATATTTGCAGGTATATGAGACATCTTTGGCAATCACTCTTTCTGGTCGTTCATCGTCAGAATTAACCAAATTGCTGTACATTTTTCTTACTGCAACTCACTCATTACTGCAAGAACCCTGCAGAAATGCAAATTCATCCTCATGCATATTTATGAACCATACTTAAACCTAAACATCTGTCATTCTGGCAAGAAACACATTTTAAAAATAGGCCAAACAAATCAGAAGGAAACATTAAACTCTGCAACACATTCACATCCATAAATAAATCAAAGGATGAATTTTCAAGGTTATATTTTCCATGTATTAATCTCAGGCACTTTTACAATTGATATTTACTGTTTCTTCTTTCTAAATAGATTTATTTGTATCTCTGTTAACATTATTTGCCCATCCAAAACCCCATGAATACTTTTGCAGTTCCTTTGGCTTGCTTTACATTTGTCTGGTTAATTTGGGTTGAACATTTGCCCTACTTTTGAAGTTTCTTGATGTTCATTTTATTAGGAAATGTTGCTTTGAATATATTCTTTCAAATGTACATCTCTTTTCATGGTTATAATGCTTGCTAAATTTGAAGCTTTGCAATGTTTATACAAATCAAGATGTGCCATCCAACTTGTCTGATCTCCAAGAATTATCTTAGAAAATCATAACGCTTAGAGCACAAGATGGAAATTCTAAAGATACTCAATGACTTACAGTCGACTAATTCTTGTCAATTGCATTGCTTTGATTGTTTCAGTTTGTCAGTTTGGTTCAGATCCTGATATAAGGTCAGATAACCTCCACTATATCACAACATTTGGCATAATTTGCAAATGTATTAATTGGTAATAGAGTTGATGAACAATAGTGGATCCAGCACTGATCCCTGCAAGGCTTCTAATCTGAATTAAACTCCTCCACGATCACCCTTGGATTCCTACCACAAATCCAGTTTTGTTTCCATTTGGCTAACTCTTCTTAGATCCGATGTGATCTAACCTTCTGACCAGCCTATCATGCGGGATATTGTCCAAGATCTTGCAATAATTCTTGTAGATATCAACATCCTTGTCCTCACCGATTCTCTTGTCTCTTCTTCAGGAAGCTATTAAATTTGTGAGCACGATTATAGTTTCCACCTCATATTTTCAACCTCTCATTGCTGAACTCAGAGGTTCTCACCTGTTTCAAAATGGCCCCAATCATCCCAGTACCCAAGAAGAGTAGTATGAGCTGTCTCAAGGACTACCGCCCAGTAGCACTAACTTCTACTGAGATGAAATGCTTTGAGATGCTGGTCATGGCCAAAATTAACAGGTACCTAAGTAAAGATCTGGACCTTCTGCAATTCGTCTCTCGTCAAAATCACTCCACAGCAGATGCAATATCGCTGGCTCACCATTCAGCTCTGTATCACCTCAAAAACAGCAATTCATACATAGACTATAGCTCGGCCTTCCATACCATTATTCCCTCAGTGCTGGTCAAGAAGCTACAAACTCTCGGCCTCTGTATCCCACTCTGCAACTGGACCCTTGACTTTTTCATTGGAAGACCAGAGTCAGTACAAATTGGAAACAATATCTCCTCCTCACTGATCATCAACACAGACACAACCCAAGAAAGAGTGCTTAGCCCATTGCTCTACTCGTTATACACCCATGAATGTGTAGCCGGGCACAATTCCAATGCTACCTACAAGTTTGCAGATGGCACCACAGTTGTCGCCAGAATCTCAAATGGCAATGAGGAAGCGTACAGGAGAGAGATAGATCAGCTCGTTGAATGGTGTAATGACAACAACCTTGTGCTCAATGTCAGCAAAACCAAGGAGATGATTGTGGACTTCAGAAGGAAGTCAGGGGAACATGACCCAATCCTCATCAAGGGCTCAGTAGTGGAGAAGGTCAAAAACTTAAAATGCCTGGGTGTCAACAACTCTGAGGATCTGACCTGGAGCTTCCATGTTGATGCAATCACAAAGAAGACTTGCCAGTGGCTATACTTTGTAAGGTGTCTGAGGAGATTCGGTAAGACACTGAAGACTCTTTTAAACTTCTACATGTTTACCGTAGAGAGCATTTTGCCTGGTATGGAGCCGCCAACTCCCAGGACAAGAATAAACTCCAGAGGGCTGTTAACTCAGCCTGCGACATCACAGGCACGAGAATTCACTCCATCGAGGACATCTGCATGAGGTGGTGTCTTAAAAAAAACGGCCTCTGTCCTCAAAGACCCCCACCACCCAGGCCATGTCCTCTTCACTCTGCTACCATTGAGAAAAAGGTACAAGAGCCTAAAGATGAGCACTCAGCGGCAAAAGGACAGCTTCTTCCCTGCTGCCATCAGATTCCTGAATAAACAATGAACCAAAGACACTGCCTTACTTATCATGCACTAATATTTAAATTTTTTTCCAATAATGACAGTAATTTCTGATTCTGGTCAATCTTGCCATTTACCAAACGTGAGTAATTGCTTTGAATGATTATTTACTGTTCTGTGACCAGATTGCTATTGAACATTTATGTCTGTCATTTCTCATGTTTTAACCTTTGCCTTGAGCCAGCTGTGTGGTGTCTCATTGCAGGTGGTTATGAATATTGCCCATCCCCTCTTTCTGTTACTCCTTCAAAGAATTTAATAAACTTGACCATGCATGACCTATACTTTAAAAATGTGTACAAATTTTATTTTAAAATATCCTCTTTTTCTTGATGCTTCTAGTGAAGTTTCTACAATCTTTCTTATCAATTCTCAACTAATTAGACTTGTATTCCCAACTGTTCTTTCTTCACAAATATAGAAATCACATCAGCTGCTCCTCTGGCATTAGTCCCGTCACTAATGAAATTTCATTGAAATGAAGTAGTGTTTCTGCCCAACATCAATTTATTATGGCTAAATGTGGCATTTACATCGAAGCACAAGTGTGGGGTATTTATCACTCTCTGAAGTGAAGAAGACTGTATCATTTATTAAACCAAGATTTTTGGTTCATGTCTCATCTGATTTTAATTCTCTGAATATTTTGGTCTGTATAGTTTTTGAAATTTGAAAATTATTTATTTTCAATATTTTTATTGGTTTCATCAAATAGATATTTCTTTTTTCTTCTTTGGCTTGGCTTCGCAGACGAAGATTTATGGAGGGGTAATGTCCACGTCAGCTGCAGGCTCGTTTGTGGCTGACAAGTCCGATGCGGGACAGCCAGACACAGTTGCAACGGTTGCAAGGGAAAATTGGTTGGTTGGGGTTGGGTGTTGGGTTTTTCCTCCTTTGTTTTTTGTCAGTAAGGTGGGCTCTGTGGTCTTCTTCAAAGGAGGTTGCTGCCCGCCGAACTGTGAGGCGCCAAGATGCACGGTTTTGAGGCGATATCAGCCCACTGGCGGTGGTCAATGTGGCAGGCACCAAGAGATTTCTTTAGGCAGTCCTTGTATCTTTTCTTTGGTGCACCTCTGTCATGGTGGCCAATGGAGAGCTCACCATATAACACGATCTTGGGAAGGCGATGGTCCTTCCATTCTGGAGACGTGACCTACCCAGCGCAGTTGAATCTTCAGCAGCGTGGATTCGATGCTGTCGGTCTCTGCCAGCTTGAGTACTTCGATGTTAGGGATGAAGTCGCTCCAATGAATGTTGAGGATGGAGAGAAGACAACGCTGGTGAAAGCGTTCTAGGAGCCGTAGGTGATGCCGGTAGAGGACCCATGATTCGGAGCTGAACAGGAGTGTGGGTATGACAACGGCTCTGTATACGCTAATCTTTGTGAGGTTTTTCAGTTGGTTGTTTTTCCAGACTCTTTTGTGTAGTCTTCCAAAGGCGCTATTTGCCTTGGTGAGTCTATTGTCTATCTCGTTGTCGATCCTTGCATCCGATGAAATGGTTTAGCCGAGATAGGTAAACTGGTTGACCGTTTTGAGTTTTGTGTACCCGATGGAGATGTGGGGGGGGGGGGCTGGTAGTCATGGTGGGGAGCTGGCTGATGGAGGACCTCAGTTTTCTTCAGGCTGACTTCCAGGCCAAACATTTTGGCAGTTTCCGCAAAACAGGACGTCAAGCGCTGGAGAGCTGGCTCTGAATGGGCAACTAAAGCGGCATCGTCTGCAAAGAGTAGTTCACGGACAAGTTGCTCTTGTGTCTTGGTGTTTGCTTGCAGGTGCCTCAGATTGAAGAGACTGCCATCCATGCAGTACCGATGTAAACAGCGTCTTCATTTTTGAGGTCTTTCATGGCTTGTTTCACCATCATGCTGAAGAAGATTGAAAAGAGGGTTGGTGCGAGAACGCAGCCTTGCTTCATGCCATTGTTAATGGAGAAGGGTTCAGAGAGCTCATTGCTGAATCTGACCCGACCTTGTTGGTTTTCGTGCAGTTGGATAACCATGTTGAGGAAATTTGGGGGGCATCCGAGGCGCTCTAGTATTTGCCAAAGCCCTTTCCTGCTCATGGTGTCGAAGGCTTTGGTGAGGTAAACAAAGGTGATGTAGAGTCCTTTGTTTTGTTCTCTGCACTTTTCTTGGAGCTGTCTGAGGGCAAAGACCATGTCAGTAGTTCCTCTGTTTGCGCGAAAGCCGCACTGTGATTCTGGGAGAACATTCTCGGCGACACTAGGTATTATTCTATTTAGGAGAATCCTAGCGAAGATTTTGCCTGCAATGGAGAGCAGCGTGATTCCCCTGTAGTTTGAGCAGTCTGATTTCTCGCCTTTGTTTTTGTACAGGGTGATGATGATGGCATCACGAAGGTCCTGAGGCAGCTTTCCTTGGTCCCAGCAGAGCTTGAAATACTCATGCAGTTTGGCATGCAGAATTTTGCCGCCAGGCTTCCAGACCTCTGGGGGGATTCCATCCATACCTGCTGCTTTGCCACTTTTCAGTTGTTCAATTGCCTTATATGTCTCTTCCCGGGTGAGGATCTCATCCAGCTCTAGCCTTAGAGGCTGTTGAGGGAGCTGGAGCAGGGCGGATTCTTGGACTGAGCGGTTGGCACTGAAAAGAGATTGGAAGTGTTCTGACCATCGGTTGAGGATGGAGATCTTGTCGCTGAGGAGGACTTTGCCGTCTGAGCTGCGCAGCGGGCTTTGGACCTGGGGTGAGGGGCCGTACACAGCCTTTAGAGCCTCGTAAAAACCCCTGAAGTCGCCAATGTCCGCGCTGAGCTGGGTTCGTTTGGCGAGGCTAGTCCACCACTCATTTTGGATCTCCCGGAGTTTGCGCTGAAATAGGCCACGTGCGCGACGGAAGGCTTGTTTCTCCTCTGGCCAGGACGGCTTTGCAAGGTGAGCCTGGTGGGCAGCTCGCTTCTTTGCCAGCAGCTCCTGGATTTCCTGGTTGTTTTCATCGAACCAGTCCTTGTTTTTCTTGGAGGAGAAGCCCAGTACCTCTTCAGTGGATTGCAGTATGGTAGTCTTCAGCTGATCCCAGAGGGTTTCAGGGGACGAGTCCGTGAGGCGGATTGCATCATCGAGCTTTGCTTTGAGGTTTGCTTGGAAGTTTCCTCTCACTTCGTCTGACTGCAGGTTTCCAACATTGAACCTCTTTCTGGGGGCTTTACTGTTCCTGGACTTTGGCTTGAAGTGAAGGTTGAGCTTGCAGCGAACAAGCCGGTGGTCAGTGTGGCATTCCACGCTGGGCATGACCCTGGTGTGGAGCACATCTCGTTTGTCTCTTTCTCGCACCAGGACGTAGTCCAGGAGGTACTTAAGTACATGATAATAACATGAAGTATTAACAATTCACATCTAATAGTATAATTGGTGTTGAAACCTACGTTACATTGAGAATAAGTAAGAATAAAACATTATGTTAATTATCAACCCCCTCCCTTCAGAGACTCTTGGCTAAACATAAACAGTCTACAACCTGACGATAAAAAGGAAGGTCATCAATGGGGTCTAAAACCAAAAGTTAACTGATCTTACACATTTTGAAAATAATTCAGAAAAGAACCCCATTAAAAAAAACAAAGTTAAAATTCATTTCAGTAGTGGAACATCTAATTTTTTTTCCAAAGACAGACATGCCATCATACAGAAACCGTTGAGTATGAGTGGGAGGGACAGTACCATTCTATCTCATCAATATGGCTCTTCTAGTGATGGGAGGTGAGGACAAAAACATGGGATTATGAAGCAGTCAATGTCAAACCCATTGGCCCACTTATTCCAAAATGAGCAAAGTGGGGGGGGGGGGTCCATATGTTTTATGATAAGCAAGGTCTTGACGATGGAAATGGACCTCAGAACATAGAGGAAAGGTGAGAAAAACGTGAAATATTATGACATTTGTTCTATTCACCTGGTTTCCTCTCAATCTATTAAAATTCTATTTTCATTCTTCTTGGCCAATAAAAATGTATTAACTTGATATTAAACTCTAAACAATCTTGTAAAACTTTCCACAGAATTGTGGCTCATACATCTATGGTTTAGATTTGGAAAGAAAGTTTTGCTGAATATTTTATAAACCACCAAATTAAACCAAATTAAATGTGACATCTGCCAGACGGTGAGTTCTTGTTGATAGAATGAAGTCTGAAAATTTTGTGTCACGACTTACTCCAGCTTTAATCATCTCCGCCTTTGGCACACGTTTCTCTCAGGGACTAATTTGTAGTGTGGTATAAATGCTCACCAGATTATTGGCTGCAGCTGTTATGTTCTCTTTCATGTCCTATCGTTCACACTGTTTTGTTCCTGTCGTCTAATATTCCTCCTTTTTGACTGGATAAAGTGGTGGTGCAGTAATTAAATTACTTGACTGGCACTTTACCATCTCTCAACTAACATATCTGGAGGCCAAATATCAGTCAATTTTAGAAACAAAGGCACCATTAATGGCAATGACCACAAAATCTATCTGGCTTTGCAATGCCCTTCTGGGAAGGATATCTTCCTTCCTTCTACAGTTTAGTTCATATGTGACTTCAGATCATCAATGACGTGACTTTCAAATAATGTAGAATGCCACTTAGTTGAACAGAAAAACAATAAAAGGGGATGCACCACCTGACATCAACTAATGCACTGGCTCTGAACTGAGCAAAGTCATTACAGGCTTCACACAAATATCTGGGCAGGACTATCGAAATGACTAGTTAAGCAACGGCCAAAGCAACTGATTGAACAGAGGAGGAGACCAATTATGAAAGAAATTGCTTAGGAAAATATCCTTGGCCCAAACATCTTCAAGATTTTTTTAATTGTCATGTAATAAAACAGAAAATCTGATATTATATGAAATTCCCTTTAGTCTGCCATAAGGTGGACAAAGATTTGCTCTCAGTAAAAATTACCCAGTGCCCCTTACACCCAGAGAAAGAGAAGCAAAAGAGAGAAGCCCCAGAGTCACTGAGTGTCCACAGTTTCGCCTCCAACTCTCCCACAGCGTCACAACATCAGTGCAAAACAGCAACCTGCGCTCCAGATGCACACCTCTGACACGATCAAGAGGCTTCCAGAACCTTCTTACATTGGTTCTGATTCCTGGTACTTCATCAGCCAGTCTCCAGCAGTCCACTGCCTGGTGTGAGTCCTTTGACTGCAATTACCACAGTCAGACGATGTGTTCTTAAGCCTTAGAGCCCCTTACTCCCTTGGTCACCGTTCCATGGGCTATCTCCTTTGCTTCTCCTTCTCACATGGAGGGTAGTCTCTGATTTTTGGTCCCCAGCACCAGTCCTCCACTTTCCCAGAGTCTGTAACCCTTTGTGGTTATTGATGGTGCTACAATATGTAAGAGACCCAAGGTTCAGAATCAGAATTTATTGTCATGAACAAGTCATAAAATTCTGTGTTTTCTGGCAGCATCATCGTGCAAACCTTCATATTATAACCATCTTACAACAATACTATAATTTAAAAAAAATAGTGAACAGAAAGTGTCTGATTCAGTGATTATTCAGGGACCTGATGGCAGTGGGGTAGAAGCTGTCCTTGTGCTGTCGAGTGCTCGTCTTTAGGCTCCTGTACCTTTTTCCCGATGGTAGCAGAGGTTACAAGATCAATCTCACAGCCTGTGGGAAGGAACTATTTCCCAGCTTTGCAGTCCTGATTTTGATGCAGCTGTACTGATGAATTTGTCCCAATAGAACAGAACTTGTTTGGGGTCGTGTGAGGGAATTGGATATAATAAGGTTTCTTTACCTTTTGTTCTCTGACTAGTGTGTTCATGCAGGATGTTCAGAATCTACCTATAAACATCCAGATACTGCAGCGCAGTTGCCTGAACCTCAATCGGTGGCATTTCACATAAGGTCAGTTGATTGGCTTCTTCCATGTTCAGCTAGAACTTGAGCAGTTGAAATCTGAAAATATAGAACTTAAGCCGCAGGGACTTAACAAGTCTGGAGTGCATGGGTCTCTGAAGAGAAAAAAGACACAAATGCACATAGTAAGAGGAGCAAAACTGCAAACTAAAACTTTCTGTAGCCTCTAAATCAGAGACTATAGGATTTATGATGGAAGGAGGAGGTTATAAATAAACATCTTGCTGCCCTCCATAGACATCAGCCACAAATTTAGTTGCACCAGGATTACTAATGAGTTGAATTCTCTCCTGGATATCACCAAACAGTTGCACGGGGTACCGACTGCTGCCACTCTATCGCTGTTGACATTGGTTGAGTTTTTCTTCTCCATTTCTTACTGTTACATAAAGGAAACATAATCCTAAATTTGCTGCAGGTATTGCGCTGATGAACTCCAGTGGCTATATTCAAGACATGAGATGATTGATCCCTTTCAAGATGTGATTCATATTAGTGGAGATTTATTATTTGATTAAAATTAACTGAAATGTTTTTAAAATTAATGAATGTAGCACAGAGTGAATTGTTTACAAGACTTCATTTCAGTACCTGTGTTTCAGTTCCTTTGTCTTTTCTTGCACTAAAATTCGAATGAGAAAGTCACTGAAATAATGTCGGAGAATCAGAGATTTTCCATTGAGGTAAATAGGCTCTTCTAGCTTGATAGTGTAGAAAAAGCAATAACTCGATCTGCAGAAGTCTGTAAACAACCTACATCTGAACTTCCAAAAAGAGCCATTAAGGAGTTTGGATGTAAATGAATAACCAGTATCATTGATAGTTTTAAAAGTATCTTTCCAAAAATTTTCTAACACGGGACATGACCAAAACTTATGAGCCAAAGAAGGCACCTCAGTATTGGACCTATCACAAGTAGAGCTTGTATTAGGAGAGATGCAAACTAGTTTATCTTTGGACATATAAGCTCTGTGAACTATTTTAAACTGTATTAAAGAATGATTTCTCATGTTATATCTTTCTTAAATCTAAAAAAAATCAGAATGACTAAATTTGAAGAAACATGAAAACCATTTATTGATGACTTTCATGGGATATAATTGGCATTATTCTATGAATTAACTCTTCCTTTCCGGATGTAATATAATCTTTGCTGTTTTTGTGATCTGTAGGTGTGGACTGGCGCTGTGTTTTAAACTAGTCGACAGATCCTTGGGATAGGCCATCCGATTTTTTTTTAGCAGATTAGTTGGGGTTTTATATATAATATAATTATTTCTTTACCTCTTTTCTTTGTCAAGAGAATTATTTCCAATAGGTCACATTTTCGCTCTTTAGAATTTATATCATGTCGACTTGAACAAACTGTTTCAATTGTGTTGTTTCTATTCTCCTTATGCTGTGTATATTATGGAATGTTAATAAAAAGATTGGAAAAGAAAGATTCTAATGAGACTTGCAGCTACGTGGTCTAAAGTGTAGAGACAGTCTAAACTGGTGACAGTTTGTTAGTTGTTGACACCTTCTGTCACTTGGCCTGATGATTGATTGTACTGTGATGGGGCAGTAATTAGGCATATTGAACTTCTCTTTTTTTTTAAGAATGGAGTCTACCTGTCCCATTTGTTGCTCTGTGGGACAGTCGAAGCTTCGATGAAAATATGTAATGTGCCAGAATTGATCATCTGATATGTTACATGATTATCTTCCAAACTGGTGAACCATTTCACAGGCATCTTTAAGGAATTCGCAGAGGGTGAATTTTCTCGCTTAGTATTAATTCAGAGTGGATTAGGTGATGTAGAGTACATGAAGAGACTCAATTTGATGTTTCTAATTTCTACCTTTTTTGTAGCAAGAACCTGATAATGATTTAATGTTATTATGGAAACAGTTATAGGTACAAACCAAGAATTAGAAGGGTTTTTGAACAATGTATGATATTTGTGTTGAATGTTCCATTGTTTTGAAAGAAGTGCTGGAATCTATTGGAATGGAAAGTGACATGAAGGAGTTCTAGATACAGTACACTCTGATTATCTGACATCAATTCTCTGAAATCCACATTTATCCATTTTTAAATTTTGCATAAACGACGATATTGGGAACAAATCAGAAATCCTCATTAATCTTAAATTTTTTCGGAGCCAAACTGACCTCACAGGTTGAAAAAACTCCACCTGACATGAAATTAAATGACGATTGTCCTTGTTTCAGGCAACTCCCTCCCCTCTCTCTTTTAATTTCTTCTTTACCTTCCCCTATTGACTTTTCTCTCCATCTCTCCCTCTCAAACTGCACACCACTGTCTTCCAGTCGCAAGTGATTGGAAGATTCCCTTGTCCCAGTGCCATCAAGAAGAGTAGCCTTCTGGCAGGAGTGAGACCTTGGGTTCTTGGGCGAAGTGGCATTCCCTCTACTCTCCTCATATCCCCTTCCCTCCCTCCCTCCTCGGCACACTGGGCGCCAACTCTGAATCTTCCCTTTGGCCTAGTTCCCCATTGTGAATGTGCGGTCAGCCTAGAGGAGGATTTGAAGTCGGGATTCCAGCTTTTGGGTAATCTCTGATGGCGTCTGCCTTGGGTTCGTATCGGTGATTGGCGGCGTTGTGGCCATCATGTTTTTGGTGAGAATTAAACATTTTTTTAATGCTTAAAAAGCCTTCCCTTGTTGTTTACACATTGATACAAGTGATTTTTCTGTTCCTCCTGGGCTGTTGTTTAAAGATGACCAGTTCCCCTAAAAAACTGTTTTCCAACATAGGTCTAGTTCTGACCATTCTGGATAATCGGAATTGTACTATGGTTGCAGTGAGGCATGTTGTGGTGATATTATGGCATGTGCGACAGACCACTTCAAACCTAATTGGATAAAAGGGAGATCCCATCCTGTCACAATCTGGAAAGATAAAGCTTGTCTTTGAAATGGCACTTGTTTCCACATCTAAAGAAAAAGGAAATAATGAGGAAAGGACTAAAATTAACAATTCCAATAATGCTTTGACAAAAGGAATGTAAAGCTACAGTCAAACCCTTTGTATCTGGAATTTAAACTGGCAGCCTCAAGCAACTGGCAAAAATAAATCAAGGAAAATAAATTAAAAAATTTAAATAATTACTAATAAAATAATAGGTAAAACGTATGTATGTTTAAAATGTTCTCTGAAGTAACAGATGAACATTTGGTGAAGATGGGTGCAAATATTCAGCCAGCGGAGAGCCTTGGTTGGGCTTTGCTCATAGCAGCTGTTTGAATAAAGTTGCGTTTGAATAAAATGGTGTCGCCCAGGATGAAGAGTTTGCGGATGACACCAAATTGAGTGGAAGAGCAAACTGTAATGAGGATGTGGAGAGTCTGCAGAGGGATAGAGTTAAGCTGGATGAGTGGGCAAAGGTCTGGCAGATGGAGTACAATGTTAGTAAGTGTGAGGTTATCCACTTTGGCAAGAAAAATAAAAGAGCTGAATATTATTTAAAGGATGAAAAACTACAGCATGCTGTTGTGCAGAGGGACTTGGGAGGGCTTGTGCATGAATCGGAAAAAGTTAGGTTGCAGGTGCAGCAGGTTATTAAGAAGGCAAATGGAATGTTGGCCTTCATCTCTAGAGGAAATGAATTCAGGAGTAGTAAGGTAATGTTGGAACTGTATAAGGTACTGGTGAGACCGCACCTGGAGTACTGTGTCCAGTTCTGGTCTCCATATTTGAGGAAAGATATACTGGCTTTGGAGACGGTCCAGAGGAGGTTTACTAGGTTGATCCCTGGGATGAAGGGGTTGACATGATGAAAGATTAAATCGTCTAGGATTGTATTCGCTCGAGTTCAGAAGAATGAGAGGAGATCTTATAGAAACATATAGGATTATGAAGGGTATGGATAGGATAGATGTAGGAAGGTTTTTTGAGCTGGCCGGGGAAACTAAAATGAGAGGACACAGTCTCAAGATTCGGGGGAGTAGATTTAGGACAGAGATGAGGAAAAATAATTTTTCCCAGAGAGTAGTGAATGTTTAGAATTCTCCAACCAGGGAAGTGGTTGAGGCTGCCTCATTAAACATATTTAAAATTTGGTTAGATAAATTTTTACATGAT
The DNA here is from genome assembly GCF_036971445.1 of Narcine bancroftii. Lineage (NCBI taxonomy): Eukaryota > Metazoa > Chordata > Chondrichthyes > Torpediniformes > Narcinidae > Narcine > Narcine bancroftii. The sequence goes on from NC_091474.1 coordinate 3,614,516, forward strand.
AGAGGAATTAGGGGATATGGGGAGAAGGCAGGTAGGTGGAGTTAGGTCATAAATTATTGAATGGCGGAGCAGGCTCGATGAGCCATTTTTGGCCTACTCCTGTTCCTACTTCCTATGTTCCTAAGAGCTGGTTGATGCCACTCGCCATTTGAGTGACTCCCTTAAAGTGTCTCCTTATCCCTGCTTAGTAAGAAACACCCCGGTCAGAGGCTTTGTCTGTAAACTTGGGGGGAGGAGTTGGTTAATTATCTATAATGATATTGTTTGTCTTTCAGGCTGCTCTGTGGAGGGGGAGGAACCTACACATGCAGCGATGGCTAAATGTTTTCAAAGAATATGACTGAAAATAAAATCAAATGCTTTAATGTTTATATATTCATGCAAGTAAGGTTTGTTCAGTGTAAATACAGTTGTAGTGGGTTGAACCGCGCTAAGCAACGAACTGGCTCACGGAGGTTTGAGTTGACAAGAACAGAAAGCCCTGGAGTACTGGACTTACTGCCAATCATCAGAAATGATGTCATTTCCGGGCCAAGCGTCACGAAGGCCGTTGGGAGTGCAGGTGTTTTAAAAACGCGCATCAGAGTTGAGTAAGACAGTTGATCCTAACTCAACTACAGCGACTGGTGAATCACTAATCAACTACACAGTCTAGTATTTTAATTTTTTTTGCCTCTTAAACTAATTATTCTTAATGCAGGTGTATAGTTAAGTATTATCAATCCCCATAGGTGCTGGATACCAGGAGTTTTACTGTACTTGTATTTGTTTTCCACATAAAATGTCTTTTGACACATCAGAGGTGGAATCAAAAATACAGTTTGAAAACAGATGTATATTTTATTAACATCTGTAATGGCTATTTGGTTGTTAGCAGTGCCTTCTACATCAGGAGTCATCCCTTGCAATTTTCTCTGATATTATCAACTAGTGCCAGCAACAAGCTTTCAAAGATGGCCTGAATTTTCACTTATCTAAAATTAAATATCAAAAACACACACAATTCAGGAAACAGAGAAGGGACTCCTCATTAAGGAACCACACTCCCTGCTGTAATTAAGTATGATATTGTTTGGTTGGCTGCCAGCTGTTAGTGATGTTCCATAAAGGTCGGAGTTGGATCCTCTCTTATTGTATATTAATGATTTGGATTATGGAATGAATGGCTTTGTGGCCAGGTTTGCAGATGATAAGAAGGTAAGTAGTTTCGAGGAAATAGGAGGCTGTAGCCTAGAAGGACTTGGGATTAGGAGAATGAGCAGAAAAGTTGCAAATTAAATACAATGTTGCCGTTTGGTAGAAAACAAATAAATGGGCTATGTTTTAAATGAGGAGAAAATTGAAAATCCCCAGGTGCAAAGGAACCTGGGGAGTCCTCATGCAGGATAGCCTGAAGGTAAACTTGCAGGATGAGATGGTGGTGATGAAAGCAAATGCAATGCTGGCATTTATTTCGAGAGGAATAGAATATAAGAGCAGGGATGCGATGTTGAGGCTTTATAAGGCACTGGTGAGACCTCACGAAGTATGGTGAGAAATTTTCAACTCCTTATTTAAGAAAAGATGTGCAGACATTGGAGATGGTTCAAAAGAGATTCACTTGGATCATTTTGGGAATGAAAGGGTTATATCAAGACCATTTTACAGCTCTTGTCCTGCTCTCATTTGAACTTAGGAGAACTCATCGAAACATTGGAACATGTAGACAGAGTAGATATAGAAAGGTTGCTTCCCATAGTGGAAGAGTCTAGGACAAGAGGGCACAACTTCAGGATTGAAGGGCATTCACTTAGATTAGCGATGCAGAGGAATTGCTTCAGGGTGGTAAATCTATGGAATTTGTTGCCACAGGAGGTTATGGAGGCCAAGTGGCAAAGTTTGACAGGTTCTTAATTAGCCAGGGCATCAAAGGTTATGGGAGAAGGCCAGACAGTGGGGCCGAGTGGGAAAATGGATCAACTCAGGATTAAATGGCGGAGCAGACTCGATGGGCTGAATGGGCTATTTCTGCTGCTATGTCTTATGACCTTATGATACCACACACATAGCTTTTTGCTTCACCTCAGTGTAAAGGTTCCATTATTGTCAGGTAATACTATATTTAGAATGTAACATACAGACAGAGTCGCCATTTTGTTCAGTGCCTGTAAACCAGGAGTCATGCATGTTAAACAATTAAATTCAACTCAACATCTTCTACAATTCATATAAATTACCTTTGAAATGACTTGATAATTTCCTTTTGATTATTATAGGTATGATTTAATTTTCTTTGCTTTTTTTCTTTTCATACTATTGTCATATCCACATTTATAACTGTCTTTCTGGAAGGGGTTGGTCTCTTGGTGGAGGGTGGGTAATACAAAACCAAAGCATCTTGGAATCACCTCATGGTCCCAGAACATACTGTATCTGTGTTGCTGACTATAGCAGCACCACCACCTGTTTACACTTGCACTTTTTTCCTCCCTGTTATTACACCAGACCCAGTTGTGATGCATTGAAACAAGCTTGATGAATTTAAAGCAAGGCTTGTCTTTTAATCGTGAAGGACTCCAGGCACCCCTCCCACAATCTGTTCTCCCTCCTGCCATCAGGGAAGAGGTACCAAAGTGTTCGGGCCCTCATGACCAGATTATGAGACCGCTTTTCCCCCCAAGCCATGAGGCTTCTTTCTGAACTCTAGGGACACAGGGCTAGCATATGTAACATGATATTTAACAAGTGATGTTATTTGTCATTTATCCATGGTCTGGAGAAACGCTATCCCATTTTCACTGCAATGGTTATGGTATGAGCAACAAATAACACAACTTGACTTAATGAGAGCTGAACGATTGCTATATTAAAGAAACTCCTCTTTGCCTTTTGTTGTGAACATTTGTAAAGTTGTAATTATCAGGCATGCGGATAGCTTAGCTAAGGAAGATGAGGATTATAGAATTGTGTAGATAATAGACACCCAAAGGCATGGTTGTGCAAAGTGCAGAATGGTGCTATAGTTTTGCATCACCTGAAGAGTTGCTGCAGAACCAAATATATAATTACCTCTTTGTTGGTCTTTCTAAGTGGTCACCTTTAATGTGTAATCAGTTTCTTATTTGTGATTTAGGAAGCTTTTGCATAACAATCCACGAGACAAAAACTGTAAGGTCATTATATTAAACATAATCTGCTGGCGGATCTCAATGGGTAGAGAAGCATCACTGGGACAAATGGATGCTGGATGTTTGGTGCAGACAACATCGGAGGTCAGGACTGGCATAGGCTGCTGGAGGTTGCGGCTCTTCTCACTTTGCTTCTGTGTTAAACCTGTGCCATCTCACAGTTGGGTGACACTACACTTCAAGAACTTCACTGACTGTTAACAAAGTTAACTTCAATAGAAGCAAGTCTTACAATTTTTGATGAACAGATGGGATAATTTATGATTTCATTAATAAGTTCTCTGTTACTTCAAATTACATTTCAACAATGGGTGAATTTTGGTTGAGTTCACAAATTGCCAGACTTCATCTGAACTTTTGTGGAACCATTGACAGTCATATTATCACCGAGCACCATTGAACAGTAACACATATGAAATCTGTCAAGTAAAGATCCTGTGGCAAAATATGAACAAAACATAATCCTTGCGTGAGACGTGTATGATTCAATGCCAGCCTCCATTTCATCATTATAAAGGCATGTAAAAATCCTAACTAGTTTATCATGACCACTTTCTCAAAGTTAAGCAGCAATACTTTGTCTCATTATTCTCAAACTCGTAAAATGTCATGCTGTTATATCAGTTTCCCTCTTGCATGTTAATTTTTGTGAGACCTCTGTGTGAATTTAAGAATAAAACTGCATGATTGGTATTTCAGAAAAAGTGTACATTTTTACAGATTTCCATACAATACACAAAATCCTTTCCAAAAAGCAAAGTTTGGATTTAGCATTCCTTCTTGCTGCTTCCAAACCTAGTCTGGTTGACTTGGAGCTCTGCATCTCTTATTCTATCCTCTCCATTCCTCATATCCTCTTGCTGTTAGACATGGAAGCAGAATTAGGCCATTCGGTTCATCGAGCCTGCTCTGCCATTTGATCATGGCTGAGTTCTTTTTCTCTCTTAACCACATTCTCTTTCCTTTTCCCCAGAATCCTTTAGCACCCCAGATGAAACATCTCCAAGACACTCTCTCCAGGTCTTTCAATATTCAGTAAGATTCAGTGAGGTCTCCCCGATCCTTTTTAAACTCAGGCCCAGACCCATCAAGCACTCCTCACACATTAATCTTCTCATTTGCAGGATCACCCTAGTAAATCTCCTCTGGACCTTCTCCAACACCAGCATCTGTTGTTACCTTTACCCAAAAGTAATACTGTATTTATACCCAATTTTCGCTTCTCACTCATATTATGATCAGTATTTCCAAAGGGTACCTTTAACTTAAGCTCCCTGATCAAATCTGGTTACTTGCACTGCACCAAATCCAGAATTGCCTTTTCACTAATGGGTTTGACCACAAGCTGTTCGAAAAATGCATTGGCTTTCTACAAATTCTTTCTCTTGATTTTCTGAATCTACCTGGACATGAGGTCCTCCATGTCGACTATAACACTGCCATTCTTACACACCTTCTCTAACCTTTACTGTAAATTGTATCCTACATCCTGCCTAGTATTCGAAGGTCTGTTTCCAACTGCCAGAATTCTACTTCGTCTGATCCTATATCCTTTTATGCTAAGGATTTGATTTATTTTTACCACCACAGCCATTTTTTTGGTTGTCATTCTCTGACATCATGACCCTCAGGTTATTAATCGAATACACTTGTGATTTCACCCCTTGCTTCTTATAAATATCATTGATTTAAGGCATACAACTTTCTAACATTTTTGTAACATATTAAACAACTCTTGTTATTTCTTCCAAGATTGTAGGAAGTTTTATAAATATCCACAAGTCCTAAAGATGAGGTTTCACCTCAGATGGAGGAGGATTAAAGAAACATTTTGCATTGATCTAACTCCTTATGGATTCCAATTTGAAGTGTAATCCCTGCTCTAAGGCATTTAGTTATTGCATGGGTACATAATTAATCTGTTATAAAGCACTTTGCTATATCTTTATTGAGGTCGATGTTGCTGGCATGACCAACATTTACTGTTCATCTCCAATTGACCTGAAAAAAGCATTGGTGAACATTTTTTGGACAACTGTAAAGTGGTAAACAATGATTTTGAGTAAGTAACATGTTCTCAGGACATTTAAAAGTACAGCTGAACAGATTATCCTGTCGAGTTGTTGAGTCATGCACACTCAACAACTGGAATCAACAAAATCACACAATCAGCAAATGTGATTACAAACTCAAAGCAAAATACTGTACTACAAAACCTGAACATCTGAAATAAATTTTAAAATTGCTCGATATACTCAGCAGAACAAGTAACATCTGTGGAGAGAGAGCGAGCGAGAGATAAAAATGCATTGTGTCAAGCTGATAACCCTTCATAATCACAAATTCCATGGCATAGGATACACCTTTCATTGTAAAACAGACAGAATTCACACCCACCATCCAAGGAAGCATATAATCCACTTGGTATAACCAGGGACTGCATATGCATCGGATAGATATAGTGGAACATGTAAAGGCTGATGAATAAATGCAATAAGGGACTGTGTAAAAATGAGTTCTCATGGATTGCTTAATTTTAATTGCATACTGAAACACGTTTGACATTTTGAAAAATTTGGTTGCTGCTTCCATGACATGCAAAATGGAACAATGAGATGATAAATAAATGAGGGGTCGCAATTTGGGAAAGGGGTTCTTTGTCTTTACTGTCAATCACAGATGATGGACAATGCTGGGCGGTCAACATTTACAACTCATTATTAATTGCCTTTGGGGTATTGCCTTCTCTCTGCTGCAGCGCTGGTGATGAATGATTTCCAATACTACTGCTGTGGGGCTGTGAGGGAGTACCTGGAATGTGAAATATATTTCCACCTGGCAATGTTGTGAGTTTTTCTTCTCTGCTTTTGGAAAACGTGCCCTGTAGCCCTGACTTGAAAATAATGGAATATGTTAGGAGAATGGGGGTGGGGGGTACCTTATTGAAAGGCATTAACAGAGTAGATGTAGAAAGGTGGTTTCCCATGGTGGTCGAGTCTAGGACAAGGGGGGCCCAACTTCAGGATTAAGGGATGTCAGTTTAGAACAGAGATGCAGAGGAATTTCTTTAGCCAGTGGGTGGTAAACCTGTGGAATTTGTTGCCACATGTTATTGTGGAACCCAAACCTGTTGGGTGTATTTAAGGGAGAGATTGATAGGTTCTTGATTAGCCAGGACATCAAAGGTTATGGGGAGAAGGACGGACATTGGGGTTGAGTGGGAAAATGGATCAGCTCATGATTGAACGGTGGGGCAGATTTGATGGGCTGAATTGCCTACTTCTGCTCCTATATAGAATAAAACCCCTGTATCCAGTACCTATGGGGATTGGTAGATGCTGGACATGCAGATTTTTGGATGCTTGACACTTGCTCTTACAATCCCTTACTAATGCACCTGCATTAAGAGTAAACAGTTTAAAAGGCAAAAATACAATCTGTACTCACACAGAGCAAACTTCACTTGCACGAATATATAAATCTTAAAGAATTTTACTTTATGTACAGTCACATTCTTTGAAAATATTTAACCATCGTGGCATCTCCATGGAGCTGCCTGATAGAGGAATAATAACATTATAGATAAATACACCCCCTCCCCCAAGTTTACAGAAAAAAGCCTTACTAATATTTTTCTTTGGCTTGGCTTCGCAGACGAAGATTTATGGAGGGGTATGTCCACGTCTGCTGCAGGCTCGTTGGTGACTGACAAGTCCGATGCGGGACTAATATACAGTAGTAATAAAGACTGAGTCTGCAGGGAGCGAGCCTCATACTAAGACCCTTACTAAGCAGGCAGCCAATGGTGAGAGGCATCAACCAGCTCTTCATTCTTTTCGTCATTTCCATTTTTATTCAATGCCATTTTATTCAAACAGCTGCTACGAGTAAAGCATGACAAAGTCCCTCCACTGCCTGAATATTTTCTCCCATCTTCAACAAAGGTTGATGTGCTACTTCAGAGAAGTAAATATTTATTTATTCCAGTTAAATATTTATTTATTATAAATTTTACCTATTTATTTATTTTCCCTCAAAAGATGTTTTGCCGGTTGCTTGAATTGCGGATGACGCGGATTTTGCTGGATTATGATCCGGTGGTCTTATGGTCATTGGCCACCTCATAGCCTCTGGAGAGCCTCTCCTGTACTTCCTGAGGGACCTTCACTTCACCTGGAGCAAAACATAAAACTTTGCTTCAGTCTATCTGAGTCCAAAGTCCACCAACTCCAGCAACTTCTCAAAAAGCATATATGGTAACTACAAAATAGCTAATCCTTCAAAACAGCATGTGTAAGGTTTCCTATGACTGGCCTTACAAGATGTCCATTGTATGATAGAAAACATTGCAATTGACCATTGCACAAGGTCTGACGCAAGTCCTGATGTTTTAATCGCTTTGTTTGCACACTGTGTGTGGTTGAAAGTCTTAAAATGAGTAAGGGTGCTACAAAGTTATAATCAGATTGAGTGGCACATTTCGAGCTACAATTCAATCAGAATGTATATCAAAAACACACACGATTCAATTGAACGTCCAGAGCCTGGTCATCATAAAATAAATGGGAAAGTGGAACATCTTTTAGAACGACTATTCTCAGGAAAGAAAGACTTCCACGCCATTTATGTGGGTGCACAAAAGTGCTTTTGAAGTAGTTTTCAAGCATAGACAGTGTGGTGATAGAAGAAACATACCAGACTATGTCCACATCACAGCATCCTGTGAACAGCAAAGTGTTATTGATAACATCATTTATTTTGTGATATGAGAGTCTCTGCCAGTATTTTTCCTCAGAAAAATATCCTGGCCACCTTTGCAGCTACTGGGTAGTGGAAGAGGCCCGTTGGTTTAATGACTGATCCAGAGGATACCACTGACAGTGTAATAATCTGCGAGTCAGCCTGGATTTTGTGGTCAGGTGTTGGCCATGGACCCATAACCTGCTGAAGCAGAAGTTGAATTGTTTCATGGTTGAAACATCTTAAATTCTCCGGTCTGACAGCATAAATCTTATTATCTAAAATCTGCTCCATTGGGAATATAGAACGTTGCAGCTAATTGGCTGCTGTTAATTGGCCATAATGTAGGTGGGTGTTAAAATCTGGGAGGAAGTGATGGGAACGTGAGGAAAATGGGTTCCAAAGAAATAGATGAGGGAATGAAATTGCTCTGTGGTCTGGCATTCATGGATGGTCAAAATAGCCTCTGTTCCTACTGTAAGGAAATGTGAAAGATATTTTAGACAGCTTCTTTTAAGGTCAGAATCTCCAAGGTAAATAATGATTCTGCCAGGTACTTTATTACCTTAGTTTTGTTTTCTCGACCAATCAAAAGACTCAATTGTAACGGGTTGGACAAGGTCTATCTAATAATATGACATTTGCTCAATTAAAATCATCTTCCAAAGGCTTTCTTTTGACTATGATGCTTCTACCATCAACACAATCAACAAGCATATTGTACTTGTGAAAATGAGACATTAAGTGACCTCACACTCGCCGTGTAATTAAAAAGGGAAATATTAAATGATATATCATTTGAAAGTTTCTGCAAGCTCTGCATGAATAACCATGAGACCTGGTTCATATTGTCGGAGGAATTCTTATATCTGAAAGTATTTTAGTTGATAAAGGGCTTGAAGCAGATTCTTGGTTCATTCTACTCAGCTCAATATTTAGTACTGTCGATGCGTTCAGCTCTGCCTCCAAATCTTGACGTCAATGGAATGAATTTCAGAAATAGTACCAACCAGCCAACATGTTTCTGAAGTAAATTATCAGAAATTGTTGTCAATTAAAAGCCATCTGCAATTATCACATATTATAAATGTGATAGGTTTTACTTTTAAGCATTATGGTATCTATTATGTACATGTACAGAACTTCCACAGCCCATTTCACTTGTAAGAGATACCAAATATGCAACAAGGCATCCACTCACTAAACTGTGATATTAAACTGATGGTGCAATGGGAGTTTAATTTCTCATGTAATAACCACAATTATTCCCATGCCACCCGTTAAAAATTAAATCGAAGAAGAATATGCTACGTCATTAATATAATAAAACAGCAGAAATGTAAACAACTTTGAATCAAGGTATAGTGTTCAGTTCTGGTCACTACATGAAGAATGTGAGGCGAGAGAGAGAGAGAGAGAGTACGGAAGAGATTTGCAAGGATGCTCCCTGGATTGGAGACCATGCCTTATGCGGCTCTGTTGAGGAAACTTGGTCTTTTCTCTTTGACGCATAACATGATAAGTAGCATTGATTGTATGGATAGTCAGAGGCTTTTTCCAATGGAATGTGCTGCCAGCAATGGTGGTGGAGGCAGGTACAATAAGATAAGATAGGTACATGGAACTGAGAGAAATGGAGGGTTATGCAGCAGGGAAATTCAAGCCTGCTGTTCGAGTGGGTTATTAGTTTGGCATAACACTGTGGGGGTGAACGACCTGTACTGTGCTGTAGATTTCTGTGTCCTATGGTAATGCTTTCTTGGTTATTGAAATTTTGTGCACTCTGGTGTTGTCCAGATAGTTTACATGCAATGCAAGGAGCCACTTCCACAGTGTGGCCCACCTTCCTCCCAGCTATAATGTGATTATGTGTGAAGTAATCTGGAATGCAAACAACCAGAGTGACCAATAAATCACTTCTGTTATGAATAATTTTAAAGACAACCATGAGGGAAATTATCCTTTGCACAGCATGGGCTGTGATTTCACCGTAATCTAGGAGAGCAAATCATGTGTTTTTGTTCCCTTGAAATGGAAGGGATGAAAATTAGATAGCTTGTACTTACAGGAGTGTTTCACTCCAACAAAATAACCACCCAGGTAGTGAAGGTGAAAATGTACATCTGTTCCTCTCAGCTGTAAATGTAAATCAAATTTTATTAAGAAATTGAATCAAATATACAACTGGAAATGCAACAGATTTCCATCAAGTTTCAGAACTGGCTGAAAATTATAATCCCACACATCCTTTTTAATATTCGGGGCAACACAGTTAGTGTAGCAGTTAGTGCCAGCGACCCAGGTTCAAATCTACTTTTAAGCAAAGTCAGAAAGGAGTTTTCATATTCTCCCTGTGATTTTCTTGAGGTGCTCTGGTGTCCTCCAACCCTCCCTAGGTTTTAAGAGTGGAAAGAGTCTTTTACCATGCTGAATCGGTAATTGAAATAACTGAAACTAGCACCTATACCACAAACTTATCATCAAATATTCACAACTTATTTTTAATTTTGCCGGGAATTCCACAATGAGATTATGGAATATTCAGAAAATCTTGCTTCTTTTGTTATCCGATCTCACATTTCTCCAACTAATTAAACACTAGCAAAACCTTCCATTTCCACAATCAAACTATTTTTATTTTAACTCTTTATTGGCAGATGATTAATGTTTCTGCCACCATTGTAAATTTATCTTATACAGCAAGAGATGAAGCAATAAAAATGTAGAAGTTCAGCAATTAAGAAAAAAAATCTACATTTAAAAAGTGTCATTTATAAAGTTGGAACTTTCAAATTAAATTTGAAGTAATTTTGGAGGGTGGATCATTTTATTATGTAGCAAGTTACTCTGGCATTTAAAGTCAAATCAAGTTGTCACCTTTATTTTTTGTTCATCCCATGCTCGCACGATAAAGATGAGATCGCGTTTCTCCAGAACGTGGAGCATATTTACATAACTATAAGTTAGAATAGTTAAACACATAAAATATTGAATATTAAGACACACTGTAAAAGTCCCCAGTACCAATGTACTCTATCCACATATGTTCTCGGAATTCAGGAGTCTGATGGCCTGGGGGGAAAAAAAAAGCTGTTGCCCAATCTGGATGTAAGGACCCAAGTGCAGCGATGCCCCCTACCAGATGGCAGAAGGGAGAACAGTTTACGTGAGGGGTGTGTGGAGCCCTTCACCATATTTATTGCCTTTCACCTGCGTTGAGTGTTGTAGACATCCTTCGTGATAGGAAGAGAGCCCCCATGATCTTTTCTGCTGACTTCACTACCCTCTGTACAGACTTGCGGTCCTTGGTGGTACGGGATGCACTCGATCCATCCTTTGTAGAATGTAGTAAGGGTGGGAGATGGATTTTCCTCAGCCTTCGCAGGAAGTAAAGGTGCTGCTGGGGTTTCTTGGCGATGGAGCTGGTGTTGAGATTCTCTGCCAAGTGCACTCCAAGGAACTTAATAATCTTGACAGCCTCAAGCAGTGAAGTTGACAACTATCTCTTTTGTTTATTTAATGTTCAGATACAGGTTGTTGTCTGTGCCCCAGTCCATTAGAGAATGCACCTCCTCATCCTTACTGATCAGGCCCACCACGGTCGTGTCATCAGAGAACCTGATGATATGTTTTGAGCTGTGTTTAGCTGCACAGGAGTTGTCCAGCAGAATGAACAGCAGTGGACTAATCTCACAGCCCTGGGGGCCCCCATGCTCAGTGTGATGGCCTTGGAAGTGCTGTTACTGATCCGGATGGCTTGAAGTCTCCCTGACAGGAAGTCAAGAATCCAATTGCAGATGGAGATGTTTAGATGCAATAGGTTCAACTTCCTTATCAGGTACTGAGGTTTGATTGTATTGATTGCCAATCTGAAGTCAATAAACATCATTCAAACATATGGGTCCTTGTTTTCCAGGGTGGGTGAGGGCTAGACAGAGGGCGGTGGTGGCGGCATCTTCCATAGAGCAGTTGGATCTGCATGTGAACTGCAGGGGGTCCAGTGGCGGGGACAACGGGAGCTTGATGCGCCCCATGATGAGCCTCCCAAAGCACTTCATGACGATGGATATGCGTGCAACAGGTAGTCATTGAGGCAGGACACAGACGACTTCTCCAGCATGGGGACGATGGTGGCAGCTTTGAAGTAGGTTGGGACCACGGCGCTTCTCAGGGAAATGTTAAAGATGTTGGTGAGAACATCTATCAGCTGAGCTGCACAGCCCCTGAGCCCTCTGCTGGGAAGGATATCCGTTCCAGCAGGTTTCTGTGGGTTGACCTTGCCTAACTCACTTCTCATTAAAGATGACACATTCCAGTAAAAGCAATGATTATAATAGCAGGAAGAGCGGCTAACAGTATCTTTATTACAGGAGGAAGGGGCCTGATCTTGCAAAAATTGATCAGATGTGTAGCATTCCAGGGAACCAATCCCTGAGGATATCCAAGCTGTGAGAAAAGCAAGAGAGGTGAAGAAAACGAGAGAGATGTATTTAACCTCCTGTGGCTTCTGATTGTCCAGAGTGAGAAGATTTTTTCGGTTGTAAAACATCCTAAATATTTGAGTTGTATTCCATAAAGCACTTTTTCCAGGATTTGTCCATTTATATATAGCATGGGGGTTCGTTGGGTTCATCAGGGAGTGGGCACTGGGAAGTTTATTTCCAGAGCTAAAATAAATTCAATTGCGTATCTGTAATTCCCTTGAATTGCCTTCACGCCAAAAGTTCACTGAAGTGTACTGCGTTGGAACCTGCTGAAAATAGGTTTAATCATCTGGAATTCGAAGTCTGGCTTTGCAACTTTAATCTGCTGCCACAGATACATGAGAGGAAAGGAGAGGAGAGCTGAAGTACTGACTGCTCCAGCCCAATGGGGAAAGGACTCTGCAAGACTCAGTGTTAAATCAAAGATGAAGCAGCAGTTCGAGGCAGTGAAGTTTTACTTTGAAAGTAAGACCTCTCGGCTATGAGATACTGAAGTCAGGGAATAGCAACTTGGTCCAGTTGTACCTCTGAGAATCATCGGCAATTTCATATCCGGGAGAGTCATGAATATACACAAGACAGTGGGGGTAGGGTGAGGGGTTGTTAGTGAGAAAGGAAATTTCACCATGGAATAGGAAATTCCGGTTTTCTTGTCATTTGATCTAACTCCTCGACGAGAGCTTGTATATCAGCAACAAATTAATTGCTGGCTCTTTGGAAACAAATGTTTCTGCAAGGACCTTGGATTGAATATCTGTAATAGAAGAGTACAATTCACAATTAGAGGAGAGTTGGGACGTCTGACACATTCTTCATTAGAACCTGTAACCTCAATCATCTCCACAGACAGACCTAAGGAGTTTCTCACTTTGGACCCATGATGCAATGATGGCCCTTGCTTAACTCTGAGGTTGCATTCTAAGTGTGCCAGCAACAAAAAAGATTGGTGACCAAATCTTGATTTTGAATGATGGTAGGAAAATGATCTGTACCAGGGTGAGGAGATTAGGAGAAGAAGAGAAAGATATCCGAATATTAGCTGTTACATTAATACTACTGGGAAGGAAAAATGACTGGAATTGGTCAAGATACATTCGACCTTCTGAACGTAACAAAGGATGATGGAAAAATAAAATCAGAATCAAAACCACCCTGTTTTTGAGGAGTTTGCACTTTCTCCCCATGGTCTTTTTAAAGAAAGAACTTTAAATCAATTATATTTTTCAGTTTCCATACACTGTACTTTAATTTTTAATGTAATTATTTACAGCACTGCAAAAGCTGATTTTGTCCTTTAAAACCACGCTGCCAAATTACATCCAAATTTGAAGAGATAGCAAATAGAGATAGAAGAACCAAATTTACCAGATTTTATCTCCATTATCCATTTCTTTGCTATATTTCGTAAGGTTAGTTTTCATCCCTCTCATGATACTGGATTCAGAGGAAAGTAAATATATGCTAAAATAAATGATGCTTTGTTCTAGGGATCCAGTTAGCACCACACTGTTACAGCACCAGTGATCGGGAGCGGGCTTTGAATCCCGCGCTGTATGCTTTCCCCATGTCTGCGTGTGTTTTCCCCGAGGGCTCCAGTTTTCTCCCACTGTTCAAAAAAAATATACCTGGGTTTTTAGGTCAATTGGGTATAATTGGATGCCACGGGCTCTTGGGCCGAAAGGGACTGTTACTGTGCTGTACGTCTAAATTTAAATTTAAAAGATTAAATTTAAGATAGCGAAGTATTTGGAGACTTGATGTTGTGATAAATGAATATGTTTATGATCCTTGAAATGATGCTAACATCATATCATAGAATCACAAAATGTTGCTATCGTGCACCATCTCACTCCACCAGCCACAGGCTCAGCTTTAGGCCTACCTACACATCTCATTTTCCTGAATTAGGATCATATTGTTCTCTTCCAATGGTTTTCAAACTGCCCCCCTGAACTCACATCCCACTTTTAGAAATCCCTATACCATTGGTGCTCTGTGGTTAGTAAGGGATTGCTTAAGGGGGTATGTGGGTGGGAAGGGAAGGTTGCGAACCACTGCCCTAGACCCAATTGTTACTGAAATATTTTGGTTGAGAAAAATTGTCATTGGCCCATTTCCTTTGGAGTAAGGAAACCGTGCACATAACAAGTCAATGAGGTAGGATTAAAAAAGTGGTTTTCAAACTTTTTCTTTTCACTCACATACCACCTTAAGCAACCCCTTACTAATCACAGAGCACCTATGGCACAGGGGTTGCTTAAGGTGGAATGTGAGTTGGGGGGGCAGTTTGAAAACCATTGTTCTATACCTTGCCTATTTAATTGTCTACCTTACTGTTTCTCCATGTAGGGGTTGAATCTGACAGCACTGTCTTCTCTTCGTACAAAAACTGTACCCTCAAATACCCTTTTAAACTATTTCTTCTCACTTTCCATTGATGCCTCCCTTGTTAGGAAAATATTTTGATGAACTACTCCATCTATGTCTCTCATAGATTTATATATCTCCCCCGTCAGCCTCCATTACTCCAGGGAAGAGAAGACTGATCCCATAAATGACATGCTCCAGTCTCGGCAATATCCCAGTGAATCACCTTTGGACTCTCTCCAGCACAAGTACATCCTAGAGAGTGATTACCAGAACAACCTACCATATTCTCCACAAGTTACAGCATTAGGTCCCATTTTTACTTTCTGTGCCTTGAATGAATTAGGTGAAGAATGTCAACTGAATGGTGTCATCACATATTGATATATTGAAGCACGGGAGTATTACTCCCAGAAGATGGAGAAAAATGTTCATGCTATGCTCCCTGTTAAGGGGATGCCATGAAAATTGGAAAGTATTAAAGTTTAGTTGTCCAATTCTTAACACTGGAGGTCAATGATACTGATTCGATTGAAATTGGCACTCACCTATAAGTTCTGGTGGAGGATAATCCCCTTCAGGATTCTCCAAAGAGTTCAGACAGAGTTCATAAAGTATTTGTTTTAAAGCAGCCTGTGATACTACAGACCTATCACCAATGTATATAGTGTATATAGTTACAGTATCTAGACTGTGCTTACAGCGATTGGCTGAGAGCTAAGCCACGCCTACTGTCTGGGCCTTAAAAGGTTGTGTCCCTAGTCAGGTGGGATCATTCCGGACTGGTCGGCCACCTGTGAAGGGCTCCTGTCTTTTGCTAATAAAATTGTAGAGCTCGTCAAAAGAACCAAAGACTTGTTGATCCAAACCAAGGCTTTTATTAGCAAAAGACAGGAGCTCTTCACAGGTGGCCGACCAGTCTGGAATGATCCGACCTGGCTAGGGACACAACCCTTTAAGGCCCAGACAGTAGGCGTGGCTAAGCTCTCACCCAATCGCTGTAAGCACAGTCTAAATACTGTAACTATATACACTATATACATTGGTGATAGATTTGTACTATCACACAGCCTACTTGCAAATGAAGCAAGGAGGCTGCTCTCTATTCTTTCTGACAGAACGATTGTAGTCAGAATTGAGCTTTTGGTGGTGAGCTGGTTTTGTGGAATCATACTGGCACTTAACCTTGCTCCACATTCAGTTTTTGAACATCATTTCTGTTATTTTTGATGGAGAGCAGTAGTTTATTTTGAGCTCTTTCTGAAATGGCCACTTTCACCCATTGACTCACCAACAAACAGAACATCGGTGCAAACATCATGTTTGCCTTCTACTGACCTGTAAAAGCAGTGCACAAAAATTGTTCAAAGCTCTGATCATATGATCTACTGTATTCTATTGATGGTAGTAACAAAATACCAACTATGCCAGAGGTTTTCTTTCACAATTAATAAAAGGGTTACATCACAGAAGCAAGCCTTGATATGATTGCAAATTGCAAACTTAATCAGTGTCAGATATTTTAATTGAGAGCAGTTCAGTCCATTTTCCCCAAGTACATTTTAGACCTGAGTCTCAGTTGCACTGTTTGTTTGACAATTCATTTCACTAGTGATTTTAAAGTGAGTAGTGACTTCAATTGTTTAAAGTTAGTAGTGACTTCAATTGTCTTTGAGTAAGATATTGGTATCTTGTTTCATTAAAAGTGTTGTGAGAAGAGGCTGGGCTGTTGGCATTTGTGACCATGAAGTGACAAGAAAAGTTGCCACTGAAAATGCACAGGCCAAATAGAAAAGTAATCCCAATTCTATAAAGCATTGGTTGGGTCCCAGCAATCAGGCAATAGCTCACTGGTTGGGTGGCACGGTTGGCAGAGCAGTGAGCGCAATGCTTTTACAGTGCCAGTGATCAGGACTGGGGTCTGTAACGAGTTTGGACGTTCTCCCCATGTCTGCATGGGTTTTCCCTGAGGGCTCCTGTTTCCTCCCACTGTTCGAAACATACTGGGGATGGAGGTTAATTGAATGAAAATTGAGCAGCACGGACTCATTAGCCAAAATGGCCGGTTACTGTGCTGCATGTCTCAATTTAAATTAAAAAAAAATTAAATTTAACTACATTGACTTGAAAGACAATAAGAAGGTACAGTGGCTGTAGTCGCAGGGACTGAAACAAAACAGTGGGATTTGAGTAGATGGTTGATGGGCTGACTGTAATAAAACTGAAAAGCAGCTACACAGAGAAAGCTATGGGAGAGCAATGAAGAGACGGGCCGATGACGGTCTTCTGCAAAAGAGGCAATAACTCAGCCACTTGTTTATGGTATCAGTGAATGCTAGGATCTGAAGAAATGTGCGAATGTTTTATGATTTGGATGGTTACATGAATTAAAGATGCATATTTTGTAAAAGAGACAATCAGGAAATTAAGAAACACTTGTTCTCAAGGGCAACTAAATCAGAGAAGATCAAATTAAAACAGTGGAATAGAATTGTAGAACTAGGATTTTAAAATAATATTGTTCCAAAAGCTAAAATTGTTTTTACTGTTTTTCAATCACTGACTTTGTTCACGCCCAGGAAAGCATTGACTACTTGCTGGGTGAAACTCTCCATTCAACATCTCTCTTCAGATTATCATTATTGGTTTTTCATGAATGAGTATTTTAAATGGTTACTTATAAACTTGGCAGCAAGGGATGCCACAAATGAGCACAAGTTGTCCACCCTGCACCCCAACCCACTCAAAAAACACATAATCTAGGTAGAAACAGAGAAGCGGGAACTTTTCCCAATTTCAATTGCTCTGACATAGGAACATTAAGATGTATCACAACAGTGTACTGATGAAGTTAACAGGTCCATCCCAACACAGGGATTAAATTTGAGGCTTTTACAATGGACACAGATCAGTTATTCACAGGATTCGGTCACTGATCTATCAGGGAAATCTTGCTTTGAACTTTTAATGACAGGAAAGCTTGAATACTGCTCACACTGCATGATTGAAATTCCTAATGCTGTATACATGGCTTTCCATTTGTAAAGGTGCAACATTGATTTCTTTTGCAAGATTTCAACAGTGATTCTATAGTAATTCTGCAATAGGGCACAAAAGGTTGTATTGGATTTTTGATTATTATTTATGAAATTTATTCAGAGATTTTTTTTAACTTTTCAGTTTATTGATTGCAGTCCCATGGAACATGATCTTTCCTCGAATGCTTGTGTCATTAACTGATAAAGGATGTTTCATGTGATCTTGCTGAGATAATATTGAAATGCCTGGAAGTGCACTGGATGAGAACACAAATTAATGTTCTTCATTTTGTGAGATGATGGCTCTGTTGTAACCAAAATGTATTTTTCAGAGCAGTTATACTTCCTGTATTATCATTATATTATTTTTCTTATCCAAGTTTCCTAAACGATCGATAGATCACAGACAAAATGAGGAAAATGTGCATTTTAGTTCATGATTATGACCTGAATAGTCAAAGTGGGGTAATGGCTCCCAAGTCACCTAAATGATTCTGTCGGAGGTTCATGGTCAGCAAGAGACAATATTTCATGAAGTCTATTCAATTTTGGGCATGTTTTCTAATGGATGGCATATGTTATTGGGAACTACAGCAAAAACTAAGGAATTTTCATCAACTCAATACAATTGAGTCCCAGTATCTGTGGAGGAAGGAGGGAATCGTCAATGTTTCCAGTCAAGGTCCTGCTTCAGGTCTAACAGTAGAAAGGGAAGATAGCCATTATAAAGAGGGAAGGGTGAAACAATGCCCACCTTTGAAAGATAACACAGAGGTTAGAGGTAAGGTGGAGGCCAGATATGGCATACTTCACCTCCTGCTCTACTGCTCAACTCACCACCAGCTTCAGTAACAGAACAATTACATCGTGGCCAAGGAGTTGAATGCATTTTGCATTATGATCCCTCAGCTTTGTGCATGGTTGACATAATAATATGGTCCCATTCTCTTATATGGGTTCACATTCCCGGTCAAGAAGATGGGTGAAGGTAAGTAGGTAAGTTTTTCCTTGCTTTATTTCAATAAAGTTTTAAATTTATTTTATGGACTTTATTTGACTTTTAATTTTTTTAAAACTCCTATTAACATTATCAGTAATAAGCAGTCAGGAGGCCATCAAGGTGTTTTAGAGCCAAGGCATCTGAATTCACTGCCAATCTCCTTTACAGAAGGATTCACAGGCATGGGGTATTCACTCAACCAGCCCTCCGTATCTGTATTATGTCAATCCACATGGAACGGATAGAGTGGGCAGCAGCTCAGGCTGTGGGCTGGATCCAGCATTTTCCAGGCCAGTGCCTTTGTGAATGATCGGAGAATGAAACCATTGTAAAGGAATACAAGCCAAAAAGCTCAGTAAAGAAAAATGCTGCGTTCAGCTGCTGCAGAGTCCATCAGTAGCAGGATAGGTTTCTAATATGATTGACTAGAGAGATACAGCCAGGGGGTATTTTCAGTTCTCTCCTCATTATATTTTTTCTTAAAAGCATTCAGATCATGAGCACATGATCAGCTTGGGATCTAGAGATTGAGCTATCCTGCTGATGTTTGATGTAGAATTCCATTCATTATCACATGACATTGTCTTCTCTTGTTTATATTTTTAATAACAATAGAAATTAACTTGCATTAAAAAAAGCAGATTGATGATGGCTCCTTCCAGACATGGGCTGCAGCTAATATTCCAACTTCAGGCAGTTGCTTCTAAAGATCTCTGTGACACACTGCACAGAAAAGAAGATACAAATTCGGACACTGTTGGATGTTATGAGCTCCATCATGAGGCAAAGGAAAGATGACCCAGCCTTAACCTGCCCAACAACTCTGATTAGAGGGTACATAAAGTTAGAATGAATTTTTATTCATTGCCTTTGTTATTCATTTTCATATCACCCTAAAGGATGTTATTACATCATGATTTTTCAGTTGTCCCCATGGATACAGAACCATATTGTTCATACAACTAATTCTGGTGCATATTAATCATTAACATTAGGGAAAATAAAAGAAAATCTGTTTTTATAACAAATCCTATTATATCAAAATCATCTGAACTCTACTTCAAAAACATTTACCATTCCGCAGTTTTCATGGTGACTCAAGTTCAATTACAATTTACATTTCCGATTTATTGTCATAAGAGTACATAAATTACATCACATACAACCCTGAGATTCCTTTTTCCTGCGGGCGCGGCAGAATTACCACTAACTGGTAGTGCAAAAAAAAACTGTACACAGCATAAAATGTAAACAAAGAATTATAAACAGATAAAAAATATAAACAGACTGTGGAATACAGAGCGAACAAAAAGAAAATCAATAAAGTGCACAAGTAAGAGTCCTGAAATGAGTCTCTGATTGAGTTTGTTGATGAGGAGTCTAATGGTGAAGGGATAGCAGCTGTTCCTGAACCTGTCAGAGTCTTGTGGCACCGACCCTGATGGCAGGAACGAGAACTGAGCGTGTGCTGGGTGGTGTGGGTCTTTTATGATGGTTGCTGCCCTCCGGCTGTAGTGTTCCCCATAGAACTTCTTGATAGTGAGGACCGTGGTGTCCTGGGCTGTGTCCACTACCCTTTGGAGGGCATTATGCTCAGGGTTATTGATATCCCCATACCAGACCCTGATGCAGCTGATTAGCACACTTTCCACCATCCCTCTGTAGAAATTTGCCAGGGTTTCTGATGTTTTACCAAACTTCCGCAAACTCATGAGGAAGTAGAGGCCCTGATGTGCTTTGTTCATGATGCCATTGGTGTGTTGAGTCCAGGAAAGATCCTCCGAGATAGTGACTTCCAAGAACTTAAATTTGTTCCACCCTCTCCACCTCTGATCCCCTGAAGATCACTGGATTGTACACCTCTGGTTTCCTGAACTCAACAATCAGCTCTGTTGTTTTTGTGACATTGAGTACAAGGTTGTTGTTGGTGGACTATTCATCCAAGTTTTCAATCTCCCTCCTGTAGGCTGACTCATCTCCTTCCTTTATACAACCCACTACCGTGGTATCGTCGGCAAATTTGTAGATAGCGTCATTGTCAAGATGGTGGTGCGTGTGTATCGTGGTGCTCAGTGATTTACGGGATTTGGGAAAAGAGCATGAAAATACCTTTTTGTTTTCTGCTTGCTTGCTTGATTCCACTATACTAATTACTACTACAGTAGACAGTAACTTTTGGATGCTTATTACTGTTGTAATAAGCATCGAGTCCACGCTGCTGAAGATCCAGCTGCGCTGGGTGGGTCACGTCTCCGGAATGGAGGACCATCGCCTTCCCAAGATCGTGTTCTATGGCGAGCTCTCCACTGGCCACCGTGACAGAGGTGCACCAAAGAAAAGGTACAAGGACTGCCTAAAGAAATCTCTTGGTGCCTGCCACATTGACCACCGCCAGTGGGCTGATATCGCCTCAAACCGTGCATCTTGGCGCCTCACAGTTTGGCGGGCAGCAACCTCCTTTGAAGAAGACCGCAGAGCCCACCTCACTGACAAAAGGCAAAGGAGGAAAAACCCAACACCCAACCCCAACCCACCAATTTTCCCCTGCAGCCGCTGCAACCGTGTCTGCCTGTCCCGCATCGGACTTGTCAGACACAAACGAGCCTGCAGCTGACGTGGACTTTTACCCCCTCCATAAATCTTCGTCCGTGAAGCCAAGCCAAAGAAAGAAAAAGAATAATACAGGTTTGGATTATTCATTCAATCATTCAATTTTGACCAAATACCTCCAGAGTTAGCAAGGACACCATGGTCACATATTCGACTCACCCTGACCGGAATGGTCTGTCACTGGCGTCAAGACCATAAACAAAGACGGGGGAAGTGTAGAGGCCTGCGTGCTAGGCTAAGACTAAATCCACTCAGGCCAGCATTACCAAGTATCTTTCTCATCAATGTTCGGTCTTAGACGAACAAATTAGATGAATTAAGGATTTGCATCCTCACACAAAGAAGCTTATGGATTGCAATGTTTTTAATGGAGATGTGGTTAAACAGTGATGCACCTAACAGCGTAGTGGAACTGAAAGGGCGCATGGTCTACAGGGCATTGCAGTTTATGTACCACCGGATGCTAATGCTAAAGTAGCCATGAAAGACCTCATTGTGGCTATCAGCAAGTTGCAGGCATTGGGCATCATCTCACCCTAACTATGGACTTTTTTCTCTTCTCCCATCTGATAGACGCTACAAGATCCAACGTTCTCGATCCAGCAGGCTCAAGAAGATCTTTGTTCCCCCCGGAGGCTGTGACCCTGCTAAACCTTAAATCACAGCACCGAGTGGTACAACACCTAATCTGAATACACCTGAGATCTTTTGATCTTGGAAGCTAAGCAGGGTTGGGACTGGTCAGTGCTTGGAGGAGAGACTGCCTATAACCACATAACAATTAAAGTTAAAAAACAGGCCAACTTGGCCCTTCTGGACCCTGCCGAACACTTTCTCCAATAAAACCCCACTGGCCTACACTCAACCCATAACACTCCATTCCTCTCCCATCCATATACATATCCATCTTCTCCTTGAATGTTAATGTCGAGCCAGCCTCTGCCACTTCATCTGGAAGCTCATTCCACACATCCATTAATCTCTGAGTAAAGAGGTCCTCCCTCATGTTTCCTCTCAAGGTTTTCCCCCTCACTTTCAGCTCGTATCCTCTCATTTGTATCTCCCCCTTTCTTAAAGGAAAAAGCCTCTCCGCGTCAACTCTAACTATAGCCCTAATGATTTTAAATACCTCAATCAAATCCCGTCTCAACTTTCTATACTCCAAAGAATAAATAAAGACCAAACTTATTTAACCTTTCCCTATAGCTTAGACCCTGTAACACTAGCTTAGGAACACCAGGTGCTGTAGGTTTCTGTGAGGGGCGTTGGACAAAGTGGCGACTTTCTGTCTCCCTTTTGGTAGACAAAAGTTAAAGAATTTCATGCATGTTACATTCTAAATGTAGTTTTCTATGACGATAGTGGAACCTTTACTGCACTCACATTGTTCTCAGTACTTTTATAATTGTTGCTTACTGAGTGCGCTTGTTTTTATTTGCACATAGTTAATTCTATTTGTCTATAGCACTATTTATTTTAGCTCCTGGTCGGATGCTCATTTGTATTTAATTGGCTTTATATTTTACTTGCCACAATGACAATAAAGTTGAATCTAATCTAAATGCCAAACCGAGCCATCCTGTTGTAGATGTAAAGCAAGTTGAGCAGGGGCTAAGAACACAGCCCTGAGGTGCCCTGGTACTGATGGAGATGAAGTTCTTAGTAATTGGAGGTGAGGAAATCCATGATCCAATTACACAGTGAGGTGTTAGCTCCTAGGTGTTTTAATGGTTTTCTGTAGGTCGAAGTCCTCATAGCAAAAACTGCACACTGTTAGTATGTGGTCATGGCCAGAACACATTGATTTATTTTGCATCCACAAAGTTATTTTAAATCAACAATGATAAAAATTGTTTGATGTCTGACAAGTATACCAGCCAAGGCTCGATAAATAAGAATGAAAATATTAAAATGATTCTCATCAAATTTGAAGCTGGAACAAAACTGTAGATCCCTCCTTTCTCTGCAAAACCTTTAATGAGCTTTGATATTTAATGCCAACAGTGAAGTGTCTGTGCTCTTCCTTCGGCACTAGATGTTCATTTAACCAGAGGGCTAAAGTTATGTTCACACCATAATTTCATGGATGTTTTCCGAGTCCTTTGCTATGTTTAATCTCCAGCAAACAGATTCTGCCGCACGTTATATTTGCCTTCGTGTCCATCACGTAACCTGCATGTGCAGTTAGTGCCACAAAATATTGCTAATGTATGGGAAAAATGTGGCAGAGTGATGAGTGGAGACGCAGTGCTCCCCTGCAGGGTCCAACCACCCAGTCCACTGGCTCTGTTTAGACATTAAACACCCTGCTAAAGGAAGCCAATAATGGTTTATTTAAAATTCTGCGACAGTGGGGTCTAGGCCCAAGATGGTGGTGCATATGATTGACAGCGGTCTAGTGTTGATACCAGAAAATGGGGAGACCAACCATTATTTGAGATGAATCAGCAGAAGAGATGACCCATGGAACAGTGGACACAGTGAAGGAGCAGCAAGGGGCTCTGAGGTGGCAGAACTCACAGGAGATGGATTGATGGTAACTTGAGGCAAGGAACCCACACATGCTGCGGGGTGCTGGCGACTGCAGTGAAGGGAACTGCACCAGGCTTCGGACTGCTAGAAACTGGCCCGAGACTGGCTGAAGGCAATTGAAATCGAGTTGCGAGAGGGTGCCGAAGGCACTGATCGTGT
Organism: Narcine bancroftii; assembly: GCF_036971445.1. Classification (NCBI taxonomy): domain Eukaryota; kingdom Metazoa; phylum Chordata; class Chondrichthyes; order Torpediniformes; family Narcinidae; genus Narcine; species Narcine bancroftii. The sequence continues at coordinate 3,638,613 of NC_091474.1, forward strand.
CAGAGGTTTGGATCTGGAACTTGGGGTGGCGATGGTTTGGACTGAAGGCTGGCTGCAGAAGTGCTTCAGGCGAATCCATGGACTCTTAGTGATGGTGGGGAGATTCTCTTTTGCTTCTTTTATTCTAACTATAAGGGACACTGGGCAATTTATGCTGATGGCAACTCTTTGTAGTGTGGTAAACCACTGTTATGCTCTGATTGGCTGGATATGCCTCCTGAGACCGATCCTACCCATTTTGATGAAGGGCTCGAGCTTGAAATGTTGGTGATGTATCTTTACCTTTAGTACATAAAGGAACTGTTTGACCTGCTGAGTTTCTCCAGCATTTGTGTTTTTTCAGTCATACTTGTGGTGAGGGATCCTGCATTGCTCGACTTTGTTGCAACTCTACAAATCTCTGGTGAGACCACACTTGAAATATTGTGGTCACCTCGTTATAGGAAGGATATGGAAGCTATGGAGAGGATATAGAGGAGAATGACCATGAGTTGGCTGGATTGGGAAATAAGTCTTATGAGGCAAGGTTAGACTTTTTTCCTTTGAAATGTAGAAGGATGATAGGAGACTTAATAAATGCCTACAAGATTTTGAGAGGCATAGATAGGTGGACGGCCAATGCCTGTTTCCCAGGGCAGGAATAGAAAACACCAGAGGACATGAGCACAAAGTGAAGGGAGGGAAGTTCAGGAGAGATACCAGTAGTAAGTTTATTTTAACGGCAGAGAGTTGTGGGTGCCTTGAATACCTTGCTGGCGATGGTGGTGGAGGCTGAAACCTTAGGGGTATTAAAGAGACTCTTAGACAGACACTTGAATGGAAGAAAAATCGAGGGTTATGGGGTAGGGAGGGTTTAGTACTTTTTTTAAGGACTATATGGGTCGGCACAAGATCGAGGGCAGAAGGGCCTCTACTGTGTTGTAGCATTCTATGCTCCATGTTGTGCATCTTCTAGTATTTTGGCTTCTCGTGTTCGACTAATCAATTACGTCAAATGTTACTTATTTTCATGATATTTTGTAAACCATCCTGAAATATTAATATTTACCTTTGAGGAAGCACAATGTTTACCAATTGGATATCGAATTATAAGTCAGTAATAGTGGCTGTGAGCTGTTGGTGACGGCATCAATAGACTCACACAAGCTGTGGGTTGCTGGAGACTGGCTCAAGGGAACCAGATTATCGGAACCGGGATTTGAGTGGGTACTGAGGGCAACAAGGGCCTCAACGCTGAAAGCTTCCTGATTGTATGGGAGGTTTGGATCTGGAGCTCGGGTTGCCAATGGATTGAACAGGGGTCTGTAGTCTGCAGGAGCCCTGGAGGCGAATCCATGGACACTCAGCAACTCTCTTTTGCTTCTCCTTCTCTGATTGTAAGGGCGTCAGTCAATGCTAATGGGGAGAGAGTGTGTGTGCAATATCCATGCACAGTATATATATTTTTTTAACTTTAAAAATACATAGAAGCACAGCTGGTAGAGCTGCGACCCCAAACCTCATTTGCTTTGCTTTCAATCCTGACCGTGTTGTTTTTTGTGCTGTGTTTACACACTTCCTACAGTATGAGTTTCCTCCAGGTGCTTCAATTTACTCCCACACCCAAATGAGCAGGTTGATGAAGATAATTGGCTACTTTATTTTGGGCCAAGGTTGCAGGTGATTGGAAGAATAGGAACGGAGCTGATGAGAATTGGGGAGATAAGTGTGCAATTAGTTTAAATGGCTGCTTGATAGTGTGGACGCAATGGCAGAAGGTCTGTTTCCATGTTACTTGCTTCTATGATAAGGTAGGCAAGTACAACAATCTATCATACCAGCTATGTTGCACAGCCATTAACAAAATAATTTGCTTTTGGCTCTGACTGTGGAAAAGTGTTCACCCAAGTATGTTGAGAATTGCTGTTTCTCTTTTAGTACTCTCAGTAGAATCTCCCAACATCTTCCCGCAAATAATTTTGTTTCTAAAAATTTTTCATTGAAATGTTACTTTTTCTGTTGTAGTTCCTCAGTGCAATGAACCCAGGACACATACTTTTTATGGGGTCATTGCATTATTTGTGAACAATACTACTGACCTATTGAAGCGATGTCCCAGTTTCAACCACTGGTCACTGGCCTGAAATATTGAAGGGAATTTCAACATGGATAAGTGGAGAAGTGTGACTGCAAGTGGATGGACTGAATGAGCAAAACTTGCCTGCATCACCTGAAACCTGCTATCTTTCATATTTATCAGTCAAGTTTAGGATGCGTGACTGTGGAAGGAGGCAGATTGCCTATTAGTTCCTGTTAATTGGGGTGTTTTTTGATAACATTCTAAAAATGTAGCATTGCATCCTCTGATTTTCTGGGCTTCTTCAAACTACCAGTGAAAGCAAATGAAAATATATCAAATATTGAGGGGGCAGATTGAAACTTATGGAAACACTGCAATAGATACTCAGAAATCACAGCTGACTTTTAACAGCTTTGTGTGGGAGGATTTCTTCTCAATGTTTTGCTGAGAATAACTTTCTTTACTGCAGAAACTTTGTGAATTGCAATAAAATCCCCATTATTTGGAATTCAAGCAACCAACAGCCTCAAGCCACTGGCCCCCAAAAAATGTGGAAAATAAATAGGTTTTTAAAAAGACTACAAAAGTTCAGAATTAGTGCCCCTGGTGGTCAGTTCATCCATCCAAGCAACAAGCAATCTTAAGGAACAGAACAATTCTCTTATCTGGCATCTACCAATCTCTGTCAGTGCTGGATACTGGGGGTTTTAATGTACTTGGAATGGCCAACACTTTGGCACCCAAGATGGACCATAGACAAGAGGGTGATGTGATCGATGCCAGCAGGTAATTCCTAAGCGAATAGTGAAAAAACCAAGAGGAAAAAGGAAAGAGGAGAGCACCTAAGAGGGTAGTGACAGAGAAGGTCAGTTGTTCATGAATGCAAGTCTCTAAGGTAGTAAGTGGTGTAACTAAATTCTGCACCTTTAGAGGGATCAAGGGATGCAGAGATGTCATTGTCATTTGCTGCGGCTTGGATTCATGAAGTCCTTTTGCGAAATTCAAAATGTCTGAGAAATAAAAGATTTGAAGAGAAGGTTCAAATGCTTCATGCATACATTGGTATTTCAGTTGCCTTTGAAATTGTGCTTGACTGAGTAAGGAACAGAAGAAATAGGATCAAGATTCACCATTTGGCACATCAACAATAATTTGCCATTCAGTAGGATCAAGGGTGACCTGGCCATGGACAGCTCAGTTTATCTGCCTGTTCATGTGAATTGTCTCATTTAAAAAAAAATCCCCTGTCCTAAATACATTTATGAAGTAAGCCTCTACTGCTTCCTTGTGCAGAGAATTCCACAGAGTCACTACTCTCTGGGAGAAGCAGTTCCTCTTTATCTCTGTTTCAAATCTACTTCCCAGATCTTGCATCTATGAGGTAAGTTCTATTCATGTAATTGCATCTGTCTTGCAAGTAGCTTGTAAGTCCTCATCTCTAGAAGATTATATTGATGACGATCACTTGATCTCCATTATCTTTTCCTCTGTGGTTAATTAAAAGTTGGCAATATGGCTATTTCTGGCCTTATCTGCTCTCTTCTCCTGCAGTAAAAATCATAGAAGAGACAGAGTCAAGTAATGCACATCTTTGTTCGATGCATGAGGAATGTCTGTTGGGTGTCACTGACAGAAGCATTACACTGTGCAGAGATGATAGCGAGTGCTGGAGGTGACGGGTGTGAGGAGGCATGAACAGTGTAACAATGGCACCTGCAAGCCACACTGGTACAAAGCAGAAGAGGGTGAGGATGTTGCAAACATCAGGATGCTAGAAATGTGCCTCTGCTGTCCCCATCGGTGAGGGCCTCAATTTACTTTCTGGAGCATGGCATTTCCCTCCTGTGAGTGACATTGCAGAAAATCCAGTCTCTCTTTCTTTAATCCAGGTAATGGCTTTTTCTAGATTTTTTTTTCTGAGACTACATCCTCAAAAAAAAAATCAGAATCATTAAAGTAACTTGATTAATAGCCCAGAAGCCGTGATTAATGATTTAGAGTTCTTGCTACAATACAGGCATTCTCAAATCCATTTAATTAAATAGACCTAAATTGAAAAGTCAGGATCAGTAATGTTGAGCATGAACCCAGACTGTCGTAAAAAGTGATTTGCTTCTTGTGGGGTAGATATATCTTTTTTTTTGGCCAACCTTGATATGTCCCATAATCCACAAAAGCCATTAAGAAGGCAATTCAACTTCAAGTATTTAGGGGTAGTTTCCGCAAAGCAGGACGTCAAGCGCTGAAGAGCTGGCTCTGAATGGGCAACTAAAGCGGCATCGTCTGCAAAGAGTAGTTCACGGACAGGTTTCTCTTGTGTCTTGGTGTGAGCTTGCAGGCGCCTCAGATTGAAGAGACTGCCATCCGTGCGGTACCGGATGTAAACAGCGTCTTCATTGTTGGGGTCTTTCATGGCTTGGTTCAGCATCATGCTGAAGAAGATTGAAAAGAGGGTTGGTGCCAGAACACAGCCTTGCTTCACGCCATTGTTAATGGAGAAGGGTTCAGAGAGCTCATTGCTGTATCTGACCCGACCTTGTTGGTTTTCGTGCAGTTGGATAATCATGTTGAGGAACTTTGGGGGACATCCGATGCGCTCTAGTATTTGCCAAAGCCCTTTCCTGCTCACGGTGTCGAAGGCTTTGGTGAGGTCAACAAAGGTGATGTAGAGTCCTTTGTTTTGTTCTCTGCATTTTTCTTGGAGCTGTCTGAGGGCAAAGACCATGTCAGTAGTTCCTCTGTTTGCGCGAAAGCCGCACTGTGATTCTGCTTTGCGGAAACTGCCAAAATGTTTGGCCTGGAAGTCAGCCTGAAGAAAACTGAGGTCCTCCATCAGCCAGCTCCCCACCATGATTACCAGCCCCCCCACATCTCCATCGGGCACACAAAACTCAAAACGGTCAACCAGTTTACCTATCTCGGCTGCACCATTTCATCAGATGCAAGGATCGACAATGAGATAGACAACAGACTCGCCAAGGCAAATAGCGCCTTTGGAAGACTACACAAAAGAGTCTGGAAAAACAACCAACTGAAAAACCTCACAAAGATAAGCGTGTACAGAGCCGTTGTCATACCCACACTCCTGTTCGGCTCCGAATCATGGGTCCTCTACCGGCACCACCTACGGCTCCTAGAACGCTTCCACCAGCGTTGTCTCCGCTCCATCCTCAACATCCATTGGAGCGCTTACATCCCTAACGTCGAAGTACTCGAGATGGCAGAGGTCGACAGCATCGAGTCCACGCTGCTGAAGATCCAGCTGCGCTGGATGGGTCACGTCTCCAGAATGGAGGATCATCGCCTTCCCAAGATTGTGTTATATGGCGAGCTCTCCACTGGCCACCGTGACAGAGGTGCATCAAAGAAAAGGTACAAGGACTGCCTAAAGAAATCTCTTGGTGCCTGCCACATTGACCACCGCCAGTGGGCTGATATCGCCTCAAACCGTGCATCTTGGCGCCTCACAGTTTGGCGGGCAGCAACCTCCTTTGAAGAAGACCGCAGAGCCTACCTCACTGACAAAAGGCAAAGGAGGAAAAACCCAACACCCAACCCCAACCCACCAATTTTCCCCTGCAACCGCTGCAATCGTGTCTGCCTGTCCCGCATCGGACTTGTCAGCCACAAACGAGCCTGCAGCTGACGTGGACTTTTTACCCCCTCCATAAATCTTCGTCCGCGAAGCCAAGCCAAAGAAGATTTAGGGGTAGTCATTTGATGCTGGTTTTGGTAGAGCTACTTGCACCACAGGATTGAATAAAATTAGTAATAGCACATGTCATGAGGTGCTGCGAAAGTGGAATTAAATCTTGCCTGTTTTGTTTCCAAAGCTCTTCTTTATGACAGCACTATTCTTGTTTCACTCATTTATTTGGAACACCCCTCAAAATATTGGGTATGAAGTTGCACCATTATACTCCTGATGCACAATTTATGGAAAACTCAGGAATGAAAAAGTAATATATGGTTGAATAATGAAAGTATACTTTTCTAAGTTTTTCCAAGCCTTGGCCCACTTCCATCTCGTGCTCAGTAGTAGCACTAACATTTCTCCATCAATAATTTTAACAAATGTTTGGTCGAATGAATGGAACTCTCAGTCCTTTTGCCCAGAGCAGAGTGCTCAGTGAAAACAATGGTGATGGAGAAGTGCACAGGAGAATTCTCAGTTATTTGGAGTCTGTACCGGGTGGTAGACAAGGAGGTCAGTGAAGAGAATGTTAAACAAATTGATCCCTGAACTGAATAAATCGGTGCATATCAAAGGGGAGTACATAATGATAATGAATGAAAGGTGCTAAAGAAAAGCTTTTTTTTCCCCCATGAATCAGATGTGGGGAAGAAAGCTAGACATGATGTGTTGATTAAGTGCCTAATGTTTGTCATTGATGAGTTTACCCTGAGGAGGTGACTAAGGAGGATGCTTTTGTGCTGAGGCAAGTGTCACATGAAAGTAGTTGGCTGAACTAGAGAGTTCCTTGGAGTGCTTGAGGCAGGCAGGATCAACAAAATGGGATTGTGAACTTCCCAATCTTTGCATGAACAATGTTCACTAAGGCAACTTTCTTTGCTTGCTTTATCATAGGTTGAACCTCTCATCTTTACCATTATTGGTGACATCTAACCAGAGTGTTTGTTATGTTTCAGTTCCTTGAGAGATTTATTGAAGAAATCCATCAAAAACCAGGTAAAATTTTTTTTTTTCTGTTGCCAGATCAGGAATGATCCCCTGAGAAATTAAATTAGAATTGGTGATGCCCTTGATAATTCACAAAGTGATGCTCTCTCAGCAACCTTCTCCCCATCTCACACCACAAGCCCCTCCTGCACTTTGTTTAAAGGAAAGGAACATTAGTGCAAAATATGGAGCTGCATCTGATCACACCAGCAATTTAATGGACCTCATGTACAGAACAAATTCCATCCTAAAATAAGGATTTAATGAAGCATTAATCCATTCCATTCATCTGTCCTGAAATAAATTTCCATTCTCATTGAAGAAGATGGGTACATGGAAAATAACACCACTCGCAAGAGTGGGGCATAGACTTTGAACTATGTAATATCTTTTTTCATTTCTTCAGACTAAAATCACACTTTCTCTTAGTTTTAAAACTGTTTTCTTTAAATGCTGCCGATTCTATACTATAGTTCATCTCATTCATTTTATAAGTTGTACACTCGCGTTCTATTATTCAACACATTCTCTAGTCAAAGTAATGATTCTAAGTGTTAGAAAATAAATAGTTGGATGTGCGAATTTTCTTCTTTCAAAGAAGCAGTCGTGCTAATATTTCACCATGTACCTTGAAATAAACTCTTCAAATAATTGCCGGGTCAGAAAATATTGAAATGCTGCTTCAAAGTTCAAACTTCCGATTTATTGTCAGAGGACATGCATGACATCACGTATAACCCGAAGATTATTTTTTTCTGCCGGTATGGCAGAATTACCACTTATTGGTAGTGTAAAAACAAAATGCACTCAACGTACACATGTAAACAAATTAAAAATGTAAACAAACTTTGCAATGCAGAGAGAAAAATATCAATAAAGTGTAGAAGTAAGAGTCGTTAAATGAGTCCCTGACTGAGTTTGTTGTTGAGGGGGAGCAGCTGTTCCTGAACCTGGTGGTGCGAGTCTTGTGGAACCTACACCTCTCTCCTGGTGGCAGCAGTGAGAACAGTGTGCTGGTTGATGTAGATCCTTGATGATTGCTGTTGTTCTCCGATGCCAGTGTTCCCTATTTCTGTAGATGTTCTCGATGGTGGTGAGAGTTCTGCCTGTGATGTCCTGGGCTGTGTCCACCCACTGTTATAATCAGGGGTATTGGTGTCCCCATACCAGATCATGACAGCCGCTCAGCACACATTCCATCACACGTAGAAATTTGCCAGGGTCTCAATGTCCTACCAAACCTTCACAAACCCTTGAAGAAGTAGAGGCGTTGGTGTGCTTTCTTCAAGATGCCATTTGTGTGTTGGGACCAGGAAAGATCCTCTGAGATAGTGTCTTCCAAGAACTTAAATTTGCTCACCTTCTCCACTTCTGATTCCCCAATGATCACTGGATCATTCACCTCTGCTTTTCCCTTCATGAAGTCAACAATCAGTTCCTTGGTTTTGGTGACATTGAGTGCAAGCATGTTGTTGATGCACCATTCAGCCAAGTTTTCAATCTCCCTCCTGTGTGCCTTCTCTATTCACTTTCACAATGTATCACATTGTTAACATAGAATTATCACATTCTGAGTGCCATTCAGTTCAATGATTTTAGTTTACAGCATCAATTTTTTGATTGCAATAGGAGTGGAATACAAAAAATGCTTTGCATTTGATCCCTGATAAATTGAAAATGTGAATCTAAAACAATATATCAGTTCTCAGCTGGATCGCCAGAGGGAAACAACAAAATGCTCCATTTTAGAGACAAAACAATCCGTTTTCCCCAAGTATACCTTCTCCTATTACAAGTTAAACTGTGAATCCCATGCGGGCTTCCTGACTGCACTAACACCAGTTCCATTCAGGCATTACATGGACTGATGAACTCCACTTGTTCATTGGGTGCCATGCAGGTACAACCATGTTTGATCTGATACTATGTTCTGTCATGTAATAAAACAAATGTAATATTACAAAAAATGCTTTTTATCTGTCATAAGGCAGAAAAAGATTCACCATTTGCATTGCCTGGTGCCCCCTAATGATCAGAGAAGGAAAAGCTAAGAAGAGTCCCCTCAGAGTCGTTGAGTGTCTGGATTCACCTCCGGTGCTCCTGCAGCCTCTGGAGCTACACAAGACTTCAGTTCAGTTGAAACCAACAGCAACCGGAGCTCAGACCCAAACCTCTGACATGCTGAGGACACCTTCAGGGCCAGGGCCCTTTGGGAGCCCTCCTTGCACTAAGCATCCTCTTGATTTGCAGTTCTGATACCTGGACCTCATAAGCCAGTCTCCACTAGCCCACAGCTTGTTGTGAGTCCTTGACCAAGTCACCAGCAGACTTCAGTCTGTGTGGGTTCCTTGCCTGCAGGTCACCAACAACCAACCTGTTGTGTCCTTCAGCTCCAGATTCTCTTGCTGGTCTTCCACCGTGTTCACCGTCCTTCGGGTCATCTCCTTTGCTTCTCCTTTTCTGCTGCTCCCATGCAGTCTGCATCCCCTCGTGGCTGCTGAACACAAGCACTTGCCGCCTTTGGCACAGGATTTGAAATAAAATACCGTCAGCTCCTTTAACAGGCCATTTAAAGCCTCTACAGAGCTGTTAGCAGTTCTGGTAGGAGCCTTTAAGGGGAGCACTGCGTCTCCCCACCCTTCTCCCCCTGGGCCTGCATTAGTTGCAGCAGTATTGCATTTTCTTTGCCAATAGATTAGCAAGAGCTGACATTATATGCCACATAGCATGAAAGTGGATCATCTTTTACCAGCATGAGTTGAGTTGTGGCTTCTCACCAATAAAAGACAAAATTTCTGTGGCCCTGATAAGACGAGAAGCAAATGATCAACTATTATCTTCCAAACCTGGAGGTTCACTCCTTGTACATCTACACATGGAGTTGATCAAATTGATAACTTGAGCAAATGGAGTATCTGGTATCTACGACTGACTTCAGTGATTTCTAGATTTAGTTACTGGCATGAACTTCCCAAAACTCTGGAATACTGGAAAGAGTGGACTCTTTCTCTGCCTCACCTGTTACATGAATACTAGAAGTATTTGGCTTCTTTTCTCATCTGAACCTGTCTGGTTTGCTCCGCAGTCAGATTTTGGTCTGCTTCTTTCATCTATTGGCAAACATAATAGAGGTAATCTGAAAAGGCCCGAGAAAAATTTCATTTGTGGTTATGTTCCACTCCTGACCTAACATGAGACCAACAAGAAACTCTTGGATTCAGAAGTAATGATTTGCTCAAAGCAAATAAAACCAGAAGCTTATTCTGTGGAATCTCAAGCATTTTTCATTTAATATTAACTTCACTGCAAAAGCTTTTCCCTCAAGGGTAACATGAAACAGACTAAAAGTCTATCTTGTAGTACTTTTATCAGGAGATTACAAAGTGTTCCCAAGAACAGTGAAGTGAGGTAAAGGTCAAAACAAAGCTGACTTGGTTCCAGCCAACCTTTTATTTAACAAATGGAAAAGTTTCTATTCTGCAAGAAAAGAACAAGAGTACCTCTTTTAGTTCAGACTCTTTGGTCATTATATGCCACCACCCACCCTGGGTAAATATTTCTGAGATGTAAAGTTCAAAGAAAGACAGTGGAACTGGTTTCAGGCAAGTTGTGATTTGGATGGAGAATTGTAGTTTAAAACATCCCGTAATTTATTCATGTACACATTCTTTTACCATTTCTTCTAAACTGCATGGTGCAATGTTTCTGGTAACATTCTATCCTCCTTCTTTTGTGAAGATTCTCTTTCTTCTGATCCTACTGGTCTTGAACAAAATCAGTCATTAACACTTTCTTTACCTTGACCTCAAACAATGAATTTTGTGGACTAAACAATGTATTTTTAACAATTGCAAATAAATGCTGTGCAAATAATTTGAAATTTTGCCACCATGGTTCCAACTACTCTTCTATATTCAGGTCTTTGCGTCACTGAGCTCAGAAGGTAACCAAACATTTCACCTCTTATTAAAAACATCCACTAGGAGGTGCACAAGGACACTTTGGAAAGATGCATCCAATGGGTTATTCCATATCTCCCTGCCTTTGTTTATAGCCTCAGCTATAAAACCTGTTTTGTACTTTTCCACTGTATGATAAAATACTTTGGCATAGCATTGTTGTATACTGCAAGGAATTAAAAGCTCAGCCTTTCATTAATCTTGTAATAGGATTGGATAATGCATTGAGTAAATCTATTTACCTTGAATGTCTAATTTATAAAACTGTTATCTCCCTTTAGTTAAATAAAATAACTTGCATGTTTAGCTACTTTCAGATGAATAGTTTTTATGTTCATGAATAATGCACATCTAAGGATGTTAATAGAATGAGTTTTCACCTTGCAAAATTGAATCTGCTTATTCAATTAGTTATTTTTGCATCTTTTACTGATAAACTTCTGTAGCATTCACCAGAAGGGTTCTTAGTCAATGGCGCTACTCTAACATTGCAAAGTTAGATTTTCCTTCCTATGCTGGCATGATCAGATTGATATCTAAACAATAAATATGACGTCATTACTGTTGTTTCCAGCTTACTATCTTGTACAACGGCCTGCATTCATGCTTCTTGCTGAAATGGCAGGTATGATGAACACCCAAGGCTATGGTTTCTTGAAATAAAAGTGTTTGCTTGGAGAATTCTGATGTATCTCCAGTACTTGACACAAATGGCAGTGATGAGCATATTGGTATTTTGATTCCTGTGTTCAACAGTTTACAGAAATGTATTATTTAGCATTGCAAAGGAGCTTTGATTTTCTTTATCTTATTAGTACATTGATATTATCACTAGAGCGGTGTTACCAATACCTTCCTATCAATATTCTACAGTCCAATAGTTTAATCAGTATTTTATTGATGATATTCCATTCACTTCCTGTTTGTTCCCCCAGTCCAGTATTATGCATTTTAATTTTAATTGGCATTCTTTCTGAATTCTGAATCAACAGTGTTAAACAAAACAAATGATTAGGGGCAAGATGGTGTTTCCAATAAATTATAGCTCCTGCACAGCTTCAGTCAGATGATGTGAAATCCAGAAATATATTTTCAACAGTTTACATATGAATATCTTCAAGCAAAATGAGTAGAATTCATTATATTAGAAATGTATAAGAGATGGTCTTTTCAAATATGGACATCAGTATGAACAAAAATGCATCCATGACAATAAAATTGTATTTCTTTCTTTAGCAATAAAATGATGACTTTTTAACCATAGAAATATTATTTTAACTGACTAATAATGCTTGTTCAATACAGGGCGCACATAAAGCTCTACCAGTTTTGCTTCAGTCGATTTAATAGCAGATGTTCAGCAGACTATTACCAACCAAACAGCTAATGAAACTTGCTGGTGTAAATTAAACAAGTCAGATGTACTGCTGAAGTCTGTCAGAAGGGATGTTCAGGAAATGTGCAGTCTCAGCTCATATTGATCCATCTACAGACTATCACGAATTGGTCCAGCAATGTGGATGGCACAATTTGAACCAAATGGGTGAAACTGAAATTGTTATTGAGCAAGTACAGCTGAATTGAATAATCACCAATTTTACATTTTGAATAATAAAATATAATTGTATAAAATGAGGCCTACTGAATTACCACGAAGCCCAGGAAAATTGTGAAAACTAGGCCCTCAGATTTTGTGCAGTTTAGCAAAATGAATGGATTGTGCTTGTAATTCCAATTTGTGTACTTTCAACAGTTGAATTAATATATGAAAGGCATGCATATCTTGTGAAGCTCTCCCTTTCGGGAAAATTCACTGAGGAGCATTGAAAGATCGATCAGCCTTGGTCCATTCTCTCTTGATTCTATAGGATTGATTTCTACCATAAAATGATAGGACATGAACTAACGTTCTCATTTTGGCTAGCAGCTGTATACAAAGTAGCTTTGGCAGAAACCAAAAAACATGCTGCCATCCAGGGAACAGAAAGATAGTGTCATTTTATATTGATTTAAAAATGTAAAATATAACTTCATATTGAATGATCGAAAACATATTGATGTTGCATTAATGGTTATTCATATTTCCTTTACAACAATACTTAACATCCAGTTAAATATTTAACAATTAATATCCAAAAACCTTGCGCTTAATAATAAAAAAACCTGAACGTGAACACGAGTCAACAAAGTGGATTTAGTCAGTTAGTTGCTGTTATTATTTAATGAGTTTAAGCATTTATATTCACTGTAAAATTTTATTGACACAAAATTCAAAGCAACAACACATAATTTGTCAATGAAAACAATTAGTCAAACAAATGTGTCAATAAAGATGTAAAGTATGTTCAATAAATTTAAATCTCTATCTTGCCTTTATTTAGTTAATGTAATTCTACAAGTTTTCAAATTGGCACAAATAGTTGTTATTCATGGTGCATGTGTTAACAAATGGAAAAGCTGCTGCCATTATCTTGTTGTCGGGAAGAACTCCCAGACATGTATGAAGTAATTCCACATTTGATGAAAGATCCCAGACTAAGTCTGGGACTAAGTCAGTATAAGGGTATTAAAGGTTACGGAGAGAAGGCGGGGACGGGGTACTGAACTTTAAGATCAGCCATGATCTCGTTGAATGGCGGAACAGGCTCGAAGGGCCGAATGACCTACTCCTCCTCCTATCTTCTATGTTTCTATGAAAGCAATAACACATGAAGTTAAAGCAAAATTGGAAGAAAACATGAAGTGATTCGTTCAACCCAACAGTAAAATGCGAATAGCTTTAGATACTGTTGACTGATGGTCAGTTTTGAAGATCAAAATAACCTATTGATAATTGTTGCTATTTAAAAAGCATCAAAAGTTAGAAGTGTCCAAGACCAACTGCCGAGGAGCAATTAGTCGGGGGAGAAGCAATTCAGGCACTCATCAAAAAAAGTCTCGGAAATAACACAATATTAGAAATGCAAAGTGTAGATCATCAAAGGTTGGATAGGACCAGATTAAGTTGGTTGTAAGCATGAAGCTAAAAGTGGCCTACACAGAGAGGATGTGTGTAGCCAGAGATGTACAGACCATTGTAAATCATTACCTGAGGAAAAATGGAGGTTAGATAAAGCTGAAAAAGACAGTGTGGAATTTGGAATACCTGATCAGAACTGAGAAATGAATTTGCCCAATAATATATACTGACCAAACATTTCTATATGCTCTTTGGTAATAATTATATAAATAATTTAAAATAGTGTTAGATTAAAGGTCATAAAGGGAATGGATACATTAATGAAAGCTCTAATGTTCAGTTTATTTCAGCTTGTTAAATTGTGTGTTTGGTGCCAAATCAAATCCTCATAAATGGAACATTTAATGCTTCTAATATGAGGGGAAATTGCAACAAATTTGCTGATGTCAAATGTTTAGTTATATGTAATGAACTGGATTTGAGAAACTGACAGCATTTTACAGAATATTTGACTAATTTGATTGGCTTCTGTGGATTCAATGTTGGTGAAAATGCCATGTACAAAAGCATTAAATAGTCAGTAGCTCCAAGAAATGGTCGATTTTGTGAGTAAATTCACCTCGAATAATCTTGGCACATTTGAATGAATTGTGAAATTTGCAAGAAAAGAACCCTGGGTCAAGTTTGAAATTGTGCAAGAACCACTGGGACATCCCAAGATTCAAACTGTTTGATTCTTTTAAAAAAAAAGTGAAGATTCAGAGCTTTCTCCTTCAGTGGTGGTGATTACTAGAATGTTAATGTTTCTGCACTGTACTGAATGAACCAAGATAAAAGCTGTGTCATTGTTCTAATTGCTTGCTCATTGTTTTTTTTGCTACAATTTTTCACCCCGTCTTCAACAAGCCTCCCACTTGAGTGGAATTAATCAACAGGTTGAATGGGAAACTATTCAACCTTGGTCAACTCCATTCCAAAGTCCAGTTCCACCCTCAGTCTTTGAGCTGCAGAATACACACACTTGGGCTCCATGTCACTGTCGACTTGTTCACCGAAGCATGCAAGCTTGTCCTCAGTATTGAGAAAGGGGAGCCTTCTCGAGGTGAAGATGTTAGACCCTTTCAAATTGCCATGTCAAATAGGGTTAACTGGGCAATTTTCTTGGTTTACAACCCAGGTACATGGCTATTTGAAAGGGTCCAACTGAGTCAATCTGGTCAAAACCCAACAAGGTCCCAGACCTACCTCAGCCCCGCTTACTCTGGTGATGTCAGGACTTGTGTGTGCGCATCACTGGGAAACCCCTGGCTAGCTTATTGCAGGATGCTGCCTTGATGTACTGTTGCTGAGAACAGGGGTGGGGTACTGCCGCGACGTGCTGCTTCAGTTCACGGTGATGGCTCAATGCAGGAATATGGGAGCGATGGCTGTCTTCCTTGCCCATAGTCCCTGGTAGAGTGGTTCTATTGGCCTGCTCCATCAGGCACATCCTGCTGTACCTATAGCAGAGTCTGCAGATACCAGAATGTCCACACTTGTTGCCTCAGTACTTCTGGAATTGTTGGCAAAATCACGTCATCCTACATTTCAAGGGTTTGGCTGAGATGAATATTAATGATTTCGACTTGAAAGATCTGCTCAATCCTTCAGCATTGGCTTGGTCTAGTTCAGTGGTTTTCAAACATTTTCTTTCCACTCGCATACTCATTTTAAGTAATCCCAATGCCATAAGGGCTCTGTGATTAGTAAGGGATTACTTAAAGTGGGATGTGAGTGAGAAGGGAAGGTTGAGAATCACTGCTCGAGACCCAATTGTTACTGAAATATTTTGCTTGAGAAAAATTGTCATTGGCCCATTTCCTTTGGAGTTATGAAACCGTGCACATAACGAGTCAATGAGGTACGATTAAAACAGTGGTTTTCCAACTTTTTCTTTAACAAGGTGCGAAACCTTTATGGGGTGCAGAGTGGTCAGTTGATACTGAACTAAAGAAACATTTTTTCAACTGTGTAGTTCATTCAGGAGTTTGATAACGGTGGGAACCAGCCCTTGAATCTGCTCGTGCATGATCTCATAGGGCGTGGTGGTGAAGAAAGAGTGGCCGAGGTGCGATGAGTCTTTTGATATGTTCGCTCCTTTTCTATGACAGCAGGAAATATAGATGGAGTCAATGAAAGGAGAGGGAATTTGTCAATTAACTGAGCTGCGTTCACAGTGCTGAAGTTTATTGTAGTCCTTAGTGAAACAATCCCTGTACCTTACCGTGATGCACCCTAATGGGATATTTTCAATGATGCATGTGTCAATGCAGTTCAAGGGTGCACGTGGCATACCAAATTTCCTTAAGCTTCTGAGGGAATAGTGCCATTGTTGTGCATTCTTGGTCATTTTATCAATGTGGGTGGAAAAGGACAAGGCCCCAAAAATGTTTAAAATTCAAAGTTCAAATTTATTGTCAGAAAACATACATACATTATTTTTTTAAGGCATGCCAGGCAGAATTTCTACTTATTGATAGTGTATACAGTACTCAAGAAAAAGATGCATATACAAAAGGGAGAAATGTAAAACTAGAAATATTTATTGATTTATTTTTAAAATGCAGACACAGCACGGTTACAGGCCCTTTCAGCCCTCGCACCTGTGCCATCCAATTACACCCAATTGACCTACAACCCAGTACTCTTTTTTTCTCCCCCAAGGGTGGGAGTAAATGAAGCACCCAAAGGAAACCCATTCAGATATGGGGAAAATGTACAAGCTCCTTAAAGACAGCGCCAGATTTGAAACCCCCATCTCTGACACTGCAACAGTGTTGCACAAACCACCACAATAACCTTGATGCCTCAGGAAGATGGTTCAAGCCTGCATCGACAGTACATGATGCGAGAGCTGTGAGACACCAAGTTCAGATTTATCGTCTGAGTACACGCGTGACATCTCAGAGTACTTTTTCCTGCGGGTCCGGCAGAATTTCTACTTGTTGGTATTGTGAACTGTGCTCTGAGAAAGATAAAGATATGTATGCAAAAGAGAGAAATGCAAACAAAGATGTAAACGAACAGCAATACAGGGAAAAATAAATATTCAGTAATAAATAACGTGCAAAGCAAGAGTCCTTAAATGAGTCTCTGAATGAATCTATTGTTGAAGAGTCTGATGGTGAAGGGGCCACAACTGTGTCTGAACCTGGTGGTTCGAGCCTTGTGGCACCTATACCTCTTTCCTGATGGTAGCAGTGAGAACTTGGGTGATGTATAGAGCCCAATTCTCAGAAAATTTGTAAATTATGTTGTTGTTGTACCAAGCCACCCAGCTGTAGGTGTAGAGCTGCGAGTTAAGTCCACAGCTCTGTGGTGCTCCTGGGCTGATGGAGATTGTGGAGATGTTCTTGGCCATCCTCACTGATTGGGATCTGAAGGTGAGAAAAATCCAGGATCCAATTATACAGTGGGGTAATAAGGTCCAGGTCTTAGAGTTTTGAAGGGACCAATTTTGAGGAGATGAATCTGTTAAATGCTGAACTGTAGTAGATAAAGAGCATCCTGATTTATACATTTTTGCTGTCCATGGATTTGTGTAGAGTCAATGAGATGTCATCTGCCATAGACCTTTTGCTGTAGTAGGAAAATTGGAATGGATCCATGTTTTAACACCAACCTCTCAAAACACTTTGTCACTGTGGATGAAAGTGCTGCTGGTCTGTAGTCATTTTGGCAGGTCACCACATTCTTCTTGGGCCACCAGTACGATTGAGGCCTGTTTGAAACAGATGGGTAGCATGCCCTGTCAGAGTGAGATGTTGAAGGTATCCATGAAGGCAGTGACAAGTTGGTCAGCACAGGTTTTCAGTACACTGCTGTGTAGTTCATCCGCAGCAGATACTTTCCTTGGATTAACACTCCTGAAGGCAGCCCGTTCTTCATCTACTAACAAAAGGATCTTCAGGGGATGTAGGGGTGGGCAGTGGTTCTTCCTTGTTCTGGTTGTCAAATTGGGTGGAAAAGGCATTAAGCTCATCTGAGAGTGAAGCTTTGGTGTTTTCCATTGCACTAGATTTGGTTTTGTAGCAGGTTAAGTCTTTAGGTGCTGTCACAGCTGTCGGGTATCCTTTGTTGTTTCCATTCATGGCTGGAATATCCACTTCCGAATCAGACTTATTGTCATGACTGTGTCACGACATTTGTTGTTTTGCGGCAGCAGTTTTGTGCATTACAGGGGCAAATCGCAATAAATTATGGGTGATTGCTATTTAAAAATAATTAATTGGAAAAGAGTAAAATGTGAGGCAGTGTCTTGAAGTTCATTGCCCATTAAGGAGGGGGGGCGAAGCTGTTTTTGTACCATTCCTGATGGTAGCCGTGAGAAAAGGGGATGTCCTGGGTGGTGAGGGCCTTTGATGGTAGAGACTGCTTTCTTGAGACACCACCTCTTAAAGATGCCCTTAATGTAGTATAAAGACATAGCACTGGCTGAGTTCACAACCCTCTGTAGCCTTTTCCTATCCTGTGCATTGGCACCTCTATACTAGACAATGATGCAACCAGTAAGAATGCCCTCGACGATACACCTGCAGCAAATGATACGCGTCTTTGGTGATGTACCAAATCTCATTAAACTCCTAACGAAATATAGCCACTGGCAAGCCTTTTCCATGATTGCTTTGACATGATGACCCCAGGTTAGATCTTCAGAGATGTTGAGACCCAGGAATCTGAAGTTCTTAACTCTTTTCACTGGTGTCCCCTCGATGAGTACTGGTTTGTGTTCTCTTGGTTTCCTTCTCCTCAAGTCCACAATCAGTTCCTTAGTTTTGCTAATGTTGAATGCAAGGTTGTCGTGTGACACCACTCAATCAGCTGATCTATCTCACTCCTAAATGCTTCCTCATTGCCGTCTGTGGTTCTGCCAACAACCATGGTAAATGGTAAATTTGTCAATGGCATTTTATTTTTTTTAAATATAGACATACAGCATAGGACAGGCCATTTCAGCCCACGAGTCCAACCCTCCCAATTTACACCCCATTAACCCACAGCCCCTGTTGAATTGTGCCTGGCCACACACTCATGGGTGTCAAGAGAGTAGAGCAGTGGGCAAGCATGCATCCTTGAGGAGCGCCTGTGTTGATTGTCAGAGGAGGAGGAGATGCTATAACCGATCCATACTGACTCTTCCAATGAGGAAGTGAAGGATCCAGTTGCAGAGTGAGGTGCAGTGCCAGGAGATGGCTATTCATAGATCATACCTGCTCTTGTGTAGTGTTCTGGATCTCTGGGTTTAAAAGTCTGTGATCTGGCTCTCAGCAGGTTATGAATTTCATTGTTCATCCAGGGCTTCTAGTTGGAGAAAACCCTGAACAATCACACTCTTCCACAGCTTTTAAACCTTTTTCAACATCAAACAGTCTGCTTTCTCCACCTTAGTGCTGTCGATGCAGACGGAGGAGTGAGCTCTGCTGCTTCTCCAGAAGTCTATGACCAACTCTTTGGTCTTGCTGACACTGAGCAGATTGCTCTCCTTGTACTAAGCCAAAAGTCCCTCTGCTTTCTTCTGTACTCCATTGTTGTTGGAGATCCTGCCTGCAACACTGGAGTTAGCATTGTAATAAGCTTTGAGTGTAAACACTCTATGTAACCTTTCTGTAGATTTAGTCCCAGTGAGAAGGAGGAAGATGATGGGAATAGTACCCTCATTAATTCTTTTCTAAAATCAGGACCCATGAACATGACAGGAAGAGAATTGAAACAGTGGGTTCTTTTAGATGACATGAGCTGAATGGCCTGTGCAGTAAATGTCTAAGTCTATCATTTCCATGATTCAATGCATTCAGATCTCACTACAACAGCTGTCAGAGGATAGTTATGGTCCTTGATTGAAATTCTTATCCCTTGTAAGAGTGTTTCAAATAATTATTTGCATTGTATGACTGGTTGCCTAATGTTGTAAGGAAGGTATTTGCCTTTCTTACAATATCAAGGAGGCTGTATTACCTGTTCAGAAGGATATAAAGTGATCCCATATTTTTTAAAAAGCAGATTTAAAAAAAAAATTATTTATTCATTCAAAATACAAATAAGTAACATAGATAACAATAAACAAAGCATGAACGTTATAACATAACATATATAACATATAACCACTTACAGCACAGAACAGGCCAGTTCGGCCCTACTAGTCCAAGCCGTAACAAATCCCCATCCTCCTAGTCCCACTGACCAGCACCCGGTCCATACCCCTCCAGTCCTCTCCTCTCCATGTAGCAATCCAGTCTTTCCTTAAATGTAACCAATGATCCCGCCTCGACCACGTCTGCCGGAAGTTCATTCCACATCCCTACCACCCTTTGCGTAAAGAAATTTCCCCTCCTGTTCCCCTGATAATTTTCCACCTTCAATCTTAAACCATGCCCTCTAGTTTGAATCTCCCCCACTCTTAATTGAAAAAGCCTATCCACATTTACTCTGTCTGTCCCTTTTAAAATCTTAAACACCTCGATCAAGTCCCCCCTCAATCTTCTACGCTCCAGAGAAAAAAGCCCCAGTCTGCACAACCTTTCCCTGTAACTCAAACCTTGAAATCCTGTCAACATTCTTGTGAACCTTCTCTGTACTCTCTCTATTTTGTTTATATCTTTCCTATAATTTGATGACCAAAACTGTACACAGTACTCCAAATTTGGCCTCACCAATGCCTTGTACAATTTCATCATAACCTCCCTACTCTTGAATTCAATACTCCGATTTATGAAGGCCAACATTCCAAATGGCTTCTTCACCACACCATCTCCCTGAGTATCAGCCTTGAGGGTACTATTTAACATCACTCCTAAATCCCTTTGTTGCTCTGCACATCTCAATAGCCTACCATTTAATGCATATGACCTATTTAGATTTGCCTTTCCAAAATGGAACACCTCACACATCTGTATTAAATTCTATCAGCCATTTCTCAGCCCACACTTCCAGCCTTCCTAAATCACCTTTTAATCTACGGTAATCTTCCTTACTGTCCACAACACCACCAATCTTTGTATCATCCGCAAACATGTTTATCCAATTCTCCACCCCTAACTTTCAGATCGTTAATATATATAACAAACAATAGTGGTCCCAGGACCGATCCCTGAGGAACTCCACTAGTCACCGGCCTCCAATTGGACAAACAATTTTCTACCACTACTCTCTGACACCTCCCATCCAACCATTGCTGAATCCATTTCACTACCTCCTTATTTATACCTAATGTCTCCACCTTTTTTCCTAACCTCCTGTGGGGAACTTTGTCAAAAGCTTTACTATAGTCTAAATAGACAACATCCACAGCTTTCCCTTCATCAACCTTTTTTGTAACCCCCTTGAAAAACTCAATCAGGTTTGTCAAGCATGATCAACCCCTGACAAAACCATGCTGATTACTCCCTATCAATCCCTGTACCTCCAAATATTTGTAAATACCATCCCTCAGAAGACTTTCCATCAACTTACCCACCACAGACTCCCAGGTTTAAATTTGGACCCTTTCTTAAACAGTGGAACCACATGCGCCACCCTCCAATCCTTTGGCACTACCCCCGTGACCAGTGACATCCTAAATATCTCTGTTAATGGCCCCACTATCCGTCCACAAGCCTCCCTGAGTGTCCTTAGGAATATTTTGTCTGGTCCCGGAGATTTATCCACCTTTATATTTTTTTATATTTTATAATTTATAATATATATATATATAATATAATTATATATATAATATATATATATAATATAATTATATATATAATATAATTATATATATAATATATATATAATATAATTATATATATAATATATATATAATATAATTATATATATAATATATATATAATATAATTATATATATAATATATATATAATTAAATTAAGAAGAATATACATGCCCTACCCAATCCCTCTTCAATTTCATACTTTCTTTGATATTCAAATGTGTTTCTTGTAAAAAAGCGATATCAATTTTCATTTTCTTAATATACGCCAAAATTCGCTTACGCTTAATCGGACTGTTTAAACCCCCAACATTAAAAGAAGCAAACTTCAACTTTGACATATCCACTAATATTACTAAAAACTAATAATATCAATATATAAACACTCAGATCAATGTAAATAGGCCCTCCAATAGGAGAAAAAAAACCACAAATTAAAGACTAAATAAAATTTAAAAAAATTAAAGTTTAAAACACCCCCCCCCAAAAAAAAACTACCAAGAGGTAGCAATCCCCAAACAAACTTGGGTGTGGATCACCCACCAGTGGCTGATGACTAATAAAACATAGAGGGAATCTCTCCCTCCCCAGCCAAACAAAAAATGACAACAAAATATCATAATGACATGAAAATAAGCATAAAAAAGTTCTTCTATTCATCCAAGAGATTCCAAAGTTGGTGACCCCATTTCAAGAGGAATTGGACTCTTTCCATTCCAATTTCTGCCATTTCTTCCATTTCCAGAACAACCAGATTTTTCTTTAGGAGACAATGGTGGGCTACGTCTTTGTCCTCTTACAACTGGCAACGAATTAGCAAAACTCATTGCTTCACGCTCATTCTCAAAAAACCGAGATTGAAAGTCTCCACAAAACACCTTCAACACTGCCGGATAGCGAAAAGTAGACTTATAACCTTTACGCCACAAAACTTCTTTAACTGGATTAAATCGACGCCGACGCTGAATAACCTATTGACTCAATTCACGATAGAAAAAAACTCTACTATTCTGAATCATTAACGGGGCTTGTCGTTGTCTCGCATTTTGCACTGCTAAACGAAGTATCGTTTCTCTGTCCAAATAATTCAAACATCGAATTATCACAGGTCTCTGTGATTGGCCAGGCAAAGGTCTTCTTCTTAAGGCTCTATGAGCTCTTTCCAATACCAGACCTCCAGAGAAAAATTCCTGCCCCAGTATTTGTGGAATCCATTCGGTAAAAAAACGAAGAGGATCTTGTTCTTCCATACCTTCTGGCAAACCAACAATCTTCACATTATTCCTTCTACTTTGATTCTCCAAATAATCTACTTTCCTGTCTAACTCCTTCTCACGTTCTCGCAATTCTTTAACGGATTTTTCCACCTCCAACACTTTTTTTGTATTAGAAGCCACTTGTTGTTGACATTTCAAAAAAGCAGCCTGAAATTGTTTAAAGTCCTCACAAGATGCTTCCACACATATTTTAACTGTATCCAGTTCCAAACTGAGCCTCTGAGACATTTCATTCAACATAGGCTGGATGATAGCGTTTAACTGTTTACATTGTAAGTTAGAAAAGCTCAGCCCTGCTTTCTTTTATGTAGTGGCAGGACCAGGTAACTGCAGCTCCTGCTGGATCTCAAGAACAGGCAGTTTAACAGTTTTACTGCAGGTCTGGACTCCCAGCGACGGCACCCTGACTTCCTCAGGGGGTCGACGCTGTTCTCCCCCTGCATCCCATTGTTGATGCAAAAACTCATGGAAGAGATCAAGATATTCAGATTGGAGTACTTCCTGAGACATTTCAAGCAATGGAGTCATCTTCTTGCATGCTCCCTCCGTTAAAGTCGGCAGGCTGCCAGAATCGGATCCACTTCGGGGGCACACGCACCTTCCTCCTGAGAACGGGTAATTCCAGCGATGTCCTTCTCCTGGTGAGTAGTAGTCATTTTTTCAGCTCCCACAGGCAATCTCTGTGGTTTAGGCTTGAAAGAAAGTAAACCTGAAGCTGGAGCAGGCTGTTTAGGCCCTAAATCTTCAACACTCCAAAAATGTAGTTTCTTCTGTACTTGAGGTTTAATCTTTTTACCATTAATGGCCATAACAATTCCTTGATACTTTAAACTAAGTTTTAAAAAGTTTAAACTGAAAACAAAGAGTTAAAAAGGGTTCTTAAAAGTCTGGCCAGTGAGCGAGATTACACGTTCAGACTCTATGCCATTTTGCCATGGCCCCCCTTAAAAAGCAGATCTGATTTTATCTTGAATTGTATTTATCACTTTGATACCATCAAAATAATTTCAGTTGTAAGATTTTCTAATGCTGTTTTTATCTATAAAGCGACAAATTCTACATTTCAAAGATATTTCATTGCCAATACCATATGGCATGACATCCTGTGGATGTAAAAGACACAAAGTTAATGCAAGTTCCTTCTTGTATTTCATCCTTGGAGTCACTTGAAATCTATTCTGAAGCTTCCTAGAAAATGGAAATCGGATCGCCCAATCTGGATTTTTTGGGAATATTTTATTTTTGATTTTATCATCAAACAATAACAAATTACCATCACAGGTAAATGTGAATCATTAATACATGGTCCAAATATAACCCCTAATCCCCCCCCTCCCTGAACAAAATGCCTAATGAAGAAGAAAAAAAAGGTGAAGAGAGTTAAAAAGTAAAAGGAAGAGAAAGAAATTAGAAAGAAAGAAAAAAGAGGAGAAAGAGACCTGAAATCCATTTTATCAAAGAAGAGGCTTTTATCTAATTTTCAATATTAGGAAGAAAATAGAGGGAAGAAAAATAAATTGAATAAATATCTTTTTTATTGTATTCAACCCTACATTTTGTTAGTAGGGTTCCCATACCTGTAAAAATATGTTGTATTTATTCCTTAAGTTGTATGTAATTTTCTCTGGATTTCAGTATTCCAATGGTCTATTTTCAAGAGAGAATCAGACTTCCAAGTAACTGCTATACATTTCCTGGCCACTGTCAATGCAATTTTAAGAAACTCTCATTGATATTTGGACAGCCTCATTTTAGGTCTTACATCTGTAATATTTCCTAAAAAACAATTCTGGACTTGGAGGCAATTTTTTCCCAATAATTTGATTTAATAAAGCTCTTAAGTTTCCCCAAAAGAGTTTCAATTTTGAACATGACCAAGTGGAATTTAAAAAGTACCCATTTCTTACCTACATCTAAAACATATATCCAAAAAAAATTAGGATTTAATTTGTATATTTTTTGCAAGGTGTCCAATTTTGATCAAGGTCCAATGGGGTTTTAATGTTTGGTCTCATTGTACTAAAGAAATTCAGATTTTATGCCTTACCACTTTCCTAGCTAGTCGAATGGTGGTTACGGTCAATGAAGTATGCACATCATGGTCTATTGGTTTATGAATGAGTCTATGAATCCATATGCTACACTAACATCCATCCTAGCAATAACTCAGCATGATAATTTGTTCCATAATTTATGAATGATGGTTTATTGAGGTAAGCCCCACTAAATTGCCTGTCTGCAAAATGGTTTCCAATTATTCTGCAAGTATGTTTGGGAGCGCTTCACAATTTGCAAGATTGGTGTTTGCTCATGTATTCCACTGAAGAACTGGGCTAAAGTTCTAACTTGCATTTTCAATGCAATTACATGTTCAAAATATAAAAGACAAAATGCCTTCACTATTATCTCAATGATTTCCTTTGATCCTCTTCTCTGTTGCAGCCGTGTGAATTTTTCACCAAATACCATGCTATTGGGATCTTTAAGTGAGATTGTCAGGAAGTATGACAGGCCTGCAACCACTGGGAATTAATTTGAAACAACATCAGCTCATTTTATTTACTCAGGATCACCGTTGGTGCCACAGAAAAGGCTTTCAGTCCACTAGGAAAAGCTGAATCAATTTAGGTTCCAAAGGTAACACAACTATGATGAAAAATGCATTCTCGGATTCTCGAGCAGTATTACATAAAATTAATTTTTAAATCAAAGATCAAATGAGCTGCATCTGAATTGCGTTTTGAATATATTCTTCTTGTATGTTATTTCTTTCAGTTAATTACCTGCCATCTTCCATAGAATTTAATTTTTCAATAAATGTTTTGAGCTAAATCACTGAAATTGCAGACAAAGACCTGACAGAAAATGGACAGTTGGTGCATTGCATTTTTAACAATGAATTTTCTTGGATACATAACTAATTTATATAATTTTAAATAGGTATGTCTGCGTAATTGTTCCTTCCAAGTAATTGCTTATTCCTTTTAGCAAAATTAATTTGAGCAAGTTTGAGAAAACACTGAATTTAATTGTCCTATTGTGTGAAACTAAGGTAGCACCCATGATGATGTCTTTATCTTGCATATTCTCATGAGGTCAAGAATGCTAGAAAGGGTACAGAAAGGATCACATGGATGTTACTAGGTCTGGGGGCTTGACTTAGACTAGTGGCTCTCAACCTTTTTCTTTCCACTCGCATACCACTTTAAATAATCCCTACGCCATAGATGCTTTTGATTAGTAAGGGATTGCTTAAGGTGTCATGTGGGTGGAAAGAAAGAGTTTGAAAACCACTGATTTAATTGTACCCCATTGGCTCGTTATGTGCACAGTTTCATAACTCCAAAGGAAATGGGCTAATGACAATTTTTCTCAAGCAAAACATTTCAGAAACAATTGGGTCAAGAGCAGTTGGTCTCAACCTTCCCTTCCCAAATCACAACCCACCTTAAGCAATCCTTTACTAATCACAGAGCACCGGTGGCATAGGGATTACTTAAAGTGGTATGTGATTGGAAATAAAAAGGTTGAGAACCACTGGACTAATTGAAACTTCCTCTGGTGGACATTTTGGTGAACATTCAGGAGTTGCCGTCTTGTGAGGGTCTGTGATTCTATGCCTCTCCCTTGCTTCAACTCCAGTTTTCTGGTTCTGTGATTCTGAAATAGGACCAATCTGGGATTTGCAGACTGTGTCACAGATGAGGCCAAAGGTGCATCACCACAGCAGATGGGAAGGCCAGATGGGTATTTTGGGAGATGGTGGGCTCCCTGGGTCATTTACCCTTGGCTTCTGTTCTGAGATTTTTCTGTGACATCCTAAAGATCTCCTCCATTTTGTGGGGCCAGGGATTCAATGACAGTGTTTCCTATTTTCAAGGAGGCTTTCAGAACATTTTTTTTTAAAGTTTCCCATTGTCAGGGCGAGGCCAAACATAAACTTAAGGAACAACACTTCATATTCTTCTTGGACAACCTTGTACCTCCTAAAGGCATGAACCTTTTCCCTGATTTTAAGTACTCCCCAACCATATTTCATTCCACTAGTTCCATCTCCTTTACCTACTCCTGTCCTTTTTTCTTTCCTCTCTTACTTTTTTTTCTCTTTCCAAGTTGTCTCTCCATCTCTCACACCTTCTGTCCTATATCCTATTGCTACTGGGCCTATTCCACAGCATATATTCCCCATTTCCACTTTTTTTTAATTGTTAATTTGGCCTTGATAAGGGATCCCAACCAAAACCTTGACTGACCATTTTACTCATGATGCTCCCTGACTTGCTTCAGCAGTTCATTATTCCCTGATAGTCTTTGTGTACGATGAGTTCCAGTTTCAGAGCTTTGGTACGGGACAAGGAGAAAGAATGTGGATGTTATCTTGTATCTCAAGTTAATTCAGAGCATTTGGCAGCTCTTTACTGACTGAGTAAGTCAGAGCAAGCTGGATCTGGATGAACTCTGGATCATTTGGGAGACCGAAAGTGTGATAACTGAAGGTATAAGGAGACTGTCACACCCAAAAGGCAGGAGGCAGGTAACTGGGTGACTGTTCGGAGAGGGAAGGGGATTAATCAGTGTCGGGTGCCCCTGAGGCCATTCCCCTCAACAGTAGGATATAGTTTTAGATACTGTGAGGGCGATGATTTACCATGGACAAGTCATAGAGCTTGAGGTCTCTGGCACAGTCTGGCCCTTCAACTAAGAAGGGAAGGAGGGGGTAAAGGAGAACTATAGGGATTGGGTAATTAAACAAATAGTTAAGAGGTTGTGTGGACAAGATTGAGACTGCCGGATGGAATGTTACCTCCCAGGTATAAGGGTCAGGTCATCTCTGATAGAGTCCACAACATTTTCAAGTGGAAGGGAGAGTAGTCTGATGTCGTTATCCAGGTTCAACACACCTGGCAGGGGTTCAAATATGTGAGAATCTCTTCTGGCATAGATATAACATGTACAGAAAGGATGGGATGCATCTGAACTGGAGACAAAGCAATGTCCTGGCAGACATATTTCCTTAAACTGTTGGGGAGAGTTTAAACTAGTTTGGCAGGAGGATGGGAAAGGATAAAATAAAGCGGGAAAGCGGGTGAGTGGGGGGGGGGGGATGGGGGAGGAGGATGATCCAATGTGTTGTGGGTTTCTGAGGAAAGGTAGCAGCAGAGGAAATATAAATGTCTTAAGTTGGAGAGTTTGAAATGTGTCTATTTCAATGGAAGGAGTATTAGGAATAAAGGAGATGAACTTGGAGCATGGATCAGTTCATGGAATTACGATGTTGTGGCCATTATGAAGACTTAGTTGGTGGAAGGACAGGGTTGGCTGATGCACACACCAGAGCTTGTGTTTTAAAGGGATAGGATGAGGGGTAAAAGAGATGGGGAGGTAAGTAGCATTGCTGGTCAGGGATAGTATCACAGCTGCAGAAGGGGAGGATGTTGTGGAAGGAATGTAAACTGAGTCAGTGTGGGTGGAAGTCTGAAATAGGAAGAGAGCAGTCACTGTACTGGGAGTAATCTGTGTGTCCTCAAATAGCCCTCGAGACACTCGAGGAACAGATTAGTAGGTAGATTTTGGAATGGATCAGAAATAACAGTATTGTTGTTATAGGAGACTTCAACTTCCCAAATATTGACTGGAACCTCCTAACTTCGAGGGATGGATGAGTCGGAATTTGTTAGGTATGTCCAAGAAGGATTCCTGATGCAATATGTGGATTAGCCAACTAGAGGAGAGGCCATACTAGTTCTAGTATTGGGGAATGAACCTGGTCAGGTGACAGACCTCTCAGTGGGGGAGCATTTCGGTGATAGTGAGCACGATACCCTGAGCTTTAATATTAATATTTTGACTTCTTTTTAAACTTGTCCATAGTTATGTGTTTAATTGGGGCATGGCTAATTACAATGGGATGAGGCAGGAACTAGGGAGAATAATTTGGGAACAGATATTTTCGCAACGAAGCACAGAAGTAATGTGAAAGATGTTTGGGGATCACTCACATAAGGTTCTGGATAGTTTTGTCCCATTGGGACATGGAAAAGATGTTATGAAAAGGGAACCTTCTTTGACAAATAGGTGAGGCACTAATTTAAGAGGAAGAAGGAAACGTACATTATATTTTGGAAGCAAAAATAGGAAGAGATAAATGGGAATTAAATGGTAGCCAGGAAGGAAGTTTAAAAAAAGGACTAATGAGAGCTAGAAGGGGGCATGAGAAGGCCTTGCCAAACAGGATTAAGGAAAATCCTCATGCATTCTATGCCAACATGAATAACAGAAGATGATGAGAATGAAGGTAGGGCTGCCTAACGATAAAGGAGGCAACATGTGTCTGAAAGCACACGAGGTTGAGAAGGACTCTTTACTTAAGTATTCACCAGAGAAAAGGACCTGCGACAAGGTAGGATCAGAATAGAACAAACTTATGTGGTGGACCATGTTGAAATTAAGAAAGAGGGAAAGCTGGATCTTCCTAAAAACATCAGGATTGATTAGTCCCAAGGACCGAATGAGATATACCACAAGTTGCTATGGGAATGGAGGAAAGAGATTTCATGGGTATTGATGATGATCTTTCTGTCTTCCTTGGCACAGGGGGAGCTGCTGGAGGATTGGAGAATGACAAATTTGGTCCCCTTGGTTTTTTAAAAAAAAACACACACAAAAGTAATGGGGAGAATCTGGGGTATTATAGACCAGTCTTACATCAGTGGTGGGTAAACTAATGGAGATGATTCTTAAGGACAGGATTTACCAACATTTAAGTAAGTACCATCTTTTCAGGGATAGTTAGCACAAAGTTCACCCTGCTCTTTCTCAAAGTTCAAAAATATATTTAATCCAAATACATAGTGACAATTGTCCACATAATGTCTTCCAAAATCAATATTTCCTTTCTCACACTTTGAAGAGGCAACCAAGAGGATTGATGAGGACAGGGCAGTAGTTGAAAACATGGACATTAGCAAGGCCTTTGGCAATGTCCTGTTATGATTGGCTGGTCCAGGAGGTTTGATCACTTGGAATCCAGGATGAGCGAGCAAAACAGATAAAGCTTTTGCTTCTGGTTGGAATCAGAGTGGGAATGGATGGTTGGTTTGTCGATTGGTGTCCTGTGACCAGTGGTGTTCCACAGGGATCAATCTTTCACCCCTTTTGTTTAACATTATTAATAATTCTGATTAGAAATCAGGTGAAATGATTTGAAAGTTTGCAGATGACACCAAAATATTGATGGCATAGTGTACTGTCAGGAAAGTTATCTAGGAGAGTATCTCGAAGAGTTGGTTCAGGCGATGGCAGATGGAATTTATCTCTGACAAATGGGAGGTGTTGCATTTTGAAAAGAGGATCAAGGAGAGGACACACAGAACTTGATACCATACATAGTTCCCTGAAATTGGCAACACATGCAAACAGGATGGGGAAAGGAAGGGTTCAGCACAAGTCACGCCATAGAGGATGAAAGTATGGACATTGTTACAGCTTACAAGACATTGGGAAGACTTTACTTAGAGTATGGAATGTAGTTCTGTTTGCTTAGTGATAGGAAGGGTATTATTAAGCTGAAAAAGATGCAGATAAAAAGATTTGGTCAGATACTGAAGGACTGGGCAGACCAACTGATAAAGAATAACATCCATATTTGCTGCTTCATTTGGGTGGCTATTTGCAATTTGGTGTACAGTTTTGTTGTACTTTGTGAATGCACACAAATTCCAGGCATTTTAATCCACTAACAGATGCTGGATAATCCATGTGAAGAATTCAAAGGGTTCAGAGCATCACTCTACACTCTACCATTTATATTTGCTGTCACAAGTGGTTTAGTGATGAGTTGAGCTCCTGAGAGGATGGGCCATGTCCCCAACAACTTGCATTTAAAGCTTCACAGAGGAATGGAGAGGACAACTATTTCACAACAGTACAGGGTTTTAAAAATAAACAACGGAGAACTATTATCAATTAAAAAGAATAATGCTGGATTTAAAAAAATTCTTCTAAGTAACAAATTCAACAACCAGCAGTCCAATGCTAAACCTTGTGTGTCTGTTGCCTATCCAGGACATCCATGACTTGGCACTAATTGATAGTTAAATGATTTTTATCAAGGCCGTTTGAGCGACTGAAAATGTTACTCTCAGACAATCCAGTCTGTTTCAGACACAAGAGGCTGAAAATCCTGGAATCTGGAGCAAAAAGCAAAATGCTGGAGGTACTCAACTGGACAAGCACCATCTGTGGAAGCAAAAGGATGGGCGATGTTTCAGGTTGGAAGCTGTGCACCAATCTAGATGTAGGGTCCTGATCTGAAATATTGACCTCCATAGATTCAGCTTAGCCCATTGGGTTCCCTACAGTTTGGACTAGATTTGATTCAGTACCTCAGCCTTCTGTGCACCCTATTGGCTTCTTAGAACATCTTATTCATTTTATTCTGAGTATAAATTAAAAGACCTACAAACTGGGCTGTTTTGTAGCAGCCCGCACTCAGCATGTACCTGGTTAAGGCCAATATAGATGGCCTGAATCACTTGCAAATGTAGGTGCCAAACTTCCTCTGTCAGTAAAACCAACAAACTGTGCAGATTCGATTCCTGTGCTCATGCCAGACAAACTGACAGTGAGAGCAGATTGTAAACGAAGCCCCACATCAATTAAACTAACCTGCAGAATAGACTGAACTTTTGCCAAGCAGAATTCTAATGCAACCCACAAGTCAATTAAGGAGCGGAGCAAATCAATTAAAGAGCTTTGCAAGTCTTGCATGCTTGCTTACACCAATCTGTTGCAGATTGACCCTCTCAGTGTTAAAGGTGAAGTTCAGTTCCTCGTGTAACAGAGAACCCAATACTTATTGAAGGTAAATTTCCACTTGTTTTGATAACAATTATCTTTCCTTAAAAAAAAAGACGTGGATTTTTTCCTGTGATGCGAAAAAAATTGAAATACATGTAATCCTTGCAATTTTGGAGTTTATAACAAATTAACTGGCTAACTGATTTGAGATCATTTTGCATAAAATAAGAATCAGGAACTCTTACAATCTATAAATTCCATCTAATACCTCAATCTGACTTATCTGTAAGTGATAGATCATCATTTGTTGATATTGTACTCCAGAATTCTTGCCAGCTGAGCTAAGGACCAGGAATGAAGCTGCAGATATGGATATATTGACCAAAGCATTAAGTATCAGAATTAATTCCTGATCCTGTGTTTTCTCCGTCTGGATTTTGCCCATTCTCTCTATGACTAACAAGGTTTGTTCTGGATATTCTGGTTACTTCCTTTATCTGAAAGACTTGTTTGCAGGTTAATTTGCTACTGATCATTATTGTTGGTTTAAGCTGGTGGGGATGAAAAGGACCCAAAGGATTTGAGGAACCTAAATGAAAGAGAATCATTTACAGGAGTACATGGATTTAAAGAGAGAGAGAGAAAATGACTAATGGGATTGTTTCGCGAAATTAACATGGATCTGATGGGGACAGCAAGGTTAGCGTAGCAGTTAACTCAATGCTATTACGATGTCAACAAGCTAGGTTCACATCTGGCACCTTAAGGAATTTGTACGTTCTCCCCGTGTCTGAATGGGTTTCCTCTGGGTGCTCTGGTTTCCTTCCACCCTTCAAAACACGTGGGGGTTGTAAGTTAATTGGGTGTATGTGTAGCACAAGCTTGTGGGCTGGAAGGGCTGTTACCATGTGGCTTGTCTGAATTTAAAATCAAAATTTAATTCTGTGTTGGTATAATCAGATGAGATCATTCTGAGAACAGACCAAAGATCGGTATTTCCATGTTGTGATTAAAAGTGAAATAATTTTCCATACGTATCCTGCAGCAAGAGTTGTAAGGCTTGTTTCCATTTCTGAAAGTCTAATTTCTCATGTTAAATCTATATCCTTTTGAGCGCAGATTTGAAGACTGACTAAATTTGCTCATGTAGCAAAGTAGCAATTTGGTTCAGGAACGCGATGAACTGAGCAGCATTTGTGCGGGGAAGGAATTGTCGTCTTGATGAAGGGTTTCGATATGAAACGTCGACAATTCCTTCCCTCCCCCAAACCACCCCGCCTCCCGGCCACAGATGCTGTTCAACCCACTGAATTCCTCCACTCGATTGCTTTTTCATTCCAGATAGCAACATCCCCAAACTCTTCTCTCTCTCTCTCTCATCTACTCATCGCCAGGTAAAATGATGAAGGTGGGGCCAAATGGCACATTTTAGTTTGCTTGCCCTTAGGGGTGCAGTGCTCATTTTTTTTAGGTGCTGGAGCTCACCAGAAACAGTGAAAAGGAGGTGCCTGGAGTGGCCCCCATGAGGTGCTAGAGAGGCCCTTCAGTGAGCTCTGGCAGCTCCACACCCCTGCCCTCAATCTGCAAGCTAAATCTTTTATTCAGAATAGTTTCAATAATACTAATTTAATGTGCCAAAAAACCTGACCGACATCAACGTCAGGACATTAATATCTTTTATTCCTATTTATTTGTTTGAACAATTCTTTGTGTATGCAAATGTAAATGCCCTTGAAATAAAATTAGTTGATAGAACTCCAATACTTTGGAGATTTGCTTTCTTAACAATTCCTGAATTAAGAGTGTTTTCTTTAGTAGAGCATTTTTTGATAACATCCTATCATTATTCATCTGAGTACCATGGAAGCCAAAATGTTGTCTCAAAGATGCACTAGAATTACTTGCAAAATGAGCAGAGAATGGATACTTAAGGGCTCTGGTGTACTCATTAGGTTTGATAAGGTTCAGCATCAAGATGTGTAAGGAAAATAAAAATACATGCTTCTGATAGCAAATTAATCAGATGGATAGAAAATTGGATGAGCCATAAAGAGCAGAAGGTAATGATAAATGAACATGGTTATTTCTTGTAAAATACTGACAGCTTGAGTTCTTCTGAGATCTTAACTGTGTCATATTTCTTTATAACATTCTGATATAAAGATTGGCCATGCAAATGAAAATGGAAGAAATCTGAATTACAAAAGGTCAAATGATCAGGTATGGGAGTGAATAAAACAATTCAGTTATTTTTATATGAGAGCAGAATAAATTTGAGGAGGTTTGTGTAAAAAATAATTGATCATATCCAAAAAAAATGCAGTTAATATAACACTGGGATTAGCAAAGCAATAGCAACGTTGGTGTCCCTTGAAATCATTTGATTTTATAGGATTACATAAAAGTTATAGCAAATTTGTAAATGAGAGCAGGCTATTTGACCCAAATGATCCACTCTACATTTATGATCCTAACAGACTCTCTCCATCTCTCTTTACTAGCCCTATTCAGCACCTCTTTCTTTTACCTATTTACCAAGATTCCCTTCAAATATATTTATACTATTCACCTCAGATGCTTCTTTTTGTAACTTATTTTCTATTATCATGCATTGGATGAAGAAATTGCTCAAGCATTTCCTCGTGGAGACATCTACTGTTTGTGGCCTGCAATTTTGTTCTCCCACCTACACAAATCTTTGTTTATCAATACTAGTATATAAAAACACATTGGAAATACTTGACAGTTTTGGTAGGGTTAGATTTAAAAATACACTGATATATTGCTGAGGCTGCAATCTGGATTTACTGGAAGCATTGCAGGATTCGGGCTGCAAACTCATGATAGATCATTAGAAAATAAATTGGTTTTTAAGAAAAAAAATTGAGTTTCTATGATTCAGGTTTTTAGCGTGATGGATAATATTGATTCACTTTGTTTCTATTTTGAATATGATCCCGAAACGAGACCATAAATACAAATAATTTTAAAAACTTCCTTATGGGCCATTGATGCATTGGATTGATTTCCTTCAGGAAATATGAAATCAATGAGCTCATTTAAAAGAAATGGTACTTGAAGGTAATTACGATAAATGAAGACATTTGCAGTTGTATAATTGGGGAAACTCTGAGAGGCATGTCACATAAGACATGACAATATTATTTAGGTGAGGTCCACGGTTTGAGCTTCTTTTAAGGATTACTGTATATTAACTCCAAGGAATGCTGGTCTGTTGAAGAAAATGAGCTTAGTGGTTTCTTTGGCCTTTCTCTGTAAAATGCTTTATATGCATTTTAGTTTGTTTGTAAAAGATTGCTGAATCTGAAAGAAAACTAGAACCTTCTATGAATCAGTTACAAAGCCAATCAATTTGGTTACTGTTGTCCTGAAATTAGCAGTTATAATGACAGTTAAACCATCCGAGCTTGCTATTGTTACAACAACTTGTGACATCTGTCTGCACATCTGCCTTCAAAACCATGAAATTCTGGGAATTGCTGCTTTACATGCCAAGCTCTTCCATAGAACAGCTTTTAGAAATGTACTCAATACAAAATTAGAATCTTAGTTCAAATTTCCATTATGTCTGTAGTACGTTATCTGAAGAAAAACAGGTGAAAATTATATATATTGTTGAATGAGATTAATGATAAACCAAGAACTACCTTTTTCTTAAAAATGTAATTATTACTGAGCAACCTTTTTCTTAAAGGAATCTTTAAAAGTTGATGAGTTAAAAATTGCTGTCTTTTTTAAAGTTCATGGTTCTATGGAAGAGATTGAGTATCCTGGATGGTATGTTGCCTCCCTGTTGCCAGGGTCTAAGATACCTCAGATCAAGGTCTCAGCATTCTCAGAAGGGAGGATGAGCAGCTGGATGTCATGGTCCATGTAGGAAGGGTGAGGAGTCCCTGTAAGGAGAGTGCAGGGAGTTAGGTACTAGGTTGATGGTCAAGACCTCCAGCGTAGTGATCTCACATTTTCTACCTGTGTCACGTGCTAGTAAGGTTAGAAATAGGAGGATAATGCAGCTTAACCTGTGGCTAATGGTGCAAGAGGGAATGTATCAGGTTTCTGGATCAATGGACTCTCTTCCAGGGAAGGTGGGACTTGTTATGACGAGACTGGAGGGGGACTGATATCCTCGCAGGAAGGTTTGCTAGTGCTGCTCTGGTGGGCCAAACGGGGCTGTTTCTGTGCTGTAATTTGCTCTGGTTCTATGACGCACCATAGATTTGTGTGCATGGTGCATCCTTTATTTTGCCTGCAATTATTTCAAAGAAAATTACAATTTTTTAAAAATATTTCCTACTTTGCTGTCCATATGATGCTTCCTGTCTCATGCTGAATACCATGGGTTGTGGTTTAAACTGACCAAGACAGCTGGAGTAGGACTTTGCAAACATTTGTTTTTACAACAGTAACCAGACTTTTTCTTATTTAGAAATAAACTCCTTAACACCTATGCTTGTATTGAGGTTCAGTAGAAGGGTACAATATTGAAGGGTCACAAGAACCTTGAGAGGTTCAGAAGGCAATTCTGCACATTTTAAAATGAATTATGAGCTCAGACGGAGACAACACAGAGGCAAACTCGTGTGTCCCCCTGAATCTGCTGTCAACCACTTGCACTATCCAAGTCAATTCAAGTTCATCATCACCTGAATGCACAAGTACCACCTGACGAAACCGTGTTCTCTGGTCCTCGGTGAAAAACCCACAGACACACAGCCAAATATAACACCCATACAGACAAACAACACACATGCAGGACAAGTATTCATAAATTAAAAACCTAAATATTGTTTTGTACAAATGAGAGTCTCGGATGGTTAGTGTGAGCTGTCCCTTTGGTCGTTCATTATTCTCACTGCCCGTGGGAAGAAGCTGTTTTGCAGCCTGGTGGTGCTGGCTCTGATCCTCCTGGATCTCTTCCCTAATGGGAACAGTTTGTGCACAGGGTGGAAGGGGTCCTCCATGATTTTGTGCGCTGATGATGGGGAGGGGAGTTGGGGGGATGGAGGGAAACTCCATGGATCCTCTCTGCTGCTCTTATGTCTCTGTTATTGATCCATTTCTCTGTGGAAACTGTACCCAACTGTGAGGCAGCCAGCCAGGACACGCTCGATAGAGCTCCTATAGAAAATTGACATAATGGTGCCCAGTAGCCTTGTCCACTTAATCTTCTCAGAAAGTGCAGTCACTGTTACACCTTCCTGACAAATGAGATGTTGTGTGTTTACAATAGGCACTTGTTAAATGAACTCCAAGGAGCTTGGTGGCTTCCACTACAGAGTTGTTGATGTGCAGTGGAGGGAGATCATTGCTGGTGATCTTGGAGTTCACGATCATCTCCTTTGTCTTGTTGATGTTGAGACTCAGGTTGTTCCTCTCGCACTGTATCACGGGAGTGTCCACCTCTTCTCTGTAGTGCGGTTCTTCTTTGTTGCTGATGAGGCCAATTACTTGATGATACTGTTGGATCTGGATCTGACAATGCAGTCGTAGGTCAGTGGCATGAACAAGAGTGTGCTGAGCACACAGCTCTGAGATGCACCACTGCACAGAGCGATGGTGGTCGACGTTCTGCTACTGACCCAGACAGACTGTAGCTTTCTATTAGGACATCCAGAATTCAGTTACAGAGATGGGTGTAGAGTCCCATCCCATTGAGGGCAGCTTCTCCACCAGCCTCTGGGAAATGTTCATATTAAATGCTGAGCTGAAGTTGATGAACAGCAGCCTGGCATATAAGGCATCATTCTTTAGGTGGGTCTAGAAGTAGCGAAGGGACAAAGCTATAGCATTTTCTGGGGAATGTTTTCTTCTCTAGGCAAATTGAAATGGATTGAGCATCTCTGGAAGGTGGGCTTTAATATGTTCCATCACCAGACACTTGAAGCATTTCATAATGGTGGAGGTCAGTGCCACAGGGCAGTAGTCATTTAAGCCTGTTATTGTCACACTCTTGGATATTGGGAACATGGTGGCTGTCTTGAACCCCTCACTGAGATGTCAGTCAAGAACTTTTGTCAATTGGTCCACACAGTCCTTCAGTACCTGATTCAATATATTGTCTGGTTCTGTCATCTTGTGTGGGTTCACCTTGGATAGAGTTCTCCTCACCCCAGCCGCGGCTCTGCAGGGGGCCAATTCACCAGAGAGACACGGAGGTTTCTTCGGCAACATTCGGTTCTCAACGAACCATGCGTAGATGATGTTCAGCCCATCCGGAAAGGAGGCACCCATACGTTAATTCACTTAATTCACCCCACATTCTCCAACGTTGAAATAAAATGAAAGTTTTATCTATTCATGTTAAAAATCTTGCATGAAATGAGATTAATGCACAAAGACAACCAATTGAGAAAATGGCAAGTTTTCTGAACTTGTGCAACAATATCTGTTTTCTCTGGTTCATCCGAAAGAAGTTATGGACAGCATCTTGCAACCTACTGTACAACATCTGCAGTTGAATAAGTGTTAATCTATCAAATTAACACTTCTCACTTTGAACACAGAATTTAGATTGAGTGGTGGGAGAAGGGGTGAATGATACTCACCTGAGCTTCCACCGACATCCAAGCAGTTTGAAGTTGAGGAATAAAGACCTAATGTAGTTCAACATTTCTTCAAATTCTATTTCTGATCAAAATTTCCAGACTTTGGTAATATAAATGTTGCAATGCACTTTAAAATAATAATTTGATGGAAACTATGCCTTGATTTTAGTCCAGACAATTGAAAATTTCATCAAAGCCTTGTGTCGCTGGAAGTTTTTAATGATTTAAATTGAATAATTTCTTTCATGCTAATTCAGGTCCAGGCAGACATGAATCCACAGGCAAAATGGCTACTGTCTTCTATGAGAAAATTTGTATTTTATCAGTGTCATTGATTAGAAATCTCATGATGTAATCAATCTGTCTCTTCCTCTGCAGCCTTGAAATGGATTCTCAATGTGACAATAGTTGATTTTCAGGTCTAATGCAACTCTTCAGTGAGTGTATATTATTTCCTGCAATCATCGCTCTTCAAATTCAAACTTCAGAAATGACATTACCAAGATTTCAATAATGGATCCTTAATTATCAAAAAAGCATCCATAGCATTGTCCTCCAACCACCCAAATACAATAGACAATTTAATATTGCTGTCATGAGATAAACAATGCACTGCAGACAAGTCCAACAGGAATAATACAGAGAAGAAGCACTCTCTGGTATTGACAATGAATTTATTGCCAAGCAAGTCACAAAAATAGGCTATGTAAAATATTTTGCGTATCATTTCCAGCATTTTCTGTTTATTTCCAATTTCCTCCATCTGCTATAAGTTGGCTTCTGTATTCAAAGTAGTAATTAACTTTACAAACAAAGATGGCAGCTAATTTGTTTGCCTTAGATAATAAGTTTAATGTGCTTTTGGTGGCCTTGGTTGAGGAATATATGCTGAGCAGAGTCCGAAAACAAGTATCCTTTGTTACATAGTTACATACCATCTACGGGATCATCTATTTTCCATCCATCTGAATAGGCAGGCAGCAAACTGAACATTGGCTTCTCACATAATAATGATGTACTGCTGCCTTTATGTTATAACATACAGTTGACCAGGATTGTGACATTAGAGTGGGATTTCCTTCAACAACCTTCTGTTTTAAAGGTGTGGGGATTAAAATTGAATCTAGCTTGTAATCATTATAAAATGTCAAATGCATTCTATGTTTGTCAAACCATTTTCAATATATATGAAACCAGTATCCTTTTAATTAGATGGGATGAATTTCTGGAATTCTACATTAAAATGAGGCACACCAGTTTAAAATGACCATATTTCTTTTTGTTGAAGTCACATTACCAGGGTTGTTCTGATTACCTTCTGATCCATAAAATGTTCTTACGCAGTTGAAGGTTGAAGCGATTGATTTTGTTTTCACAAGCTATCATTGTTTTGACCTTGACAGTGACTACTGAAACATTAAGCCTTATCGGTTATGATTACAGTACTCGAGAAGAGGGAGTGCAGGGAATGGAGAAATGAAGCAAACAAACTGTTAGTTTACAGAATCAAGATAAAGAAAATCCACAAGGGAAATCTCTGTTCTATATTCTCTCCAATGTCAGGGGATGCAGGCCTGAAACCCCAACCTCCTGTTCACTATATTTGCTCTATGGCTTTGGACTGTTGTGTGGATCCCACAGGGGCGTAACCAGGTTTTCACATTGGGGGAAGCGAGAGCACAAAAAGAAGTGCCACCACCACGACTCGCGATGCCACAGGGTTCCCCCATGTTTCTCATCTGCCTTGCATTGTGCCCTTGAGGGGAAGTCGACTCCTGCCTTTGGGTGGGATATTCACTGCGGACATCAGGATCTAGCATAGAAGTTTTAAAAAAAAAAAATTCTTCTGGGATTCAAGCCAGTTTGTCACCCACCTTGGCTGCAGTCCATCTGATTTGGAATTTAAACCACTGATGTTCAGTTCAGGGGAGAACAAATCTGTTTATTCTTCATTCAAATGTGCTTCCTAAAGATATTTAAAGGTCTTGGCTTTTCCCCCCATATGAGTTGTGGTGATAATTATCTTGTTGTCATTGAGAAACATATGTTATAATAACATCGCTCTTCACTGTGGATTTCTGCTTTTGAAATAATGCGTACAAATGGCAAAAGAAAGAATGATCTCACTGCACAAATTAACATATAACACCTATCTATTTTACATGTGATGCTACCCACTTCATTTGCTTTTATCACACTGCTTGGCTCACCTTATTTGCTTTAATTGCAGTGTGACTGTGTTGAATGCCCTTTAATGAACAGAACAGCGGAGAGTGCATTTCCCTCGGAATTTCAACAACTCCTCAAGGAACCTGCACAAAAAAATGGTGTTGTTTTGAAGCATCATTAGTAAATCACAGTTTTTCTTATTCTATAAAAAAATTAATGAAAATTATTTCACATTCTGTGAAACAAGCTCAACTTCAGCAAACGTTGGATTGTGTTGGTGCAATTTTTTTGCTTTTTAAAATATTTTTTGATTTTGATAAATAACTGACACAAACAGGGGAAAAGGGTACAGTTGAATAAATTGATAGCAGTTACACAGAATAAATAAAACATTCTGTATAACCTTAACATACAAATTGTAAATCACATC
The DNA here is from genome assembly GCF_036971445.1 of Narcine bancroftii. Lineage (NCBI taxonomy): Eukaryota > Metazoa > Chordata > Chondrichthyes > Torpediniformes > Narcinidae > Narcine > Narcine bancroftii. Next base: position 3,679,251 of record NC_091474.1, read on the forward strand.
CTTAATTCTTTATAAAATAATTTTAAATCTTATTTAAATTAAGACAACAGCTAAATTAAGATTCAGGATCCAAGATTCAATCTATTGTCATAGTAATAAAACAGTGTTATATCACATGAAATTTCTTCTTGCCTGCTGCAAGGCAGACCGATTCCCCACTGGCAGGAGTTGTCTCAACACCTCTTACAGTCAGCGAGAGAAGTAAAAGAGAATCCCCACAGAGTCACCAAGTGTCCATAGATTCGCCCCAGCACTTCCACAACCACACAGTCCAGTCCAAACCGAGCTCCAGATCCAAACTCCAGTACGATCAGGAACCCTTTAGCATCCTTGGTGCCTCCTCACATCTTGGCTCCGATACCTGGTACCTTTCTCGCCAGTTTGAGTCTCTCCACAGCAGTCTCCTGCAGCCCATAACTTCCACGGGTTCCTCACCTCAAGTTTCCAGCAGCCGGCCACATGCACTGGTCCCTCAGCAGCAGAGTCCCCTCACTGGTCCGCAGTCCCCACCGGTCATCTCCTCCACTCCTCCTTCTCGTCCTCTAGTTCCCTGCTCCAGTCTCTCCACTTCCCCAGAGTCTGCAACCCCTCGTGGCTGCTGCAGATCAATCGGAGCCGGCATTGTGGGCGTAGACCTGCAGTTGAGGGGTTTCAATTAAAACCACCGTCGGCTCCCTCAATGGGCTAATCGAAGCCCGTGCGGAGCCAACGGCGGTCGACTGGGCGGTTGGACCCTACGGGAGCGCTGCATCTCCACTCCCTCGTCCCCGCATGTCTGCACCATAAACCTCAATTAGATAATGTTCCAAATATATATATAAGAAATATTCCTAAAATATAAAGTATATACAGAACGCAAAAGTAGATTCTTAATAGCGTATCAATGTATAATAGCAAAACAAACCCCAATCAAGGGGAGAAAAAAAAAGAAACAGGAAGAACTTATCACTTTTCAATTAAGTCATAAAATTTTCCCTTATTTAAAAATGTGCTGGTGCAATTTTTAACTTTTTAAACCTTGACATATTCCATCTGTTCCAAAGGGTAAACTATTCTTGCCCCTCATTAGTGTACAAACCCTATAACACGTCGAATCCAATGATTTATCACGTTAGTGGTCAAAGTCAGTATTTTAAAAAAAAAATATAAAAAAAATTTTATGAACCAATGGAACTTCACCAGAATAAAGGAGTTTTACCCCGATCCACCATTTCGGAGCCTCGGGATTGAGGACAACGCGAGCTATATTAACCCAAATGATTTCAATCTTTTAAAATCAGTGTTCGAGCAGGGTGTTGAACTGTGAGCCATAGCTTTCCTTACCATCAACTCGGCTCAATACAGGCTTACCCTGAGGTAGGAAAATCCTGATGTGTGAGATCATGTTAGACCAGATTCAAAGATTTTCTTTCCTGTTGTCATCAGGTTTCTGAACAAATCTTGCACTAGTAAAATAACAGAAACCCAATGCTGGAGAAGATCAGCAGGTAAAGTAATGTTGCTTTTATTCTGTTTGAACTGATCTATCTCTGTAACTCTGCTTTCTTCTTATTGCTGCAGTCTCTCCGAGATAACTGGCTAGATCACACACAGAGTAAGTCAAGTTTATTGTCATCTGATTGTACAAGTACAACCTGACACAACAGCATTCTCCGGTCCTCAATGCAAAGCACGCAGAGAAACAATCAGACATACACACATACAGATAAACAATACATATGGAAGACAAGAATTTAAAGGTGAAGGTTCCATTATTGTCAAGTAATATGTTTAGAATGTAACACAAAGTTCTTTAACTTTTTGTCTACTGTAATGCAGACAGGGAAACACCATTCGCCCAGTGTCCCTCACAGAAACCTTCAGCGCCCAGTGTCCTCAGGCAGTTTCCCCTCCAAATGCTGCCAGTCCTATGCCTGTTTAGCTTGGAGGGGTACGGCCCAGGACCATCAGGTGCTGAAGGCCTCTACAATCAAAAGAAATTAAAAAAAAAAGTTTTATGAATATGAAAGTCTCAGATGGGTTGTGTGAGCATTCTCACTGCCTGTGCTCACCCTGGTGGTACCCCTGTACCTGTCTGTTTCCCAACAGGAGCAGCTGAAAGATGCTGTGCATGATGGAAAGGGTCCTCACTGATTTTGCCCTCTTCAGATAATGATCCCAGTAGATCACATCGAATGGGGGGGGGGGGGAGTGATCCTTTCTGTCTCTCTTTGCTTCCTCACTGTACCTTGGTAAGCATGACAATACACTTAAACTTGAGCTTCCTTCCTCTGTTGAAGCGTGGCATCATCACATTTTCAAAGCCAATAAATCTAATTCTTTGCTGCAACACTCTTTTGGGCTGCACTTCAATCACAGCATCTGCAGACGCTCCTGATCAACTCCTCTGCTGTTCTTGTTTCCTTTCACTGGGCCAAGGGTACAAGACGTCAATCTAATACACAATTATATTTGTCCATCTCTACAGCAGAGTGAGTACAATTTTCAGTGTCATGTTTCTTTTCTGATGCATTTACCAGAAGCTTATTCCTTAAACTCAAAATGTTCTTCAATTACTTTTAAGTCATGCTCCCAATAATTGCCTGGCAACCTTTCGCTGCAACATTCTTATCTGTTTGTACAGCTAGCATTGTAGCTAACCTGTCATCAGTAGATTTTGCTACAGGTTTGTGCAACCTGATGGAGACTTTCTTTCACTGTAGGACACTCCGTGTCTGTAATTAAATTATGCGTGGCTTGCAATTAATTGTGGTCTCCTACTGATAAACAAAAAAAATCTGCAATTTGATGACAATCCTAGTCGGACATTTATCATTAACATTTTAATGCAATTTACTATCCCAGTAGTTCTGACATTTTGTAATATCTTCGCTTGCTCAGATTATTTTTCACACGGCCTTGCTGTGCCATGATAATTTATCCATAAATAAAAAGAATTGATCAATAATACATTCAATGGCATTGATAGAACATTAAGAATATAGCTTATGTTTCTTACCCATTAAATAACTTTTCGTGCAAGCCAGTGTGTTGCATTATTAATTTGTGATACAAAAGCAAATGCCTTCAGAATTTTCATATTAACTAGAGTCATTGGTCAGTTAGTTTTGCGGTTAGTTATCATGTAAAATTGTTTCCTGGCACATCCCTTTGCTGGGAGAATGCTCTCACCTACTTGAACTCAAAATGCTTCATGCAAGTGTTCAAATATTCAGCTCACATGCAGCATAATCTGTTTGAATCCTGAAATCAATTTTCTATATTTTTCAATAAATAACAAGGCCTCGCCTCCTGCCCATGGTACTGCACAGTTCTGCAGCTGGATCTTTGTATCTCTGGAGGAACTCTAATTGCAATCCTTATTTCTAGTTCAGTCGCCCAGACTTGGCTTATTTTATTCAGATTTGATTGCCAGTGGGGCCTTCTACTGTAGCACAGTAATGCTTCCTACCCTTCCACTAACACCACCATCCCTCCCGTCCCATAATTTTATTTGTCCCTCCAAAACATGGTCAACCAATCTGTCTCTTCCCTGCTTGATTTTATTTTTGACTGATCTCCTCATTCACCTTCCAAAGAAAAAGTCTGATTCTTTTGTCATCTGTTTTGTCTGGGTTTTTTTTTTGGTTCACGTTTCATCTGTTAATTACAAGAGTTTCTCCTTTAGCAGTTTACACTGTCATCTGCCTGTTATCCTCCACTGTTACTTGGCATTGTCACTAATTCCAGATCTTGTTTCTCATTCTGCAACATTTCCTGCTGAATGCATTTTCTTCTGTTTTATTTGAAGATGTTTTGTGCTATCCCACAACTTCTTGCTAATAAATATAAATTTTAAATGAAACCTGATAATTTCCATGATTTTATTGTTCATTTTAATAGTTCATCTACTCTTTAACACTTAAGAAGAAAAGTGGGCTGCATGGTTGGTGTAGCAATTAGAGTAATACCTTTTCAGCTCCAGTGATCGGGACCAGACCTGGGTTTGAATCCCACGCTGTCTGTAAGGAGTTTATACATTCTCCTTGTGTCTGCATGGCTTTTCCCCAGGGGCTCCGGTTTCCTCCCACCGTGTTGGTTAATTCAATATAAATTGGACCGAAATGGCTTGTTACTATGTCTGTGTGTCTAATTTAAAAAAAAAATTGAATTTAAATTTAAAAAAAAAAGTCTCCACCTATCAAGGTTTCTTCGATGTGTAGTGTTGAAACACCTCAAAAATAATCCTTTCGGCCAAATGCAGCCAAAGTATTTCCATGCATTTTGCATTCTTGACAATTAAAACCTCATTTCTAAACATTTATTTTTCCTGCATTATATTTATTCAATCTATAAACCTCTCAAAAAAGAATTTGAATAAGATATTTAAACTTTTGTTCAGAATTTTCAACCTGCTCTCTCCCAAGCAGTACTTTCACCAGAGGGAATGTAACAGTTCAAGAACTTATCTCACCACTACATTTGCAAGGGTCATTAGAGATGAGAAATAAACACCCTCAAAAATGAATGAATAACAAAGGAAAATCCAGGACATTTCATCCTGGAAGAACTGTAGTTATTTCCTTTGAGAGAAAATAAGATTGTTTGAAATAGATGGTCAGTGAAGGTCAAGCAATGAGAGCATACAATATTAAAAAAAAATCAAATTAAAACAACTGGCAACACCGATTCAAACAAAGAAGTAGAGAACTCGTAGGGAGAACTTGAACACTAAGTGCCAATTTATCATAAACCTGGTATATGAACCAAATGATGGAGACAGAATAACGTGACTCTGGTAAGTGGATTTGATGGAAATCTCATCTGTGATAGATAAGGTTGGTTCACACTGAACTGAATTCATGTAATCTGGCCCATTTAAATATTTAAAAAGGATGTTATCATTTCCACATTATTAGTATTAAAAAAAGTCTATACATTTCACAATCCATGGAGGGAGCAGTATTGCATTCACTTTTTCAAATATATTTAAAATGCAGTGATATAAATCACAAAATTATTTTTCCTATCTTTAGAACCAAAATGATTACATGAAAGCAAAAATTTTTTAAATAACTGCAGATGTTGGAAATCGTAAAAAACAAAATAGAAAATGTTAGAAATACTCAGCAGCTCAGGATGCTTTGGTGTCATTGTTTTAGGTCAGAACTGAAAAGGAGGCAGATGTTGGTTAAGCACGAGGAAGGATGGGGGAACGAGATGTCTGTGACAGGATAAAACCAGAGTGACCAAGGTGATAGGCTTAAGGTTATCTGGCCCATGAGTGACCCACAACATCTTATTAGTCAGGAAGGCACAGCAGTGCCTACACTTCCTAAGGAGGCTGACGGGGCAAGGCTACCTGTTCCCATCTGCACATATCTTTTACAGGACCACAATTGAGAGAGTCTTGTCTGGCTGCATCTTTGTGTAGTATGTTAGCTGAAAAGCACTGGATTAGAACTGAGAGGGTCACTCGGGTCATCCTTTCCTCTATCAACAATGTTTACTGAGCGTGTGGTCTAAATAGGGTTAAGGAATTATAGAAGACCCTTTAAGTCTAGTATATGGTATCTTCAACCCACTATCATCAAGAAGAGTATAGGAGCATCAAAATCAGAGCTGCCAGCCTGGTGAATTGTTTATTCCCCCAGACTATGATGACTGATGACTGTGTGAACAGTCATCTATTTATTTTGATTATTTTTGTGATAATTATGTCCAAAATATTGTGTTTTTGTATGTGCACCATGGTCTGGAGAGACTTTGTTTCGTCAGGTTGTATATGTACAATCAGATGATAATAGAACTTGAACTTGAGGAGTAGTTTGAGAGAGAAGGGTTTAAAAAAAAACCTGGACAAAAGAAATATGGGAATCGCAAAATGCAAAACAGGATGTCAAGCCCAAAAGGTGAAGCTGGGGTGCATGCCCACTCTCAGATGGAAAAGCGAAGGAGAAACAAGCTGAACTAATCTTACTAATGGACGACATGCTGATTGTGATATTGAGTTATCTAAAGCTGTAGAATTGAGTCCAGAAGGCTGCAACATGCCCAGACCTCTAGGTTGTGTTGGGCCTCACTGTGACAGGAGGTCACACGTGGACAGGTGGAAGTGTGAGGGAGAATTTAATTGTCAGGCAACAGGAAGCTCAGCACACCCTGGGCTTTGAGGTTAGGTGCTCCATAATGTGGAAAATGCAGAGAATGGCCTGTTGTACATGCAGGCTGGTGGGTTGGAAGGTGAGGACTAGGGGAAACTCTTCCCTTGGTACGTCTCGGAAGAGTGGGTGTGAGAGCAGTGACGTAAGGAAATGTATGAGTTGTAGTCAAAGTCTTTGCCAACAATTGTAGACGGAACGTCAGAAAGAAAGATGTCTCATCTGTGAAGCAATTGTAAGGGAGTTGGAGTAACTGGGAGAATGGAATAGCATCTTAGCAAGAAGCAGTAATCACCAATGTTTGTGGAGTCATTTGGCTTGTAATAGATGTTTGTAACTACCATACTTCCTGAGATAAAGACAGATTCAGAAAAGGAAGAGAGACAGAGATTAAGTATGTGAAGGTTTGGTTGGGAATTTGCAGCAGAAGGCACGAAACTCTTCTGCCACTCTTGAGGCAACATTTGTCTTTGCAGCTCTTTTTCTCCTCCCCCCCACCCCCCACCCACCATTCCAGTGACGGTGAAACAGAAATTCACTTCCATTTCTCCACATCCAGTGTACTCCAGTTGGTGTTCACAGCATTGCTTTCCTTTTCATTAGAGAATTTAAACACGAACTGTGTGGTTACTTCGCTTTCAGTCCGCAGGGGTGACCAGAAGCTCCCTGCCACTTTAATGACCTCTCCTGCTCCAACGTTGACCTTTCAGCACCTAGTCTGTTGTCTCGGATCTTTTGTCTATGTTCTCTTTCCACAGATGCAGCCTAATCTGCTGAATATTTCCTGCATTTTCTGTTTTTGCTTCAGAATGATTGCATCTTGGTTAAAATTCCAAAAAATAATAGTAGTTTAATAACAGGATAACTTTCAGGTTTCTATTCTATCCAAATGTAATGTTTTTCCTTAGAAGTTGACCTGAATTAAAGGTTTTATTTTTCTTTTGTTTACCTGTTTCCCTGAGCAACTGATGAAGCTGTTATATTACAGTTTTAGCAGGCTGACTCCAGTGAACATAAAAGTCAATAGAAGATGAAGTCTTGCCACTCTCCTGAATAGACATATAGCCACTTAAATATGATAATCTATACACATGGTGTACTGCTGTGTTTCTGCACAATTAAACTGGGATCATGATCACATGAATAGAGCCTTTGTTCTTAAATTGGTATCTATCAACTCAAGATTTTTAAAAACTAAGTTTTTTAAACTTTAGTCTGTAGAAACTATGGATGTTTTGCTCTTGCATTGCTCAAAACTAGCTAGATTGAAATCTATCAAATACAGTCAGAAAGTGTTGGATATGCTCAATAAATCAGGCCAAATCATGGATTGAGAAGCCAAATTATCTCTGCTGTCTGTCCTGGTGATTATTTCCAGCATTTTCTTTTCTATATATCGATTTCCTGTAACTGAAGCTTTTGCTTTCAGATTACTAAATGTTTCACTTCATGATTTAGAGATCCTGATTAAGCAATAGAAGGGTAACTTCAGTCTGTGTTCAATATCAAGGATTAGAATCTGAATCAGAATTTATTGTCATGAACATGTCACGAAATTTATTGTTTTGTGGCTGTATCACAGAGCAAACACTTATATAAACTACAAAAATAAATAAAAAATAGTGCAAAAGAAAGAAACACACAAAGTAAGGGAGTGTCTGTGATTCATTGATCATTCAGGAATCTGATGGCAGATGGGAAGAAGCTGACCTTGTGGTGCTGAATGCTCAGTCTGGGGTTCCTGTACCTTTTCCCTGAAGGTAGCAAGGTGAACATGGCATGGCCTCAGTAGTGGGAGTCTTTGAGGATCGAGGCTGCTTTTTTTAAGACACCACCTCTTGTCCATGTCCTCAATGGAGTGGTCTGGTTCCCATGATGTCACATGATGAGTTAACAGCCCTCTGGAGTTTATTCTTGTCCTGAGACTTGACAGCTCCATACCAGGCAGTGATGCAATCAGCCAGAATGCTCTCCATGGTAGACCTGTAGAAGTTTACGAGGGTCTTTGGTGACATATCAAATCTTCTCAAACTCCTTAAAAAGTTTAGCTGTTAGTGAGCCTTCTTCATGATTGTATCCTCAGAGATGTTGACCCTCAGAAATTTGAAGTTCTTGGCCCTCTCAATTGCTGAGCCTTCCATGAGGACTGGGTCATGTTCTCCTGATTTATTCCTGAAGTCCACAATCACCTCTTTGGTTTTTGCTAAATGGTCAGGCCATTTCAGGTCCGGAATCTTTATTGAGATTTTCGTAGGAAGACGAGATATCAAGGGATGGAATAAGTGGGGGAGGGTCTAAAAGATATTGGGTATTGGACAGCGACTGGGAAAGGTTGAGAGATGGTTAGGAAAAGACCCCATTGGGAATGGGGAAGTTTGAGAGTGGTTAAAGAAGGGTGGGAGCAGTGGAACCAGATGGTTTTAGAGGGTTTTTAAAAATTATTTTTAAATTAAATCTTCATGCTGCTGGGTTTAATACTATCCAAGAATAATATGATCTACTTTGCCTCAAATGTACGTTTGGCCTCTGTCTGGTAGCGGATATAGCCTTCAACAGGTTATATAGGAATGGTGATGGGAATTAAAGCCAGATGTTTATGCTTAGATCCACGGACAGAGAAGTGCAGCTGTTTGGGAAAAGTGGTCACCCAATCTACTTCTGCTCTCACTGTAGAAAAGGAGTCCACACTGAGTACACCAGATGGTTGGATGAGGTTGGACAATGTACATGTACATCTAAAGCTGTGCCTTACCTGGAAGATCTGTTTGTGGTCCTGGATGGGGGTGGGAGGTTGGGGGTGGGGTGGGGAAGAAGGAGATGGAAGTACAGGTTTTACACTTTCTTTGATCACAGAGGAAAGAGCCTTGGGGGTGGAAAGGTGGGGAGTGACTGAGCCCTGTGGAAAGCAGATGGAAGTAGAAAGCGGATGTGGCTAATGAAGAGGTCATGCTGAAGTTTGTGGAAGGGCCAGAGGGTAATGTGTGGGATGAGGAGGGTGACAAGGTGGAAAGTATGGACCAAAAGGCCTCTGACCTCATGCTCTCTAGGGGAAGGTGGGGTGTGGGCAGACATTACAATAAATGTAGTAAAATGTCTTAATGACTGTTATATAGTCAGGATAATGAACTATTTTGTAACTGCGTGACTGTGGGGCGTATGTATGAGTGTGTCAACGGTTTCCTGAGATGATGGAAGGCATCAGTAAGTAAAGTCTCTTTTGTTATTTAAATCTTGCATCTGTAGGTTATTTAAGAAGCCTCCCAAATAACACAGATGTAACAATGACTATCAACCAGTAGCACTTACATAATCAGTGATGAAGTGTTTTGAAAGGTGGTGTTGAAGTATATCAGCTCTTGTCTGAGCGGTGACATGGATACATTCCAATTCACCTATCATAACAGGTCTACAGTGGAAGTCATCTCACTGGCTCTACACAAAGCCCAGGAACACCTGGACAGCAAAGATCCATACATCAGGATGCTCTTTATCGACTACAGTTTGGCATTTAACACCACCACCCCCTCAAAACTGATCAGCAAACTCCAAGACCTGGGGGTTAGCACCTCATTGTGTATTGGAATCATGGATTTCCTTACCTCCAGACCATAATCAGTGAGGATTGGCAAGAACTCCTCCTCCACAATCTACAGCAGTACTGGAGAACCACAGGCCTGCATTCTTAGCCCCCTGCTCTACTCACTTTACACCTATGACTTTGAGTCACAATCTTGGAGAACTATTCCTGGACCCAACATACCATTAGGATTGTGAAGAAAGCACATCAACACCTCTACTTCCTCAGGAGTTTGCGGAGGTTTGGCATGACATCAGAAACCATGGCAAATTTCTACAGATGTGTGGTGGAAAGTGTGCTGACAGGCTGCATCATGGTCTGATATGGGGGCACCAATAGCATAAAACCCTTCAAAAGGTAGTGGACACAGTCTAGGACATCACGGGCAAAATCTTCCCCTCCTGTTGGAGGGCAGCAGCCATCATCAAGAATCCACACCACCCAGCACAAGCTCTGTTCTCTTTGTTGCCATCAGGAAAGAGGTATAGATGCCTCAAGACTCATACCACCAGGTAACGAACAAATGCTACCCCTCCACCATCAGAATCCTCAATGACAACTTCAATCCGAGCATCCATGGGCATCGCCCCCAAATTGAGGTGCTGTTCCCCCCCATATGGTCGTGGCCATCTCTTGCCCTCCAGTCTCATGAGCACGCTTTAAGCACCATTAGCGTCTAACTTGACGCCACAAAAGCAGCGGCCTCTGCAACTACATCGGTGGGACGGAAGATGATAACAGAAATCTCCCCCCGCCCCCGGAGTGGGTCTTTGAGTGTTGCACTGTGCTCCCCTCAACACACTAATGCTCGCCACTAACATTCATTCTGGTGCCAACGATGAATCGGAGATTCATTTAAGGACTTGTTTGTGCACTTCATTGATTTTCTTTTTATCCTTTCCGTTTTGCGCAGTCAGTTTGTTTGTGTTCTTGGTCTTTTTACAGATCTTTATTTGTTTACATGTTTGCGCTGTGTACAGTTTTTTTTTGTACTACCAATTAGTCCTGATTCTTGAACTCCCGTAGGAACTGGAATCTCAGGGCTGTATGTGATGTCCTGTATGTACTCTGATAATGAATCTGAATCTGAAAATGGAGAATGTACAGGCATAGGGTGTATCATATATACCATGTATGTGGCATGTTCCAAACTGCTTTGAACCAAAGAGATATATTTGATTCATGGTCACTGCAATCAAGTAGACAGTGTGGAAACCCGTATGCACAAAACAACCTCATGTAAATAGTAAAAGCAGAAGAGACCAGATGATCTGTTGATTCTGTTGGTTAGAGATGGAATAGGGCACCACAAGAATTCTCTCACCCTTTAAAAAAAAAATGCCATTGGACACTGTGGTTACCTCTGCGATAGGTTAGAGGCATTGCTCAACAAAAGGATAGTCATGTATTCATAATTCCGAACGCTGTTTAGAAAGTACCAGTATTGTTGATCTCAATCTCTTATTTCTTTTTCAATCTTTTTATTAATCACATTATAGGTAAACAATACATGAGGGGAATAGGATAAATAATCAAGAAGGGGAAAAATATCACTCTGACAACATATTACTTTACAGCACAATTAATGATGATGTTCTCATCTCATCAAACTGAAATCTTTAAAAAAAAACATTTTTTAATATAAAACCCAACAGAATCTAAGAAAAAAATCAAACAAAAACAAAAAAAAAACTGGGCAGGCTATCCAGAGAATTTATTAATAAAAATTAGTTGTATGATCTTCAACAAAGAGAAAAGAAATAAAATTAAATATAGACTGGAAGGGAAAGTAATTCTATTAACTTGGTCATGTGGAAATAATTTATTAAAGGTCACCAAACCTCTTCAAATTTAACAGAATTATCAAATGTACAACTCCTAACTTTCTCTAAACTTAAAAATGACATAATTTAAGAGAACCATTGAATCAAAGTAGGTGGATCAGAATTTTTCCATTTAAATAAAACAGCTCTTCTCGAAAACAATGTAGGAATGTCTATAACCTGATGTTTGGAATTGGGAACTCGTCCCACTTAGTCGATGGTTAGGCCTGCAAACTAATATCCAGTATAATTGCAATATAATTGCAATTGCAACAGACTTAAAAATATCTATCCAATACCTCTCCAACATGGGGGAATGACCAAAACATAGAGTTAGAGAAGCCACTTTTGATTGACATCTTTCTTTAATTTCTGCATATGGAATTTTCTCTATCTGGTGTTCTTTTTATTCCAAATTATAACATATTTTAGAGTCAATATTATCAAAAAATAATTTTGGAATAAAAACTAGGACTGCTTGAAATAAATACAAAAATGTAGGTAAGATTTATCATCTTAGTAGCATTAATATGACCTAATAAAGATAAAGCCAATGGGGACCATTTAGAAAGAGATTGTTTCACATCATCCATCAAAGGAAGAAAGTTAAATTTATGTAGATCTTTAAATGTTTTGGTAATGATAACCCCAAGATAGATAAAATGGTCTTTAATCACTCTAAATCAGTGGTTCTCAACCTTTTTCCACTCACATCCCACTTTAAGTAATCCCAATGCCATCTGGTGTTCTGTGATTAGTAAGGATTTGCTTAAGGTGGGATGTGAGTGGGAAGGGAAGGTTGAGAATCACTGCTCTAGATCCAATTTTTACTGAAATATTTTGCTTGAGAAAAATTGTCATTGACCCATTTCCTTTGGAGTTATGAAACTGTGCACATAACGAGTCAATTAGGTACAATTAAAACATGCAAATCAGTTTGTTCACAAACTTCTGATGAACAGTTAGAGCTAATTCTATCCCCTGATTCTGGGTGGACACTGTAATCCATTACCTCAGCTAAATGCTCTCAGGACCTGAAAGAGCAGGTTGGGGGAGATAAATCTGAGAGGTCATAGCTTTTGGGTGAAAGGGGGGAAGGTATTAGAGGAGTTTTTCACTCAAAGCATGGCAGGAGTGTGGAATGAGCTGCCATCTGATGGAGTGAATGCAAATTCAATCTTGAGTTTTAAAAATAAATTGGATAATACATGGATAGGAGAGGTCTGGAAGGTTATGAAATGAGAGCAGGTCAGTGGGACTAGCTAGTTTTATTAGATGGCACAGACCTGAAGGATCAAATGGCCTGTTTTTTTGAGTTGTAACATTCTATCTGCCAGTGAAGTTGAGATGCTTTTTATTCAAATTCCAAATAACAAAATACAATCAGTATTCCATCTGGGAGAATCATTGGGACAAACAGAGAAACCATCAAAACATTGCACTGCGTTTAGTTGTTGATTTTTAATTTAAAACTCCAGCAATGCAACCAATTATACAACTTGCATTGCATCATCTGGCTTTGGACAGCGAAGATATGATACTGTCTACTTTTCCAATGCCTTGAAGAAGGGCTCAGTCCAAAACATCGGCTGTATAACTTTAACTGCTATGGATTCAGTGAGACCCACTGAGTTCCTCCAACATTTCTGTTTTTACTACAATCACAGACTTTGTGTTTCACTCACATCTAAGATGTGACGCAAGTGGATGAGATGATGTGGGTGATTAAATTCTGTTTGTTTTACATTATTTTGATTCCATTCCTAATGAGATATGATGATGGTCATGTTTAGGTCTTTATTCTCAAAAAACAAAGTTCCAATTACATTCCACAAAATGGGATATGGATTTAACAACACTTCCAAAATAACTGACTTCATTTTGTACTCAAATTATAAACACTGCTAATAAATAACAGCATCTTGTCCTTTTAGCCTAAGTGACAACACTAAGTACCATTGCATGAAAATGTTTATAGATTCACTGAAGAAAAATAATGTGATCTGGATTTTGGTCGAGTTTGTCCTTGTTTTGGTTTCACTAGAAATGATTAGAATTTCTTAGCTTCTAAGAACTCTAATGTTTACAGGCAAGATGATTAAACAGAGAATATTAATATAAAACAAAAGGGCCTGGGTTAATTGGAGAGGATGAGGAGGGATATGAGGAGCAATTTTTTCATGTATTGGGTGGATAAAATCTGGTACCTACTGTCAGAGTGAGTGTTGGAGTCATGTACTCCCACAGCAAATGAATCACCAGAGCATAAATAAATATGACCTAGTCCTGGTAAATGGGATTTGTGTTGACGGAGCAGGTAATGTTCCCAGCAGAGGGCTTGGGACGTGTGGCTCAGCTGGCAGATGATCTTACTGACATCTTTAAAATCTCCCTGAGAAGCGCTGTGGTCCCAACGTCACCATTGTCTCTGTGCTGAGAAGTCATCTGTGTCGTGCCCTGATGACTACCGCCCCATCACGTCTGCTGCCATTAAGTGCTTTGAGAGGCTCGTCATGTGGCACATCAAGCTCCAGCTGCCCCCGACGCTGGACCAAACCATTCTACAGATGATGCCATTGCCACATCCCTCCATCTAGCCCTCACCCTCATGGAAAATAATGACTCGTGTTCGAATGATGTTTATTGACTTCAGTTCGGCATTCAACACAATCATACTGTTATGTCTCTCTGTGACTTGGGAGGTTCCTTAGAGATGCAAGATTCAAATAACAAAAGAGACTTTACTTACTGATGCCTTCCATCATCTCAGGAAACTGTTCACACACTCACATAGACATGTGCCACACAGTTGTGCACTATAGTTAATACAGTGAGAAGGGTGTATTCTTGTATGGTTACAAAATAGGTCACATTATCCTGGCTATATAACACGTACCTCAGTACCTGATGAGAAAGTTAGGCCTGCTGGTTCTAAACACCTCCCTCTGCAATTGGATTCTTGACTTCCTGTCGGGGAGACCTCAGGCCATCCAGATCGGAAACAGCACCTCTAAGACCATCATACTGAGTCCGCCCCCCCAGGGCTGCCTGCTCAGTCCACTGCTGTTCACTTTGCTGACCCACAACTGTGCAGCAAAGTATAGCTCGAATCACATCATCAAGTTTGCTGACAATGTGACCGTGGTGGGCCTGATCAGTAAGAATGAGGATTCAGTGTACAGAGATGAGGTGCAGTCGCTAATGGACAGTGCACAGACAACAACCTGAACATTTATATAAAAAAAACCAAAAGAGATGGTTGTCGACTTCAGGAGGGCCCGGGATGGCCACACTCTGCTGACCATTGACAGCTCTACCATTGTGGTCGTCAAAAGTATCAAGTTCCTTGGAGTGCACTTGGGGGAGAATCTCACCTGGTCCATTAACACTAGCTCTATATTCAAAAAAGCCCAGTAACTCCTCGACTTCCTGCGAAGGCTGAAGAAAGACTATCTCCCACCCTCCATCCTCACTACATTCTACAGTGGATGTATTGAGAACATCCTGTGCAACTGCATAACTGCCTGGTTTGGAAGCTCTGACCACAAGGCCCTGCCGAGGATAGTGGTCAGTGGAAAAGATAATTGGGGGCCCTCTTCCTACCATGAAGGACGTCTACAACACTCAATGCAGGCGAAAGACAATAAACATTGTGAAGGACTCCACACACCCCTCACGTAAATTCTTCTTCCTTCTGCCATCTGGTAGGAGGTACTGACACACTCGGGGCTCTTACGTCTAGAGTGGGCAACAGTTTTTTCTCCCAAACCATCAGGCTCCTGAATTCCCAGAATATATGTAGATAGTGAACCATGTATCATGTATACGCCTTAATTTTTTAACTTCTATTTTCACATATTTATGTAAATATGCTCCATGGTCATAGAAAAATTCTGTCTCGTCTTTACCGTGTGATGTATGGTAGGAATAACGAATAAAGACTTGACTTGGATGGATCAGACTATGAAAATAACAACGATAGGCCCTGCCAGTAGATCTGCTTTTTCACAGCTCCTGCAACTGAGGTCAAAACCTAAGCTTTGGTACTGTCTGTGTCAAGTTTGCATGATCTCCTTGCAAAATTTAGTGCCAATGGATGCTGTCTGTTAGTGAGTTTAATATATAATTGAGCATTTGATGAATGGGCAGTAAAATCATAGGGCCAAAGGGATTGATGGTATGGCCCTGTGATGAACAAGACCACATTCCTTTATTCTGTGGGAGGGAAAGGAAATGTGTAATATGACTACCAGATCATGCAATGTTATTTTTATTCTAAACTTGCACTGATTTTCTTTTACACATTTGAAATTGAAGATGTGAAAGCTTTAATGATCCTGAAACTGCATTGTAAGATTCTGAAATAAAATATAATTGCTCATAATCTGTAATTGTCTTCACCATTTTAGCAGATAGACTGAGCTATGGTTTTAAAAAAGGTTTTTTGAGGAAAAAAATGGATTAAGCATGTTTTGGTTTAAAATTACCTTTAAATTGCAAACAAGCCTTTACTGATATGAAGATTCCAATCTCAGGATCCTTCCAATAAATAGATCATACAGCTAAAAGTAATTTACCTGAACAAATGTGCATACAATTAAATGTGGCACAATCAGCGAAGCATATCAAAACCTGCATCCTCATGTGTTGTTTTGTCTATAGCAAGTTCTTAAGTTGAGCCTTAATTGAGCGTGGAAGTGGAACATTGCAGTGGGTTGAATGGTTCCGGTAGAGTAGTAAAGAGGACATAGCAGAAAATGTAAAAAGGAAATCCTATCTGGAGAAGGTTAAAAAAAGTCAGCTGAAAGAGCTGAGAATGTGAAGCAGCAGGACGAAGAAATAATGATGCTAATGTGGTTGGGAAAATGCATTTAGATAAAAAAATTATAATCTGTACAAATCAGCAAGGAAATCCATCTTGATTTCACTTAATTCATTACACAAGAGCATCAGAGGTTCCATAATATCTTTTACTAATAAAATTAATTGGATTTAATATTAATTGAAATTAATTTTGGTTGCCGTCTATGGCATATTAATACCTCTATGTATCCACCCAGGGTCACATTTTGAGGCACAAATGGCTGGAGAATAGTTCACTGATGTATAATTATATCTACATAGAGCTGAAAGTTGATTTTTTTTTACCCACATTCAGATTTTAAAGCCCTTATCCTGTTTCTCATATTGGAACGACAGGGTAACGTGGAAAATTTAGAGTAGGTGATACTCTACCATAATCCACCTTTCCTCTTAACTCCCAAAATTATCATGTGTAGAATTTGTGTGGCAGAAAGTGAATAATTGTTGTTTATTATGAATCACATGATTAAATTTGTGTTTAGGAATATGGGTAAACTTGAAAATAAGCATCATTGCAAGGGCATTTGTGGCTGACTTGTAAAGGTTCAAAGTAAACACTATTATTCTATGGGTCTGTGGAACCTTCTTTAGTGAGAGAAAAAAATAATGTTTTTCTGAACAATTCTTTTTCATTTGATATCAATCTACAGACGTAAAGTGTAAATACACAAGAACTTTAGATGTGGTGTCATAAGTAGAAGTAGAAATTGTGCTCCTGTTCATACTGATCTGGGGAGGAGAGGACATAAAAACGAAATAAAGAAACTTTCATTCAGCAGAGAAGTTGATTGAAATGCTGCAATATACAATTTTGTGTGTTTTAATTATAGCTGTTCCTTGCTGGGTGTCAAAATTGTCTAATTCACTAAACTTTCATGTTTGAGTTGACAGAATCAGGATTTATTGTCATGAACAAGTCAAGAAATTAATTGCATCATATTGCAAACATTCATATTATAACCAAGATTATGCAATAAAAAATAAAATAATATTAACATTTAATAGTGCACAACAAGTAAGGCTGTATCTTTGGTTCATTGATGATTCAGGAATCTGATGGCAGCGGGGAAGAAACTGTCCTTATGCCACTGAGTGCTCGTCTTTAGGCTCTTGTATCTTTTTCTCAATGGTAGCAGAGTGAAGAGGGCATGGCCTGGGTGGTGGGGATCCTTGAGGATAGAGGTTGCTTTTTGAATAGATGTCCTCAATGGAGTGAAGTCTGGTGCTTGTGATGTCGCAGGTTGAATTAACAACCCTCTGGAGTTTATTCTTGTCCTGAGAGTTAGCACCTCCGTACCAGGCTGATTACCGTGTGATTCTGCTGACAACTGTGGCAAACTTGTAGATGGCACTGGAATTGTGCCTGACCACACAGCCATGGGTGTATAATGAGTAGAGCAGTGGGCTAAGCCCACATCCTTGGGGTGCACCTGTGTTGATGATCAGTGAGAAGACATTGTTTCCAATTTGTACTGGCTGTGGTCTTCCAATGAGAAAGTCAAGGGTCCAGTTGCAAATGGGGATACAGAGGCCCAGAGTTTGTAGCTTCTTGATGGATTATGGGGTAAAATTCTAATGCAGAGATGACATTGATGCAGGGGAATGGTTAACTTTCAACCAACATCACAAAAAAAGGATTGGTTAGTTATTGCATTAATTTCCAAATAGAGATTGACTGAAGTGAAACTCTTAAACCATGGCTACATAGAAAATCTACTTATTTAGCAGCATGTCATGATGGAAAGAAGCTATATTTTCTTCCTTTTTAATTAGATTGTAATTGGTCATTTTGAGGGTGAATTTTTTTTTTATTAAATGCCTTTTCCAAATGTTAACAGATTGGAGGCTATTCAAGAGTCACCAACTTCTCAATGTGTTGATCGGTGCGCGTATGGTGGGGACGGGAGAAGAAGGGCAGTGTTCGTAGATGAGAAGTATCCCACTGACATCCAAGGCTTGACAAGCTCAACATTCATCCATGTCTGTAAATAAGCAAAGAGCCCATAACCTGAATCAATAGATGTACTTTTTAATAGGTAAATTAAGATCCAACAATGTACTATCAATGCCATGGAAGAGAGCCTTCATCTTGCCTCTTCCATCAAAACCTCTGATTATCTGAAGAATTTTTAAGACTATATCCAAATGAATAATTTGGTGTTAACTACACAGGGCACTTCAAAGCTCATTCCCTGCTTTGTATTCTCTCCATTCACTATTGCATATTCAAGTTTAACTCCAACGCAACCTATAAATGTATTGATGGTGCCATTTTTGTTGGCCGAATAACAAGTAATGATAAGTTATATATAGAATGGAGATGAGAATCTGGTTGTGTGGTGCTGAACAGCAGTCTTGATCTCAATATTAGCAAAACCAAAGCTTAATGTGGACTTCAGGATGGGGAAGCAAGGTGCTAGTTTTGCTCTGTACTAATTTCAGATTGAAAGCAAAACAGGAAATGCTGTAAAAGCTCAGCATGTCCAACAGTATTTCTGGAAAGAGAAAGGGTTAATGTTTTGGCTCTGCAACCTTTTGGTAGAATTGGGAAAGAGAGATAGGTGCTTTAGATTTTGGTAGTGGAGAAAATGGGAAAGTGATGTGTGGAACTGAAAGGATGCATTGAAATGATTTAATGGGGATAGATATGAATATATTAAGCTTCTATGTCCATGTAATGAATCATTAATAGAAAGCAGATGAGCCTTGCCTTCCAGGCTAGATTTGTGTGTGTTGGGCAAAACAAATGGAGTCAACATGCAATAAAAACACAAAATAGAAATAGCTAAGAAGAGCAAAGAGCCTCATTGGAAAGAGAAACAGATCTGAGAAAGAGAAAATATTTGTCTGGGTAGTTTTAAAGAGTGAACACTTGTGGCAGATTGGTTAAGGTACTGTGGTTGTGTGATTTGATGCTGATGTGGTTCTGGCATATTGGATGTATTCAACAGGCTAGACCATGCACAGCAAGGAACAAAAGTAAGAGATGAAAATGATTCTTGTTTTGACTGGAAGAAAGAACGTTATCTAGAGAATTTAATGTCAAGCTAAGAGGATGCACCCAGACAGAAGACGAGTTGATCCTTGAGTGTGCATCAGATTTCATTTGAACAGTGCTAGAAGTCCACAAACAGTCTGGTCCAAGAAGGATGGTGAATTGAAACAGCAAGAGGGTCAGGATCATTCCTGAAGACTGAGTGGAAATGTTCCGCAACATCCTCACCCAATCTTTATTTGTTTTGTATTGTTTAGGGAGGTCACAATGTGACCTGCTTAGTTTTACAGCATTTTGAAATTTTCTATTCAGTCTTTCTTATCCTGCACAAAGTCTAGCCTGTTACACTGGCCCCACACCTCAATATGACAAAAATCCTCTGTCATCCATGGCCTGCTGGTTTGTTGGTGTTGATTTCACACAAACACGAGCTTTGAATTATCTTTACCAAAGGATTTCCTAGACCAGACTGGAATTCCATCAGTCATCCAGCATGATTCAGACTCAGACAATTGATCACTAATCTATCAATCTTTAACCTCCAAAATTTGTTTGCATCCCACATGAGCCCCCATCTTGTTACGTCTCAAACCAGCAACAACTGAAAACACAATTCAAAAGGGTTAAATTTTAATTCTATATTTATTGATGACTATTAACCAAATAATGTTTCAACTCCATTAACCCCACAAATATATAGATATTATACATTTATAAACAGGGTGTATGTGAAAACCCAGACCATTACAGTCTGTGGCTAATATTAAAAAAAATTCCCCAAAACCCCAAGTCAGTCAAATTCTAATTTCTTCTGTTCAAGGATGTACACTTTTATTACATTTGATATTATGTTATTATTATAAACAGCAGGCACCTTATTGTCCAAAAGAATTTGAGTAAAAAGCCTTCCAGACCCATTTGTGTTGAACTTGCTGGCCAAAAGTACCCTGATATTAAATGGAAAGGCTCCATTTTTGACAGATGAGACTTAAGCCCTGTTATTGCATCACATGGCCAGACCAGAATGAGCCCTGCCCTCCAAACAGTTGAAGAAAACAGTCTGCAAACAGAGCTCTCTCTCTCTCTAGCTCACACTGTAGGTACAGATCTATCTATCGACAGATATATATGTATGTATGTATGTGTGTATAGACTGAGAGAGATACAGATAGATAGTGATCGATAGATGTTTGCACACACAGTACACAGTATATGGCTTTTTCTAACTGGAAAGAACTTTTAATATCTCTGAATATACCTGATATTCAAAAATATTCAAATGTATTAAATGTCTTTTATTGATTTGAAGAACTATTAAAGATGAACTTGAGCAACATTTAATTTACATAAATTGTAAAAAGATTGAACTAAACTTAATTAATTTAAGTATTATAAATGTAAATAAAGAATGGTTTCCTTCCTCCCTTGCAATGATTCGTCTCTATTGAAATTAGAGTGTCACTGACCCCCAATATCCATCATGATCTAAATTCAACATGTGAATGCCACAGTGCAATTACAGAGTCATTTCTGTCCCTGAATTCCATAACGGGTTCAATGTTGAGTACAGAAGGGAGAATATCAGTGTTTTGCAGACAATAGTTTCAGAGCTTCCCTATTGGTGGTCTGTGTATCCTGAAAGAAGACAAATTTACAGAGAGATGGTACTTCATGGCAAATTCTGTCTTTTACTAGAGTTGTATCTTCCTTAATGCACCCTATCATTTAATTCATGTAATTTATAAACTTCAAAATGAGAAATATCCCTTGTGCTACTGTCAAAACTAATGGGTACAATCCTATCAAATATCCATTTGTCTAAAAGGAGTTCTAATGAGTTTTCAGCCCAACTCTCATCTCTTTCAATTAAATAAATTTCATTGCAATTAATGTTAAAAAAAAGGAGATATTTCTCAAATTAATTTCCATATCACAAGCAGTGTTTCCATCTTGAAATTTCTGGTTTCCTACTGTTTATCTGAGAAGAAGCAAAATATTAATCTGCAAATGTCATTTTTAGGGCAGTTCCGTGAAGTCTCTTGCACTGACCTCATTAGACCACGCATTTGATATCTCAGTAGGGCCAAACTAAGATGTAGGAATGCATTGCACAGCGTGCAAAAGATTTCAGTGCATCAAAAAAAAATCAACTTCAGTCATCTTTTCCACTCCCTAAATATCTTTGAGTTCTTACATGGCAACAGTCCTTCTGTCACCAATATTTGAATATTATAAATCCTTATAAATCTTGGTGAGTGTTATGCTTGTTCTTTCAAGAAGAACAACTTTACATGGGTTTAACCCTTAACTGACTTTATTTTCCTTGAACTGCTTCAACTGACTTCCAGCCACAATGTACGCGACTCCTGTCATACACCACTTCCGGTTTCTGCCCAACTGTCTACGTTGCATGACGCGACATATAGTTCTTATTTACATGAATAATAACACGGTGGGGATGAGAAGGAGGAGAGAGACAAATTGGAGAGGTCTGGAAACAGGCACTGGGATCACAATATTTTTAATTTAAAGATACAGCCCCTTCAAACCCACAAGTCTGCGCACCCAAATACATCCATGCGACCAGTTAACCTACTAATCCCATATGTCTTTAGAATGCACAAATAATCCTCATCCATGGATGGTCATGCACTTCCAAACCAAGGCTATCTGTAATTTGGAGGAGCAACACCAACTATTCCGTCTTGGCATTCTCCAACCAGATGGCAGTAACATCGACTTCTTCATTTTCTAATAGACCACTCTCCATTCTCCCTCACTTCCCTATCCCTCTGTTGCCTTTCCTCCAGCTCTCCATCCCCTTCCCTCTCCATTTGCAGAGCCATATCTTCCCCCCACCCCCATTTACTGTTGTGCCCCTCCCTCCCTTATTCTGACTTCATCCCTGTTGGCTGATGCTCCTCCCCCTGCCCCTCCCCCCTACAATTTTATTTAGGTACCTTTCAGTCATACCTCGGTGAAGGGTCATACCTTGGTGGTGGGCTGAAGCCTGAAACTGTTTGACCTGCTGAGTTTATCCAGCATTATGTGGTTTTTTTTAAATACCATCACAGCATCTGCAGACTTGTGTTTTACTTCATCTTCATCCAATGGGCCTTGATGAAAACTGAGTCTGTCATTGTAATTGAATCCAGACTATTCAGAAGAAGAGAGTTCACATATATTATTACTCAGTTCTATTCTCAGCCACCAACTATTACGGCAGGAAATACTACATGGGGTTTAGCGGTCATCGGACGCTCAGTTGTCTGGGAAGACCAGCAGAAGGAAAGAATCATGAGAGGACAAGGTTGCTTGTTGTCTTTGCTGCACTGAGATCAGATAACAAATTTGATGGACTGTGCTGTACAAGGCTGACAACTGTATATAAACCGATCACTCGATATATTGAAAAGATTGTAAGAAAGTCTGTGCTGTGTGTAAAGATGAAGGGAAGAATCTAGCTACAAATTTCACAAAAATTGCTTGGTGTGGCAATTCATCTTGGCTGCAATTTGTGAGGTGGAGCAGATATTTACCCCAGTGTATTGACTTGAGTTCATTTCCTGGACATGTCAGGAGCTCAGGTTTCTACTCGGAAGATGTGACCTCAAAACTGTTCTTCTTCAGCTTGTTCTGGGAACAGTTTTTTTCCCTCTTTTCCTGAAGATCTAAATTCAGACAGGGCTGTGTCCTCTCCAAGAGCTTTAGTTACGAGTAGCTACACAATCAAATCTATTTCTGACTTCAACCCAATATTACATGATCTGGCGGGCAGAGGATCAATAAACAATGGTCAATGTCAATGTACCCAAGTTTCCACCTGAATATCTGAGGAAGGGCAAGGTCAAATATTAGTGCATTAACCTGAGAATCAAAATGAAACTATTATGCATGCAAAGGAGTTAAACCACTATGTCATTCCCAACACAAGCAATCTTCTATTGGCTAATTTTTTTTACCTCTCTCTGTTATCAGTGCTCATACCTACATGAAACGAAAGCCAGAGGCAAAACTGCTCCGCATTACCAGAATGTAAACATTTGCTGGACTCAAATTATATTAATGCTCTTCATCGGTGCAGCAGATTAGAGGCTAAACCAATCACGGCAGGTCAAGAATTCTACAAGCAGAGCATTCTAAAAATAAGAAATGTTTTTGATTTTTTTTTTCCTCAGCTATTCTACTCATAGACATTTGCCTTATTTCTGACTTTCTCATAAGATCAGACCATGAAAGCTTCTGATCAGAATTAAATTAACAGCTGGTTCCCCAATGTCCTGCAGAGAAGGGAAGCTGTCACCTCATCCCCCAGAGTGACATGGAGCACAAGTCACCACATATCTTGAGAACAAAAATCAAAACAGCTTCTCACGCTATTTTAAACTTTAAGCCACTTGAGATGATGATGTGTAATGAAAGTATTTACTCAACTCAGAATATTACCAAGGATTTGTGCAGCAGGAACAATAGAGGGCAACTGGGTTTAATGTGTCATTCAATTATGACTATATTTCCATTGGATTTACTTAGAGAAATAAATCTCACTGAGACGGTTAAATATTCTCATTACTTTGAAAATAATCCACCGAGGAAACTTCATCTGAATAAAATTTGATTTATTTCCATTTTAATAGTAAGCAGGAAACATCAATACATCCAATCCTGGGAGTTCTATTTAACATGAGTGACACAAAATGTGCCACGTGATCATCTGATTTCTTATCATAATCTCAGCTCATTTACACGTCAGATAACCTCATAAACAAAAAAAAAAGACAGTAATCGAAAATGAAGAAATAGCAGAAAAGATGGAAGTGAAACCAATGTGAATACGGTGAAACTCCAGGTATCCAGCACTTATGGGGATTGGTAGATGTTGGATAAGTGGCTTTTTCAGTTATTTGAGACTCGCTCTTATAATGCCTAACTAATACACCTGTATTAAGAATAAAAAAAATACTATACTGTACTTCCATTGACAAATTCCACTTGCTGAATATATAAACTTTAACGCATTTACTTCCAGTCACATTCTTCGAAAACATTTAACTGTCGCTGCATCTGCAAGTTCCTCCCCCTCCAGAGTTGCTGGAAGACATCATAATTAATCTGCTTCCCAAAGTTTATAGAAAATATGGTTAAAATAATGCTTCTTACTAAGCAGGAATGAGGAGACACTTTAAGAGAGTCACCCCAACAGTGAGCGGCATCAACCTGGGAGACACAATTTTATTCAAACACAACTTTATTCAAACAGCTGCTCTAAGCAAAGCACAACTGAGGCTCTTCTTCTGCTGGCTGGATATTTGCTCCCATCTTCCTGAACATTTGTGATACTTTAGAGAACATTTACTTTCACAATTGTACATTTTTATTTGTGTTTATTTTAATTTTATTTATTGATGTATTTTCCCCTTTTTTTGCCAGTTGCTTGAGGTTGTCAAAAGCTTGAATTCCAAATAACATGTAACAGCGACATAACATGAAATAACATATCATGCAATGTAAGCAACTTTAACGAAACCAAACTAAAGATTATTTTTCCAGGTAAAATGCATAAATTTCATCTGATCACAGTTAATATCAGACACAATGTTTTAAGTTCTATTTACCATAATATTAGCTCAGATCTGGATTAATGGTAGACTAAAAAAAAGTCTAATGTAACCAGAATTTGTAATGCAGTTCTGCAGGGCAAGTTTTCATTTTCTTAAGAATATAATCTGGGCTGCCTCAAATCCTTTATATTTGTCGATTGTGACAACATAAAATAATATCTACACAAGACTTGAGCATCATTGCAAAGAATTATTTATTCATTTTACTCCATGAGCAAATAAACTGAAATTTACAGATCTGAATCTGCCTTAACAGAAGTAATGAAGCATCACAAGAATAGAAGTGTAAAAATTCTGTTGAGCAGAATGATGTTTTTATGTGTAATGCATTTTATCCAAAAATAATCACAGAAAATGTGATGGGGTACTGTGTGTGGCATCGATGCTCTTCCAGGTGATCAAACGGTGTCCTTTGTGCATTTGATACACATACGCTTGTAGCCTCAGGGTACTGCAGTAACATCAAACTGTGAGCAATTCTCTGTAAGCTGTGTTTGAGTGAAATTCTAGCATACATGTGAGCTCCACAATGGTGCACCTTGTCAGAAGTTTTCAACATGGATTCAGAATTAGTTAATGGGTCAGGATATCTTGTTTATGCATAATAACTGGCCACATCACGACTTCCTTTCTGATGTGCCCTGGGATTATCTCATAGCACCCAGCCACTGCTGATCATCTCTGTTGAAGAATGAATTTCTGGCTGTAAAAAAAAATCCTGTCTCAGTTCTGAGGAAACTCTGTTTCTCGCCACATCAGTCAGATGAAGCATCAGTTATACACCTGTCCATTGGACATTTCACAGCAATTACTTTTCAATCTTCTACATTCAGGCCTAGTCTACTTGATCTTTCCTCCAATAATTAACTCACCATCTAGGCAATAAATTTTGCTGCACTTGCTAGATATGCTTTCAGTAGGACTATATATAAGGTTGTGGAACTGCGGGTTTCTGTTGTGCTACAATCTTTAGAAAAGTCTGAAGTATAATTTGACTTCCTAACTGCCTGCTGCACATGTAAATTTGCTTTCAGGTAGATGAGTCCCACATGAACCAATAATTGCAGAATGCATCTTTCTCAGATTTGGAAAACCAAAAAAAAGAACTTCAGGATTTTTGATGAAGAGATTAGACTCTAACCCTCAGATGCCTCCTGACTGCTTCAGATTATTGTGTAGTTCTTGTCCACGAAAGTTGTGTCTGAAGAGGTGATCCACTGAGATTGTCACTACTATTTTTTTCTTTTAAAGATGCTTTTATTAATTTTAATAAAGAATTTTATGAACAAAATAGTACAATTCGATAAGATAGTGTGGACAGTTACATAACCCTAACCCTAACCCTCACTGACAAAAGGCAAAGGAGGAAAAACCCAACACCCAACCCCAACCAACCAATTTTCCCCTGCAGCCGTGCCTGCCTGTCCCGCATCGGACTTGTCAGCCACAAACGAGCCTGCAGCTGACGTGGACTTTTACCCCCTCCATAAATCTTCGTCCGCGAAGCCAAGCCAAAGATTCCATAAATCACTTGCATACATAAATTGTCAATCATATCCATAATTCATATACCTTTTTGGAAAAAACAAATAATAATTTTTAAAAAGAAAGAAAGTAGGAGAGAATAAAAACTCTATAATCTGAGATATTAGAAGTTGAGTGGAGCTATTGGAAAATTGTTTTACAAAAAACTGAGTACAATTATGTTTGACAGGTACTGGATATATATACACAGTTAATTGTAGAATTTCATATCTTTACATAGTTAATTAGTGATAAAATCACGTAGTTAACAATATTATTTTTTGTTGATAGGAAGCAAAGGTTGTGAAACTCTACTAAACACCAATAGACCAGCAAAACCATCTTCAAAATTCAAAGTACAACGAACATCATTTCCTTTGGTGCTTTTTGCGCTTCAAACTGGTGATTATTTTCTTGGCAATTGATGTACCTTGCACTTGCCTATTTGTCTTTGAAAACATTTCCTCATCTAATGGTTACTGTGAAGCAGTTAATCTCTATTTAGCTGCCTCATCATTTTAAACTGTGTCTGTAGGCTCTTTGGTCTTATTGCTTACACAGGCAGTTATTGAAAACAGAGGCAGAGCTGCCAACAAAGCATCTTTCACTGAAGGCAGACAACTCACAACTGATGGCAGTGCCTGGTACCACAATGTTTCGAAGTCATGATTCATGTCTTCTATACAGCTTCCCAGTAACAAAAAGTAATCACGTAGTTAATTAAAATGCAGGTATGCAATCATATCATTTAGCTATTTAAAGATATAAAATTGCACAATTAAATTAGTGTGCACACATATCAAGCATAATTGTATTCATTATCCCACTTCACAACACTTAAAACATTTGCTTATCTCTCTCTGAACATCCATAATATCTCAGATATTGATAATTCCAATGAATCATCTCGGATAGGTTCTATGTGCAACTGATCTCACAACTTGGACTAAAATAGGTATCTAAATATAATATGCTTCATGAATATGCATACCTATAAATGCATTGTATTTCATATTTCTAAATATCAACCTCTAACGTAAATCTAAACACAGTCTGATTTGCATGTTGACATTTATCAGAGTCCAATAACTTAATCATAACAATTCTGACTTTCTGTCTTTCCTGCCTCTATTTTCACGTGGTTTTGCATATTGATTTCTATTGGTGTTTTAAAGAGCACCAGACTTTTCCTCGACATGACTTTAAGGTGAACACCAAAAATAGTTGCATCCTTTCACCATCCATCATCAGACTGTTGATAATTCCTACTATTTACTACTTTAACTATTTTCTGTCTCCCTTTTCATGGACGAGCAATACTGGACTGACATCAGTCAGCCGATCTCTACTATCACATCTGTTGTAGTATCTGAGCTGCCTCCATATTGCAATGAAGTCTTCCTCTTAATCATCCAATCCAATCTGCGCTTGATTGGACTCCTCATGAGCTCTGAGATGGCCAAAACTCATGCAGTCACAGCTGAATATTATCCAGGACAAAATAGAACAGTTTTGGCATCCTGTCAACAATGCATTTATTTCCTTCAACCATTGTCATCAACAATATATGCTGCAGTTTCTCAGCCTGGCTACTTTGACACCACAAGTAGCCTGGCTACTTTGACATCACAGAGAAGGTCAAGGACAGAACGCCACCATCTGTACGTTTCCGAATCTCTCACAATGTCCTGACTTGGAAATATATCACTCATCCTTCATTTCCCCTTGGTCTAAATCTTTGAATGTCCCCAATAACTTTGTGGGGGTAGCACCATTTCCCAAGGGAAATTAGAGGTGGGAAATAAATAGAGGTTTTTTCAACATGTGTAGATCCCAAAATAAGAATAAATAATTTTTTTAAAAATGAAGTGAATTTTAAAAAAAAAATCTCAAAACAGTTTTCAACCCAACCGTTTGAACCTGTGAAAAGAAACTTGGAGAGACTTCAGTGACTGAGCAGTAGCTCCCAAATAATAGTCTCGGCATTTGCGACTGCTATCTCTCTATCTAGTTTGAATGCAAGGAACAAAGTGTGTGCGAGCTAAAGAGAGAAACTTTGATTTCAAAGTTAGAGTAAAAATGAATAATCAATGTGAATATTGACCCAAGATGCTGATTGTTCCATCAAGGGAAGAGACATATGTTCTACCAGAAACCCTTTAAATTGGATATTCTCATATTCTCATGAGATCTTGAGAAAATTAGGATAAAAGGAATTTGTTTCCTCAATGATGGACAAGGGCAAGTTTGCTGATTATAAGGCCAATTATGTTAATTGTTCTGTCAGAAAGAGATTGGAGTAAGAGATGATCATGGATAAGGAGCAAGTCTAAGTGGGTAGATACAGGGCTCCCAGATGCCAGAAATTGCTATTCAACAATGTTTATTACCGAGGACACAAAGTTGTGATACCAAAGTACTTGCAAAGGGAACTCTTGGTTATAGAGTTTGTGAAAACTGAGGCAAGAGCATTTTTTAAAATTTATTTTGGCATAGCTTTAACAAAGATATTGAAGATTTAGTCAGTGATTTAGAATGCTATTTGAATCACAGTCCAGGTGTGGAAGTAACGTATGCAAATCTTCCAATGGGTCCATATTTGGAAAATGTCATTGAGCATCTCAAGATTATGCACAAGCTACACAGCGGATGATTCACAGAGCAATGACATAAGACACCATTTACTTCCCGTCACCCACTTGAAAAGGAGAAGCAGGAGGGTCACTCAGTAAGTTTATAGAGACATTGATGAAACCAGTTATGAAAGGCTGATTAAGCATCTCGATGAAACATCGACTTTCCACATTTCTGCTAAGTTTTAGCTAAGGCCACATTCTACGAAAGGATGTACTGCAAGTGAAAATCAAATGAAATAGACTCAGAATGTGGTTAACAATGATTGTTATATTAAAGTCATCATGACATCAAGATTAGATCATATGACAAATTTTTTTCTGTGTATTAACATTATTTTCTAAGAACTTTAAAGATAGCTACAGTAAGTCCTTAACACTTTCTTTGAGTTCCATTTGTCTTCAATGGTCTTCACCACAGGCTAAGAACTCACTGAGCAAACATATTGTTCAATAAGTTTTTTTTTGTTCTAACGATTCTGTTCATGTTAGCAATGTTTAAAACTGATTTCTCATTCAACCTGTCTGGATGGTTCTGATTAAAGGTCCCGGAGATTAAGTACGACATTACCAAGAAATGAGAAACATCAAGTACCAGCTGTTCACTAACAACTCTGTATGGTGAGAAGAATACATGACAAACCATTTTAGAATGGGAAGAAAAGTTAAAATTTCCTAACATCCTCCTTTTTGTAGGCTTTTTCCTTTGATTCTTTATATGATTTTTAGAATTTAAAGTAAACTTTTCCTTTTCTCCCAACCGTCCACCAGCCATCTATAAACTTCCCTCTCTTTGTCTGCAACCTCCGACAGGCTTTAGCTTTCTTCAACCCTTACCCAGTTTTAAATTTGGCACCCTCGCTTGTCTCCTCTTCTCCATTTAATGTACAACCTTTCCTGAACAATTGTTTGTTTCAACCTGCTGTGGCCAGTAGTGGAGCTTGGAACTCGAATTATTGCAAACAAATTCACACTTAGCACAAGCATTCCTGTGATTAACTGAAATCCACCATAAATCAATTTCTGTCAGTGCTGAAACATAAATCCTCTGGCTTATGGTCTCTTCCTAAATCTCACCTTTTGTTATTCTATTGATGTATTTTTACACTTCTCACTGCCCTAACATCTTTTTCATTAGTTAGTCTTTTTTTCCTTCTGAATCACTTCAGGGTGTTTTAGAACCTGGTGGGTGTTTTAGACGTGCACGTTATTTTTCCTGAAGCTTCATACTTTCGACTGTACGTCGGAATAGGTTACTCAGCTGTGGAACCAAGACCAGTCCAACTCTAAACTGGCAGATGGCACCAAGGAGCAATCAAGAATGGAAACTGTGGCCACCCTTTAAATGTAATCTTCCTCACCACAGGGCCACTCAGGGCAATAATAACTGTGTAATATAACCCCAATAGTCAACCAACTCACTTCAAATGCAAACCCTTACAGCAGGAAATGTATCATGGGAAATGGTATAGCTACCTGGTGATTTTTACCATGTTGGATTCTAAAGAGAGTAGACAATAAGAATTATCTAAAAATACAGCATGCATATTTATTGCATGGAGTTAAAATTCATATTTACTAGGTGCATTAACGAGTGTCCATGAAATAAAACTGATGCTTGTCATTTTGTAATGCCTCGACAATTTATTTAAAAAAAAATGCATTAAAACATAGAAATAAACTGATTGCAGTAGAAAGACTGTACCACTTGGTGCTGTCTGCCTTGTGACGCTATGTAATTACAAGATTCCGAATGGCTCTGTTCAGCCATTCCAGTGTATGTCTCTCATAGCAGAGCAATTCAATCAGTCTCATTCCTTCTTCCCTTATTTTTCTGTAGCCCATTTCTCCAGTGGCCGTGTAATCCTCTCTGATTTCCTAGCCTACAAAGAGTGTTAATTTTCAATGTCCAGTTAACCTTCCAGCACGTCTTTGGCTTGTGGGCAGAAACTAGAGCAACAGGTAGAAACCCATGAGGTCACAGGGAGAATATAGACGGTACTGGGCCAATGGAGAGTACCAATGATCATGATTAAACTAGGATCCTTGGATCTCTGTCTGCAGTAACTGCTGTATCACAATATCAACAAAATCAAAAATGGGCATTTACACTGTGATAAAACAGAAAATGCCCTCGGTAGGTCAGGCAGCATCTGTGGGAAGGGTATTAGAGTTAATATTCCAGGAAGATTAACATTCTTTGGAACATTTGCATAATTGGCCAAACAGTCTCTGCTCATTTTTAAGATAAATTGAAATTTCACAATTTTAATGTCGGGGTTAACTCCAGCTCAGATTGAAAGTGACTATTTATTTTATGTTTCTTTAAAAAAAACAATTGTGAAACATTATCAGTAATGATACTTGTAAACTTGACTATGTGACCAAGTTGTGTTTGCTTCCTCTTCACATTGGCTTCTACTTGTTTTCATATCAACAGAGAAAATATTTTTGCTCTGATAGATAAATGCCGTTCGGAAAATGGCCTAACATATTGATCTTACAGAATAACATTAGAAATGGTTTACAGCCTCTCCATCTAGCCCACTCAGGCTGCCAGAGGGAAAAGACAGATAATTCAGTTGAAGTCAAGTTTAAGTGATGAATGCTCCCATGTTCTGATTTAATTCATTAAGTGTACGGCATAACCAAGCAGAAACCAAATTAACCAAAGTCGATGCTAACTGATTGCTTTGCCTACAGTTATATTTGATCCCACTGTAAGTGACTCTGGATATTGAATTTCAGCCATTAACGCATATAAATGGGACTTGGGTTTCAAATAAGTATCCTTCAAACATAAAGGCACTGTTTATATATTTTTTGAAGTATGCAGTGAGCTTTTTAAATTTTTTTTTATTTTTCGCTCTATGAACCATATCAATCAAAATACACACAAACATTTCCCTCTTGAATATACACAGTGTCATTTTCTCCCCTTTTTCCCCCCTCCTTTGCCTCCCTCCTCCAAACCCATTAAACGTTCAACATATACAATACAACAAACCCATTAAACAATGACATCACACAATGAAAATAAACAAGAAAATTGTGTCATCTACTTTTACACACCGGGTCAGTTCATTTCGTTGTCTTCTCATTCTATCATTTTAGGGGGTGGAGGTCCGCAGTAGACCCTCTCTGCTGTGTTCCATGTACGGACCCCAAATTTGTTCAAATAATGTGACTTTATTTTTTTAAATTATATGTTATTTTTTCTAATGGAATACATTTATTCATTTCCATGTACTATTGCTGAACTCTCAGGCTCTCTTCTGATTTCCAAGTTGACTTTATACATGTTTTTGCTACAGCTAAGGCTATCATAATAAATCTTTTTTGCGCTTCATCCAGTTTAAGGCCTAATTCTTTATTTCTTATATTACTTAGAAGAAAGATCTCTGGATTTTTTGGTATGTTGCATTTTGTGATTTTATTTAATACCTGATTTAGATCTTCCCAAAATTTTTCCACTTTCTCACATGCCCAAATTGCATGAACTGTTGTTCCCGTTTCCTTCTTACAACAAAAACATCTGTCTGATACTGTTGGGTCCCATTTATTTAACTTTTGGGGCATGATATACAGCCTGTGTAACCAATTATATTGTATCATGTGTAACCTCGTGTTTGCTGTATTTCTCATAGTTCCGGAGCAGAGCTTTTCACATATTTCATTTTTTATCTTTATGTTTAGATCTTGTTCCCACTTTTGTTTGGGTTTATAGCTTTCTTTTTCCTTCTCTTGCAGCTTGATGTTCATGTTTGTTATAAATCTTTTAATTATCATTGTGTCTGTAATCACATATTCAAAGCTGCTTCCTTCTGGTAATCTCAGTCTGCTTCCCAATTTGTCCTTCAAGTCAGTTTTCAGTTGGTGGTTTGCAAATATTGTACTGTGAGTTATTCCATATTTGTACTTCATTTGTTCAAATGATAATAAATTATTTCCCAAAAAACAATTTTCTATTCTTTTGATCCCTTTTCTCTCCCATTCTCTAAAGGAAAGGTTATTTATTGTGAAAGTTGATTTTGCGTCAATATTAATTTTGGTAGTTGGTAATTTGGTTTTTTCCTTTCTACGTGAATCTTCTTCCAAATGTTGAGCAGATAGTGCAGTACTGGTGAACTTCTATATTGCACCAGTTTTTCATCCCACTTATAAAGTATATGTTCTGGTACCTTCTCCCCTATTTTATCTAGCTCTAACCTGATCCAATCTGGTTTTTCCCTTGTTTGATAAGAATCTGATAGATATCATTTTAGGGGGTGGAGGTCCACAGTAGACCCTCTCTGCTGTGTTCCATGTACGGAGGGTACAGAGTAGTTATGTCCCAGTGTGGATCAAAGGAAAGGCTGGAAGTCATAGGGAGGCTTGGTTTTTGAGGAATATTGGAAATTTGGTTAGGAGAAAAAGGGAGGTGTACAAGAGGTATAAAGAGCAGGTAGCTGAGAAGTTGAAGGAAGACTACAAGGAGTGTAGACGGAATCTTAAGAAAGAAATTAGAAAGGCCAAAAAAAGGCATGAAGAGGCTTTGGCTGACAGAGTAAAAATAAATCCAAAGGGTTTCTATAAGTACATTAAAAGTAAAAGATTAGTGAGAGATAAAATTGGACCCTTTGTAGATAGCGAGGGTAGGCTGAGTGAGAAGTCTGAGGAAATTTTGAATGATTTCTTTGCCTCGGTATTCACTAGGGAAAAAAATGTTGAACCAGTTGAAGTAAAGAAAAATAGTGGGGAGGTCATGAAGCATATAAGGATAACCGAGGAGGTAGTGATGGCTGTGTTAAAAAAGATAAAGGTGGATAAATCTCCCGGACCGGACAAAATATTCCCTAGGACACTCAGGGAGGCTAGTGGACAGTTAGTGGGGCCATTAACAGAGATATTTAGGATGTCACTGGCCACGGGGGTGGTGCCAAAGGATTGGAGGGTGGCGCATGTGGTTCCTCTGTTTAAGAAAGGGTCCAAATGCAAACTTGGGAATTATAGGCCTGTAAGTCTGACGTCTGTGGTGGGCAAGTTAATGGAAAGTGTTCTGAGGGATGCTATTTACAAATTTTTGGAGGTACAGGGATTGATAGGGAGTAATCAGCATGGTTTTGTCAGGGGTAGATCATGCTTGACAAACCTGATTGAGTTCTTCGAGGGGGTTACAAAATAGGTTGATGAAGGGAAAGCTGTGGATGTTGTCTATTTGGACTTTAGTAAAGCTTTTGACAAAGTTCCCCACAGGAGGTTAGGAAAAAAGGTGGAGGCATTAGGTATAGATAAGGAGGTAGTGAAATGGATTCAGCAGTGGTTGGATGGGAGGTGTCAGAGAGTAGTGGTAGAAAATTGTTTGTCCAATTGGAGGCCGGTGACTAGTGGAGTTCCTCAGGGTTCGGTCCTGGGTCCACTATTATTTGTTATATATATTAATGATCTGGATGTAGGGGTGGAGAATTGGATAAGCAAGTTTGCGGATGACACAAAGATTGGTGGTGTTGTGGACAGTGAGGTAGATTACCGTAGATTAAAAGGTGATTTAGGAAGGCTGGAGGTGTGGGCTGAGAAATGGCTGATGGAATTTAATACAGATAAATGTGAGGTGCTACATTTTGGAAAGGCAAATTTAAATAGGTCATACACATTGAATGGTAGACAATTGAGGAGTGCAGAGCAACAAAGGGATTTAGGAGTTATGGTAAATAGTACCCTCAAGGCTGATACTCAGGTAGATGGTGTGATGAAGAAGGCATTTGAAATGTTGGCCTTCATAAATCGGAGTATTGAATTCAAGAGTAGGGAGGTTATGATGAAATTGTACAAGGCATTGGTGAGGCCAAATTTGGAGTACTGTGTACAGTTTTGGTCACCAAATTATAGGAAAGATATAAACAAAATAGAGAGAGTGCAGAGAAGGTTCACGAGAATGTTGACAGGATTTCAGGGTCTGAGTTACAGGGAAAGGTTGTGGAGACTGGGGCTTTTTTCTCTGGAGCGTAGAAGATTGAGAGGGGACTTGATAGAGGTGTTTAAGATTTTAAAAGGGATAGACAGAGTAAATGTGGATAGGCTTTTTCAATTAAGAGTGGGGGAGATTCAAACTAGAGGACATGGTTTAAGATTGAAGGGGGAAAATTATAAGGGGAACATGAGGGGAAATTTCTTTACGCAGAGGGTGGTGGGGATGTGGAATGAGCTTCCGGCAGACGTGGTCGAGGCGGGATCATTGGTTACCTTTAAGGAAAGACTGGATTGTTACAGGGATAGGAGGGGACTAGAGGGGTATGGATCGGGTGCTGGTCAGTGGGACTAGGAGGGTGGGGATTTGCTACGGCATGGACTAGTAGGGCCGAACTGGCCTGTTCTGTGCTGTAAGTGGTTATATGGTTTATATGGTTATATCTTAATTGTGCTGCTCTATAATAGTTTTTAAAGTTTAGTAGCTGCAAACCACCTTGTTTGTACCATTCTGTTAATTTATCTAATGCTATCCTCGGTTTTCCCCCTTTCCATAAGAATTTCCGTATTATTCTCTTTAGTTCATTGAAGAATTTCTCTGTTAAAGGAATTGGTAATGATTGAAATAGGTATTATATCCTTGGGAAGATATTCATTTTAATGCAATTTATCCTTCCTATCAGTTTTAGTAGTAAATCTTTCCAATGTTCTAAGTCATCTTATAATTTCTTCATTAATGGCTGATAATTTAATTTGTATAGATGGCCTAGATTATTATCTAGTCTAATACCTAGGTATCGGATTGCTTGTGTTTGCCATTTAAATGGTGATTCTTTTTTTAAATCTGTGTAATCTGCATTATTCATTGGCATCGCTTCACTTTTATTTGCATTGATCTTGTACCCCGATACTTCTCCATATTTCTTCAATTCCTTATGTAGTTCTTATATTAATAATTCTGGTTCTGTTAAGTATACTATGATGTCATCTGCAAATAGACTGATTTTATATTCCCTCTCTTTTATTTTTATCCTTTTTATTTTATTTTCTGTTCTTATCAGTTCTACCAGTGGTTCTATTGCTAAAGCGAACAGTGAGGGAGATAGTGGACATCCCTGCCTAGTTGAGATGCTTAATTTAAATTGGTTTGATATATATCCATTTACTATCACCTTCGCCATTGGACCCTTATATAATGCTTTAATCCAATTAATAAATTTTTCTCGTAGGTTGAACCTCTGTAATATTTTGAATAAATAATTCCATTCTACCCTGTCAAAGGCTTTCTTTGCATCTAAAGGAACAGCCACTGTTGGTGTCTTATTTCCTTGTACTGCATGGATAAAGTTATTGAACTTACAGACATTGTCCGTTGTTCATCTTTTCTTAATAAATCCAGTTTGATCTAGTTTTACTATTTTTGGTACACAGTCGGCCAATCTGTTTGCTAATAGTTTTGCTATTATCTTATAATCTGAGTTAAGTAGAGATATTAGTTTATATGATCCTGGTGTTAGTTGATCTTTCCCCATTTTTGGTATTACTGTAATTATTGCTGTTTTACATGAATCTGGCAAGTTCTGTGTTTCTTCAATCTGGTTCATTACTTCAAGGAGAGGAGGAATTAATAACTCTTTAAATGTTTTATAGAATTCTATTGGGAGTCCGTCCTCTCCAGGCATTTTATTGTTCAGTAGCTTTTTTAATATATTCTGTATGTCCTCTATTTCAAATGGTTTTATCAGTTTGTTTTGCTCCTCTTCTTGTAATTTCGGCAGTTCAATTTTAGCTAGAAACTCATCTATTTTGTCTTTTTTCCCCTTTGTTCTCACTTCGGCATAATTGCTCGTAGAATTCCTTAAAGTTTTCATGAATCTCCGTTGGGTTATATGTAATTTGTTTGTTCTTTTTTTCTGATGCCAATACCGTTCTTTTAGCTTGTTCTGTTTTAAGCTGCAAAGCTAGTATTTTGTGCGTTGTTTTCTCCTAGCTCATAATACTTCTGCTTTATTTTCATTATGTTCTTCTCCACCTTATACGTTTGTAGTGTTGGTATTTTTTGTCCACCAATTCTCTTCTTTTTGTTGTATCTTCCCTTGTTGCTAGTTCTTTTTCTGTACTTACTATTTCCCTTTCCAGCTGTTTTATTTCCCGATTGTAGTCCTTCGTCATCTTAGTTACATAACTTATTATCTGTCCTCTGATGAAGGCTTTCATTGCATCCCATAATATAAACTTGTCTTTCACTGATTCCGTATTTATTTCAAAGTACATTTTAATTTGGCGCTCAATAAATTCTCTAAAGTCCTGCCTTTTAAGTAGCATGGAGTTTAATCTCCATTTATACGTTCTCGGTGGGATGTCCTCCATCTCTATTGCTAATAACAGGGGTGAGTGATCCGATAACAATCTAGCTTTATATTCCATTTTCCTAACTCTCCCTTGAATATGGGCTGACAACAGGAACAGGTCAATCCTTGAGTATGTTTTATGTCTACTCGAATAATATGAGTATTCCTTCTCCTTTGGGTGTTGTCTCCTCCATATATCCAAAAGTTGCATTTCCTGCATTGATTTAACCATAAATTAGGCTACTTTGTTCTTTCTGCTAGTCTTTTGTCCAGTTGTATCCATCTTTGAATCCAAATTAAGGTTAAAGTCCTCTCCTATCAATATATTCCCCTGCATATCTACAATCTTCAAAAAATATCTTGCATAAACTTTTGATCCTCTTCATTAGGTGCATATATATTGACCAAATTCCAGAGTTCTGAATATATCTGACACTTTATCATTACATATCTCCCTGCTGGATCTATTATTTCCTCCTCTATTTTGATTGGTACATTTTTATTGATTAATATAGCTACACCTCTGGCTTTTGAATTATATGATGCTGCCGTTACGTGCCCTACCCAGTCTCTCCTTAATTTATTATGTTCCACTTCAGTTAGATGCGTTTCCTGCACGAATGCTATATCTATTTTTTCTTTTTTCAGTAAATTTAAAAGCCTCTTCCTTTTGATTTGGTTATGTATTCTGTTACTATTTATAGTCCTATAGTTCAACATGGCCATCTCATACTTTGTTTACATTTCATTTCTGCTTCCTCATCACCACCTTTCCCCTTTTCCCCATTTTCATTTCTCAGGTTTCTTTTTTTGAACGCACTGTATGACAACACTTCTAAAACATAAAATACTTCAACCACTCCCACATCTAAAATTCCCTGAACCCCATGTTCTCCCCTTCTCTGAGTTACCCCTTGTCCCTTGCCAGGCAACCACAACTCCCCCCTCCAGTCGAAATGCGAACCCGTTCGAAAGTGTCAACTGATTTTGCAGTGACTGTTATTCTCTCCCACCTCACCCCCTCCAGAAAACACTTTTATCTTCACGTTACAACAGAGCCCCCTCTTTTCAACTCTTTTTCTTTTCCTTTTTTATCCCCCTCCTCTTTTTTATTTCCCCCTTCTCCCTTACTTCCCTTTTCTTCCCACCTTTAGTTCTTACTTATACATTATTTTAACATCTTTATATGTCGTTTATCGTCGTTCTTTGTTCTTGTTACATCTCTTCATCTCTCTTACTGTCTTGCAGGTGTTCTGCAAATTCTCGTGCTTTCTCCGGACCCAAGAACAATCTGTTTTGCTCCCCTGGGATAACTACTTTAAGCACCGCTGGATATCTTAACATAAATTTATAGCCTTTTTTGCATAGGATCGATTTTGCTGCGTTAAACTCCTTCCTTTCTTTAGGAGCTCAAAGCTTATGTCTGGGTAGAAATTTTTTTTTTAATCTTTGTACTCCAGTGTTTTTTTTGTCTTCTCTAATTTTATTCATTGCCTTCTCCAATATATTTTCTCTTGTCATGTGTCTCAGGAATTTTACGAAAACGGATCTTGGTTTTTGTTGTGACTGTGGTTTCGGGGCTAATGTTCTGTGTGCCCTTTCTATTTCCATTCCTTCCTGCATTTCTGGCATTACCAGGA
Source organism: Narcine bancroftii (assembly GCF_036971445.1). NCBI lineage: Eukaryota > Metazoa > Chordata > Chondrichthyes > Torpediniformes > Narcinidae > Narcine > Narcine bancroftii. The sequence continues at coordinate 3,718,364 of NC_091474.1, forward strand.
CTTTTGGGATCCATTCTTTTATAAATTCTTTCATATCTTTGCCTTCTTCATCTTCCTTAAGGCCCACTAACTTTATATTTTTTCTCCTACTATAGTTTTCCATTATATCCATCTTCTGAGCTAACAACTCCTGTGTTTCTTTAACTTTTTTGTCACTTTCTTCCAATTTTCTTTTTAAGTCATTCACTTCCATTTCTACCACCATTACACGTTCTTCCACATTTTCTAATCCTTTCCCTACATCTGTTATGACCAGCTTTGTTCTGCTCACTTCTTCTTCTGTACTTTTCATTTTCTTTTCATTTCACTAAATTCTAGTGTCAGCCATTCTTTTAATGCTTTCATTTGTTCTTGAATTTTTTAAAATCTATGTACTGTCCATTCATTTTACCTCCTATTCCTCTGGGCAGAGCTTGGTCGTCTTCTTCTTCTGTGTCTGCTCTTGGGTTTGTGTCTTCTATTTCTCTTCCTTGTATTTGTGTCTCTTCCGACTTTCTTGTTGAGCTGCTTGTCTCAGTTTATTGGGTTTTTTTTCATGGTTTCTTGATGTTGGTCCTCTTCTTCTGGGTTGGTTATCTGATGGGTCTCCTGCTTCCATTTTTCTTTCTCACTCCTCCCTTTCCCATTGCTTTCTTTATCCTCCAGCTCGGAGTCCTGCTGTCAGGCATCTCTCAGCTGTTCGTGCTGTTCCCGTCGGTGTTGTCCTTGTCGTGCGCATTGCGCATGTGCAGTTGTGCACCTCTGTTTGGCTCAGTGAGCCATTTTTGAAGTCCCGCGGTTGGTAGGACGTGTCCCTGTGGGTTTTCCACTAACCTCGGGGAGCGGGCTCCTCTTTCCACGGCAGGTCCCTGCTTTTTCGTGCTGGTAAACATAGAAACATAGAAACATAGAAGATAGGAGCAGGAGTAGGTCATTCGGCCCTTCGAGCCTGCTCCGCCATTCAATGAAATCATGGCTGATCTTAAAGTTCAATACCCCGTCCCCGCCTTCTCTCCATAACCCCTAATTCCCTTATACTGAAGAAATATATCTTATTCCCTTTTAAATATATTCAATGAACCTGCCTCTACTGCCCTCTGTGGCAATGAATTCCACAGATTCACCACCCTCTGGGTAAAGAAATTCCTCCTCATCTCGGTCTTAAATGGTTTGCCTATTATCCTCGAACCATGGCCCCGGGTTCGGGACTCCCCCACCATTGGAAACATCCCTTCCGCATCCATTCTGTCCAGTCCTGCCAGAATTTTATATGTCTCTATGAGATCCCCTCTCAATCTTCTAAACTCCAGTGAGTACAATCCCAAATTGCGCAATCTTTCCTCATAAGTTATTCTTGCCATTCCAGGTATCAGCCTGATGAATCGCCTTTGCACTCCCTCCATCGCAAGAACATCCTTCCTTAGATAAAGTGACCAAAACTGCACACAATACTCCAGATGTGGTCTCACCAAGGCTCTGTACAGCTACAGTAAGATATCCTTATTTCTATACTCAAACCCTCTTGATATGAAGGCCAACATACCATTTGCCTTTTTAACCGCCTGCTGTACCTGCATGCTCACCTTCAGTGACTGGTGCACAAGAACCCCTAGGTCTCTCTGCACTTCCCCATCTCCCAATCTATTGCCATTCAAATAGTAATCTGCCCTCCGGTTTGTATTACCAAGGTGGATAACCTCACATTTATCCACATTGTAGTGCATTTGCCATGTATCTGTCCAGTCCCTCAATTTATCCAAATTACACTGGAGCTTCCTGACACCCTCTTCAGTGCACACAACCTCTCCTAGCTTAGTGTTGTCTGCAAATTTGGAGATATTACATCCAATCCCCTCATCCAGATCATTAATGTAAATTGTGAACAGCTGGGGTCCCAGTATAGATCCCTGTGGTACCCCACTGGTCACCGCCTGCCACTCAGAAAACGAGCCGTTTATCCCAACTCTCTGTCTTCTATCTGCCAGCCAGTTCTCAATCCACATCAATACCTTTCCCCCATTCCCATGAGCCTTGATTTTGCATGCTAGTTGTTTATGTGGGACCTTATCGAAGGCCTTTTGGAAGTTCAGGTACACCACATCCACTGGCTCTCCCCCATCTATTTTACCTGTCACCATCTCAAAGAATTCCAATAGATTTGTCAAGCATGATTTACCTTTTGTAAATCCATGTTGACTCTGTCCGATCCCTTCTCTGCTAGTCATATGCTCTGCTATTACATCCTTAATAATGGATTCCATCATTTTGCTCACTACTGATGTAAGGCTCACTGGCCTATAATTCCTCGCTTTTTCTCTATCCCCTTTTTAAATAGTGGGGTAACATTAGCTACCCTCCAATCCATGGGTACTGATCCTGAGTCTATCGAGTTCTGGAAAATAATTCTTAAAGCATCTGCTATCTGAATGTCCACTTCCTTGAGTACCCTAGGATGTAGATTATCAGGCCCTTGGGATTTATCGGCCTTCAATCCCATCAATTTCCCCAAGACCATGTCCTTAAAGATACTGATTTCTTTCAGCTCCTCCCTTGCATTCGTCTCTATGTTTCCCAACATCCTTGGGAGGTTATTTGTATCCTCTCTTGTAAAACAGAACTAAAGTAAGAATTTAATTGGTCTGCCATTTCCTTATTCGCCATTATATTCCCCTGATTCTGACTGCAAGAGACCTCCTCTGGATTTCACCAACCTTTTCCTCTTGACATATCTATAAAAGCTTTTGCAGTTGGTTTTTATGTTTCCCGCAAGCTTACTTTCGTAATTTATTTTTGCCCTCTTGACTAATCCCTTTGTCCTCCTTTGCTGCATCTTGAACTATTCCCAGGCTTCGATTTTGGTACTTTTTTTTTGGCCAATTGATATGCTCTCCCTTTGGACCCAATGCTGTCTCTAATTTCCCATGTTATCCATGGTTGAGTCACCTTTTTTGGTCTATTTTTATGCCAAACCGGTATAAACAATTTCTGCAATTCTTCCATTTGATCTGTGAATGCTTTCCATTGTCTATCCACTGTCAACCCCCCCATAAACACCACCCAATCAATCTTACTCAACTCCCGTCTCATACCATCATAATTCCCTTTATTTAAATTCAGGACCTTAGTCTCGGTTTTAATTTCTTCACTCTCCATGTCGAGTGAGAATTCGATCATATTGTGATCGCTCCTACCCAAAGGGCCTCGTAGAACAAGATTGCTGATTTGCCCCTTTTCATTGCCTAATACCCAGTCTAAAATGGCCTGCTCCCGAGTTGGTTCCTCAACATATTGGTCTAGATAACTGTCCCTTAAACATTCAAAGAATTCCTCCTCCTCAGTATTTTTACTAATTTGGCTAGTCCAATCTATATGTAAATTAAAGTCTCCCATGATGACAGCTGTTCCCTTATTGCACACTTCTCTAATTTCTCTTTTTATGCCTTCCCTCACCTCTGCATTACTATTTGGAGGCCTATATACCACCCCCACTAACGTTTTCAGCCCCTTGCTATTCCGCATTCCGCATCTTCTGAGTTAATATCCTTCCTGTCAATCGTGTCGGTCCCTTCTCTCACCATCAATGCTATCCCACCCCCTTTTCTTTCTTGCCGATCCCTCCTAAATATCGTATACCCCGGGATGTTAAGTTCCCACCTTGCAGCCATGTTCCTGTAATCCCAATCAAATCATATTTGTTTGTCTCAATTTCCACAGCCAATTCATCTCCCTTGTCCGAATACTTCTTGCATTAAGATATAAAGCCTTCAGATTTGCTTTTTTCACCCTCCTTGCTCTTTCTGATTTTTTACTTTCGCTGCCTAACCTAACTTTTCCTGTTTTATCTTTTCTGTCCTTTGCCCTATCATACAGGTTCCCACCCCCCTGCCAAATTAGTTTAAACCGCACCCGACGGCTGTACCAAACCTAGCTGCCAATATATTGACCCCTTTTGGGTTTAGGTGTAACCCATCCTTCTTATAAAGGTCATGCCTTCCCCAAAAGAGATCCCAATGGTCCAAGAAGCCAAAACCCTGTCTTTTACACCAGCCCCTCAGCCACACATTAATTTGTCTTAACCTTCCATTTTTGTCCTCAGTTGCACTTGGCACAGGTAGCAATCCAGAGATTACCACCCTGGTGGTCCTGTTTCCTAGCTTCTGTCCTAGCTCACTGTAATCCTTTTTCAGTACCTCCTCCCTCTTTTTATCTATGTCATTGGTACCCACATGTACCAAGACATCAGGATGCTCGCACTCTCCTTTCAGAATACATTGGACCCGATTTGAGATAAGGGAGGCAGCACACCATGCGGGTATACCTATCTGGCCATCAGAATCTTTTGTCTGTCCCTCTGACAATGGAGTCCCCAATGACCACTGCATTCCTCCTTACCTTTTGTACCACTGTGCCAGGGTCAGTGACAGTGACCTGGTCACTGTGGCCAGCTTCTGTCAGGTCAACTCCCTCAGCAGCATCGAACACAATATACCTGTTGCTGAGAAGGGTAGTCACAGGTGTGCTCTCCATTTTCCAGGCATTTTTCTTCCCTCCCCTGACGGTTACCCACTTACCTGACACATCTGGTCTCAGGGTAACTATCTCTATTAACTCCTCACTCTCCCTTAGCAGCTGCAGGTCCTCAAGCTGCAGCTCCAGATCCCCAACTCGGTCCCTAAGGAACTTCATCTCTGTGCACCTGACGCAGATGTGGCTATTTGGGAGGGGGGAACTCACCCATGGTTCCCACATCTGACACCCAGTACAAAGCACTAACCCCATAGGCACGACTGAGTTAAAATAATGTCGCTTACCTTTCTCCCCGCCTGTTGAGCCAAAGCCTAGAAGTCCCACTCCTTCACCGCATCGCTCGCTCGCCGGGCCGCTCACCTCCGCTCGCCTTCACCTTTATCTCCCGGCATCTTTCCTTCTTTTTTTCCTGTTGTTTTTGGTTTTTCTTTCTTTCTCCACACTATCTTTTATTTGTTGTGCTTTGTGCATCTGGGGCTTGGCTTTTTCTTCACTTTTTTTCTTCTTTTCTGGAGAGGGCTGGTATTCTCCTACCGGCCACTACTCCGTCACGTGACTCCTCCCAGCATGCAGTGAGCCCTTGAAAACAGTTTGTTCCTGTGTCTCACCAAGTGCAAAACCATTTCTTTCTCCATCATGACATAATCTCATTTTGCCCTTCTCTGCTTACTTCAATGCATTTGAAGAGTTCTACAGGTGTGATGCCTGTTTAAAAAAATGAGACTGTTATCCAAATGGATTATTAAACAAAGCCGTAGATTTGGAGCTGGTAGGTTTAGTAATGAAGCAGAGTATCCTGTAAAAGACTTTCATATCGTGCAACAGATAATTAAATAATTTCTCAAGTTATTTTTGCTCAGACTTTAATCACTCTCTCGGATATTAAAGGTTTTAAAGTTGGCTTGTTGCATGGTGCTGTTGAGAATATGACAATTACTCATGTTTAACTCAAGGTTGTGATGGTTTCAGTGGAAAATAATACAATTGCTGATGTTGGCATGCTTAAGGCTCAGTCGTCCATTGTGAAGGATGGTGAGGTCAGACTCCCATCCACCAGCTGGCCTCATTCATGGTACAGCATCCAGTCATGGTGGGTGTCACCTGTACAGGATTCAAAGAAAATGTCAAATGGGGTCAGCAATTGGATGCAATAGATAAACAACAATGGCCATGCAATCCTCTCTGATTTCCTAACCTATAAAGAGTGATAATTTGCCATGGCCAATTAACCTTCCAGCATGTGTTCGGCTTGTGGGCACAAACTAGAGCGACAGGTAGAAACCCATGTGGTCGCAGGGAGTATATGGTCAGAACCAATGATCAGGATTAAACCGGTGTCAACACTTTCTTTAATGTTGAAATGTTCTTTTGAAAAAGAAGTGCTTCATAAAGAAATTGCACATAATTATCTCCAACTTCCTTGAATTCAGAGGTGATGGCTGCTTTCAAATGGCATGGGGAATCCAAGGCTGAGCAGAATCCCATGAGTCATCTGGGAATATTCTTCTCCAGACACAGAGCTCTTACAGGGAATGTAAATAATGAACAAATAATGGCAACATTTTTATTACATGATCAACATCAAAGTAGAATCCATTTTGAATTTACGTTGCAGCACGAAACTCTGTATTTTGACAGATTATTAGAGCCGGCAGGGTTGGTGTAGTGGTTAGCACAATTCCTTTACAACACCAGCGATCGGGACCGGACTTGGGTTCGAATCCCATGCTGTCTGTAAGGAGTTTGTATGTTCTCCCCATGTCTGTGTGAGTTTTCCCTGGTGGGGGGAGGGGTCCAGTTTCCTCCCATTGTGTGAAAAGTACCGGGGATGTAGGTTAATTGGGTATAAATTGGGTGGCTGAAATGGTCTGTTACCATGCTGGACGTCTAAATTTAAATTAAAATATTCTCAATTTGTCAAAGCTGTTGAGCTATTTTAATAAAAGTGCTGCATATTCATGTGCTACTTGATCGTATCAGGAACATTTTCGAAGCACTTGTTGGGGTTTAGGCCTTAGGATTAGCACCTGAACATCTGAAGCATTGAGGAGCATATTTTTAATTTTTTTTTGACATACAGTATGGTAACAGGCTCTTTTGGCCCATGACCCCATGCTGTACAACTACATCTTATTGACCTATATAGTTTGAACAGTGGGAGGAATCCAGAGCACCCGGAGACATGGGGAGAATGTACAAACTCTCAACAGACATGGACATACTCCAACTGAATGGCATTAATATCGACTTCTCTGTCTTTTGTTTACAAATTCCCAGCCCCGGTCGCCTTCCCCCAGCTCTGTCTCTCTCCCTGTTCACTCAGACATCATCAATTCTCACCTTGTCCCTTATCATATCCACACCTTTTGTTGGTCTGGACTCCTCCCCCAGCCAGCACTCTTTGTATTCTGAGATTTCCTGTTTTCTGCTTATTCCTTGAAGAAGGGCTCAGGCCCGAAACGTCGGTAAGATGTCTTCGTCTCCTATAGATGCTGAAAGACTGGCTGAAGTTATCCAGGATTTTGAGGTGTTTTTACTGCAATCCTAGCATCTGCAGACTTTTGTGTTTCAGACAGGGTAGAATTCGAACCCCTGATCCCAATCGCTGCCATTGTTCTAACTGATATGGTAACCATGTCATTCAGATTGTTGGTTTCAGTCACTAATCGTAATTCATGATATATGCAGACTTTATATTGGAGATTTGATGTTTTTATTTGTGCAGCCAACAAGTGTTTTTTACTGCTGTCCTATTTAAAGAACCATTTGTATCAGACACGTTAAATCAGCAAATGAAGTGACCCTTTGAAAAACTGAAATTCAATACAGTTGTCAAATCTTGTCATCTCCAGGGCTCACAATCTAAATACTGTCTACAACAGACATGTTGACTGAGTTTGAGTCACTGGTCTGCACCAAGAAAGAAGAATAAAGGGACCAGAGTTAGTTACAGAGTAAAGCAATAAAACCCAATCAGAAGTAACCAATTATAATATTGATTTTTTTAATTTGCTTTCACACACAATTAGTTGAACTATTGAAGCTGATTCAAGTTCTTATTTCTGAAGATTATATGAACAGTAAAATATGTTTGTTTAATTATAATTAATTAAACTGATCTAAAAATATTGTGATCTTTGTGCATGGAAGATGATTTGATAAACCTAGAATCAAAGATGTAAATACAAATATAATCAATATCTTGAATTTCTGTTGAAACTTACTTGCTGAAGGGAAACTTACGAATTGTGCCCTGGGGATTGTTTTAAAATATGTAACATGATTAATTGTAGCAAGAATATAACTCTGGGGATATGTTCGTAGTTCAGTAATTAAATAAATGAAATTATACAATTTATTCCTTATTTAATTTTCCAACCAGATAGAAGATATATTACATGGTTAAATCAAATCAAATCATATTTAATGCTCATGGGTCATTGTTAAGTGGTGTAATAATGAATTTGCACAGTTTAATGTTCAGTATATTTTAATCAAGAATTTTAAGTGCTTAGAACTCACATCAAGTGTCACCAAGCTTCTGGGCAACTCGTTGAGCAACTACCATTAATGTTAGGGACCTGCCATGAAGATTGTGAAGTTTGTGACTTACAATCCAGGTCCTCCGAGTGTCTGTTGCTCCTACTGCAAAGTGTATCTTGATGTCACTTACTTTAATTCACACATTCATACATGGCTCGTATATGTATGTATGTGTGTGTATATATATATATATATATATATATATATATAAAAATGTGTATGTATATGTATATTTGTGTATGAGTATTACACATACACCCCTTTGTCTTGGGTAAACTTGTACCTCTCATTTTGTTCGTTTTAGATTGGTCACAGTGTTTGAGCTACCGAAAGAAAATAGACACACACACCGAGAGCAGTTCAGTTTATACAAATGTTTATTCCAAATTCAAAAGCTGATTTCACACTACAATATGCAAGCCCTTCCCAACTATACTTATCAACGCTTGGACTGGTCCCAACTGCCGAAGCGAGGCAACGACTGCACACTTGTAGTAGGTTGTCGGGGCGCCGGTAGCAACTTCTCCACCTCCCCTGACCGGGACGTTGGCTGGACTCCAGAAGTTCTTCTTCTTGCTGAGAGATGTTGCCACCTCTCAGAGAGCCTCGAACTTCAGCAGCGGGACCATGGCTTATATTACCCAAAAACTGCTTACCCAAGTCCCTATACCCAGCACAGCAAGAAAGATAAGCAAGCAAGCTAGCATGCTAGGCTTCTAACGAATAACATAATTTTCAGCTTATCACTTTGAATACAATGGTTTATTTTGCATCAAGGCTAGGCCTCTGACAGTCTGTGACCAAAACAAGCAGGAAGATTAAATGTTCTTGGTACACAGATGTCCTTTCGTCAGATAACAGCATCTCTGGCCCCTTGGTGGAATTTAGCTTATGTCTGCTGATTCTAAAACACAAGCAGGTTCTCAGCCTTGCAGTACCCAGACCTGCAAGTTTAAAAAAAAACAGGTTAGAATCTTCCATTACACCCTTTTACACAGAGATCCACTAAACTGGCATGTCAATGACCTGTGTTTAAAGCCAGGTGCAGTTGGATCGAAGTGTTCACATTGAAGCAAGAAAAGCCGGTTCAGTGTGACTTTTTACATCGGGACCCAGTGTCCCGGTACAAAAGGAGGCCGGATCTGCAGCATTACAGCATTGGCGTCCCGGAAAGATGGGTAAGCCTTTTAGACAGGAGCCAATGCGAAATGCATTGCTTTGATACTACCTACCTTGGGGAGTAAATACCAGGATGAAGTGACCGTGTTTACACATGTAAGTGAAGTGGTTAATTTCCATCTTTCAAGGGGAGTGTAAAAGGGCCTAGAGACTAATATGAAGATAAAAGCTTTCACAGCACCAATTGATCTTTTTTTCATTGTATTTTGCGAGGGTCATCTTTAGCAGGTCCCAAGACAGTGCTGGGTGCCCAAACTAATTAGGACCCCTGTACATTGTTTATCGTCCAGTGCATTCTACCCCACATCAGAACTCCCATTTCCCACACAAGTTAATGACCTTCTGCCAACTCCTCACTAACTAATCTATAGCCTGTTTTGACTGGAGAGCAGTTCCTTCCACACATGAGACCTTCCTGTCTGTGATTCACCATTTGATAGTTGATTGTAACCTTAACTACAGGAACGACACAAATGCTGATTCTTCACAGGCAGCCACACAAATTCTCAACGGCTATAATCACAAGCCCTTGTCAAACTATCCCCACCTCCCTGATAATTCATCGCATTGTGATTGTTTTTATCGGACATTGACCAAGATAGTTGATGAGAAATTTAAAAAAAAAACAGAATTATTTTCCTTGGGAGCTTTGTGATTGCAGATTAATATTTTGAATAAGAGATGATAAATAGTTCCAAGTTGTTTTGTGATACTGCAAATTTTTTAGAAGTTCTTGTTGATGTATTAGCTTTTCAAAGCAATTGTATTTTATTTCTTATTGCTGTCTCACAGGAGCAATTAGATTTTTATTGTTCCAAATCCCAAATTGTTTGCAAAAGCACGCAGTACAACTCCCATTTTCCAAAATCAGGTTCTCCAAGATCCTCATTTATTCAAATTTTTAAAAAAAAATGAGGATATCCCAATCAAATCAGAAATCCTCATTTATCTGAAATTTTTTTGGAGCTGAACTGACCGAAGAGCTCGGGATCCCAGCATAAGTGTGGACCTCGGGATCCCGGGCAGGAGTTGGAAACTTGGGGCATTTTTTTGTGAGAATTAAAAATTATTTTAATGATTAAAAAGCCTTCCCTTGTTATTTGTTGTTGTTAAAACATTGTCACAAGTGATTTTCTGCTGCTACTGGGCTAATCTTTTTAAGAAAAATGACCAGTTCTCCAAAAAAGTCGTTTATCCAAAATAGGCCCGGCCCCAACCATTTTGGATCATTGGAGTTGTACTGTATGTCTTTCAAAAGCTCATTTGCTTTTTCTAAATATTGCAGTGTTTACTCAGAATGTTTGTGGGGAAGGAACATGATAGAATCAGTACTTTTCAATTGCAAAGCCTAAGTCATGGTCGATTGTGCAAAGTATCACCATCACTGGAAAGTGTAGACGAAAATAGGAGACTCAGGAAAAATGAATATCTCCTTCCAACATCTGTGAGTTGCAGGTAGAACTGAACATTGAGCAAGGTCGTGGGAAAGAAATTGAATCATTTTCAGTCTCAAAGTACAATCGTGTACTTCCAACTTTAAAAATATAATGTGCACCATTTTCAATGATGCCATGTTGGATAAAATAAAACATTAACAGCTGCAAGTATAATTTCCTATTTAATGTTGCCTTCTCATTTAGTCTTTACCTCCTCAAGGGATTTTTAAATGTGAATTGGTATATGACTTTATATATAGTAGTTCTGCTATTTTCTTTTTAAAATATCTTTATTGAGTTTAATAAAAATAACATACACTTATATTGATCCAATACTTGGGCTGAAATATAAGAAAATACAGATAATTTGTACTTCTCAAATAATATTTTAAACATATTATATAAATTGTGTGTACCCTTCTCAATCGAATCCATTTTATCAAAATATCTCAAAAGAAAAATGAAAAAAAGGAAAAAAAAACTCATTAATTAAACTCCCACCGCCAAACAAGGTTAACTTACAAATACATAGGAAATGAAAGACAATATTTGGAAACCAGAGCACGTTGCTCCAGGAGCAGCCAAGCCCCTGAATTTTTAAAATTTATGCTAATGCTCCATGAATGGGCCCCACATCTTGTAAAAATTCACTTTTACATCTTTAACATTGTATCTAATTTTTTCTCAACTTAGGAAAGACATTACCCCCTGAACCCATTGAGTATGAGTATGTGGAGTACTGTCTTCACATTTCATCAAAATTGCCCATTGAGCTATCAATGAGGTAAAAGCTAAAATTTGCTTCTGAGATGGAGTTGGTAGTATTTGCTTTTGAGTAAAACCAAATATAGCCTGGTACTAATTGGTCCTTAAAAACGTTTGAAAAAAAGTTTGAAAATAATTTTTCCAAAAAGTTTCTAAACTGGAGCAAGCCAAAAACATATCTATCAATAAAACCTCAAAAATTTTACATTTATCACCTAATAGATCAATATCAGAATAGAAGCAAGATAGTTTAAATTTTGAAATATGTGCTCTATGTACCACTTTGAATTGCAACAATGTTGCGCACTGAAGAAATTAATTGAATTTAGAAGTGTTCCGGTCCTCGTCTGTAGGTGACAAATCCAAGTCATGCTCCCAATCACTTTCGATCTTAAATAGTGAAACTATTTTCAAGTCTGTCAAATTATTATAAATAATTGATATTGAGCCTTTATGAGAAAATTTAAAAATGAAAAAGTAATTCCAAATGTTTGTTTCAGAAATCCATGGAAAATCACAGAGCTTGGACTGAACAAAATGTCTGACATGTAGATATCTGAAAAAAATGATTATTGGGTAACTTAAATTCTGCTTTCAATTGTTTAAATGAAGCAAAATTATCTCGAATAAAAAGATTTTCAAAATCTTTTGATATCCAGTCTACACCACTCCCTAAAGCCTGTATCTGACAAAGAAGTTTAAAAAAAAAATGATTAGCCATAATAGGACTGCCAAGAGAAAAACTGATATCCAAAAATTTTCTAAATTGTGCACCTATTCTCAACCTCTGCCTCATTATCAGAATGCTTGTTAATTTAGAAAAAAGAAAAACAGAAAAAAACCCTGGGACTGCCAACATAGATGTATTTTTAGAAAAAAATTATTCCATTTCCACCCAAGAAGGGCGGACAACTAATTTATCAGATTTTAACAAAAGAAGCAAACGACATATGTTGACCAATGAATAGTGGAATCTGAAATTTGTAAATGACAGTCCTCCACTCCTTTTTAAACAAGAGTTGTTTTCCTTGCAATAGATATGAAGAAATAAGTGAATCAAGAAAGATTTAGGGATAAAGATTAGTCTAGACTGGATGTGATATAAAAATTTCAGTAATATATTCATCCTAATTGAATTAACACATTCAATCATAGTTAAAGACAAAGGTGACCATCCCATTAATAGTATTTTAACTTGATTAAATGTTGCAGAAAATGTTTTCTTCAATAAATTCTTATAACTCCTAGTAATTGTAATTCCTAGGTATTTAAAGTGATCATTCACTAACTTCAAAGAGACATTGGAATATCTTAAGACCCCTTTTGGGATTCTCTCTTAAATGCAGATTTAATTTATAGTCTGAAAACTGGCCCATATGGCCAAATAAGGTTAATATATTTGGTATGGAAACTTCTGTATTTGAAATAAAAAGCAAAAGATCATCTCCAAATAAAGAAACTTTTAGGTTCAACGCCATTTCTAATTATCCATGAAAAATCTCGATACTCCCATAGAGCTAGAGCAAGGGGTTCAAATATCAAGTCAAAAAGCAATGGGCTTGGGGGAAACCTTGCCAAGTTCCCTGAAAAAGCCCAAAAAGTTTTGACTGTTGTGAATTGGTATGAATTGTGGTCATGGGACGCAAGTACTGTAATTTAATCCATTTGATAAAATCTGGGCCAAAATTAAACTTCTCTGAAATAGCAAGCAGATAGTCTCATTCCACCCGGTCAAACGCCTTCTCAGTATCTAATGAAAGAACACATTCAAGATCAGAAGTCAACAGTATATATAAGATATTCACTAATTGATGTATGTTATTATAGGAATATAACTTTTAATTGAAACCTATTTTATCTGGACCAATAATTATGGTAAAATATTCTCTAATCTATGGGCTAAAATTTTAGATAAGATCTTCATATCTACGTTAAGTAATGAAATAGGATTGTACAAAGCACATTTGACAGGATCTTTCCCTTCTTTGAAAATAGGAGATATACAAGCCTGATTAAAAGATGATGGAAGCTTCCCATCTTTGAAAGAATCATCAAACACCAAACTTAAATGAGGTACAATCCATTTGGAGAAAGCTTTATAAAATTCAACTGAATAACTGTCTGACCCTGAAGATTTACCAGATTGTAAAGAGGAAGTAGCTGATAGTATCTCCTCCTAAAAAAAAATAGGAGCCTTAGACTTCTATGACTGTTCTGAGAAAATAAAGGTAAATTCAGGCAATCTAAGAAGTCTGAAGTATAATTTTATTAAAATCAAAGGTGTAAAGGGTGGAGTAAAATTCTCTGAAAGTATCATTTATTTTTAAAAAATCAATAGTGGTCTTGCCATCTCCCGTTCAAATCTTATTAATTGGTTTTTTTTAGCAGGCATTCCTTTTAATTATCTGGCTAACAGCTAACTCGATTTTTTTTTTAACCCATGAATGTAAAACTAACTCTTCCTCCTCAACAATTGTTGTCTAATAGGATACGTAGTTTCTCCTCTTTTATGCAAGTTTGGATTTTATCTTGAGCAAATTGCAAATCAATTTGATTAATTCTAACCTTTCCTTTTTGGTCTTAATATTAGCTGTACAAGAGATAATTTGCCCTCTCAAATAAGCTTTCATCAGACATGGTTGGGGAAGAATTCATTGTAAAAAAAAATTTATTTGCTTTTCCATAAAATCCAGAAAATCTTTGTCTGAAAATAAAGTTGCATTCAATCGCCATTGTCTTTTTGTAAAGGGGGTGTCAAAAAGATTCAGTTAAAATACAAGAGCATAATCAGATATAACTATTCCTTGTGTTATAAGCCCAGAGGATGCCAAAATCCAGCAGCAATATAAAGTTGCTTTTAATTATCTTTAAACATGAAGACAGGATCAAACTTTATCTTTTCGCTATTAACTTAACTCACCTAACTTAACCTCTTCTAATTCTAAGCGCACATGTATGTAATGCGTGTGTAAGTTCAGAAAAGTTATTTCATTCACAGTCCAATCTCACTTCTCATTCCTCCAAGTTTACTGGTTGCAGGCAATACTTATACTGTGCACAGAATTCAACATTTATAAAGTTCACCAGGCTTTGGAGCTAGAAAGGTAAATGGTTACCGCTCAGGAAGATTCTTGTCTGTTTTCAGAGAGAGATTTGATGTTCGCTGGACACCCACAACTGATTCCTTGTAACCAGCCAGTTCAGTATCTTGCCAAAGAAACTTGTCCCATCAGGGTTCTCCAGATGATAGCCTCTTTCTTTCAGGTCTCCATCAAGTGTCTTTTTGTTTCTCTTAGTTCAAGTGAAACATGAGGCAGCCAGTCCTCTCCTCTTGCATGAACCACAAGGGCTTCAGGCTGAATTAAGCACTGACAACCCGTCTTCCAAATGGGGTTTTTCCACAAGCTTGCCAACTTGTCCAGTTCCAGTCCCAGCTGCTGCTGCTGACTGTAGCGCTGGAGAACTAGATTCTCTCTCTCTCTCTTTCTCAGAGAAAAATCCTGTTTTTATCACTTTGCTTGCAAAACCACATGACCCTCTTAGAACAGCAAGTTCCACTCCAGACAGCTAGTGGCTATGACGAGTTATTTCAGCTGTTGCCTTTTTGTAAACAACACTCCATTAGTGATGTCTCTTGGGCACTCTCCAAAGCTTTTGCAAAGGCTCTTTGTGCTGGAATGTTTAGCATGAGCAGAGCTCCAGTACTTTAAATAAGATCTGTTTTAAAGTGTTTGTATGTGACCTGCACTAGAAGATCTGCCCCAATTAATCTCCCAAAAACATATCTATAATCTGTCACACTTGATATTCACATGCTTTGTTCAAAGAGATCAATTGGTTGTTAATTATAAAGTAATTGATTCTAGAATAAGAATGATGTACACTTGGGGGAAAAAAAGGAACATTCTCTATTCTTAGGATTTTTAAAAAAAACCATACACTCTGCTATTATGACAAGAGGTTTGCCCTTATGCATTTTGATTTACAAAATTGAATTTCTTATTGCCAGTAATTAAATAACAAAAAATCCCTATTGTGCAATTAAATCACGAATCGTTTCACAATGCTCAGCATTTTAATACATTTTTACATTATTTAAATGACAGTTCAATTGATCCTATTCATCAATCAATTCCATTTTAATCACAATCAGATGAATTAATTTTACATTAAAACTTAAGTGTTAAAAAATTCAGGAAATCAAATGTTTTTTGAAGTCAGACAGACTTGTACATCAACATTTGTTTGTTCAACAGAAATATAATCAGAAGATATTTTCTTCAATGAGTCTTCTGTTATTTTCAGGACTCTCTTGTCCATCCATAAATGATATTGACAACATACAATTCAATTTCCTCAGTAGATTTATTTTAATTATTTTGTATAATTTTATACAAAAGCCAAATCTATGCATAAACCTCTCCAATGTCATTAATCGCAATCTGATGTTCTGCGTGAATTTTAATCAAGCAAATCATTTGCCAAATAATACATTTTTTTGGATATCTAGAGATTCCATGTAATATTCTCGACTTGTGTATACACATTTACAAATTACTTTATATAATTCCATCTTCCTGCAAATTTCTGGCACTTATTTTGTTCAGGTGAAAGCAGGCTGTCACGGTTGGAAACCAAAAAAAAATTGGAATTAAAGACTGAAAGACTTGAATCATTGAACATAGAACAGTACAGCACAGTACAGGCCCTTTGGCCTTCAATGTTGTGCCAACGCATCGATTCCTTTAAAAAGGTACTAAAAACTCACTGTCCCATAACCCTCTATTTTTCTTTCATCCATGTATCTGTCAAGAGTCTCTTAAATGCCCCAATGTTTCATCCTCCATCACCATCCTTGGAAAGGCATTCCACAATTCCCTGTGTTTGTTTTAAAAAAAAACTTACCCCTGATATGTCACCTAAACTTCCCTCCTTTCACTTTGCGCAAGTGTCCTCTGGTGTTTGGTGATCCTGAACCGGGAAACCAGTGCTGGCTGTCCACCCGAACTATGCCTCTCAGAATCATGTAGACCTCTGTCAGAATAGTAGTGTAAGGAGATCAGATCATGGTATACAGAAAGGATAGATAGTAGGAAGCCTTACCCCATAGTAGAGGTGTCTCACACCTGAGGATAAAGGTTTAGAGTTCAGGAGTAAGAAATTTAAAAGAGATAGAAGAAAGACTTTTTCACTCACAGAGTGGGTGGATGTGTCTGACAAAGGGCCTAGGCCTGAAACGTTGGTTCCCCTTTACTTCCTATGGGTGCTACGTAGCCTGTTGAGTTTCTCCAACATATTTGTGTAATGCACTTGACCTCAGCAACTGCAGAATTTCTAATTTAACTCCAAAGTGAATGTAGGTGGGAGGGGAAAAAAATGGAAAAAAGTAAGAAGCTGGAAGGTGATAGGAAGGAATTACAGAAGGGTGAAGAAGATGCACTTGGATAGTAGATATCAGATTGAAAGGAAGAAGGTGTGGAGTGAGAAGGAAGTTGTGTGTGATGGACAGGTAGATAGTGGATGGGGAGGAAAAGAGGAGGAGAAGAAGGAATGGGGACAGAGATATTGGAGAAAATGAGAGGGTTTGAGAAAACAAAGGGAGGAGGTTACTGGAAAGTGGAGGAGTCTTTGTTGATGCTATCTGGTTGGAGACTGACAAGATGGAATGCAAGGCGTACTTCCTATATATATGTGGCCTCAGCTTTGCAGTAGAGATATGCTAGCATGGGAATGGTAAATGGAATTATGATGGTGATGCGCTGGATGTTGTGGCAGATGGAACAAAGGTGCTCAATGAAACAACTCCATAGTTCTCAGTACACCTGCTACTCTCTCAGTTCACAAATTTCCTTCCGAGATATTCAGTCTTGAAGGCCACAAAAGAATCTCTGCATACCACACCTATAAGCAGGATATTCCAACATAATGCTACATAAAATACTTATTCCTAAATCTTGTCCATTTTGTTTTATGTCTGTAATCTCTAGTCTTTGACACTCCCAACAATGGGAGCAGCCGCTCTGTTTAGAACCTTCATCGGGTTGTCTGCTCTGTTGCCAAAATCAACAGTTAGAGTCTCTCTAATCTATCTGTGAAACTGTAGCATATCATTCAAGGACCTTTTCTGTAAATCTTTTCTGGACCCTCATATCCTTTCTGTGATAATGACAACTGGAAATTAATATCATTCTGGGCCAGTGGCATGATTTCCTGCATTTGCACTCTGTGCTCTTCTAATGAAGTCCAGAATGTTAAATACCTTGTTAACCACTTTCTCAACTTGTTTTGCCATTTTCGGTAATCCGTGCATATCTACCCTTAGGACCCTCAGCTCCCACGTCTTTTATCTTTTTAGTTTTTTTCTCAATATTTCCTACCAAAAAACATCTCCTCATATTTGTCTGCAGTGTATCACTACCCTCACCGCAGTTCATTACACCACCAAGTCTTGTGTTATCTGCAAATGTAGAAATTATGCCTCACACCTTCAAACATGGGTCATTAATGTGGATCAAACAAAACAATGGGTCTCATTTGAATTCCTGGGGAATAACGCTATTCACATTCCACCCATCCAAAACACAATAATTCATCACGATCCTTTGTAATCCATTCTTAGCCAAATTTATATATCTACACTATCAATCTCCCTTTTATGTATTGTGCCTCAGCTCTATTGATAAGCCTGTTACGGTCCACTTTATCAAAAGCCACGTCAATGTACATCATATTTACTCCATTACCCTCAAAGAAAAATCCGATTAAATCCATGATGGGTGGACTTAATTAATCTATTTTCTTCCAAATGACTATCAATCCAGTCTCAGATTGAAGTTTCTGAAAGAATTTGACTATTGCAATTAAATGAACTGGCTTATAATCTCCTTGCTCTACTTCATCAGGCCTAGAGCATCACCCCAGCATCGAAAGGGCATTGAAATATTATGAACAGCTCCTCATATTTCCTCCCATTCATTCCTCAAAGTCTTTCAACATTTGAAGACAATATTTGAGGAATACATCACGTTGCTTCCTGACAAAATTTAGCTTGCAGTCCAATTGGGAAGTAAGGAAAGGTTTCCATGTCAGTTTCAATCTTCATGTCTGTAAAATATTACAATAGGATATCACAGACTCTGATAAAATTGCAGCAAGAATAATGATGAAAAACTACAAAATTTAATTTGTGAGAAGAGTCCCTTTTATGTTGTGCAAAGACTAAAATTGTGAGATATGTCGATGGCAATGTTGCAAATTGGTGACAACCAGTGTCTTATTAGAATGCCTTAGACAAGAGGTGGATGATGCTTGTTGGATAACAAAATTCACTTGCGTGCTGAAACAGGAGCAAGACCAAGATGTAACTGGGGTTGGGGCTGAGATATATGGACCGAGACTGCCCATGGAAGAGTTTAACCCTTTCTGTTCGATCACTTCTGCACCTCTCATTCAGCTTTTCTTCCCCTTTATAAACATTGTATCTCCCCCTTCCAGTTCATCAAAGGATCTGAAACATTTCTACCCACAGATACTGTCTGACCTGATGCCTTCATAAGATCACAACAAATTAAAAATAAATGTAGTTGGAGGAGAGAGAGATGGCAGACTGTATATATCCAAATTTTGACTAGGAAATATCTAGTGGAAATGATTTCAGAGATAAGAAACAGATGCAGGAATCTTGAGCAGAGCAAGAACTGCTGGAAGAACAAAACAGTCAGATAGTATCTGTGGGTAGAAATGGTCAGTCATGTTTTAGATTTAGATCCTGGAGAGATCGAAGGGGTTGATACTATGTTTATAGAGGGGAAAGAAGTTGGATGAGGGGTCAGAGCTAATAGGACAGGTTGGATATCTGTTATGAACCCATTGACTCTCAGCTGCCTGGATTATCCCTCTTCCCATCCTGTCCCTAGCAGAGAGACCATTCCCCTGCTTTTGCCACATCAGTTCCCAATCATCCTCTCCAAGTTATCTGAAATGTCCTCTTTCTTCAATAAATGTGGGTTCCTCCTTACTCTCATCGATAAAGCCCATGCAAGTATCTCATCCAGTTCTCATAGATCTGCCCTTACCACACCTCTCCCCAGACAAAGTGAGGACAGATCCCTCTGCTCCTTTCTTTCCACCCCACCAGACTCTGTCAGAACAGAAACATGTCGCATACTCCTTATAACAAACAATAAACTGAACATTAATTTGTGAAATGCAAGATCCGTTCCCTGAATACATTTAAAGGGAGCAGTAATTTCCAAACTATTAAAACTAAAGAATGATGGTTACATAAAACAAAACCACCTATGGTTAACATTTTTGTTATGGAGATTGATTCTATCTCCAGCAGGGAAAAATAAATGTGGATTATGTTTCAGTCAAATGGCCAGAGTGGATCCAAAAGAAACTAAAGAAAGGAGTGGATGTGCCACGGTTCCTTCTGAGAGACAACAGCTTGCAAGTATTGATATGGCTTATTTCCTAAAGATCAATAATCCACTAGACCAGACACCACACTCATGCCGCAAATTTCACAGCAATTTCAATTTCAATTCTGACCAACAATGCACACTCTTCTTCCAAGCAATAGAAGTAGGTATATTCAACAAACAAAAATTGTTTATCTCTCCTCAAAAAGATCAATGGAAAGATTCTGTCCATATAAATCTGATATAATTTAGAAAAAAAATCTCATCTTGAAAAAAAGTGCATCACAGGCTTCATTGCCTTCTGTAACTAGCAATATTCTTTGGTTCTTTCAAAATGAAGTGAATTGGCAAGTTGTTTATTTTAGCTGGAAGTTTTCTGATTCATTATTTCACTAATTTGATTTGGTTCAAATGCACAATGTAAATTATGGTTTGAAAGCACATTAATGCATGAATTAAACGTAATTAAATTTGGAACAAGTAACCCTTTATCAAAAGACTTTTCAGACCATTGGCTGCCCATAATGGAGAGTTCCTGTCTGCTACCAGTACTCACTGATTATTAATTGTCATTATGTAAAGGCGCAAAATTTGGGATTGTAATGACCAAATTGTCAGTGTATGTTGTTTTAATGCTGCAAGATTGACAGCAACTTCTGTCCTCTACACTCAGTGAAAAGTTAAAATTGCTGCAGTGACACTTGGCATCTTACGTCAGATTCAATGTTCCTGTCCTCACAACCACAGTTAAATTGGGCTCAATGAAACACAGCAACTTTTTAAATTATTACCGATGTTACACCACCTTGTATGAGGTGCAGCTGTGTTTAATGGCATTTTAAGACAAGGATCGACAAAGAGATAGACAACAGACTCGCCAAAGCAAATAGCGCCTTTGGAAGACTACAAAAAAGAAAAACAATCACCTGAAGAAACACACAAAGATCAGCATGTACAGAGCCGTTGTCATACCCACGCTCCTGTTTGGCTCTGAATCATGAGTCCTCTTCTGGCATCACCTACGGCTCCTAGAACGCTTCCATCAGCGCTGTCTCCGCTCCATCCTCAACATTCATTGGAATGACTTCATCACCAACATCGAAGTACTCGAGCTGGCAGAGTCCGCAAGCGTCGAATCCACGCTGCTGAAGACCCAACTGCGCTGGGTGGGTCACATCTCCAGAATGGAGGACCATCGCCTTCCCAAGATTGTGTTATATGGCGAGCTCTCCACTGGCCACCAAGACAGAGGTGCACCAAAGAAGAGGTACAAGGACTGCCTAAAGAAATATCTTGGTGCCTGCCACATTGACCACCGCCAGTGGGCTGATATCACCTCCAACCGTGCATCTTGGCGCCTCACAGTTCAGCGGGCAGCAACCTCCTTTGAAGAAGACCGCAGAGCCCACCTCACTGACAAAAGACAAAGGAGGAAAAACCCAACACCCAACCCCAACCCACCAATTTTCTCTTGCAACCACTGCAACCGTGTCTGCCTGTCCCGCATCGGACTTGTCAGTCACCAACGAGCCTGCAGCAGACGTGGACATACCCTTCCATAAATCTTCGTCTGCGAAGCTAAGCCAAAGAAAGAAGAAAGACTGCTGATATCAGGTTTAGCCCCACATGAAATGCTCCCATTCTCTTATTTTAAAATTTCCACATAAAAGTTTATGAGACATTAACCTTTGCCTTAATTCTCTTGAGCTTTATTTGAATTTCTACAAAATAAGTGAGCAAATAAAATCAATGCAATTTACTTCCTGGTTCGCTAAGGAGAATTCTTCAATATAATTCCTTGATTCAACTGCTCAAAGATCTCACACTTGCTGAATCTCAGTGACTGCCCCACAAAGATGCCTGATTTCTAATTATATTAGAAAAGCAGTGTCTGTTAAATTTTTGTGGCTATGTTTCTCCAAGCTGAGTGAGGAAATCAGTTCCTTTGCCATGAATAATACCATTGCCAGCTCTCTGTTCTTGTGTTCAGTTCCCAATGTGTTATCTTGCACATAAACACATGCACACAACTGAAAAGAAGTCAACAGAGGATGACCAAAGGTGCAGGGCTACTGGAACGGTACTCCAGCACCTCATGGAATGGCTCCGGCACCTCCTCGTTGCCATTTATGGTGAGCTCCAGCACCTCATGGAGTGGCTCCAGCACCTCGTTGCCATTTTTGGTGAGCTCCAGCACCTCATGGAATGGCTCCGGCTCCTCCTTGTTGCCGTTTTTGCTGAGCTCCAGCACCTTATGGAATGGCTCCGGCACCTCCTTGTTGCCGTTTTTGGTGAGCTCCAGCACTTCATGGAATGGCTCCAGCACCTCCTTGTTGCCATTTTTGGTGTGCTCCAGCACCTCATGGAATAGCTCTGGCACATCCTTGTTGCCGTTTTTGGTGAGCTCCAGCACCTAAAACTTAGCTTTGCCTCCATGAAGATGACTGCTAGTTTAATCTGCTGCCAAGACTGAAATTTAGTCATTTGAAATTACTAGAAGCTTGTAAGCGTTACAAAAGTTTGCAGTGGAATGAATATACATTCCAAAACACATCCTTATTGTTTTACATGTGTAATGTTTAAAAGGTGAGCACTCAATGCATGCAGAAGCATATTGTCTGCATGCAAAAATGTAGAACTTAATCCTGATTGAAAACCAGATGCACCAAACTAAATATATCAAGAGAAACAGAATTAATGTTTCATGTTCGCTATCTTTGTCGGAACTGAAATATTAACTCTGTTCCTCTTTCCACAGATGCTGCCTAACCTGCTGAGTGTTTCCATATTTTCTGCTCCTGTTTCGAGCTTGACACTCCTCTGAACAATGTATTCAACTGAATCGAACTGTTCAAGTCTCTTCATGCTTTAGCTCATGAAGAGCCCTGCTCCATCTTCATTTGCCTTTGTCCATGGCTCACAGAAAGACATAATTGACCAATGAGTCACAAGTGTTCCTTGGACTCCGATGAACTATTCCACCAACATTCCTTTTATTTCAAAAGGAACTAACAGGGGAAAATACCATGAATGATGAGGATTCAGACATGCACATGATTTTTGTTTTCTCTGACTGATGAAGTATAAACTTTTTCATATAAGCCATTGCATTGTGCTTGAAGGTTTTGTCAGCAATTTATCACTCGTTCATTCCTGCATTTTCAGAAAGAGAAAAATTTGTGATGGTAATGTTCTCGTGCTGTGGTTCTGATGAATGAGAAAGCAGATTAATGTGTTGACTTCCAGAAATATAAAACAGCAGCCAACCCATCTAATTTATCTTTGAAGTATAAAGCACAGACTAATATTCCTTGAGTGGATCAGAGACAAAATAATATTTGGGGTCTTGGGTCATATGAACACACACTCCAAGACTCAAGGTTATTGGAAGACCTTCTGAAGAAAGTGGCTTTGTTTCATCACCATCTACCTGGTGAAACCGGATCGTTAGGGACTCCACCCTTTTATTGTATTTGCCTCAGATTTTTCATATGATGGTAAAAGGCAGATTCAGATGGTATGCTTTTGACATTAATGTAATTCATTTGGTTATCAGCAGCTTTAATTTTACAAAGACAAAACCAGATATATTCCAATATTCAATGATATTGAATATGACAAAATGCAGTGTAAACAATTCATTTTCTGTTCATGTTCTGTCATTCAGAAAGATCGTGACTTTTTTTAACCTCTGCACTATTTTTCTGCACTGACTACATATCGTTTGATCCCCTAATATATAAAATTCTATCCGTTTCTACTTGATATTTCAAAATGACTGAGCCTCCATAACATTCCTGAGTACAGCATTTCAAAAGTTTTGCTCTCCTTGGGGTGAAAAGAATTCTACTCATCTCTGTTCTGTATGACAGACCCCTTATTTGCGATATTTGATTCTAGTGTTACGTGCTCCCATTTTTCAGTTCATTTTCATGTGTGTGGGATTACCACTTTAAGAGAACAGATTTAACAAAAGTCTGTAGTGTTTGGAAAGTGTTCCAAAATTGGATACATTTGCAGAGTGAGAAGAGAAGCCCTGGAAATCCAAGGTGCAGAGACCATGTGCACAGCGTATTGAAGAAGCAGTGCACAGCTTTGCTTGGGGGCCATTTTAAGGAGATAGCACAGGAGCAAATGGCTCTCTTGGAAGAAATACTGTGCTGGATTGACCTCATATGTGACTTTAGACAATTTGTCTGATATCTTTCTGCCTGTTATAGAGGAATGAGTATATAGGCAATCTGTCTGATTTCCTCCTGTTACTTATAGAAGAATGAGAAGACCACTTTGTGACCAAAAGAGTGAAGATCATTTTTGTTCAGCTGACCCATGGGAAGGGTTCTGAAGGCAGAATAAATACTGCCTTGCATGTTGACCAGAGTGAGAGTCATTTGAGTCTTGCTGACCCACAAATGGGGTACTAGAATATTTGTGAACATCACTATCCTGGAAAGCATTCTGGCTGGTTGCATCATTGTCTGGTATGGAGGTGACAAGAAAAAACTCCAGAGGGTTGTTAACTTGGCCCGTGATATCATGGGCACCAGTCTTTACTCCATCGATAGGCAGTGTCTTAATAAAGCAGTTGCTATCCTCAACCCAGGCCATGCCCTCTTCACTCTGCCACCATCAGGAAAAAGATAAGCACTCAGTGGTACAGCATAGCTTCTTCCCTGCTGCCATCAGATTCCTGAATGATCAATTTTTTCCCCCAGGCATCAGGTTCCTGAATTCCCAGTAGCATGGACTTCTACTGTATATACTATATAATATATATTCTATACTTAATATTTCAATATGTTTCACTTCTATTCTAACTTATATTTATGGAGAAACGCTATCTCGTCTTTACCATGTGAGCATGGTATGAATGATAAATAAAGGTGAGTTGACTTGAACCACTTTTTGTGCACTATTTTTATTTTATTTTGTAAAATGGTTTACTGTATATTTCAGCATATATAAGTCAACCACCCCCCCACCCCCCACCCCCTTTCAGCCTCATTTGAAGGGTTTTATGGTATATCCAGTGTATAAGTCGACCCTCATTTTCTGGCTGCCTGAGGTGCCCAGTTGACCGGTGTATAAGTTGACACCCAAAGCTTACATGCCTGAGATTGGTCATTGACCGGTGTATATGTTGAGCCCCGTAGATCATGAGGCTTGATCTGCTGGGTGTTGGCTGCAGGTGATCGCTATCATGGAGGGTCCGTCGACACAACACTGCACGTGACGAAAATATGAAGAGAACTTTAAGTTGGAAGTGACAGAAGTGGCCAAGAAAACCAACAACTCCGCTGCTGCAAGAACATTGGATGTGAATGAGAACTTGGTAAGTGACTAGAGGAAGAGACTTTAAGAAACATACCAAAAAGGCAATGTTCTTTGAGAAAAGGAATAATTCATTGGCCAGAGTTGGAAAATCACAGAATGGGTAGTGAACAGAGGTGAGATTGCTACATAGTAACCCGAAATAAAATAAGAACATTTGTACTGCAGTGGGCCAAGTTGCACCCAGACCTCAGTAATGATTTTAAGGCTACAGTAGGCTGATGGAATCATTTCATGAACAGGAAAAATCTGGTATTACGCCAAAGAACAAAAATTGGACTGAAACTACCAAATGATCTTGATCATAAAGTTGTAAGTTTTCTCCAGTTTATTATACGTAACCAGCAGAAACATCAGTTTGCATTGGCAAATATTGGAAACATGGATGAAACCCCCATGAATTTCAACATGACGGGCAAAAGAACAGTGGAATGGCAAGGTGTTAAAACTGTGCAAACCAGAAGTACGGGCCACAAAAGGATCAAGTTTACCATGGTGTTATCGTGCATGGCCCACGGGACGAAATTAAGAACCATGGTAAAATGTTTGGTCATCACTTGGAAATCTGATTTAGTTTTAGGAATGCAAAGAATGGCATACTGAAATGAAATCCTGTATTCCTTTAGATAAGATAACATATAATTTGAGGGATAAATATAACTTTTTTCATAAAAGTATGGAGCCTATACCTAAAAATTCTTGGTTTGAAGATTTGAAGATGATAAAGGATGGATGGATGAAAATGGTGTAAAACTATGGATAGACAATTAGTGGAACAGTCGGTTTATGCGAAGAATGGAGTTTGCTGGTCTGGGATATGTTTCCTAGCCACTTAACTGAGAACACTAAAAGTAGATTAGCGCTACGTAATACTTACATGGCAGTTACCCTGGGTTGTTTGACGTCTATATTGCAACCTTTCGATGTCTGCTGGAACAAGCCATTCAAAGACCATGTGCACGAGGAGTGGAATCCATGGAATCGAGTGTAGAAAAGTTGTAAGGTGAGGCAAGGCATGCTGCACCCCTTGATGTGTTGCATAACTTCGTGCTCAAGGCATTGGACAAAGTTAAAGTAGAGACTGTGATAAAATCTTTCAAAAAGTGCAGTAGCTCTTGAGCAGATGGCGTGGAAGATGATTTATTGTGGGACTGATGGCAAAACTGAAAGCACCTCATCAGATCCAGACTGGGACCCATATGATAACTGTTTAAACAGTGAGAGGATGGATGCGCTTACTGCCGTCTTTGCTTCAGACAATGATACTAAGAGTGATTTTGAAGCCTTCTAAATATGTTGTTTTCAATAAAAACCTCAATGAAAATCTGTTGTGGTTGAAGTTTTGTTTTGGTTTTCCAAGGGTCGACTTATACACTGGATCAGTGCATATTGGATTTTGAGTAAGATCTCAAAAGTAAATCCAGCAAATAAGTAGAATGTAATTTTTTGGAGATATTTTTGGGTTTTATGAATCAACTTGTATGGAAAAATAAACAGTAGATTAATATTTGCAATGTGACGCTGCCACAAAACAAATTTTGTGACTTGTTCATGACAATAAACTTTAATTCTGATTCTGTCATTTACTTGCCTAACAATGCTGTGATATATCCTTGCAGAGTTAACTTCATATGCAAAACTTGTCCTTGGCAGGAATGAACTGGGAGACTAATCCTCACTCTATTAAAGCTGGGCATTACTAATTCAGTCAGAGAGTTGAGCAGAATATAAGAAACAAAATATCTATATTTTTAAAAAAATTAATTGGCTTTTCCTTTATCACAATTTCTGTTAACTCTAAAGAAATTTTTAAAAAATCACTAGCAAAGTAAATCTTAGAAATGGAGTCATATCAACCCCACGCCACCAACTCAGTCAGCTTTTGTCTATTTTTGCCTTTAAAATGGTGGCAAAACTTTATAAAACTTGTGATGATTTAAAGCAACGTCAAACTGAAACAGCTTCAGATGACCAGCCTTTGTTCTCCTCATTTCAGATTCTCACTATTTGCATTTCCATAGGGGAGTATCAAGAAACACAGAATAACCCCAATGCTCCATCTCTATTGCTTCTCATGCAATAGACTCTTGGATATCAGGTTTAAGTTAACTCTCTTAAAAGGGACATACTGAAACTCAAGCTAGTTTAAGACACAACAATAAAGAAATCTAAAAGAAGTTGTTTCACTTCTGATTTAGTTTCCTCTTGGGACAAGATTGACAGTGGGTTGGCAGAAATCACTGGCTTTCCTGGTAAACCCCATAGGATGAAGTGTCAAGGGCATTATGGCTACATGGAAAGTGAGAGAGTTTCAGTTCCAGAATTCTGGGGTTTTTTCCCCCCTTGTACAGGTAATTTTAATCCCATCGTGTAAGACTTTATATTTTGACTGATTAACTACCTAGAAGTCAATCTGACTAATGAAGTTTAGGTTCCAGTTGGATGAGAGGAAACTCATAGCTGCTGCAATTAGGGACCTCGCTTGAATCACAATTCAGCAGAAAGTGGCTTGTAAATGGTTAAACCAGTGAGATGCTTCACAATTCTTTCAGATAACTCTCATTTTACTAACATGAAATGAGAATGAAATATCTAGAATCGTCTTATATAGAAGCACCTTTGAGAAGTTGTTTGCCAAGAAAGTATGTATCAAGCTACAGTATACAGCTGATTAAGTTAGCAAATTGTGCCTTCACTCCTCCATGATTAAAAAAAAACACTGGTGCACATTTTGTTTAATTAGACGAGATCAGATTGCCCTTTCAAATGGTATAAGGTTTACTGTTTGTATGTGAACCTGTTGAGTGGAAAAGGCTTGGATAAAGCAAATCACTTTATACAGCAACTGTGATATCCATCTTCCCAAAGAATCATGTTTTGATAGCTCAAACTGCTATTCCTTAAAGTTCAAAGCATACAGCTGTTTAAAGCTGTTCATGATTCACCCACTGATTACAGTCAACGACTGAACAGTTTCCATAAGTAAATTATTTACTTATTCTGCATCTTTAGCCAGTGTTTTTCCAACAGACTTGTTTTGAAAGTATCAGCTATTAACCTTGATGTGTGACTTTACTTTCTCAGCTAAACTAAACTAAACATGCATCAGAATAATCTCTTCTTCTTGTCACATTTCATATTCTCTACAACTCATCTTTTAATTTTATTTCAATTACTTATTTTCTGTGCCTCTGTATCTTCCATTTGCTTGTCTGTCTTTGAAACGTTCCATTTATTTATATTTATGCTTTCCCATTGCCATATTTTGTCTCTTGTGGGCAGAAAGATTCCTTTAATATCCAGAGACTGTGAACAAAGTTTGTCAAAGGCAGTTTAAAAAAAAACCCAAGTTAAAAGAAAATCAGCAGATACTGGAGTTGAGTGAAATATATAAACGTGCTGGAGAAACTCAGCTGATCATGTAGCATCCATAGGATTTAATCGGTAACCAAAGGTAACCTGAGAAAGTGCTCAGGCCCATAACATTGGTTCCCTTTTACTTCCTATGGGTGCCGTGCAGCCTTTTGAGTTTCTCCAGCATATTTGTGCATTGCCTTAATAAAATACCTCCCGGCTGACTTTCATCCATTCTCTCGGCACCACTCCCAGTAGTGGCTGCAGAACCCCTCATGGCAACTGCTCTGAGATTCTTCTCATCTAGCTGGAACTTAAACTGACATCAGCAGGGGCCGAGGACCTTCACTTTTTCCTTGAACTGATGCCCATCCTGTGTCTATTTACCATTCCCCATCACTTGGCTGTATGTGCTTTCACATTGAGCCACTTGACCTCATTACTTCCACTCAAATCCTCCAAATTAAAAATTAAGTAATGGGAGCCTAAACACAAAGCTACGTCTTCTCATGAGCAACAGAGAACATTCATTTTTCCCAAATCTACCAGGAACGACTCCTTCACCTTCTACAAATTTTGGAATATTGATGCTCTCTTCCTTTGTTTGGACGTGGCAAGATTGTTTCATTTGCCCTGCTCCCAATTTAAATTTTGCTTCCACCTCAAATGGTCCATTTTGATATTTTATTTTCATCCTTGTATTTCTATTTCAGGAATAGATTACTGACCAATACCCATGCAAGTCATAGAGTGTTCCATAGTCACTGGAATACATTTCTTCCCATCCTGCTTTGCCCAAATTCTCCATATTTCATTCAAGTTTCACCAACTCAATTGCAGTAGCATCTCTTCCAATGACGCCACCTTGTATATCTGTGCTTCTGATGTTTCTGCAACTGTGGGCTCCTCCTTCCCCACACCTGCACACTCAACAATATCCACTTTATTCCCTACCTCTCCCTTCACAGAATGAGATGAGTCTTTCTCTTGTACTCTCATTCAACTCAGCAGCTTCTGCTCCTCTTTTATCTGTCCCTATCAAGTCTTTGTCATTTAATTACCCCTGCTTTCGACCTGGACACAGTTTCGTCCAAAATGGTTTTTTTTTAATCTCAAAGTATTCCCAGTTTTGACAACAACTTGGCAATCTCCCTTAATGGATATTGCCTGAGCTGCTGTTTCCAATTTCAATTTTCCACCATCACTCCTACTTTACATGATTTTTCATTAGATTATTGAAATAATATTTTAAATTTTTCAGATTTCATCCTGTTGAAATTGAGCATCCAATTGTTAATTGTTCACACTGATGGAATCACATGGATATATTGATTACAGTTTCCTATTTTTATGTCCACAATTGAGGGAATTTTATTAAAGTCATATCAATTTTGTTCACAAAATTTCAGCAACTTGATGTTCATGAAGCACTTACTGACCCTGTGAAGGCACCCGAATGTACAGTCATGTCCAGATGGACACCAATTCTCATGTTTGCTCAAGGTCAGAGAGTGGCTCTGATGGCTCATGTGCAGTACAATTTGAAAAGGACTGGTTTGAGAAGCTTTGAGATCATGTAATCTGAGTTTGCTGCGACTGACTGTGGGTTCATTCAGACCCCTGAGCATGCTACTCTGTCTAAATTGAGAATTGGATGTATGCTCTCAATGCAAGAGGCCTGAAGTAGCTGATTGTCTCTCCATCCCTTCCTCTCACCATGATCCTGCTCAGATCTTGAGATCCCATCATGTACACAGCTAAACTTCTCACCCATTTGCTTTCCAATTCTCCCTCTGCCAGAATAGAGCTGATGGAGGAAATTCCACAAACTTAAATTGTTTGAGGATGGTTTTGTTCTGCAAAATGCAACTGGCCTTGCTCACAGTAGATTTTTGTGGGGGAGGGGGTGGCAGTCAACACAAAACATGCACACATTTACTGTGCATTTTACAGCATTAAACTATTTCTTGTTCATTACCATTCATAGAGATCATCTTGGAGGGACTGGTGCAGAATTAGAACTATCTTCAACAATGTACTCCGTTTCATTCCTCATGCTGCTGGAGAAAACCCACAATTGATCAATTATTTGTATCTTGACCGTGTCTTCTATACATGCATCTCAAGGAGCATGTTACAAGGAAATACTTAAACATTTAATATAAAGCATATCATTATAATACAAAGTAAATCATCGATTTACAATATTCATCAGCTTTTCCTTTTCCTACAAATGGTATGGAGACAATACCTACCAAATGTTATTTTTTTCCTCAGTTGACTCATTTGTCCTTTTCCTAGTTTAATCTATCCTGTGCCAGTAAGTTGAACACATGTGCATGCCAATTCTTTGATGGTGTAAAAAGTTGTCCCAAACACCTGAGCTGCAGTCACTATTCCATAAAGTGTGTGAATTGCTTAAGCAGGGTCATCAATGCCAATTTATCATCTAATCCTTCAAGGTTCTTCCCACTCACACCAAACATTAGGCTTGCCTTGGAGACGCTGATACACTATTATCTCATCATCTAATACAGCTATCAATTGATTGTACCAAAAGACTGGTGAGAATCCCAAACTTTTTACCTATTTCCAAATAGGTTCCAATGTCCATGAGTGTGGACAGGATGCCAAATCCACATAATTGTTAGCATTTCTCTGTATCACTATCAGAAAATACACTGCTTCAGGAGTTGACTCCAGGCCATAAGATCCCAGTTGATGATGGTTTTCAAAATTTTTTAGAATTACTGTATGTTTGTTCTTTTAAATAGGATTTGCTTGTATGGTTGTGAATGTCAGAGGGATTCATAAAATTTTAAGCTCCTTGATAACTTGACTTGTGGTTCACATAAATATGTGATCAAACAGGATTTCACAGTATTCTTGTGAGATTGACATGAAGTTTCTGTGATGTGTAGGTCTTCCCTGAATTCGGCAGATCTGGCTCTGCTCAAGAGGCTTGTTTCAGGATGCCATTCAAAGGAAGTGTATTCAGTGGGGACACAAGCTTACAAACCAATATTACCAAGGAAGACCTAATGAGACATAAATTGTATCCTGAAGGCTCAGAGGTGACATGGAGGGGTGTATTATGATCACAGTTTAAAACTGAGGGGACACCATTTTAGATATGGATGAACTGATTTTTCTTTTGGTCTCTCTGAGGGCCACAAGTCTTTATGACTCTTTCACTCAAATGGGAGTAGAAACAGTGCTTCAGAGTATTATGAATGCAGCATTGGATAGATTTTTGAAAATGGGTGAAATGATTTTGAGGATAAAAATGTGGAACTGACGTTAGTTAGATCAGTCATGGACATTGAATGGTGGAGAATTCCCAGGAGACTGAGAGGTCCACTCCTGCTCCCAAATCAAATGGCCATATCAATTAAATAGTTTCAACAAATTTGTAGGTGTAATTTCCTCATCTCAATTATCATTCAAATGTGTGTGTGTGTTCATCAATTTATTTCATTCAGAAAATATGAAGAAACTTTTATTGTCCAATGTAATGTTAAGATGGAAAACAATTTAAATGATTCAACTTGATCCCAGCTATTAGTGCAAATTGTTTACTTGTTTTAGCAGACTTCCCTCTCAGAAATGTAGTGCTTTTGTCTGTTTTATTTTCATGATAATATTGTTGGATTGGTAATTTTGGTGAATGTTCAAATCTATTTCTCCCATGGAAATGTTCCTTTTTGATGAGCCAGAAGTACAGATTTTGTATTTGGGTAGTAACAATTGAAACTTAGTCTATTATTAGGAATGAATAAATGATTACTCTTCAAGCCACCTCATCCCCATCGCTACCACCCCCTCCCACAGCCCCGATACTTTTAATGGTTCCTCTACATCAGATTCTTGCCTCACTCCCTCACTATAATTTCCATATTTCCCCGATATCTGCAATCCTGTTACCATCAAATCTAATGCATATCAGACGGCCATTGCCATTTATAATGATTGCTGAAGTCATTAAAGGGGCTGGATAGCATTTAGATGCTCATGTTTAAGCTAAATGGTCTACATTAGGCAACCACCAGCTGTTGAGGAGTAAACATGGGATTGATGTTAATTTCAAGCTTGACTTAAAAGTAGTGGCATCAGTTCATGTTCATTGCCTCAGAAATTTCAAAAAAGACCACTTAAAGGAACTGCAAACTTGCTGCACCTGTTATAAAAGTTTCATCAATACTTGGGAAGTTTTTTTCCCCATTTTTGACTGGAGATGGAAGGTGCGTGGTTATTTGCATTTTTTCCAGGGATCTCCTTGGTCTGAGCAAGGACATCAGGCTTAGCAAGTTAGTACCAGATATTGCAGATGAGGGACATAAGATCCATGAGAAGTTATAAATTAAATATGATTGCTGGGGGTGAGCAATTGAGGAACTACATTGGCTCAATGATACCTAATTCAAAGCATGATTGCAGTCAGGGTCGATGTTAACTTGAGCACAGCTAAAAGCTCTCAATTTATGGAAAGTACAAAAATCTGAATGCAGGAGTAAAACGTAAAAGTCTGCAAACATCGTGATTGAGGTAAAAACACAATGATGGAGAAACTCAGCAGGTCAACAGTGCACTTTATATAACCAAGATGAAGATACAGAACTAAAGTTTCTGGCTTGAGCCCTTCCTGAAGGTTTGAGCAAAATGCAGACAGGCACCCAAACAAAATGGTGGGGGGTGGGGAGGGGAGAGGCAGGGGAGGAGCACAGTCCCACAGGCAGGAGCTAATAGGTGAATATGGGAAGGAGGACACACCAGCAAACAAGGGGATGGGGAGGGATCTGTGAATGGAGACAGAAGGGGAGGAGAGCTGGATAAAAGAAGACAGAGGGATGGGGAAGAGTAAGAGAACGGGGAGTGGTCAAGCAAAAACCATAGAATATGATGTTAATGCCATCCAGTTGGAGAGGGTCCAGACGGAAAATTAGGTGTTGCTCCTCCAATTTATGGGTGGCCTTGGTTTGACGGTACGAGGCCATAGACAGACACTTCAGCGCAGGAGTGGGACAGAGAATCTCACTGCAGATCAGAGTGCGCTCTAGGTATTGTTCTCTATTTTCTCCCAGGAAAACACTAAAGGAGTTTTGAAAGGGGAATTGATGTCACTGTAAATGCAATCAATGTAGAAAATACATCATCCATAATAGTGATTTCTGATTAAAAGAACCCAGTCAATGTTTGAAATTGTTATTTGACTCAGCAATCATTGTGTAATCTACAAAAAAAAATGAATTCCCCACAACAGTGAACATTGCAGCTCTCTGTGACCAAATTTCAAAGTTGTGATCTGTTGGTGTAAGAGAAATGTAAAAAAGTGCAAACTTTTTTAGATTCATGTAATGTGAATACTGAGCTCACTATATTGCAGTGCCTTTCTGTATACTATATTATGAGGCTATAAAGTATATTGGCCATATTTTGTCCTTCATAGCCAGTAAAATATGGTCTCAGTGTCCAGGAACACCAGTCAATTAAAAATCAGATAAAGCACATTAACTTCAATAAAAACCCAACAGCCAAAGAAAACATATAACCAAATGATTAGGATTCATTAATTTCTTCTCAAAAACAATTCTTTTAATAAATGAGAAATCCTAATTTTGTGTAAGTTTAGAAATTTAGTTGGTGTGAGCAACTCATTTTTAATTTCCAAGAAGGTAAAAGTTCTGAAAAGTGTGAATTTTTTTTTTGCATCTCATCTGAACCACAAATTGAGATCTGACACTAATTTACTTTCATCCTGGCCCACTTCCATTTTGGTTTCTAGGTTTGTCACAAACGTTTTGCAGATCACATTTTAAAATTATACACCAGCCATATATACTCATGAGAAAGCTGATCTTATGTAAAAGTCGACCCTTATTAATGGTAATAAACTCTGGAACTTTCCTTGTATCTTAAGTAAAAGTCAACATTAGTCTCTCAACTCAGCCCTGATCACCTGCTGATCAGAACTCCCAATTACTCCGACAATGCAGATATTTACTGTGGTCCCAACCTCCCCTGTGATAGGATATGTGTTTGATGCAGTGACGCTCTATTATCACTTTATTTCATTGTATTTTTGCTCTATTCATTTGGAGATCATTTGGACTTCTGCTACTGATACATAATGTTGGGTTCTAGTGTGAATATAATCCCCTCAGATGTCGTATCCATGTAATATTCGACCCCATAAATTTAACATTAAAAAATGGTCTACAAATTTTGACTTTTACATGAGTGTATATGCTATATAAGGTGCTTATCCTTTAATCCAAGATCCTTGGGACCTGACACTTCTTGGCATTTGGATTATTCTGGATTCTGGATTTAAAATGGTGGTGGTACAGATATGCGCAAAGCATAAACCCTTTTTATGGAGCGACTCTGCATTGAAGCTGACTCAATGAGCAATGACCGTCTTTGTTACCCATAATTCCCCACACAGATGGAGCCACTCTGGGAAGCGCAGACCAGTTCCAGCTGTGTGGGGGGGGTTATGGGTAATGAAGATGGCCATTGATCCTGCACTAAAACAAAAAGAGGCTCACCCCACCGGGCTCTGCCACACTCTTGTCTGCCTCCTTTTGTCCCAGCTCAGCTGCCGTTGGGCTGCTTCCCATCACCTGCTCTTCCCTGGGGCCCAGCTCTTGCTGCTGCTCAGGCTCAGCCCTCCTGGCATCACCTTCTTCTCGGCACCAGCTCGCTTTTCTCTGCCTTCCTCCCAGGACCTCAGCAGCTCACGGGCTCTGACTCTCCTTGCACCCATGCTCTTTGGGCCATGTTCTCTCCTCACTCTCTCTCTCTCTCCACTCACCTGGCTGAATCGCATTGGTACTCTCTCCCTGCTCGCCTTCAGAGCTGTGTTCTCTCCTCACTCTCTCTCTCTAGAACACCTGAAAGTATAATGTACATGCAGAAAAACATGTTTGGTTTACAGTTTTCAGAATCATGGATCAAGGGATAAGGACCAGTATTTAGGTTCAATTCCTTTTCCACGATGCCAATGTTAATTTTAGAGAAAGATGATTTCCTCTAAATCTTCTCACAGAGTGGTGATCCAACCATTGGACTGTCGGAGACTGCCTGCGCCTGTCCACACTCCTGCACCGCCTACTGAAAGGGGCAACCATTGTACCTGCAGGGAGATAACCTGGGAGACTGGCTCCACCTACTCCCTGACAATCATCGGCCCCTTATAAAGGCTCCTGCTGACCCTTTGGCAGGTGGAGAGCACACGGAGCCAGGGAGGATACAGAATCTTGTGAGCAAGTTTTAAGCTAATTAAAACTTGTCGTGCAGCCTTTCGTTGTCTGTGCTTGCAGTGCGTCACAAAAAATAAATTTGGTGATAGATTTTTAAAAGTTTGTATTTTGGAAAAGGGTGAAGAAACCCCAAGAGTAAAAAAATGAGTGATTGAAACTTCCATGTTCCATGGTTTAGCCATTTCTGAGTAAAGAAGTAACATGATCATGCTACAGGTTTCAACATGAGTCAAGAAAATTGTGAAAGACGTGAGAAGATCTGTTACCTTTAGCAGCAAGATTGATATTATTACCATGAGATCTGTTACCAGTTGTGACTAGGCTTACTGTTAAGCTGGGGTACAAATAACTTTACTAACTCTGTATATAGAAAGCAAATATATGCATGAACAAGTTTTCATCCTGGACTTACAATGCAGCAGCCTGGCATAATTTTATATTACATAAATATGGAAATTTGAATTTATTATGCAAAATTTAAGCTCTGGGGAATAATGTCTCTGTAATAGCAAAGTTGTAAATCATTTGCCAACCATGTATCTGACTTACCCCACTAGAACTGAAAGGACACTAGTATTGAGTTAAACAGAAATATAAATTCCATTACACTGATTTCAATATAAATTTCATTTCAAGTTTATTTTTGGCTGAAATAATTATGCAGTCCTATCATCCGATCATTTTTCAGCCATTTGCTCTGCTAATTCTAGTGGCTGTAAGACCTTCATGCTGTTTGCAGTTCCACGGGTGCCCATTAAATGACTGACAATTTACCATTCTGGCCATCAAACCCATGATCCTAGCCGAAGAGATTAGTGGGGGTATAACAGTGAGTTCTGTCCCCCGCCCTCACAAACCTCCTCAAGCCTGCAGGAATGACCTATTGTAATCTTCCATTGCAGGAGTGATACCTAACAACCTGAACAACAATTGTTATCTTGATTTAAATGGCCCCATACACGTGGATTTAAGGTAATTACTTGCAAATCTGATCTCTCAAAAGAGCATGTTTGTTTTGTTATGTCTGTCAAGAACATCTGTTTACGGATTATATTTTGTAATGTATTACTTCATTCACTAATGGTCATAATTAAATACACTTTGAACTAAATATGCTTCCCAGTTCAAAGCTTATTTAATCACATAATCACAAATTTATCTCACCTACAGCAATGTAGCCACAGCGACAACACAGTTTTTTGGTGCAGTAGAAATGACAAGCTGACAATTGGCATCTATATGAAATGTTTTCAAGCAAGATACATATGCTGTGATATTGTGGCATATTTTGTTTGATAATTTCCATTACGAATGTAGTTATAAACATGCAAATGTAATGAAATGCTTAAATTTGTCTGAAAGCCCCATTTTTTTTCTCATGAAAAGATTCTTTATACAAGAGATTTGTTTTCAATGCATTCCTCTGACAAAGGAGAGTATAAGCTCCTACGCTTGAGCCGAATCTTGCAGCTAACATTCTGTACCAATGTAAATAATGGCAGTGAAAACGGGTTATGCTGTTTGTACAGGAGCTTTGCTAACAAGCTCAAGGGCTCTCAAAGTTGGGATTGTGTATTCTAGAGATCTATTCACAGCTATCTTTGCAATGACATCTTCTACCCAGCAATTAGAACCACAGTTTTTAAAGAATATTTTTAAACATTCCTGAAATACTTATTTGGTAATAAATTAAGTCATCCATAGTGCTATGAATGCAAATATAAACAAGTCTGCATTTTAAAATAATTCTTTGCCAAAGATTCACACCAGGACGACTTTTCTGCCTTCTCATACATGCAGAGGTACTATTTTGGATGTTTCTGATGTGAAATAAAATACGAACTGCAGGCTGATATTGCAAATATTAATATCTAAAGCCGAAGCCAATCTGTAGCACAGAGAGAAGCAAATAAGATGTGTATTTCTGTATGCTGCATTTGAACGATTCCTGGATTTTTAATATGTTTTTGACTATTTACTTACCACCGTCCCACATTGTTGGCCAATAGTGGATAACAAAGATTTAATGATTCCAGTATGCCCATTTCGACAACAACATGAATGCAGTTGCACTTTCCTAATTGGTCAGTTAATAACGTGAAGATGTTCAGCTTTGCTAACTCACATCATGAAGCTGTAACGATACAATTTGCAGAGGGGTGGAGTCAAGGGTATTCTTTTAAAATGATGAAAATGCAGGAGGAGGTCATTTAACCCATTGGGCTCTTTGAGAGCATTGCCCAATTATTCTTGGCGACCCCTTTTTCCAAATGGCTATGCAATTTTCTCCCACGTACATATTTATCTATATTCCTTTTGAAATAGTGAGAAATTGCACAGTGAGAATTTTGGCTTACAGTTTTAAAAATATTCACCTTACCTTCTGGCATATGAACTAGGTTTTGGATTCTTCTGATTTCTCCAGGCTTTTTTTTTATATACAGTCCACCGGTGGACTGAAAGAATTGCTACGGTAACAACTGACCTCCCCAAATATTCCACCCAAAAATCCAGTGAACAATAAACCTGCAAAATTTCTTATGCCACCTGGAAGACATATCTCTGAAAAAGGAAGGTATAATCCCTCATACTTGGGCCAAATTTTGCAGCTAACATTCTGTACCAATGAAGGATTTTAGTCCAAAACATCAATGATATTTTGCCTTCCATGGATGCTGGCTGACCATTCCCTTAATAAATACTGGGTTGCTGTAGAAATCTTTCTGGATCATTAATGCCCTTTAAGTCAGGAAATTTGCCATCTTCACCTATCTGCTCCACAATTGTCCAGCCTTTCAGCAATACAATGGACTCTATTCAGTGATAAGCTCTGATAAACAAATCAGTTTATGAGAAGTTTGAAATAGGCAATAAATACTGGCTTTATCAATGACAGCCACACCCCAGGAATACAAGGTCAGCACCCTCTTCAATAGTTTGGCCTCCTCCCTAAAGTATGTTGGCTTGAATTTCACTGAATATTTTAGACGAGAAAGCAGAAATTCAAGATTTAGCATAACTTACACTCCCTTTGCCCTGAGACTCTCATGTATTGTCTCAACATGCTTCTTCTAAGTAAAATTTAGTTCTTGTGCATTGTATTCTAATTGTTCCTGGAACCTTTCACATATTGGATGAGATCATCCATATGGCCTCTTCCCTTTCTTAAAACAAATTTGATCCTTTACACATTTATGTTTTATAAATCTCACTATTTTCTACTTGTTGCACCACGTGGTAACAGTAAAATCATGTCTCCTGTGTAGGTTATTCATAGAATTTTGCTCTTGATCATCTGAAGGGGCCTTTATTTTGCATCACTCCATTTTCTGTTCATTCTCCTGTCTGACATTCCAAGAACCACCATGTCATTATTTCCATTGACTTCAGTTTTGTGAATGTTTACACTATCGACCTTGTTCATATTCCTTTTCAATGTTTATATTGACTGCTTTAATTACACAACTCTCATCAAGCTTTACTATTTCATCAAAGAACTGTACTGAGTCAGTAAAATATGATTTGACATGAAGAAATCCATGGTGCACATCATTGAGATTTTTAAAAATATTTAATTTTAATTTTCATAGACTCAAAATTCAAACAAACCATATTATCATTTTTAACATACAGAGTCTGTATTTATCCCCCCTCCTGCTGCCCCACACCCAACATTCAATTAAATTACATTGATACAATTACAAAGAAAGTTTAACAAAAACTCAAAATGAAACAAGAACACATCACCTGCGCCATGTCCCACTTCATTTCCCTGCTAGGATGGATTGCTACAGTACCCCTATTTTGAAGAGATGGGGAAAATAATCAATCTGATCAATATATTTCAAGTAAGATTGCCCCACTCTAACAAATGTGTCGTGTTTCTTCCTTTGATTGTACGTGATTTTCTCCAGGGGAATGCAACTCTGCATTTCCACATTCCGTCATGTGGTATTTACTTGGGAGTCAGACTTCCACAAAACTGCTATACACTTCCAGACTACCACCAAGGTGACCTTCACTGATGGAATTTGGTATTCTAAAACTCGAGCCCCCAATGTCTCTCAGAAGGTATAACTCCAAATCCTGTGGAAAATCAACTTCTGTAGTTTTTTTCAGAATGTTCCCCAGGTCTTCTTAGAAGGATCTCACTCTTGTACATAGCCAGGTAGAGTGAACAAAAGTTCCAACCTCCCCAGCTCACCTAAAACACATTTCTGAAATTTCTGGCTTTGATTTATGTAATTGTGGTGTGAGGTACAACTGGTGCAAAAAATTATATTGTACCATCCTGTATCTGGCAATGACGATTCAAGTTACACAGGTCTTGCCATCACTCTTCATTGATTATTGTTCCCAAGTCCAACTTCCATCTCTCCCTCGACCTGTGTAAGCCTGGCTTCGGGCCCTCACTTTAGAATATGTAATGCATCTTAGAAGTAAATTTACATACATTCCTCTATAGAATTAGAATCTCCATGTTGCTATATCCAGGGCATTTATGGTCCCAATTTATCCCTTTAGAAAAATATTATTTGGGATAGCAGAAGAATGTTCTGTTAGACAAATTGTATTTGTTCTTCAACTGCTCGAATGACATGAGCTGCCTTTGCTTGTAACAATCCTCGATGCACCTGATCCCCTTGTGGCACCAGGTGTCCAGGATTTTATTACCCAGAGGCAAGAGTATTGCTATTTTGTGTCAAAGGCATTTTGGGAGATAACCCCACCTTCAATCCAATACATTGATTTATTCTTTGCTATATCTGAAGTACATGCTTTAGTGTGGGGTTATCCGCTTTCTTTGAAATTAATTCACTGTCCCATTTGTATATAAACTCTCTTGCTATCTATTCACCTACCACATGTAATTCAATTTGTGCCTAGGATGGGGCCCTCCCTTAAAAAGTGACATGATAAATCTTGCGTAGGCATTTTAAACCACCCCCCCCCCCCCCCAAATTATAGTCCCATGTCAACTTTTCCATGGAGATTCTAGCCACTTTACCATTCCACAGGAACCTCCTGACACATTTGTTGAGCGTCTTATAAAACCCCCGTGGCAACGAAATGGGTAACAATTGAAAAAAGATACAGGAGCCTTGGCATCACCTTCATTCTGACACAGTTAACTCTATCCACCGGTGTTATGGGTAGGGTCCTTTATCTAGCAAGGTCCTCCTCTTTCTTCTGGAGCAAAGGGAGATAATTACATTTGTATAAGTTGCACAAATCTTTGTCTACCTTTATCCCTAGGTATTTAATGCCTTCTTTCAGCCACATTTCAATTGACTTCTCTGTTGATATTGTTTATAATCCCTGTCATCAAAGGTATAATCTCACTTTTGTTCAGATTTACTTTATACCCTGAGACTTCCCATAATCTTCCAGTGTGGTCCCCAGCCTGGCCAACGGACCATGGGGTCTGTCAAATATACCAACACATCATCAGTGAAAAGGTTGATTTTGTGCTTCACCTGGCCCACCCTGAACTCCTTTATGTCTAGATCCCCCCTCAAATGAATTCCACCATGGGCTTAATTGCCAGTACAAAGAGTACTGGGGACAATGGACAACCCTGCCTACTGGACCTGCTTAAAGGAAACACTGGAGACATCTGCCCATTGGTAATATTTTTTTATTGGGATACAATAAAGCGTCCTCATCCAGTTCATAAATGTCTGATCCAATCCAAATTTCTCCAGTACCTTGAACAAAAAGTCCCATTCTGATCTTTCAAAGGCCTTTGCCACATCCAGAGCTATGGCCATTCCTGAATCCACCCCCGATTGTGCCAGATGTACTATATTAAACAATCTAGGTATGTAGTTTGCTGATTGTCTCCTTTGGCAAATATTCTGCCAACCTATTGGCTAATGCTTTTGCAATGATTTTATAATCTGTGTTTAATAATGAGATGAGTCTGTGTGAGGCGGGATTCCATGGGTCCCTGTCTTTTTTTTTTGAATCACCATGACGATTACTGTGGAGAAAGACTCCAGGAGGGTTTTCATCTCTGCCACCTGATCCAACATCTTCATAAGAATGGCCATTAAAAGATCTTTGAACACTTTAAAAAATTTGGCGGGGACACAATCCTCCCTCCGTGGTTTACCAGCCTGCAAAGAGCTCAGGGTCCGTGGAATCTCCCCTTTAGCGAAAGGGGAACTCAGCTCCTCTTACTCTTTCAGATTCAAATTTAGTAGCTCCGATGAAAGCGAGAAATCATCTATTTTGGTCGGATCACCCCCCCCCCCCCCCACCT
The DNA here is from genome assembly GCF_036971445.1 of Narcine bancroftii. NCBI lineage: Eukaryota > Metazoa > Chordata > Chondrichthyes > Torpediniformes > Narcinidae > Narcine > Narcine bancroftii. The sequence continues at coordinate 3,760,428 of NC_091474.1, forward strand.
CCCCAACTCAGATTTATACAATTCCTTATAAAACCTTCCAAATGTTTTGTTTATTTCTTTTGGTTTACATGAGATCTTGCCTTCCCAGATAAAGGGGGCAGAGGACCTGATGCCTTTTGCCAGAGGGCATTGGCCAGATAAAATGAACTCTGAAGACACTGGTGGCAGGGCAGGGGGCAATCAAAGAAAGGCTGGATAACTTGACAGAAAGGGTATCTGAAACGGAAGAGAGAATTGAGAGAGTGGAAGAAAGATTGGATAAGAGGGAGAATTAAATAGAGGCATGGGAAAGGGATAGGGTAAGGATGTGGGAGAAGATAGATACCTTAAAACATCAGCAGGTGGAATACGGTTAGAATTGTGGGAGAGACATGGAAACCTGAGCACCCTGAGGATTCGGGGAGAATGTACGAACTCCTTACAGAGTAGGTGAGGGATTCGAACCTGGGTCACTGGAACTGGAACAGCGTTGTGCTAACCACTACGTTAAGTTTATCCAAACTTCCAACAAATGAATCTCAGAAGTGTCTGCTCACCATATTTTCATTTTCAGTTCAACGTGATTGCCTTTCAGGGGCAAGTGGTTGTGAGTGGAGAGAAGGGAAAATGAGGTAAATGAAAATCAGAAAATCTGCACATGTTGCAAATCAGAAGCAAAAATAGAAATGCTGGCAATACTCGGCAGTTTAGATCTTACCAGTTGGGAGAGGAACAAAGTTGATTTTTCAGGTCAAAGAACTTCACTCAGAACTCAAGGAAGAACAATAAAGTCAATAGGCTGCAGGGAGGATGGAGACCAGGTAAAATTAGGATAATCAGGGTAAAGAATGTTATCTGGTCATTGTGTGAATGGGAGCAGTTAAAGAGTGAGAACATATGGACAAAATAACATAGGAGATGAAAAATGCAGTGGAAAACAGATTTGCCCAGCAGGTCAGCTAAGGCATGTCCCCACTTCCAAGGAGAAAAAGGAGATTTTAAAAAAGCACAAGCTAAATCAATATCCCAGCAGGGTGACTTATACAGGGAAAATGTGTTTACTGAAGCTGAAGACTTCAGGATTGAAACTACAAGGCTGCAGCATGGCCCAGATGGAAGAAGAGATGAGGTTGTGCTGGGTCTCACTGTAACAGAACAGGAGACAATAGAACACTAGATCAGGAACTTTGTTCCTCCCCCAACTGGTAAGATCTAAACTGCCGTGTATTGCCAGCATTTCTATTTAATGGCACATACGAGTGCACCATTCCGAAATAACATTTTCTCTCATTGAATGAGTCTATCTATTCCTTCTCCAAATTTCTCAAATTTTGGTATCTCTATTTTCACCATAAGTTTTTTTTAAATTTTCCAAGGCAATTAAAAACTAGATTGAGAAATGGTGGATTGGATTTGTTGGATTAGAACCATCAGTCTTGATTTTTAAGCAGGTCTGAAAATTGAACTCTGAAGTTCCCTGTTGATATCTCTTTCTCCATTTTGGGAAATATACAGGCATCTTCTACAAAACCCATTGATTCCCACAGTTACTTTAACTATAACTCTTCCCACAATATCTCCTGTAAGGATACTATTCCTTTCTCTCAATTCCTCCGTCTCCAGCACATCTGCTCCCAAGGTAAGGTTTTCCATTCTAGGATATCAGTTGTCCTCCTCCTTACCTGTTATTGCCATTAACTTAGCTCTCACCCACCTCTCCTCTATTCCCTGCACATCTGCCCTGTCCTCTTCTCCCTATAGACACAACAAGGTCAGAGTTCCCCTCATCCTCAGCTGCCACCCTACCAGCCTTCACATCCAACATACCATACTCCGTAATTTATGGCACCTATAACAGGATCACATTCACACCACCCTTCTCTCCCCTCTCCTGTCCACTTTCCACCATTAAGAGCTCCCTCCATGACTCCTTTGTCCATTCATCTTTTCCCAACAATCCCCTCCCCCACCCCAATACCTACCCCTGTGTCCACAATAAGTGCACTTTCACTTCCACCTCTTCCCTAACCACTTTTTGGTCCTTCCAAGTGAATCTGCAGGAGTCATTTACTGCATCCAGTACTCCCAATATGGCCTTTTCTACACCGGGGAGATGATGCAGATTGGGAAATTGCTTCATTAACTACCTTTGGACTGTCCACTGCAATTTCAGTTCTCCACCCATTGCCGCACTATGGGCTCATGTACTGCCAGGTTGAGGCCTTTTGTAAATTAGAGAATGACACTTATATTCCATCCCGGCAGTCGCCAACCAGAAGGAAGCAAGTATCGACCGCTCATTTTCAATAAACTCTCGCTGGTCTCTCTCTTTCCTTCATCTCTTCTTCCAGCCTCCTGACTCCTTCCCTTCCTTCTTCAATCAGAGAGCCATCTTTCTTTCCCTCCCTCCCTCCCACCCCCCAGTTGCCTCATCTTGTTTCTCTTATTCCCCTTCACACCTGTGTCTATCTATTCCCTGCTAGGCCTGCACTCCTCTCCATTCTTGCACCCCTGCACCTTTTTACCTGAGCATATACCTGATTTTTGGCACCCTTGATAAAGGACTCAAGCCCAAAACTTTGACTGTCATGTGTTTTCTACAGATGCTTATGTGACCTGCTGACTTTCTCCAGCACTTTTGTGCTCAGTGTCTAAAGCTCTCAACTGAAACATGATAAATATTTAATTCTGGGTTCTATGTCAGAAGTAAGACTTCACAGCATATTTTGTGTCAAAAGTTAAGCTCATACACAGCTTCCCAGAATATTTCTGGTAGAAGGTTGACAGTAAGTCTTCCTTCTTATGAAACTGCAAGTATTGTTATACTCAAGTATTCAATTTACAGATAATTGAATTGTGACTTTTGGGAAAATGAAATGTTTTATTGGAAATGATGATGAATCATTCACAACATATTTCACCTCACAAGAGGCAGGTGTGTCACTTAAATAACTTAAGGTTCCAACATGATTTTACTGATTCCTGTTCGCCATATCTTTTCTCATTATCTGATGATTTGGACACTTTGGAATTGTAATTAACCTATGTTGAGTTTATTCAAGGCAGTGTGGAGTGATCTTTTCAAGACTGTCATGTCTACTTTCCAGATGACCATTCTCAATTATTTCAAGTCTTTGGCTCCTTGAGTAGTCTGCTGAATCTTTATCCTCAGAGAAACATCATTATTACTGAACGTAATTGTTTTTTGTTCTTGTCTGTTTCTGACTGGTGCAGATAATGCACCATTTCACAGCCACAGTAATCCATATTTAGTCCTGACCAGGCTCTGAATGGAGAATGCATATGCTCCCTGTGAGAGGGTAGATTTGGTCTGGTTTCCTTGCCCATCCCCAGTATGTGCAGGATATGAGGTGAATGACCAAGGTTAAATTACTCTGAGTGTAAGTGAGTGATAGGAGAATCAGTGGTGAGTTGATGGGCATGTGAGAGGGAATAAATTAAAGGAAACAGAGAGGGAGAATAGGATTGCTCTGAGATGTGACGTGAACTGGATGGGTTGAATGGCTTCCATGTATGTCATTAGAAAATAGGATATGATATAAAATGACATGATATGCTCTGCAATGTATTAGTCCACATAACATTTTAATGTAAAAACACAAAGCTGGAGAAACTCAGCAGGTCAAACAGTGAACTTTATGGAGCAAAGATAAAGATACATGACTAACGTTTGGGGCTTGAGCCCCTCATCAAGGTGTGTACCTTTTAATGTTCGGTTTTTGTGCTTCTATATGTAAGGTGTACTGTGCACACTATGTCTGCAACTTCCACTGTCTTTCTGAGGCTTTAATTTGATATTTTGATGCAGCAAAGATCCATGGAGCTGTTGAAGCATAATGATTGAACTCTTTCAAATGGATTAGAGAAATCTATTTTTTGGCAAAACATATAAAAGATTAAAAACATAAAAGCTGAGTGCAATTCAAGCCTGCAGCATATGTTAAGAATTGAGGCCCAGAGCTCAGATGGTTGATGGAGGTATTTGTTTCTTGATTTGTTTTCAGTTAAAGACAATGAGTATGTATTTAGTGATATCGTTTATTTCATGCAGCTTGTTTTTAAATGTGTAGAGCCAAGGTGTCACTGACACAGAACTTATTTAGATGTATTTAGTAATATTGTTTATTTCATGCAGCTTGTTTTTAAATGTGTGGAGCCAAGGTGTCGCTGATACAGAACTTATTTAGATGCTGATTGGCTTCTTGATGATGAAGGGCTTGGCATCACTTTAACATTTTTATTCCAGCAGTCCCTTATCAACCCTTTGGACTCTGTCCATTTAAAATACCGCACTCTGGACTAAGTCTGTAGGTAAATCTTTACAGTACAAGCACACATATGAACCAGCTGGTGGTTGGGTATAAAACCAGTCCCAAAAAACTGGGACACAGAGTCCAAAGGGTTAAAACAGTGTATGGTCATTTGACCAATTAAGACTTTTATGTAATGTGTGGAGAATAAGATTAAAATGTGTGAGTTAAAGCTCAATCCATTTAAAAGGTGACGGCTTGTTGGCTTTAGTTGAGATAAAGCATAAAGTTGGCCATAATTAGGATATAGTTTGTTATAAAATCTTTAATAAAGGCAAAGAATATTGTACAAAAGATGCACCACTTTTATTAATTAAATATTGAGTTGGAATAGAAGCAAAGGAGAATACATGAAGGGAACCAATTAACAAGTCATAATCAAGACAAATTGACGTAACTCGAAACCCTGACCGACCATATCTCTCCATGGATGCTACCTGATCAGCTGAGTGCCTCCTCCAACCAAACAATAAGGCATTTTAGCTTCTGTAACAATAATAAGGCAGATTTATAAGACACAAATTAAAGAAAAATAGAATAATGATACCAACCGACCAGCAGCCTCAAGCAACTGGTAAAAAAAAAAGCGGAAAACAAATAAGTAAAAAAAATACGAAAGTTTAACCTGGCGGTTAGTTTGCCAATCACACAGCACACAATCTCAAGCAACCGGAAAAGTCACTTATTCTACCAATCCCCATAGGTACCAGATACCAGGGTTTTTTACTTTAGTATCTTCCATTCTATGTTATGAAATTAATAGACAGGTCATACATAGTAAAGGAAGAGAAAATGAGCAGAAATCTACCCCGAGGACACAAGACACATAAAACCTGAAATGGTTGGTGGAACACTGGACGTTCATCTGCAGATGAGAAATGTCTGTCACTGTTTCATAAACTGTACACCCTGCATAAACTTCTGGGCAAAACACGAGTATGTGTGCCTTGTACTTCAGTTCCCAAAGAGAGGTTTTATTGATTCAGTGGAAATAAATTGAATAAATTTGTGTTAGTTTTCGCAGTCAATTTGTGGTCATTCAATGAACAAATCAGCACCTCACAAAGAAATAGGCAAAAACAATCAGAAAAAATTGTGGAACTCCTAACTTCTGCTTCCTCAGCTCGCGTGGGCATCTGCCTCAACATGGGCTCCTTCCTCAGCCTCGCATGGGCATCTGCCTCAACATGGGCTCCTTCCTCAGCTCGCGTGGGCATCTGCCTCAACATGGGCTCCTTCCTCAGCCTCGCATGGGCATCTGCCTCAACATGGGCTCCTTCCTCAGCTTGCGTGGGCATCTGCCTCAACATGGGCTCCTTCCTCAGCCTCGCATGGGCATCTGCCTCAACATGGGCTCCTTCCTCAGACTTGCGTGGGCATCTGGCCTCAGGAATCTCATCAAAGCAAGTGAGGAAATCGCTGATGCTGTAGCTGTAATTTTCTCGAATTGTCTAGATTCGAAATATTTCCCTCTTGAGCATAACATTTCAAAGTAACTTTTTGTTCGTAAGCTACAGCTTCAGACAAAGGTATTGAATACTGGGAGAAGTCTCTCCTGCTAAATGATAAACACCTTGGACATGCACAACATATCAACATTTTTGGAAGGTCCTACATTAGTAAACAGGGATAGATGGGAATCTGTACTTCCACTCTCTTAAAAGACAGGCAATGACTCCACTAATAACAGCAAAGCTTTGAATATTTTAGACACACATTGGTTAGGATGAGGACAGTTCCCGACTGTACACTGAAACACCACCCTATGTGTAGGATCTGAAGGAGATCATAAGTATTGTTTTTGTTTCAGTGATCCTCTTTCCACAATAGTTGCTGACCTGTTTAATGCTGAAGTATGTTGCAGACATCTCAGAGTCGAGGTGTTCTCACTGCTGCCATCAGGAAAGAGGTGTCGGTACCACAAGACTCGTACCACTAGGTCCAGGACCAGTTACTACCCCTCCACCATCAGACTCCTCAACGACAAACTCAGTCAGGGACTCATTTAAGGACTCTTACTTGTGCACTTTATTGATTTTTTTTCTCTCTCTCCGTATTGCACAGTCAATTGGTTTACATTTCTCTCTTTGTTTATAGGTCTACGTTCAGTCCATTTTTTTGCACTATCAATTTAAGTGGTAATTCTGCCTCACCCACAGGAAAAAGAATCTCCGGGTCGTACATGTGTCGTCTATGTACTCTTGACAATAACTCTGAAATCTGAGGAGAAAAATTTATCTTTGATCAGCAGGGATGATCAGAAATGTGGATATACTTTGCCAGTCGTACTCCTCATATATTCATATCTTTTAAAGCCAAAGTATTTTACATTATATCTAAAAATATAAGAAGTGTAAGACAACATAATTATTATATTTTAAATACAGTATAATTATAGTTTCGGTCTAACTGTTTAAGTTTAAATTGAGACTTATAAAGAAAATGCAGGAACAATTAAAGCTATGATTGCTATACTTACCAAATACTTGGAATACCAATGAGAGAATTCCTCCCTAACTACTTCCCACATACTCCATTTGGACCAGCTTATGCCAAATAGACTGCTTTCAATGAGGTGGCAACTCCATCCCAGGAAACCCAAGGCTGCGTGTTGAGGGAGGGAATTTAAAGTCTGCAAGTGTAAAAGCAGAGAGATGATATAAGAGACAGGATGGTCCAGGCCCAGGTCTCCCACAGAGGTCCTCTTGTCCCATGATGACTTCTGAAAATTACTGAGTGATTTGTGTGGATTTCAGAAGCCTGCAATACTGATGAGACAAAGGAGAGGAGCAATTTCCTCTTTCAGTTGGTGGCATATCTTTGGAATTCTCTCTTTCTCCCCCTCCCCCCCATCTTCCCCTGATGAATGGGACCCCTGCAAAGTTGTGGTCAGGGTGAGGAGAACCCTATCCAAGGTGAACCCACACAAGGCAGCAGAACCAGACAACTCACCCAGTTGGGTACTGAAAGACTGCACAGATCAACTGATTGATAAACTTTTGATAAATATACTTATAGATATCTTCAATGCATCATTGTAGAAGTCCATTGTTCCTGCAGGTTTTAAGACAGCCATCTTATCCTGGTACCAAAAAGGGTGACGGTAGCAGGCCTAAATGCCCTGTGGCACTGACCTCCACCATGATGAAATCTTTGAGCATTAGCAGATGGAACACATCAAAGTGCACCTCCCAGAGATACTGAATCTATTTCAATTTACCTACAGATGGAACTGTTCCACTGCTAATGCTATAGGCTTGATTCTCCACTCCATCTGGTCTCAGCTGGAGGCAATATGGTTGCTGTAGCACATCAGATTGGAATCATTCCACAGGACCATAATGATGGCAGAGAGGATCACTGGGTTTTCCTTCTCCCCCACTCAATCAACATGATTTGATAAGATCATTGTCTCAAAAGGGCTGAAAAATCAGTGAAGCCCCCTACTACCCCACATAAAGCATCTTTCAGCTGCTCACATCAGGAAAGAGATCCTGGAGTATCAGAGCTAGAAACCACCAGGCTGAGAAACAGCTTCTTCCTATGGGCAGTGAGAATGCTGAACGACTGATGAACTACTCATACAAACTTACCATGATTCCTCCATTTATTTAACAAATAATATTCATGTAATTTAAGATTTGTGCATACTGTACCTACGTGTTGTTTGTCTGTATGTATGTGTCTTATGTCTGTATGTGTGTTTGCAGTTTTGCCCCGAGGACCAGAGAACGCCGTTTCATTGTGTTGTATTTGTACAAACGGATGTTAAGTATACTTGAATTTCATATGCTTGTGCACAAGTAATTCAAGGTCAACATGCACATGAAGGAAATGATTAGGAGGGAAAGTGTTATGTTAGTCTTTATTATGAAAAAGTTCAAGACTAAAATGATTCTATTGTAATCTTGATGAAGAGTAGAGCAGGTGGAAGGGTCAATGGCCAACTCCCATCTTTTACAATTTACTATAGTATGGCTTGTACATTTTTAAAGCCATATATTCAAATTTACTAATGCTATAAAAATGGCCACCCCGGGTACACAAACTTATTGAAAAGGAGGGCCACCAGAAGTTTAGATGAAACACTGTCTGTCATAACAGTTCAGATTCAGTTTGGTAGCACTCAGAAATATTGGAGTTCAACTTTTATTCCAAACTTAAGCACCAAAAAATCATTTGGCTAACAGTTCATTGCAACCTGTGAAGATGTTGTTTGATTTTAACCGTGTTTTGGATGAAATGTCAAAACTGAGGCTTGAGTTGCTCAAATAACACTTTAGGTAAAAGATCCTAAGGCACCATTTTAACAGAAAGAGCAGATGAGATATCTCTGGAGGCCAACCAATATTTTTTTTTCTCAAAGATCATTGAAAACAAATTAGTTGCTTATCAGTTTATTGCTGATTCGGGAAAATAGTTTTGTGCAAAATGGATTCACGTTTCCTGCTCTGTGTCTCAAAAGTAGTTGATTGTGGTATCCAGAAGGGACATGAAAACCTTTGATAAAAGCATACATTGCTTTAAAATAGGCTTCTATTCTATGTTCTTGGACTTGAATGTACAGCCACAATTTCCAACTTTTCAGATGACTTGGAACTTCTAGTGAACTGTGAAAAGAGCAGTATTGGATTTCAAGAAGATATAACTATTCTGGTCAAATGGAAAATTGTGTGGCAGATAAAACTGAAAGCAATGAAGTGTAAAGAGTTTTATTTCAGTAGGAAGAACGATGAGAAGCAACACAAAATAAATGACAGAGTTCTGGATGTGTACAGGAAAAGAGAAATCTGTGAAGAAATCATAGAATTTTTTAGCACAGGATTTAAAAAAGTGGTTATTGTAAACATACACAACTCGATGCTTCACAAATAGAAATAACGTTGAACCTTGATAGTTAAAAATAAATTCACCCTGGCCGCACCTAGGATGTTCTGTCCAATTCTGGGCTTCATTTCTTGGGGAAAATGCTTTGGGTGTAGAAAAGGTTTATTAGAATGATTCCAGAGAAATTAGATGCAAGAATAGAGTGGCAAGTTGCTCTCCTTGGAATAATGGAGATTGAAAAGGAATCAATTGGAAGAATTTAAAATCTGACATATCTATGCAGAGTAGATAAAGAAAAGCCGCACTGTGATTCTGGGAGAATATTCTCGGCGACACTAGGTATTATTCTATTTAGTAGAATCCTAGCGAAGATTTTGCCTGCAATGGAGAGCAACGTGATTCCCCTGTAGTTTGAGCAGTCTGATTTCTCGCCTTTGTTTTTGTACAGGGTGATGATGGTGGCATCACGAAGATCCTGAGGCAGTTTTCCTTGGTCCCAACAAAGCTTGAAAAACTCATGCAGTTTGGCATGCAGAGTTTTGCCGCCAGCCTTCCAGACCTCTGGGGGGGATTCCATCCATACCTGCTGCTTTGCCACTTTTCAGTTGTTCGATTGCCTTATATGTCTCATCCAGGGTGAGAACCTCATCCAGCTCTAGCCTTAGGGGCTGTTGAGGGAGCTGGAGCAGGGCGGAATCTTGGACTGAGCGGTTGGCACTGAAAAGAGATTGGAAGTGTTCTGACCATCGGTTGAGGATGGAGATCTTGTCGCTGAGGAGGACTTTGCCGTCTGAGCTGCGCAGCGGGCTTTGGACTTGGGGTGAGGGGCCGTACACAGCCTTTAGAGCCTCGTAGAAACCCCTGAAGTCACCAATGTCCGCGCTGAGCTGGGTTCGTTTGGCGAGGCTAGTCCACCACTCATTTTGGATCTCCCGGAGTTTGCGCTGAAGATGGCTGCATGCGCGACGGAAGGCTTGTTTCTTCTCTGGACAGGACGGCTTTGTAAGGTGAGCCTGGTGGGCAGCTCGCTTCTTTGCCAGCAGCTCCTGGATTTCCTGGCTGTTTTCGTCAAACCAGTCCTTGTTTTTCCTGGAGGAGAAGCCCAGTACCTCTTCAGTGGATTGCAGTATGGTAGTCTTCAACTGATCCCAGAGGGTTTCAGGGGACGGGTCCGTGAGGCGGGTTGCATCGTCGAGCTTTGCTTTGAGGTTTGCCTGGAAGTTTCCTCTCGCTTCGTCTGACTGCAGGTTTCCAACATTGAACCTCTTTCTGGGGGCTTTATTGTTCCTGGGCTTTGGCTTGAAGTGAAGGTTGAGCTTGCAGCGAACCAGCCGGTGGTCAGTGTGGCATTCCGCGCTAGGCATGATCCTGGTGAGGAGCACATCTCGTTTGTCACTTTCTCGCACCAGGATGTAGTCCAGGAGGTGCCAGTGTTTGGATCGGGGATGCATCCAGGTGGTCTTAAGGCTGTCCCTCTGCTGAAAAAGGGTGTTTGTAATGACGAGCCGCTGTTCTGCGCAGAGCTCCAACAGGAGGCGCCCATTGTCGTTGCACTTGCCGACGCCATGCTTGCCCAGGATTCCTGGCCAGGTTTCTGAGTCTTTGCCGACACGAGCGTTGAAGTCGCCCAGGAAGACAACCTTGTCGGCTGTAGGGGTGCGTTGGATGAGGTTGCGCAGGTCGGTGTAGAACTTGTCCTTTTCTGGTGGTTCCGCCTGGAGGGTTGGAGCATAGACACTGATGAGGGTGATGTGACGCTTGTTTTGAAGGGGGAGTCGCATGGACATGATTCGGTCCGAGAGGCCTGTCGGAAGGTTTTCGAGTTTGGAGGCAACAGAGGAACTACTGACATGGTCTTTGCCCTCAGACAGCTCCAAGAAAAATGCAGAGAACAAAACAAAGGACTCTACATCACCTTTGTTGACCTCACCAAAGCCTTCGACACCGTGAGCAGGAAAGGGCTTTGGCAAATACTAGAGCGCATCGGATGTCCCCCAAAGTTCCTCAACATGATTATCCAACTGCACGAAAACCAACAAGGTCGGGTCAGATACAGCAATGAGCTCTCTGAACCCTTCTCCATTAACAATGGCGTGAAGCAAGGCTGTGTTCTGGCACCAACCCTCTTTTCAATCTTCTTCAGCATGATGCTGAACCAAGCCATGAAAGACCCCAACAATGAAGACGCTGTTTACATCCGGTACCGCACGGATGGCAGTCTCTTCAATCTGAGGCGCCTGCAAGCTCACACCAAGACACAAGAGAAACTTGTCCGTGAACTACTCTTTGCAGACGATGCCGCTTTAGTTGCCCATTCAGAGCCAGCTCTCCAGCGCTTGACGTCCTGCTTTGCGGAAACTGCCAAAATGTTTGGCCTGGAAGTCAGCCTGAAGAAAACTGAGGTCCTCCATCAGCCAGCTCCCCACCATGACTACCAGCCCCCCCACATCTCCATCGGGCACACAAAACTCAAAACGGTCAACCAGTTTACCTATCTCGGCTGCACCATTTCATCAGATGCAAGGATCGACAATGAGATAGACAACAGACTCGCCAAGGCAAATAGCGCCTTTGGAAGACTACACAAAAGAGTCTGGAAAAACAACCAACTGAAAAACCTCACAAAGATAAGCGTATACAGAGCCGTTGTCATACCCACACTCCTGTTCGGCTCCGAATCATGGGTCCTCTACCGGCACCACCTACGGCTCCTAGAACGCTTCCACCAGCGTTGTCTCCGCTCCATCCTCAACATCCATTGGAGCGCTTTCATCCCTAACGTCGAAGTACTCGAGATGGCAGAGGTCGACAGCATCGAGTCCACGCTGCTGAAGATCCAGCTGCGCTGGATGGGTCACGTCTCCAGAATGGAGGACCATCGCCTTCCCAAGATCGTGTTATATGGCGAGCTCTCCACCGGCCACCGTGACAGAGGTGCACCAAAGAAAAGGTACAAGGACTGCCTAAAGAAATCTCTTGGTGCCTGCCACATTGACCACCGCCAGTGGGCTGATATCGCCTCAAACCGTGCATCTTGGCGCCTCACAATTTGGCGGGCAGCAACCTCCTTTGAAGAAGACCGCAGAGCCCACCTCACTGACAAAAGACAAAGGAGGAAAAACCCAACACCCAACCCCAACCCACCAATTTTCCCCTGCAACCGTGTCTGCCTGTTCTGCATCGGACTTGTCAGCCACAAACGAGCCTGCAGCTGATGTGGACTTTTTACCCCCTCCATAAATCTTCGTCCGCGAAGCCAAGCCAAAGAAAGAGATAAAGAAAAGATGTTCCAATTGTCATAACCAGATGCCTTATGAAAATAATTATTACAAGAACCAAAAGGAAAAATTAAATGCATAATTACTCATTAAGTGATTAAAATCTGGAAAACAACCTCAAGGGTATTTCTGAAGGAAAATTCAATCATTGTGTTCAAATGGAAACGTGATCAAGAGTTGAAAGGAAAATAAAACTCTGCAAGGCAAGGAGCGAGAGTGCTTTCATGAACATTTGCAGACCAAATAAATGAATGGTTTCCTTCCATGTGACAAGCATTCTGTGATTCTGAGACAAAGTTAAGACGATTTGATGGGGGAATGTAGGAGTTCGAAAGGAATTCTTGGAAAAGATTGAGTGAAACATTTTCCTCTGCTGGAGAAGTTCAAAACAAGAGTATGGAACCTTTAAATCAGGACCAGCCACTTCCAGAGGGAATGAAGAGAAGGTGAGAATTTTTAAGTAAAAATATAAAATGCTGTGAGGAGAAAATACTCAGCTGATCAAGTAAGATCTGTGAAAAAAGACTTTGCCAGACGAGTTATTCTCATATTTCTCCCCAGCCTCTGATCGATTACAGACACTCCCTTTCATTATATCCTCTCCTCCTCTCTCTTTCTCCACCCCAGATGTTTTCTTTCTAAAAGTCATTGAGTGAAATTCTAACCTTGTTTCTCCCATCACATATTCTGTCTGACCTACTGATGGCTTGTTCCATTCTTTGTTCCTGTTGTTTTGGATGTCCTGTTGATGCATTATGTTTGGACGTTCTGTTAAAAATCTTTGGATCAATCAGAAGAGCACATTCCTTTCATCATTAACACCTTGAGACGATCTAGTCTGTCAATATCTTCACAAGTAAATGCATTTGAAACCAACAATTATTAATATGCTGCTTCACTATCACTGAGTTTTCTGTAGGAGTGAATATGGGATTAACTTTAAAGGCAAACGGCCTTTCTCATGTGAAGTTGCTAGGTTACTTGCCTCTGAAGGTTTCTCCAAAATATCCATCAATTGAAAAGCTCACAATTACCAGTTGTATAGGTTGACTATTTACACCACCCACAGAGGTTCTATATAGACACTATTTGAAACTCATTATGACGTTTCTTGGGGTATCTTACACAGGAAGTTCTTGTTCCTTTTTGTTCATAAAATCAGAGAAGGATTAGAATCATTATTCTTTGCTACTAAATTAACCAATAAAAATGATCATCAGGCAGAATATAATTCAAATAGCTGAAGAATTGTATGTTATTGTCGACAAACCTGGGCATGCAAGAGTAAATACAGTAAAACCTCGTTAGAACGCGGTAGTTGGGGTCCAAGATTTCATACTGCGTTACAGCCGAGTCGCGGAACAGATGCAAATATGTCAGAGTGCGGGGCTGCCGGCTGCCCCTGCCCCGACATCCCACTCTGGCCGCCCCTGCCCCAACGTCCCATGCCAGGGGGCAGGGGCAGCAGGGAGAGGGGCTGTCAGGCATGGGGAGTTGGGTCACCAGCTGATTGTCATTAGCCTTCCCTTTAGCAGTTTGGGCTCCATAGACACCCGCGCTATAAGCGATTGCGCAGATTAACGAATCGCGTTCTAACGAAGTTTCACTGTATTCTGTTCTCAGCAGAAAATCGTAGGTTGAGATCACACTTATTTATCGCACACACTCCCAATAGCAATGAATTTTTCGCTATTAACTTGTTAATTTGTTCCTCCCTTCAGAGACACAGGAGTTCACATCGTAGAATATGGTTGTGCCTGAATCAGCAGTTTTACCCTCTGGGACTAACGGTTGCCCAGATTCATTAAATATAGATATTTGTTTGAGAAATAATTCTGTTCTCTCAATCTGCAGAGGCCAAGTTTTCTTTTCTCCAATGACGTTTTCCAATTTGCACTCCTTCTGAGAAGCATTCAAAACCTCAGGAGGCGCATTCCTACTGATGATTTCACTTCTAACTTTTGTAAATATTGTACGACTTCCAAGGTACTTTGTTACATTCAATTATTTTTCTTAAATTTCCAGGCTTTATGTGTATAGGTTATTGTCAGTTTTGTATTTCATAGAAGTCTATTCCTTGCAATATTATTTTGTATTTCAATAACTACTCTCATTCTGATTAAACATCTTCCCCTCATTTGAAATGTTCCATGTTGGAGTCAAGTATTCGTGCTCACTGTAAACCACCAGATTCAAAATGTCAGCTGTTAAAAATGTAGAATTCACATCTTTAATTTGTTTCACCTGAAATAATAGCCTCAAATTCAATCCTGTACAGAAAGGTGCTGCACAGAGAGCTGCTTTCTCCTGGCTTTAAATGTTGCTTCCTTTGGCTTCTGCCTGTGGGCTTTTTTAATACTGATTTTAACAAGATTTCAGGCTGAGTTAAAGTGTATCCAACACAGAGTATATTGAGGTATCACCTCATAGCGAGCAAGCAAGACTCACCCAAACTTGATTCCACAGCCACATTGCTTTCCTTGCTACTTTCTTCTGCCGCCATCTTGTGCTTCGTGGTTTCCAGCTTCCATTCCAAGCCTTGCAGCTTGTTCTCACAAGCAATTCCAATCTCTCCTCCAAACGCTCTGCCCTCCACTTTCTCTGCAGCCTCACCATTAAACCTGCAGACAAGGGTGCTGCTGCCTGGCACACTGACCTCTGCCTTCCTGAGGCCAGTCGACTGCTCTCACACCCCTTCTCCTATCGAGCCCTCCCACAGGACCCCTCCCCATTATCTCCAACACCATCACCTTTGGTCACCTCCCTCCCACGTCCATTTCTACCTTTTACCCAAGATACACAAACCCAACCATCCACATAGATGTTTCTGCCTGCTCTTGCTCCACCAAACTAGTTTAACATTACCTTAACTCTATCTTTTCTCCCCATCTACACCTCACATCGGCGACACCTAACATGTCCTCCATCTACTCAATAACTTCAGATTCCCCAAACCAGACTGTTTCAGCTTCACGATGGATGTCCAATCCCTTTATATCTCTATTCCCCACCAAGAAAGTCTGAAAGCACTTTACTTCTTCCTGGACCAAATACCTGACCAGTCACCCTCTACCACCACCCTCCTCCACCTGCAGAACTTGTCCTCATTCTAAACACACCTCCTTTAACTTGTCCCACTTCCTCCAAATTAAAGGAGAAGCCATGGGTACCCACATGAGCCCCAGCTACACCTGCCTGATTGTGGGTTTTGTGGAGCAATCCATACTGCAAGCCTACATAGGCAAGACCCCCCCCCCCCAACTCTTCCTCTGATATATAGATGACTACATTGGGGCTGCCTTCATGCACCCACGAACTTTTCAACTTCATCCATTTTGTGGACAACTTCCTCCCTGATCTCAAACTCACCTGGTCCATCTCTGGCAACAATCTCCTCTTCCTGGATCTCGGAGAACAAGCTTTCCACTGACATATATTACAAACTTTCTAACTCCCACACTTCCTCACACCCTGTCCCCTGCAAGGATTTCATCCCCTTCTCTCAATTTCTCTTTTTTTTTTGAAAATTTTATTTAATAATTCGCAAAATACAATGTAATAAAACAAATACAAAAAATACATAAAAAAACAAACAAAAAAAACTATAAACTACAACCCCTCCCCCCACTAAACTAAAAAAAAACCAACCCACCCTCCCCCCCTTGGAGCCTTAAAAGAGAAGTATTGAATATTCTCTGGTTGGTGTGCCAAATCTACAACATTTATTTAAGTTCTGTAGACATATATTTTAAATACAAACTCCACATATCAACAAAAAAAGAATAATTATTTTGTAAATTATATGTTATTTTTTCTAAATACAAATTTCATTATATACCATCTTTGGAAACTCAATTGTACATAATTTTTCCATGTAACAGCTCTACATTTTCTCGCTACCTGCTAACCCTAATCTTTAAAAAGCTGAATACGGTTTAATCATTTGTCACTCTATAAATGGCACATTAATATAACCTAATAAACACATCATTGGATCCAATTGCAAATCTATATTGAACAAATCTCTCAAAAACTTTATAACTTCCTCCCAAAAATGTTTAACTTTCTTACATAACCAAATTGAATGTATAAAAATACCTTTTTGCTCTCCACATCTAAAACACAAATCTGTTAAACTAAATTCAATTTCTTAGGAGTTAAATATAATTGATGTAAAAAATTCTAATTAACCATATTATACCTCACATTAATTAACTTTGTAACACTCTCCACACACATTTTTGACCATTCTTCCCACGTCAAAACAATATCTAAATCTTTTTCCCATTTCTCTTTAACCTTATTCATATCTACTTTCTCCATTTTCTCCTGTATATATCTGAAATAAAAAACCTTTTCAACTTTATCCCCAATTAATAGCTCGAATTTCATTTGACCTGGTAAAATTAACTCTTGCCCTTAATTCTTCTTTAAAAAATTATGGAGCTGATAATAAGCAAACAAAGAGTTTGACAAAATACTATATCTCTCCTGCAACCTTACAAATGAACAAAATCTCCCTGCCTCAAAACAGGCCAATATATTAACTATTCATTTAGTCTTCCACTCTTTTAAATAAGGGTTATGTAAAGAAAAAGGGATTAATTTATTTTGATATAATGGTGATTTTATAGATATTATCCCTTTAGAACCTGTTAGTAAATTTCAATTATACCAAACATTCATTATATGTCGTAAAACAGGTAACTTGAATGTTTGTAATAATAAGGGGTTCCATTCATAAATAAAATAAGTAATATTATTTTCAGAAATCTGATCCATCTCTATTTTTGCCCATCTCGGGGGTTGTTCAGTATCAAATAATTTATTAATAAACTTCAGTTGTGCTACCTCATAATAATTCTGAAAACAAACAAACTGTAAACCACCTAACTTATAGCGCCAAGTTAATTTTGAATAGAAACTCTTGACAATTTACCTTTCCATAAAAAAAACCTAATTATTTATTTCCTTAATTTTTTTTTATATTACACATGGTATTGATTGAAAAAGATATTGTATTCAAGGATATATATTCATCTTTATACAATTAACCCTTCCAATTAAAGTCAGTGATAAATCTTTCCACTTATTTAAATCAATTTTAATCTTATTCAATAAGGGTATTTAATTTAAATTATATAAATCCTGATATTCTTTGCTTACAACTACTCCTAAATAATTAATTTACTAGACCATCTAAATTTAGTAATTTGCCTACAATCTGTATAGTCTTCATCACTCTTTTCCCAATTAACTTTATATCCTGATAACCTACCATATTGATTCAACAAATCTTGTAATAACTTCAATGAATTTTTTGGATTTGTTAAATATATCAAAACATCATCTGCAAACAAACTAATCTTATATTCACTTTCTTTTGCTGTAATTCCTTTAATATTAAAATCTTGACGAACAACTTGAGCCAAAGGTTCTATTACCAAAGCAAACAAAGCAGGAAAAGGAGGACAACCCTGTCTTGTAGAATGAGATAAATTAAAGGAATTTGAAATCTGACCATTCATCATTACTCTTGCTGTAGGTCCAGCATACAAAGCTTTAACCCAACCTCTAAATAATGGACCAAAATTAAAATTTTCAAATATTTTAAACAAAAAGTTCCACTCAACTTGGTCAAATGCTTTTTCACCATCCAAAGATAGTACCATTGGTTGATTAAGTTGCTATTCTGAAGCATTAAATAATGAAATCAATTTAACTATATTATCTACTGAATATCTACCTCTAACAAAACCTATTGATCAATATGTACCAATTTTGACAAATAATTTGCTAATTTATTAGCTAAAACTTTAGCCACTATTTTGTAGTCAATGTTTAATAATGATATCGGTCTATATGAAGCCACTTTTAAAGGGTCCCTATCTTTTTTTTGGTAAAACAATAATCAATGCTCTTGAAAAAGATTCTGGAAATACACCAGTTTTTGTTGCTGGTTTCAATACATCCTTATATACCGGAAATAACAAATCATTAAATTCTTTATAAAATTCTATTGCAAATCCATCCTCTCCAGGAGATTTCACATTAGGCAATGATTCCAAAGCTTCCTTCAACTCTAAATCAGTAAATGAAGCATCTAAATTTTTCACATCCAATTCATTTAATAATGGCAAATCCAATCTGGATTTTTAAAAAAGAGTCAATTTAATCCATTTCTTGATCACCCTCTGATGTATATAAATTTTTATAAAATTTTTAAAAATCCCCATTATATCCTCTAATTTATAGGTAATCTCAAAATTTTTCCTAATAACATTAATTGTCCTCGATACTTGCTCAGTTTTAAGTTGCCATGCCAAAACTTTATGTGCTCTTTCACCCAACCCCTTCTCTCAATTTCTCCATCTCCAACCCTCCATCCTCACAGAGGATGTATCGAGAGTATCCAATGCAACTACAACCCATCTGGTTTGGAAGCTGTAACACCTCAGAATGTAAGACCTTGCAGAGGATAGTGAAGTCAGCAAAAAAGATCACTGGGGGCTCCCTTCCTATCATGAAGGATGTCTACAACACTTAATGCAGGCAAAAGACAATAAACATTGTGAAGGACTTCACACACCCCTCATGTAAACTGTTCTCCTTTCTGCCATCTGGTAGGAGGTACTGTAGCACTCGGGTTCTTACATCCAGATTGGACAACAGTTTTCCCCCAAAACCATCAGGCTCCTGAATTCTCAGAAAATATGTGGATGGTTTACCTCAGACTTTTACTGAGTATTTCTTAATATTTTAATATTTCAATGTGTTTAACTTCTATTCTAACTTATATTTATGTAAATATGCTCCATTGTCCTGGAGAAATGTTATCTCATCTTTAGTATGCAAGCATGGTATGAACAATAAATAAGGTGGCTTGAATTGATCTGTTTCCATGATGAGGTCTTCCAGTCCAAATCTTCCAAAATGTCTGCCTTCTTCCATAAACATGGCTTCCCCTCCATCACCATCAACTCAGCCCTCACCTGCATCTCCTCCATTTCCCACTCATCTGCCTTGGCCCTCTCTGCCCCCAGATGGAACATAGAATCTCCCTCATCCTCACCTACCACCCCACCAGCCTCTGCATCTAACACATCATCTGCTAGAATGTCCCCACCACCACACACCCTTTCCTCCACTCTCTGCCTTCCGTAGGGATCGCTCCCGCCGTGACTCCCTCGTGCACTCATCCCTCCCCACGATTCATCCCCCCTACCCCCTGGCTCCTTCCTGTGTAGCAGCAAGAGGTACAAAACCTGTACCCACACCTCATCCCTCACCACGGTCTGGGGCCCCAAACAGATCTTTCAAGTGAAGCAATACTTCACTTGTACATCCACAGGACTGATTTGCTGACCCCTTTGTGACCTTCTCTACATCGGAGAGACTGGTCGCAGAGACTGGGAGATTACTTCGCTCAGCACCTCCGCTTCATCCGCAACAACAGAGATCCTCTAGTGGCCAACCATTTCAATTCTGAGCCACACTCCCATGCTCACATGTCTGTCCATGGCCTTGTGCACTATCCCACCTAGACCACTGGCAGATTGGAGGAACATCTTGTATTTCGTCTCGGCACCCTCCAGCCAGATGGCATCAACATCGACTTCTCTGCTTTCTGCTAAACCTGCTTGCCTTTTCTTTCCCCTCCCCCTTTCCAGTTCTCCCCTGCCTTCCCCCTCTACCCCCCTCATCCTGATCGCTGTTGTCCACCAATCATCTCTTACCTTTGCCACCCTCCCCCACATTTGTTCAGACGCTTGCCGACATCCATACCTTGATGAGGGGCTCAAGCCCAAAATGCCAGTTCTGTATTTTTACTTTTCTTACACAAAGGACACTGACGCCTGCTGAGTTTCTCCTGCTTTTTGTGTTTTTACTCATAGCTTGCATCATCTGTGTCCAGGCACAACCAAAAAAAGATTGAAAAGAGTTAACCCTCGATACATTCCAAATCAGAAATGGACTTTGCACATTAATATTCTGCAGACCTTCTTGAAGAAGGAGAAAGAATAGTGAGTTGCAGTGATCTCTAGAGCCTTAGCATCTCGGCATCTGAAGGCAAAGCTATCAGTGGTGGATTAATGGAACTTCAGAATATTTTGGAAAACAGTGTAGCAGAAGGCTCACAGGTTTGTAGGACCAGAAGATGCAGATACAGAGTGGTGGAAAGTTGGATAAAATTATTATCCAAAAACGGAGGCATTGAAATACTGAAAGCCATTGCAAGAATGAAGGTAGTGAGGCTGGTTATTTGATGAGTACAGATACTTCCTGACTTGTGACCTATGTAACTTGTATCCATTTGCACATGCGA
This sequence comes from Narcine bancroftii, assembly GCF_036971445.1. NCBI lineage: Eukaryota > Metazoa > Chordata > Chondrichthyes > Torpediniformes > Narcinidae > Narcine > Narcine bancroftii. The sequence goes on from NC_091474.1 coordinate 3,781,169, forward strand.
CCGAATTTTTAGAAAAATATATTAAAAATATATAAAATTTACACAGAATATGTTGTATTTGACAAACTATATCAGGGATACAGGGCAAGTAAGAGCCAAAATGTGTGCACTTACCTTGTTGGTCAGCATCCTGGGATCCGTAAACTGGGCGCAGCCGTCTTGATTCCTGTGTGCATGCGTGAGTCTTGAATCTTTGGTTGGCGCATGTGTGGTTCACGTATTGCAGTTAGGTTAGCACATGCTCGAGAGTTAAGGGCATTAATTCAATATCGTCATGCACCAACCGAACTCCAATATGCGAACCTACCACACATAGCCAACCGAAGACTTGCATTCACACAGGAATCAAGATGGCCACACCCACCATATGGACCCTGGGACGCCGACCAACAGAGCAAGTGTGCACATTTTGGCTCTTACATGCCCTGTATCCCTGTTATAGTTTGTCAAATGCAATGTAAACCACGTAAATTTTATATATTTTCCTTACAGTGGTGCCGAGGAACCTGTTTTTGCATTTTGGATGAGTTCATGTTAGAGGAGGGCATACCAGGTGAGCTTTGGAATAGTCCACTTGAAAGGTATCAAAGTAATGAGGAAGGATAGAGATATTCCAGGAATGTTGTGGACAATTAGGCAAGTGTTTCCTGTTGATTTTCTAATGGTTAAGAAGAAGCTGCCTCAGCAAGATATGTGAAATGTGGATATGGTCAGGAAGGCCACATTTATTGCCAATCCCCAATTATTTCTTTGCATCTGAGTAGATTGCTTGGTTATAGTGAAGGGCATTTTATAGTCAACCCCATTGATGGATCTAGCATTTCAATGGTCTATGCTTACCAGTTTTCCTTCCCTGGAGGTCAGTAATTCATCAACAGCTTTTGTGTACAATCTGATATGTTCATGGACACAATTACTGATAAGGTCCTTTAATTCCAATGTACTTAATTGCTTGAAATGAAGTTCCCAGCAAATCTGGGAGGATTCAAACTCAAGTTGCCAAATAACTAGTTCTAATTTGGAATACTAATCCAGGAACCAAACTGCAAGACTGCATGTCCTCACCATTTTAATACTATTAAAATACTGTTCTCTTCCTCCATCAATGTAGATGAATTTTTATTTAGACATACAACATACCATTCCAGCCCATGAGCCTGTACCCCCCCCCCCAATACACCAATAATAACCAATTGACCCACAACCCAGTATGTTTTGAATGGTGGGAGGAAACTGGATCACCTAGAAGAAACCCATGTAGACACGCGGCGTATTTAAACCTGGGTCACTGGAGTTGTAATAGCGTTGCGATAACCGCTATGCTAACTGAGTCACGAACAAAGTTAGCTACATGAGGACAAGCCAAAACAATTGTCCACCTTTCAAATTAAAATATGTGGAGAGCTCTCACCTTGAAAATCAGTTGGAAAATCAACTTAACTACAACACCAGATCATTTAGCCTCCAATATACGGTAACAAAAAATACCATAAGCCAATTTGCTGAAATTTAGTTTCATTGAAGTCAATATTCAAGTATGAGATATTATTTTGAAATAAATCTTTGACAAATATTTGGATTTTATTTTTTAATTGGCATTTTCTCCAAATAGAGACAATAGCATCAGGTGAGAAGCAACGAAATTCATTTTGCAATCAATGTGGGGAGAGGTTCCTTGAATCGATCTTGTGATTCTATTGTTATCACCTCCCTCCAGTGGTGGGATAATGGCAAGTAACATTGAAAGTGCATAGAGAAAAGAGAGGGGTGAACATTCAACTGTGAGTATTGTTATTGTGTGATGCAACTTCAAACTGAACTGTTACGAAATAAACTACTGAATTGTAAAGCAAAAATAAATTATGCCAAATTCCAATTATTTAGGCTCCAGTTTGACATTTGAAATGTAAAGTTAGTGGTCAGGTGAAGGAAATTAAATTGTTCGAACATATTAAGTAAGACCATGTTGTGTCCCTATCATTGCTCTTATTCAGTTCTCTATGTATCTGTAGTTTATCATTGAAATTATGGGAACAAAAGCAAGTCGGTTTTCATTTTAGAAGAAGCCTTAGTTATTTTAATTTTTTTTGTAATTTATACACCAATGTAATGATGTTATAACACAATATTGGCTGATTATTGATGGATTTTCTGAATTCAAAACAGGACTAGAAATGAACCAAGAGGAAATTAAAAGGTATTATTACACAGTGAGGTAGATTTTTGTTGATTTTGCTTTGCATTTAAAATGTTTTGATTAATAATATGGAAAAGTCACATAAACATAGTTGGATATAAGATTATGGAAATTCTGACAACATTTAAACTAGCAGTCAACATAACTGCCTAAAACCAATAGGGGACACCAGCATTTAAGTTTAAGATCTACTTTTAAAGACCAAATGCCATCTTGTATGGTCTTCACAATCTGCTTCTGCCAAACTCATAGGTTTCATTGATGCCACATGGAGGTCCTCTTCTAGAATTGGGGTAGAAGGGGGAAAGACATGGGAGCAGCTGCAGAGGGCACAGGCAGGAGAAGGTGTGCTCACAGAAGGCCTCAACCCTAACATTTAACAGCTTGCAGTTCTCAGAGATACTGGATATTCATGGAGTCTGTACTTGTCCAAGATCTGAGTCAAAACTGTGCTGTCTCCTACAACAAGGTCTGCAATGATCCACTGATTATTGGGAGGTCGGAGGTGGAGAGAGTGAGCAAATTTAAATTCCTGTGAGTCACTATCTTGGAGGACCTTTCCTGGACCCAACACACCAATGGCATTGTGAAGAAAGCACGTCAGCACCTCTACTTCCTCAGGAGTTTGTGAAGGTTTGGTATGACTTGAAAAACTCTGGAAAATTTCTACACGTGTCGTGGAAAGTGCGCTGAACGGCTACATCATAGTTTGGTGTGGGAACACCAATACCCCTGAGCATAAAGTCCTGCAAAAGGTAGTGGACATCACAGTAAAACATCTACAGGGAACGTTGCCGTCAGAGAGAAGCAGCAATCATCAAGGATCCACATCTCCCAGCACACGCTCTGTTCTCGCTGCTACCATCAGGAAAGAGGTCTAGGTGCCACAAGACCCACACCACCAGGTTCAGGAACAGTTGCTCCCCCTCCACCATCAGGCTCCTCAACAACAAACTCAACCAGGGACCCATTTAAGGACTCTTACTTGTGCACTTCATTGATTTTTGTTTCCTCTCCGTATTGTGCTATCATTTGTTTACATCTCTTTATTTGTTTACATGTGTACTTTGAGGTCAGGTTTTTTTTTGCACTACCAATAAGTGGCAATTCTGCCTCGCCTGCAGGAAAAAAGGATCTTGGGGTTGTATGTGATGTCAAATATGTACTCTGCCAAAAAATCTGAAGTTTTATTTTGATTAAAGTTCAGTTCTCAAAGGAAGGCTCTTTGGGTGTTGAAGCTCCATCCCTTTAGTTTTTCAATCAAACCAAGGTTCATTAGAAGGAATTCCTGCCAGTTCGTTTTGTTGCACCCACTTGCCACACAGAAAATGATGATGTTTCAATGTCATGTGGCTACACAACACGCAAGATGAAAATTAATTTGTTCATGTTTGTCTGAGATGTTGCAGAAAGCAGCTCAGTGCAACCAACATTTGGTGCTCCGTGATCCTTCCTGAGTTTGGGCGATCGTGATCTCATGCTGTGAGGTGTTGGGTTGCTTCCAAATGAAAATTTCATTACTTGATTTGCTTGATAACTGCGCTCATTGCTGACCACTCTTCTTTGGCTTGGCTTCGCGGACGAAGATTTATGGAGGGGTATGTCCACGTCTGCTGCAGGCTCGTTGGTAACTGATAAGTCCGATGTGGGACAGGCAGGCATGGTTGCAGCGGTTGCAAGGGAAAATTGGTTGGTTGGGGTTGGATGTTAGGTTTTTTCTCCTTTGTCTTTTGTCAGTGAGGTGGGCCCTGCAGTCTTCTTCAAAGGAGGTTGCTGCCCGCCGAACTGTGAGGCACCAAGATACACGGTTGGAGGTGAGATCAGCCCACTGGCGGTGGTCAATGTGGCAGGCACCAAGAGATTTCTTTAGGCAGTCCTTGTACCTCTTCTTTGGTGCACCACTGTCTCGGTGGCCAGTGGAGAGCTCGCCATATAACACGATCTTGGGAAGGCGATGGTCCTCCATTCTGGAGACGTGACCCACCCTGCGCAGTTGGGTCTTCAGCAGCATGGATTCGATGCTTGCGGACTCTGCCAGCTCAAGTACTTCGATGTTGGTGATGAAGTCATTCCAATGAATGTTGAGGATGGAGCGGAGACAGCGCTGATGGAAGCATTCTAGGAGCCATAGGTGATGCCGGTAGAGGACCCATGATTCAGAGCTGAACAGGAGCGTGGGTATGACAATGGCTCTGTACACGCTGATCTTTGTGTGTTTCTTCAGGTGGTTGTTTTTCCAGACTCTTTTGTGTAGTCTTCCAAAAGCGCTATTTGCCTTGGCGAGTCTGTTGTCTATCTCTTTGTCGATCCTTGCATCAGATGAAATGGTGCAGCCGAGGTAGGTAAACTGGTTGACCGTTTTGAGTTCTGTCTGCCCGATGGAGATGTGGGGGGGGTGGGGCTGGTGGTCATGGTGGGGAGCTGGCTGACAGAGGACCTCAGTTTTCTTCAGGCTGACTTCCTGGCCAAACATTTTGGCAGTTTCCACTCTAATACACTGTAGAATGCCAGTTCACTCGAGTAAATGATGATAAGCAGTGGGTGTGATCCTTACCCTGATGCCCAATGCAGTTTAACCGAGGAAGGATGACATAAAGTGGGAGGACTGATAGTAGCCATAGTCATTGAAACTCGAGAAGGTTGTGTAGAATGAGCAAGGCAGAGAGTGCAATTATAATAGGGAAGGAGAGCAATTGGTTAAAGAACTGACTGTATAGCCCACCCCAGCTTCCTGCTTTGCCTTCATGGAGCTCCTTCTCCACTAATGACACCATGTACTATCTCTTCCACTATTTCAGTCACCAGTCTCCCTCCAGATCCTGTAATATCACTACTGTTATGTAACACTTTGGCTCCCAATAAACCTGGTGGTGGCTTAGTTCATGTTCGACAGTGGGATTGCGGTGGAGCTTTGCCAGTATATGCATTCAAGGCAAGGAGCGACAGATACAAAGGAGGGTCATTATGAGTGACTTTTCAAAGACACTAGGAAACCTAGCCCAAGGGTTACCTTGAACTAAAAATGATTCAGTGTGCTGAAAAGCGTGTGTGGCCCTCAGTGCACAAAGGAATTTGCACCAGTTTAATGCTCAGAACTACTTTGTACACACTAATATACATTACATGAGTTCTGAAGGATTGTACATGATTGGCACCATCTCCAGATATGAAGGTGAGCCATTGCCACTCCAATGTGATGGAGTCACCTGTGATAAATTCACTTATGGCAGGACAGGGACCTGAGATGATACCAGGTGGATGGAGAACAGAATGGCTGGTGACAGTCAAATATGGAGTTAAGGGGATAGTCAGGACTTTAGGGTGGTTTTAATGAGGGTTCGTTCATTGCAAGAGGAATGTTGGAGAAGATGGACACAAAAAATGATCTGCTGGGATCTAGTGATGAGGGAGGGGTTGGAAATGGTGTCAGGATTCTGTTGCTCATTGAAGCACTGCTCACCTGAAGGACACTTTGGATTTTCCCACAGAAGGTTACGTAAGGCTGGTCGTATTTAACTATCATAAAAGTGTTATAGGGGAGCACAGTCACACCAATGGCAGGGGTTTAAATCCAGCGCTGTCTGTAATGAATTTTCATGATCCCCCTGTGTTTGCGTGGGTTTCCTCTGGGTGCTCCGTTTCCTCCCACCGTTCAAAATGAACCAGGGTTGTAGATCAATTGAGTGAAATCAGGTGGCATGGGCTTGTGATCTGAAAGGCCCTGTATGTCTAAATTAAAAATAAATTAATATAAATAAAAAATTTAAATTTAAGAACCAGGCCTCACTGTTCAATTAAGACATGCTTCTATGTGAATGGCTTACACGGTTCACAGACTTTGGATGTCTCATTGCACAAGTTTCATGTGTTACCCACTGTTTAATGTCAGTGCACCAACGTGGCTGCTTCTTTACATAGGTACCTCATCAGCACAGAGGTGGGGGTGGAACAAATTATGGAAACTGAGCAGGCAGCACCTGAAGGAGCAGATGCCTATTGGGACTGGATTTTAACTTCAATTCCAACACAGGTAGCAAAAATATTGCATGGCTCCAAAGAACTTTTAGCTATTCGATATTTATTTTTGAGGGTAGAGGCGTTCTGTTGTTCCTTCATGACCATTTAGGAAGGCCGACAGCACCTTCAGCTTTGTCAGCTCCCGGACTAAATTTCTCATGCTCTTCATCTCAAGTTCCTTGATGCTAATTGCATCTTCATTCACTTTCTGCTTACATGATCTATTTCAGAAATATCTCCTGCTTATCCTGTGGCACAGTACTTTGGGAGCTGCTGCCATGAAAATATGTCCGGATAACTAAATAATTTTCTGAATTGAAAGGATATGGTTGAGTTTCTATTGTTTCATGTCAATTTCTCATGAATATGAACCTATTTTTACTTATAAATGTTAAAATATTTAATATCTGCAGACGACCCCTCATTCCTACCCTTCTTTCAAATTATTTAAAGAGTATTTAAAAAGTTCATGAATTTAACTTTATATTTTAAGCTGCAGAAAGAGAAGCGTGTGCTGAAGATTTGTTTGTCCTTATAAAAGATGCTTTCAACATTGTAATGCATTTTTAAAATTCATTCTTCATATTCTGTTGTGACAACAGATGATTTTATGGATTTTGCTTTTGATATATTAAAGGAACTATTTCTAAATAGGACATTCACAATAAGAATACAGCTGTAAAACGAGGCAGACTCAGTAATATCAAAGATTAAACTGAGAAAAAGAAACAAAATCCCTCAAGGATAAATAAAGTTAACCCCCTACTGACTAGAAGACCTGTTCATTTTTAAAACTGTACACATTTTAATTTTTTTATAAATGGAAAATTAATCTGTTTGACACATTAGGGACGGTGCAGAAGAGAATTATTAGGTGCTACCGAGGATCTGGTTTTTCAGCTCCTTAGTGCCACTGTAAAAATTGAAATTGTTCTTCTTGCATCAGGTAGAGTTAAGGGGAGAGTTGATAGAAATGTTCGAAGTCATGATGGACTTGGATGAAGTATCTCCGAAAATGGCAGATGACCTGTGAGCAGAACTAATTGATATAAGAAACTCTGCAGAAGCTGGGATCCAGTGCAGCGTACAAAAGTGCTGGAGAAATTCAGTGGATCATGCAGGATCCTTTTGCATAACCTGGAGTTTCTCCACCTCTTTTGGGTACTGGTAGAAGAGCAAACATATCAGAAACATTGACAATTTGAGGAAAAATAAATAATTGCTCTGATCTGGAATCCACAGGATTAAAGGGCAGTGAAAGCAGATTTGCTCCTTCAAAATAGAATTTGATAAATACTTGGAGTGGAAACAGTTTTATGATTGTGAGAAACTGGAACTATTTAGCTGACCCTTTCCTAGAGCAAGTACAGAACCAGCAAGCCAATAAAATCCCCACATTGATGTTTCATTGTTTGTCTCAATTTGGTTCTTTCAGATAATGATCATAATAAAACTGATGAGAATATAGGACCATGGAATTAAAGAACAATTCTGCACAAAAAAAACCAGGCCCATTGTCCCACTTAGTCTGTGCCAAACTATTATTCTGCCTTGAAGGGCTCAAGCCCAAAATGTTGGTTATGTATCTTTATCTTTACTCTATAAAGGTACTGCATGACTGCTGAGTTTCTCCAGCATTGTGGTTTTACTCCTATTCTGCTTCATTTCAATGACCCCCTTCCATTCCTTTCCCATCTATGTACCTGCCCACATTTTTCTCAACTGTTAAAATTGAGCCGACATTCACTACTTCAGATGGCAGCTCGTTCCATTACACCACTTTCTATGTGAAGAGGCTCCCCCTAAAGCTCCCCCTTTCACCCCAACCCATCTTCTGTGGTTTGAATCTCACCTAATCTCAGTGGGAAAAAGCCAACTTACATTTACTCTATCTTTCTCCATCATCATATTGTTTACCTCCATCAAATCTGCTCTAATTTGTCTATGCAGCAGAAAATAAAAGCCCTAAACTGTTTAACCTTTTCCGCAAGTCCCAGAAACATCCCAGTAAATCTTTTCTGCACCATTTCAATTTTATTGATAATCTTCCCATAGGAAGATGACAAAAACTGCAGGCAAAACACCAAATTTGGCCTCAGCAATGTCTTATACAACTTTACCATAACATCCCAACTCTTATACTCTATATACTTCGATTTATGAAGGCCAGTGTTCCAAAAGTTCTCTTTGTGGCCCTATCTACCCATAACGGTACTTTCAGGGAATTATGTTTCTGTATTCCCAGAAGGAAGTCTAGCATCGTATTGAGTCTGTGCTGTCAGATCCCATTCATTTTGCTCTGTATTATTCTCCCTCACATTTGTTCCCTCCAATCATAAATATTTAATTGCGAATTTAACATTTTTTCACTAGCCTTCTGAGGGTTACCTTCCATACCTTGGAAAAGCTTAAGAACATGCCCAAGAGATTTGTCTTTCATATAAATAAACCCATTATTTTTATTCTGATCATTTCTCTCAATCGTCTCATCAGAAATGTACCAACTTGTCTTTGGAATAATTTAGTAGGAGAATTTCAATTAATATTTCCCTTTTCTGTAACCTTTTGCAGAGAAGATTCAATTTAGTCCTAGATTTAACTCATAAATTCCTGATCTATTTAACTTCTACTCTTTGGCACTGGAGTCCTTATCCTCCGGTTTAACGTTTTGTTTTCTTATCCTAGTTGCTTTGTATTTGAGATCTTCCCAACAAAAAAGATTAATTAATTCCACCAACCTCACCCCATCCCCGCTGAGAGCTTTGAGAATTTCCTTCATAATACCAAGAGATGTCTAAAGGATTACATTTATTTAACTATTTAAATTCTCCAGCTCGCATGCCAGAATTTTAATATGCTTCTACGTTAATAGAGCACAGCCTTCTGGATACCAACCTACTTATTTAATCATTCTGCTATGAAATCTGACTGTTTTCTAACAAGGTATTTGTTCTCTTGGCAAAATGGTTTATCAAACCTCTCTCCTGACCCTTGATTTGGAACCTCTCAGACTGCATCAGGGACCAGCTCTGTCCTGAATACCCAGTATGGTAAACTAGTCACTGGAGCTGAAGTTCATCATGTTAAAATGACCCAAAGATCCAAATTCCTCAAGAAAGAGTTCAGGAGATCATGAACAATGGAAGAATTGTAGACATGGTTATATCAATGTTCCATGCTGTGGATTCTTCATTTTTCTCATTAATGATGTCAACCTTCATGAAGCATTGATGCAGAACTATCAAATGGCATTTGCAAATAGGGTTCACCTTATCTGAATCACTGACTTCAGCAATGGCCAGTTTACCTTTGAGTAACATTTTGGATCTACTTGCTCCAAAATATTCATCCATTGGTTCTTTTGTTAACTCTTTGACTTAGCCTCTTAATTGGATGGTTCTGCACTGGAATGAGCAAAGCAAATGAAGCCTACTGAAATGTCCATGAATGAAGAGGGGAAAAATGAATAAATACAGCATTACCCAGTACTGGAACGTTGGTTTTCATCCCCTCTGATGTTCCCAGTTAACTCACAAGCATAACGACTGTTCCCTCTAAGCTATGTGCAAGCTCACAGGTCCTGCAATGAGTGCACAAAGGAAATTAATGTGCATATAAAAGGTTAGTTACTATAATACATGACCTCGTAGATAGATTAAATATTGTGATATATTAAAACAGGCCAATACAGTTTTATTAGCCATGGGGGATAGGCTGTACCAAAATGATCTTGAAACAATTTCATACTTACATTTGCACAAACATTCAGTGTGCACTTACTTTCATCACAGGAAAAAAAATGGCACAATATAAGGTTTTTGTGCCCACTGACGACTAAAAATTAGAGGGCACTTAATACTGTACTAGGTGGACGGTTGCTATATGACCTTGACACACATAAGGGCCATTCGCTAAATGCATTGGCATATATTGAAAGAGTGCAATGCAGAATTGAACATGTCTATATGTGGAAAGCTGGTAATCAATTTTCAATGCTGTGCACTCTCTCTCTTTAATCTTTGAATAAATTTGTCTCTTTCTTTCAGTATCAGACCCAACTTTGAAATTTTTTTTGTAATTTCTGGATAAACCATATGACTTCTGCTATTCATTCTAGAGTGCTCGATATTTTACAAGGACACATAAGCAGGCCCCTTCAAAGTTGCTTCTTGAAATGGTTCCAGTCTAATTTGAGGGCTCACTTCAGATTTCTCTCTCTCTCTCTCTCTCTCTCTCTCTCTCTCAATAACAGGGTAGTATTGAGTGAACAGCAATTGATTAAAACTTTTGATGTAGTCTGCTTCCTTACATAATTCTAATATGAACATTGTAAAATTTTGTAAATAAGCTGACCTGTTATTTTAATATGATGTTCACCAGGTGGTGGGTAATTCGATACATCACAAGAGGCCAACTGGACCAACCCGGTCCACAAAAACTTTCCTGAAACATAAGATCCTGGCCAGATTTTCCTCTGTTAAGTACAAGACATTCTTTACAGACATAGGAACCATTCTGTTTGGTTTTCTTCTTGATTACTTTGATATACATCAGAACAAAACCACAGAAATCCATCTTGCAAAGCTATTATGTCAGGAACAACAAGAATGGCACCTGCCAGAATTGAACTTACATGTTCAAAGCAAGTATTGTACAGAGAACAAAAAGACATTGTTTTCTTTGTTCTTTTCGACAAGACTGTTTGACCATGCTTTTAAATCTTGGCTTACCCAGCACTCAATACGTCTGCTGGCAAGATAATTGACAGAACGAAATAACAGGTGCAACCCTCTCAGACACAGCAACTATAAATCAAATCTCTTCTCCTTAAAGTAAAACCCAGATGGATAAATCATAATGTGAAAATCACATGTTAATATAAATACCCAGATTACTTTCCATATGGGTTGCTATGAAATAATTATTTCTTTGTCGGAAAAAATCGAAGAACATAGACATAGAAGCAGGAGCAGATCATCCTGCCACCCCTCATTCCACTCACCCTCATGACTGATACTTTACCTCAACTCCACTTCCCTGAACTAACCCCATTTTCCTCGATCCCCTCAATATCTGGAAGTCTAGACATTGAAGGTATAGAGAGAGGCTGTCATCAATAGTCTCTGCAGCCTTTGTGAGGTTGTGAACTTCAAAGATTCACTATTTTCTGGGTGAAGAAATGTATTCTCCTGTGCCCTTAGTGGCAGCTACTGACTTTGAAACTGTATCCATGACTCTAACATCCCAGGCAGGGGAGACATCACCACTGTCTCCACCCTGTCATTCCCCTCGCATTCACCTGAACTTTAGAGAGTATATGCTTAGATTTCTTCATTTATCCTCAAATGACTAATCTTCCACCTTGGGGATGAAGTCGGCAAACTTTTGTGGCACTCTTTCGTTTGCAAATGCATCCTTCCTTAGATAGAGACACCAGATCGCAATACAATATTCTACTGTTTGCATTACGTCTCTCCAGAAAGATTCTGATACAGGGTTTTAATTGTAAAATGTTAAATTCATTTTTATTTCCATGGATGCTACCTGACCTGTTTAATATTTCCAGAATTTTGATTAAATTGTTTATTGTCACATGTACTGAGAGAAAAATGACAAAAAAGTTTTGCGTGCAATAAAAGAAATCTGCCACCATTTTCTGTTTTTAAAACCATATTTCAGACGTGATCTCAACAGGATTCTACACAATTGGAGCAAAGCTTATTTATTTTTGTACTCAAAACCTCATTGCAATAAAAGTCAACTTTCCCAATAATTTGCAAAATCTCCATGATGAATTTCAGTGATATGTTTGCAAGTAGACCCAGGTTTCTTTTACATACATACAACATCTTTAAGCATTGGAAAAAAATATATCTCTGTAAAACAGCAGACCATAATGCGGTCAGTCAGCACACTTTCCAATACAAATCTGTCTAAGTTTGCCAAGGTTTCTGATGTATTACCAAACCTTGGCAAACTCCTGAGGAAATCGAGGTGCTGACTGGAAAGGTCCTCCGAGATGGTGCATCCCCAGAATATAAATTTTCTCACCCTCTCTTCTTCTGATCCCCCAATGATCACACTGGACTGCTTTTCCCTTCTTAATATCCATTGCTCTTAAACCATTGAAGTCAAGGTGAGGGTGTTCCCAAAGGTACTCTGGAAGAGAGAAGTTCTGTAATTCTGATTCAGAAATTAAACAAGATCTATTATGTAATTCTGAGACAAGATATGGTACGATAGGGGCCTTAATGATATTCTTGTCCTTCTGTATTGAACAAACTGAATTTGGAGGTAATGTGGCAGAAGCTCTGTGACACACTTTCCATTGAAAGTTGAATTGATTGCCTTGACAGAAGCCATTATGTACAATTTGCATGCAGTTACATAGCTCAATCAATGCTTGTGAACTATTAAAGCGCCATTTTTGCTGTTAATTTATTGCCACAGTTTGGGATTTCAATGAAGTGAGCATTCAAGTTTGAGTGATGTTCAATTTTTATGCTTTAAAACAAAATGGATTTTCAAAGTTTAAGAAATCGGGATCTAGGAGCCTTTTAATGCAACGATGAGTCAGGTAGCCCCTTTCAAACTGCGGCACTTGGGTAGCCCCCTGGGACTTGGGTGCAATTATTGGGGAAAAGGAGGTGGAAGTACCTTTCAAATCACAGGGGGATCAACTCATTAAATCACCAACCCAGCAATTTAAGGGGGATCCCCCCCCCCCCCGCCACAATGATGTGGCAAGTAACACCTCATGCACTCATAGGAACTATCGGTTGTCAGTCTCTCTCTCTCTCTCTCTCCCCTCCCCTCCCCACCCCACCAGCTGTCAGTAGACCCTTCTCTCTCCCCCCGTGGCAGCAACCTCTCTCTTCTCTTCCACCACCCCCCACCCCACGTCAATCGCGGCATCTGCACCTCAGCCAAGGGTTTCCCTGCGATGCCAATGTGCAAGCGCTGACGTCACCAGAGTAACTGGGTCATTCATTTCCCTTTTCAAACCGCTGGACCAGGATGCCCAGGAAAGTTTTACTGGGTTCCCTGAAGTTGGGTTCTGACTGGGTTGACCTGGTTGGACCCTTTCAAATTGCCATGTAACTGGGTCGCTAACCTTACAAATTACACGGCAGTTTGAAAAGGCCTATTGTTATCCATGGCAACCAGGGCATCAGATCATTTCAGGGCAGGTAAATTGAACCATTCTGATGCAGGGTTTCAACCCAAAAAATCAACTCTCTTCTTCCCTCCATAGTTTCCAGATGACCTTCCAAGCTCCTCCAGCAGTTCTACCATTTACCATCTACGGTCTCTTGTGACGCCATTAAGCCACCCAACCTATTAAATCAGTCATTCAATGAATATGATTTCAGACTGTAAGATCTGCTGATTATAGTAGGAAAGTTTATTTCTTTTCCTGTGCAAGCTGTTACTGAGTGAAAGAAGCAGGATTTACTTTAGCTTGTAATCTGAAAATAATTGTATGCAAAATAAGCTTTATCATTTGCATTTGGCTACATCACTAAGTGCTTCTCAGTTCTCGAGGGCGGATAATTAGAAGAGTCAGTTTCAGGGCATACACATGAAGGGCAGTTAATGATTTAGGTAATTTGTTGGCGGTTTCATTATAACATTAGTGTCTGATCTGATCCTAGCCAGTGAAAACCAGAAACTAAATATAAGATGGTTGGAATACTTACAGTCAAGATCAAGACCATGGTACTTAAGAGAAGAGATCAGACAATCTCAAAAATTCTAATAATCAATATTGTGAAATGTTTGCATTTAATGAATCTCTGAAAGCATACTTGAAAAAATTGCAAAAAAAATCCCTTCCTCAGTGGAGAAAGAAATGTAAATTTCCCATTTATATCAAGTCTTTTTCTCCTTTCTGTTCATTTTAGTCAGTGGTGGTTTATAGGTTTGCTGTTTTATTGCTCAGAAGATGCAATAATACAATATTAAATGTATATGAAAGACAATATCGATACTTAGTGAAATGGAAGAAGTGCATTGACCTTGACTAGTTCTATTTAATGGGATTCAATAATGCATATAAACTGTTTGTATGAGGAAAGGATTAATCTTTAGGGCTGTCTTCATAGGGACACTCATTGTCATAGGTGCAGAAGACATGAAGCAGATGCACGATATAAAATGAGCCTTGCGAGCATTCGGTACACGGTTTTCACCCAGGGAACAAAGAGGGTAAAAAGAACATGTCCTGTAAAAGAGAACATTTATTCAGTGTATTTGTGGGAGTGGGTCAGAAAAGCATTCAGCTGAAGGTGTGTATTAACAGATGCAGAACACAGCAAAACTCCCGGGTGAAATATTATTTCACCCCAAGAGAGACTGGACCTTTCCATCATGACCAGAATCACTTTCTACTTTGAAGAATTGTAAATTAGTGGGTATGCAGATCAGTCAAATTAATTCTGTGAATTTAAGTAACTTTCAGAGATTCTATGTTTAGAATAGAATCTAAACATATTATGATTTTTAATATGTCATAATATTTTAATAAGAAATTACTTCATAATGAAAGTTAGGGCGAGACTTTATTGATCCTACATGTTGAGCCAGGCAAGTCAGGAAGGAAAGAGTGCACAACAGAAATGGAACCTGCTTGAATTTTATCAGGCAGGAATTGGAGTGGACTCTTTGGCACTTCAAATCAGCCATTCCATTAAATATTTGATGAACTATGTATGGATTCTATCGATCTTGGCACCATCTTGTGTGAAACAAAAAAGTCCGCAGATGCTGTGATTGCAGTAAATGCACACAATTGCTGGAGAAACTCAGCAGGTCCTGCAGAGTCCATCAGGAGCAAAGATAAATAAGCAACTAATTTGGGGCTGAGCCCTTCATCAAGGTATGAGTGAAAAGCAGAATGACAAGCAAGGGAAGGGGCTGACAGCCAAGAAGCGATCGATGGATATGAGGCAGGAGAGAAAAGCTGAGAATTGATGGCAACCCATTTCAATTTCTCACCCCATTCCCATGTCAACATGTCTGTCCATAGTCTCATGCGCTGCCTATTTGAGACCCCCCCCCCCCCACAATTTGGAGGAACAACACCTCATGCTCTCTGGGCACCCCTAATTAAGATGACATCAAGATTTACTTTTCTGGTTTGTTAGCCACCTCTCCCCCTGCCTATCTCATTCCCTCTCCTTATGCCTCTATTCCTCCAGTTCCTCTTCCCTTCCCTCTTGCTGTTTCCCTATCCTTCTGTATCCTTTCTCCCAGCTCTGCATTCACAGAGCTAATCCCCCCCCCCCATCAATTCTCAGCCTTTCCCTCCTGCCCTACTTTCCACGTCCACATCTGACCTCTTGACTGTTGGCTTATGCTCTTCCCCCTGCCTTTATATTCAGACGCATGCCTGCTTTTTCGCTCATTTCTTTAAAGACTCAGGCCCGAAATTTAGATATATATTTTTGCCTCCCATGGATGCTGCTGGACCTGCTGAGATCCTCCATCTTGTTTGACACTTTTTACAGTTGTGAGGTTTCCTAGTGATTGTCTAATTTTCACTGATCTTTGTCAATCCATCCTCTAGCTCAGTGGTTCTCATCCTTTTTCTTTCCACTCACATATCTCTTTAAGTAATCCCTATGCCATTGGTGCTCTGTGATTAGTAAGGGGTTGCTTAAGGTGGGATGTGAGTGGGAAGGGAAGGTTGAGAATGACTGCCTGAAAAAAAAATTGTCATTGACCCATTTCCTTTGGAGTTATGAAACCGTGCACATGACGAGTCAATGAGGAACAATTAAAACAGTGCTTTTCAAACCTTTTCTTTCCATTCTCATCCCACCTCAAGCAATCCCTTACTAATCACAGAGCACTTATGGCATAGGGGTTGCTTAAGGTGGAACATGAGTTTAAGGGGGCAATTTGAAAACCACTGGGTTAGATAGAAGGGTCTACATTTATTCAATATTGGCTCGAAGGCAGTGGAGCAGAAGGTTGACATAACCCCCCATGCATCAGCCAGTATTAACTAAGAAGCATGTGCTGCTCCCCCTCTCTTTGCCAGGATCTGAGATCTAATCCCATCTGTGAATGGTGAAATGCTCCATTCTGTTCACTGGGTCTGCCTCCTCTCCTGGCCAAATTCCCCAGCATCAAGGTTCTAAATTACACTCAGCTGATTCCAATGCATGAGCCACATTGTTCACACACCCAGTAACCAGGACCCTGACATTGGCACTCCAGTCCAAGCTCTGACATGGCAAGTGATGATAATCAAGTGAGATAAAATGTTTCAAGGGTGTTCTCAATGCCCCCTTGAAAAGTGCACTATCCTCCCCACTCTGGAGAATGTTTGGCCCATGACTCATGTAAATAGAGTTAGGAGAATCAGAAGCTGAGTGAAATCAGTGGAAATAAAACGTACTGCCTTTGAGATTACCCACTTGCCCAGCTATCAAGCACTTCCTGCCCTTGTTATGCAGAGTTTGCAGAGCTCACACTGACCTTACTAACAACCTTAACCACAGAACTTGAGCAGAAGCAAATGATCTTGAGGAATTGCCTGTAAAAACAAAATAGAGGCAAATATGAGTTTTATGTGAATTTACAAGAACATGAGTGTTTCTGCAAAGACATTATCATGTGATGTTCACTTGTATTATACTTGGATAAGCAGCAAACATGCAGGATATGTACAACCAGGAAATTAGTGGAGATCAGTTCCGGAAGATCTCCAACTCATCTGTGTCAGACACATTTCACCATGGAAATCCACTGTGATTCATAATATAACGTGTTGAATAGTGATGCCATTTAGACCCCATGCCATTCATTTGCAATGTTGTCCATAGAAATTAAACTTTCTGGTTACTAAAGCTGCACTTTATAGTAGGGAGCAATTGAAAATAATAGCTAGTAATTTGCAGGTGTTGCAGAAGAGTTTTTTTATGGACATTTAGTATAATTCTTTTCATGCTCTGTCTGTAGAGAGCTTTTTGGGCATGCATTTCTCAAATAAAATAAGGGATGAAGATTGACCAATTACATTTCATAATCGGAGAAATGCACTTTCTTGTTATTGTCTTTCAAATCACAACCACAGCTAATAGCAGATATATTAAGATCTGTCTGCAAAGACTAGAATTCCACAGGGGACCACTGACAGGAATAGATCAATTGTTGCAAGTTGACCTGAAACTCTGGGACAATGGATATAAAGGACAGTCAGTGCTTGAAGAAAGTTAAATTGAAAACTAATCCCAGGAAGCAATATTTAAATGGATGGAACAAGTTCCCAAGGTAAACAGTATTGATTCAATAGATATGTTGAATTTAGAAAGTGAGAGTTTATGAATAACTGAAGGTCTGAAATGTGGTTGAGTGAGGCCTGCTTAGGAAGTGAAAGGTATCTTTTGAAGTTATGGCTCCCAAAGATTCCCAGCACTAAATTTTCTTTGTAAAATTTTGGGGTTGATGGAAATTGATTGAGTTTCAAATGTTCCATTATTATTGTAACCAGGATGCAAGAGTCAGATTAGTTCTGAAATTTTTTGTTCTCTAAAGGCTCCTTTAAATGGCTGCAACATAAACTTTCCCTCCAACTTATGTTCATCATTTTAAATGGTCACTGATCACAGGATAATTCCACAGGACCCTTAAATGCAAACGGGTGCAGTCCTGCAAATATAAACACAGTAAAAAAAACCCTAGTATCCGAATTCAAGTAACCGGCAAAAAATAGAGGAAAGTAAATTTTTAAAAATAAGAATTAAATAATAGGTTAAAAAAATACGCAAGTTTAAAATTGTAGAAGTTAATGTCCTCTGACGTAACACAAAACCTTAGTGAAGATGGAAGCAAATATTCAACCAGTGGAGGGCCTTGGTCGGGCATTGCTTGTAGCAGATGTTTGAATAAAGTTGTGTTAAACAGCACTGGGGTTGCCCGGGATAAAGAGCTGGTTGATGCTGCTCTCCATTGAGGTAACTCTCTTAAAGTGTCTCCTTATCCCTGCTCAGTTAAAGTCATCCCAGTCAGAGGCTTTATCTGTAAACTTGGAGGATGGGGATGGGGAGGGGGGGTGGTTAATTATCTTTAATGTTATTGTTCATCTTTCGGGCGGCTCTATCGAGAGGCAGGAGCCTGCAGATGCAGCGGAGGTTAAATGTTTTCAAAGAATGTGGCAGAAAATAAAGTACCTGTAAAATGCTTTAAGGTTTATATAATCATGCAAATGAAGTTTGTTCAGTGTAAATCGAGTAGAGTATTTTTGTCTTTAAACTGTTTGTTCTTCATGGAGGTGTATTAGTTAGACATTGTAAGAGTAAGTCTCAAGCAACCAGAAAATACACTTATCCAGCATCTACCAATCCCCATAGGCTGCAAGATACCAGGGGTTTTACTGTATCACATCATTTGAGTTAGGCAACATAAAAAAAACAACTGAGACGATAAGCATCATTGAATTCAGATAAATCCAGGAGATTGATATAAATCATTGCTGGGTAATCAGCAAGAATACTTTTATTGTTTGCTCTTGCACATTCTTTTTACATTTAAAAGTGCATTTACTTACATTAATGCACCTCTGTGAAATTAATGTTTAAAAATAATAAAGTAATTCTTGTATCTTTGTGTCAACTAAAATGCATGTTTATCTTTGGATGAAAATGATTTATAATTTCATTTATGATTTAAGCCAAGTTTCAAATCATTTACACTATTAATTGAATCAATTTACAGCGAGACAAGATACCTGTTCATCTTTGGAGTTGTGCTTCAGTTCTTCATTGACATATGGGTCCCATTTTTGTCCTACACATATTTTACTTCAGACCATGTGTTCTTTCTTCTGTAACACACCAATATATTCACAGTTAATTTTTGGATCAATCTTCATTGTAATTGTATAATGTGCAAAATTCCTTCTTTATGTTCTTCCATGTTATCAGCATATTTTTCTCAATGAATATTATGTCCTATGACAAGTCTTCCACCTTTTCCCGATTTAGGGTTAGAACTCTGTGCATCACCGTAAAGTAGCTTTGCCACATTGAGAATCATATTCACGTGGAGTTGTGCACTTTTGTGTAAGTTTCTCGGAGTCTTGGTGTCAGTTGTCAACATTGTTTGTTCATGTGTGGATAATATTTTCATATTTTCCAGTATTGTTTTTCTAGCATCGATCTAATTCAAATTAATTCAAAAGTCACCAGTTCTCAAAACTTGCCCGAAGCTGTTTCAACCATACACGATAGAATAACAGCAAAAAAACAAACTTTTACAAGCAATGAACCCACAAAAGCCTCAGTTGAAGGGCCAGTCATCCTCAACGTTGTACACCAGTCAACTGACTCTGCACACCACTCACTCTGAAAGCCCATCGCCACGTCCACGTTCTCACACCAAACCTGACTCACATTACCCATTTGTTTTGATCTCATAATCCTCTGCATGGATAACATGGGTGTGCACTCATTTTGTAAAATTAAAGTATCTCCCTAATGCTGCTTTTGAATTACATAAAGAAATAAGATTTGATGGTGATTTTTATGTAATGCCATATAGTTGGGTGCTTCATGTCATGGTACCACAGCACCCATGGGAACTACAAAATAAGTAAGGGGTAAACATGCCAAGAAAGTCATGGCTGTTGTATGGAAACGGCAAAGTTGAACAAAATACTGTTAGAAATGTGGAATAGAATCCAAAAACAATTAGGGGTAAAATTGCTTTAATGAAAACCAGTGGAGAAATCATCTTTGTTCAGTATGATCCAAAAGGAAATGCAGCAGATGCATTTTCCATTAAAAAAGAGAATGATGAAAGTCCCCAACAGGGCAGCAGATCTGTGGAGAGAGAAAAAGAGTGATGTTGTCAGACTCATGATCTTTCAACAAGACAGTTCTGATTTTTTTTAAAAATCACCATGAAATGTTAGCCTCGTTTCTCTCTCCATAGCTGCTGCTGTGCTGTTGTCTCACCTCCAAGATAAATTTAAGAGTAGTTAATGACCAAGCTCTCCAGTATTTCCATCCACAACATTACCCACTTCCTCTGTCCTTGCCAATGTGATAAGGCCTCTGTGGAGCTTTGAAAGGAAGCTGACAAGATCATGAATGAAGAGGTGATTTCCAATGGTAATGTGCCTATTGTATAGAATTGTGAGGACTTGCAAGGAGTCACGCTCTTTTTGGGATCTTCTGAGAGGGATAAAAAAAAATTAGATTTTTTTTGCAAGTTGCTCCAGTATTTCATTCTCCTCCTTATTCTCTCAGAACCTTGAGATGGCAGATGGTGGATCAGCTCTTTATGTGATTGCAACATTGTCAGAATTAAATTGATCCCTGGGGCTGATGTCCTTTCACTGGCCAATATGTATATTAGATCCTAGTATTTACAAAGGCATCAGTTAAAAAGGGCTCAGTAAGGGGTCTGACCAACTTATAAGAGCTCATATCACAGGCAATATGATGATGAGAATATTTTTAACATGGCCTCTTGCAGATTTGTTGAATAGAGAAGTTATCAAATACAGGGCAGAAAGTGTTAACAAAATAGAGAGCAAATAAATATGTAAGAGGTCACATTTTCACTGAAGCTGTTGAATTTTTCTTCATTCACTTTTCTTATTTACATCAATAACTCCCAAAATACAAATTATTTCCTACTTGTATTGAATCTGAAGATATTTCAGGTCATCTCAAACACATTGACAGAGGTAATGACTGCAGAAAACATCAGTATTCCCATTTATGCAATAAATGTTAATTTACTGTAACAAACCATTATCCGAATCAAATTTTGAAAGTTCGCAGCAGGTCATATGCAATTTAGAATACATATTACCAGTCCAAAGCTAAAAATAAAACATGAGCTGGTCTAAGTGCATACCTTGTTGAAGGAGTTTCATTGTGGATGTGCTCAGTGGGACTCTATTCTTATTGACTATATTTGTTTCTTGTTCCTTTCTAAATTTGTCTTTCTCCTCATGTTCTTTCAATTTCTGTGCATTATTTTGCATCAACTTGAATCTTTTTTTCAAAATTACAATTTCATTTCAAACGTACTGGAAAAATACTTCAAAAATATTTGTAAGCTACAAAGTGCTTGGGTACATTTTGAAACAGAATGCATATTGCAAGTTTTTCTGTTTTTTAATTTGTGATTTCATGTCTGGACTTTCCAGGACTCAGAGATTATTCTTCAATTTGATTGCTTGTGGAGATCCGCTGCTGCTTTGCCTGTTCACCCAACAATTAAGTCCATGCCTTAATTAAGTTGGAGGTTATTTTACTATAAGATGGAAAGAGGCCACTTGATTCCAGGACATTATCCAACTTGAGTACCGTTCTCACTCTTGTTCCACTATATCTTCGTGACATATTCTCTCTCAGCGTCTTCTGTTCTTTTCACCTCCTGCTTAATTAGTGACTGTATATTACTTCAGTCACAAATGTGGGAAGAAACGAGGGAGCCCAGAAGAAATCCATATGGAGGCAGGGAGAATGTGTAAGGTCCACACAAATAAAACCAGTGTTCAAACCAAGGTCAAATGGGATTAAAGTGAAGATTCAAGTTTTATTTTGGAATTTTCTTCAGTATTTAATATTTTTCCTTGTTCTCTTTGAACCTTGAGGTGAGAGTCTCCCTCCCTGCTCCCCATCTTTGCTGCCTGCTGCTCTCAAGCTCTACGACCATGTTCACCCAGACTCACTTCCACAGCCACGTGTCCTTCCTGGCTACTTGCCTCCACTGCAATCTGGTGCCACATAGATACCAACTCTGGTTTCAAGCCTTCCACCGGGATCTCAGGTACCTGCGCTGCATTGACTCCTGCTCTCTTCGCTTCCCCCTGCCATATCCTACGGACTGCCCTCAGCTCAATGCGCAGGTACCAGCGGATCCTCTCTCTATCACTGCCACTGCTCCATACCTCACTCACCACAATCTGCCACGGACCTCTCCTACACTTCATCCTCTGCCGTATTCAAGTATTCATTCACTGATTCTATGCAAGGATTGGAAGCTCACATCCATGGAGACTGTTGCCTTGGGGACCCTCTATGTGGGTCTCTACCTTAGCCCCGGTGACCTACAGGAACGAGCTCCTGACGTAGGTCTCCGCTTTAGCCTCAGTGATCTACAGGATCAAGCTCCGACATGAACTTTCACCCTGAATGTGCCAGGCCACAGGTCCTGGCTTCACACGCGGTTCTCTGTTTTGGCCCCGGTGACCTACAGAACCAAGCTTCAGATGTGGGTTTTTACCTTTTCCCCTGTGACCTACAGGACCGAGCCTCCATCATGAGCTCCCACCCTGGCTCCAGGAGTGCACAGGCCTCTGTCTCTCCATCCTCTGACTTTCCCAGCCCTGCCCATCCTCCATTGGACCCTACAGACCCTACCTACCCTCTACCTCCTGATGCACCTCCTCCCCTCCCCGACACCCTCCACCCCATTGAACCTCCTCCTAACCTTGCCTAGTCTTTACGATCCTCTCTGACCTTCCCTTTTCAGAGACTGAACTCTCTGTCCTCAGTAGAGGTCTCACCCTTATCCCCTTCGGCCACACCTTAACGAGTTCCGTGCACGCCATAATGTTGAACTCTTCTTCTGATGACTATTTCTCCACGCCTACTTCCACAACCCACATTCTCCACCCTCCCCCACCCCCCCCCCCCCCCCCCGACCCCCAGCCACTACAGATCCCTTCTCCTGCTTTAAGCCGCGTTCTTCCTCCTGGACACCTCATTCCAGTCTTATTCTCGATGTGGACCTTTATATTTCTAACTGCGTGGTGACATTAATTGTATCAACTTCACTACTCCCCTCACTCATTCCACTCTCACCACCTTGAAATGCTCTTCCCTCTACTCTCTCCACACTAATCTGAACCTCACCATCAAACCTGCAGGCAGGGATGGGGTGGTTGTGGTCTGGCGCACTGACCTCTATCTGGCCAAAGCCAGATGGCAACTCTCAGTCACCTCCTCTGACTTACCCTCCAACAGGACCCCACCAAAATTCACCCAACCATTGTATTACACACCACTCAACACTTCCCGTCATCTCCCTGACGTGGCCTCCAATCTTATTTTTTTTCCCAACCTCGTTCTGCCCATTTCTATCTCCTACCCAAGATCGACAAACCCAATTGTCCCAGCAGACCCAATGTGTTCATGTGCTCCTGCCCCACAGAATTGATCTCCACTTACCTTAACTGTGTTTGGTTCCCCCGGTCCAGTCCCTCCCCATTTACATTCAGGACACTTCACACACCCTCCATCATTCAACAACTTCCAGTTCCCTGAACTCGATCACCTCATATTAACCATGGGCATCCAACCCCAATACTGAAGGCCACAGAGCCCTTTGTTTCTTTCTGAACAATAGAGCCAACCAGTCCCCCTCCACCACTGTCATGTATTTACCCTGAAGAATAGTCTCACACAATAGGAACTGAGATCACTCTTTATTCTGTTCAAGATGGTGTCTAACCGAACGCACACATATCGAATGTAAATTATTACATAGTGTCATGCAGACATGTGTGTTTTCCCATAACATTCTTTCCCTACAAAATAATATTGTGCTTTCTTGTAAATAACTATGCAGTTTAACTTCAATAAGTTAACACTTGTGGTCACTGCAGTGAAACTAAGCACCACTTCAACTAATTATTTTAACTAGAAGTAACAAATAATCTAACTTGAAAATGGATTAAACTGGGAATACACAGTCTTTAAATCACAGCACATATTTCTTTGAGATGTGCTGGAGGGTGATCTTCTCAGGGATGAAGAACACAGGAGTACGAACTTCCAACATTCTAGAACAGATAACCTGGCTGACACTATTGGCTGTGCATCCAGTCCTTGGCTGGGATCTTGACGCTGAAAGGATGGTGCCTCAGTAACTGGTAACAGGGTTATCCATGGGGCAGCAGAGTTGGGTTGTGCTAAAGACAGAACATCATGGGGGAACATCCGAAATCAGCTCTGAAATGGGGTCCTCTATTGCTCTTAACTGGTCGATGTGTCATTTCCATATCTTGTCACCCACTCGTACAGAATATGAACATAGACTTAGTTTCTTGAGAAGCACGCCTCTTATCCATGTTTCTTTATGCTCCCTATAATCTCGAACCAATACTTGTTCTCCGATCTCCAGAGATCTCATTGGCTTACTCAGGGATGTTGACTGCTAAATAAAAAGTCCGATATTTGGATTCATCACAGCAAGTCGGGTTCTCAAGTTATGGCCAAGCATCAGTTCTGCTGGCATGTGTCTTGGAGTGGAGTGCTGAGATTTTATGACTCCATCTTGTTTTTAATGAAATCTTTGCTTTCATCGTCAGTTTAAAAATTTGCACAAAGTGCTCCACTTCCCCATTAGTACTCGGATGGTAGGGTGTGTATCACACATTATTGTTTTGCAGGAACTGCTTGAAAGCATCTGATACAAATTGAGTCCATCATCTGAAACCAGTTCTATGGGTAATGCATAACCTGTCAACACACATTGTAATCTCTCAATTGACTTTTCTGTTGTTGACTGCATTCGCCACACAATCGGCTATTTGGAGTGCACAGCAACAATCATCAGAAAGATTTGCCCCCTAAATGGACCAACAAAATCAATATGAATTCAGTGCCATGGTTGTGATGGCTATTTCCATGGCGGGCTTCAGGTGACATTTCTTGGCAGATGTGGTATCTTCAAATATTGGCTCATTGTTTCACCAGCCTTTTGCTTTCTGGTATAGAATTTGTATTTTTCTGTGATCACTATTTGATTTGTGGACAGATTGTCTCTGACAAGGTGAAATAACTCTTTATAAGACTTTGTATTTAGTCCACACCATTTTTAATTGCCAGTCTCAGTATCTCTCACAAAATGGGGAATGCAGTACATCTCAAACCTATCTACATAATCATACCAGTCTTCAGTCTCTCTGTAGTCCCCAAAATGTCCTTCTGCCATTTTCACAATTTAACATTAAATCTGCTATCCAAGTACTTTTTATTCTCACTCTCCCTTCATTGTGATTTTTTTTCTCTGCTGACGAACACATGCTTTTGCCCCACTGCTGCTCGCCATCGTTCCAGTAGCCACTCACCTCCAACGTCCTCTTTATGCATTTATGTCCTTATAAAATCTTGGCTGTCATTATTTACAGTTCATTTATTGCGTATTCATTGACTTGCAATTAGAGGATATATTATTTCATTATCAATTTCCAATTAAATTAAACTTCAGGCTAGTTCAGTGATAGAAGAGGTCACCAAATATGTTTGGCCTGGGAACCACAGTGTTTCTATAACTGAAAAGAACACTTCATCTGCATCTGTGATGCTTTGATTCCAGGCTACTTTCTGAAGAAGTAGATTACATTATTGAGGCAACTGCTGGAACACTGAGAGATGGCGTTAAATGAATTACTCTATTAAAGCATTATCTCCACCAGAAAGCTCTTATTACAATACTAAGTTGTGGCAGTTATCAAATATTTAAACTATTATTGATTCTTAAAGGAAAACTAAACCCCAGTGGTGAAGTCTTCCTTCTCATTACATTATTCACTCTCATTTTCATTTAATTAGCTGCGAATGTTACTCAATTTTTTTTCTGGTCAGTATAGTTCATATTCATTAATTTAGGCCACCTGCATTGCTGTGACAAGTCATTCTTGCTGAGAATCACAGGTGAGTAATGCAATTTAGAAACCACAGCTCTTCTGTAATGTCTCACTCTTTTCTCACCCAAACACCCCCTGATGGCAGCAGTTTAATTACTGAAACAAGAACCGTTGCATCAGGAACATTTGTGAAACAGGAACTATGAATCCCAAGCAATGTTATTTATTCAGAATTGTTCATGGAAAAGGTTGTTATAGTAACCAATAAAAATTAGGCAGGTAGCTTAAATAAATACGAGCATTGATAATTAAATCATTTATTCTGATTTATTAAATATTCAAATAATAGTCACTGTGGGAACAGAAGTGAAAGTGCCCATTTAATGACTAGACACTTCATGAATGGCTCTCTGGACAGCCCAGGAAGTCTTGGGTCCAAGATATATCTGTACCTGTAGGGAACCTGTACTAAGCTGAGATATTGGAGTTAACTTCAGGGACAAAGGCAGGATAGAGTAAGGTGGGGAGAGGTTGCGATTATTGATGGTGCTGGAATAAAATTATCCTTGTTCATGATCACTGGCTCATGACAGCTTTTGACATTGAGTGAAAAGTTGAAAAAACTCAAACAAATCTCTATGATAAAATTGCTTGCTGGCTCTTCTTTCATTCCCACCCACTCCTTCTCCTTTCCCTCATTTCCTTCCTTTCCCCCTTTCCTCCCACTCCTCCTCTCCTCCCTTTTTCTCCTTTACTCCTTTCCTCTTCTCCTCCCTTTCCTTCCTTCCCTCCCCCTCAGATCAATAATTCACTTTATATATATATGTCACCAATGCTAGCCATGTTACACACCCACCCACACACACACACCGCACGTGCACACACACCCACCCACCCACCCACACACACGCGCGCACACACACACATGCGCACACACACACACCCACCCACACACACACCCACACACACCCACACACACACACGCACCCACCCACCCACCCACCCACCCACCCACACACCCCCACACACACACACACCCACACACACACCCACACCCACCCACCCACCCACCCACCCACCCCCACACACACACACACACACACACACATATATGTTGACATGCTTTATTCATGGAAGTTGAAACACATGTATACTTTCACTTCTAATTCCAAGATTTGTGCATATTTACAGTATTGTACAACAACAATTCATTTAAAACATTCTAATTTGGCAAATTCATAAAATAAAATAAAAGCTCTGTCAAAAAATATTATTTTATAATTTTCCAGGCATTCATGGCCCAAACACATTACTGAATATTTGGATAAATTGCGAGGACTGAACAGAGAATTGTGCACAACACTCAATGGATGGGTTGGACGTGAGGCTGAAAAGCCTTCAGTAGATTATCAAGGAATTTAACATGGGATCAGTTTGAGGCAATGCAAATACGTGATATTACATCTATCTCTCTCTCTCTCTCCTTGTTTTAGACATTCTTTTGACTCTTGGAATCTCGTGGCACTTGGTGTGGGAATGTGCAATGTGTAGAATGCACCGTGTAGAATGGAACTGAACTATCTAGACCTTGAATAGCCCAAGCTCTCTCCGTTAACCTCGGGAAAATCAGTAAAAGGGGCATAATCATTCTCAGGAAGTAGACTGGAAAAACTGATTGACATTCCTTTTTCTGATTGTTTACAGTTTACAAAATTGTGTCTGAGCTCAATGAGAATTGTGTGGATCTCCCCTGTGAGAGCCTCAAAAGTGAACAACCCACCACTACTCCCTATACAGCTCCAGAATTAGCAGGAGTATGAGGAATCATACACCAGAACAAATCACGAGTTTCAGGAAAGTAGGAGCAGAGAGTTGAAGGGTGGAAAAAATATTTGGTTGCCGAAACATTTAATCAGTTTAAATATATTGTGCACCTAAGAAGAGCTTACAAATTTTAATTTGCATGTTTCCTGTTAGTAATTTTCTATTAAAATGCTTTACTGAGATTCAGGAGTGATTTATGTTTTCTAAAACGTTCTATTTTTATGATGCTCAAAAGAAAAATCCAGCTAAATCATCCCATGTAAGCGAATTCCAATGAGATGCTTGATTATTATGTTCATTGTAATTTTTTTCTGCATCTGAAATGAGTTGAGCCATGAAAAGGTAAAGCAATATCAATCTATCTCCAAAATGCTACTTTATTCAAAGGGTAACTGAGCATCGGAGGATGTTGTCTGTTATTATGGCATTTCTTACAAGCTCAAGAAAACTATAAACAGGTAAAGGGAGATAAGCTCATTAAGGCAGCCCTATTATTATTGTTGAACCCCATCAGCTTCTCTATTGCTGAGCAGCCTTATATATGTAAACAAAAAAAGCAAAAATTTCCAAGTTGATTTAAGAGAAAAACAGGGAGGTTCCTCTTCGTATTTTCACCCAAAGTTTATCCAAAAACTTCCCATTGACCACGTCAAGGACATCACCCACCCTCCCTCCATCAAGTATGCTACATCTTCAACTATGGTTAGAAATTCATTCAGCTCCATTGCAAATGTTTGCAGCAGAAGCTCAAAACTGGCAACTAATTGCAAAGGCTGACAGCAAAATCTTCCGACAACTAAATTTAATTTTTGAAGATTTTAAAATTTAGACATACAGCATGGTAACAGGTCCTTCCAGCTCACCTATACAGTGCCAGAGATCGGGACTGGGGTTTGAAGGCATTTCTGTTATCCCGGTGTCTGTGTGGGATTTCCCCGGGAGCCCTAGTGTTATCCCATCATTTGAAAATGTACCAGGGTTGTAGGTCAATTGGTTTTAATTGGGCGGCATGGGCTCATGGGCCGAAATGGCCTGTTACCGAGCTGTATGTCTAAATTTAAAAAAAAATTACCAGTAAATTTAAAATGCAGCCTGCTACGCTAACTGTGCCAACAGGAAATGTCACCTGGGTCTACCATAAGAAAGAAAACACAAAAATGCTAGAAGAACTCAGCCAATCTTGCCAGAGGAGGTGAAGATATAGTACTGATGTTTCAGGCCTGAGTCCTTCCTCAAGGTATGATTTAAAAAAAAGTCTGGGGAGAAAAGGGGGAAGAATGGGGAGGGGGGAGGAGTCCAGACCAACAGATAAAAGGCAAAAATTAATTTTGGCTCTGTGAAAGGAGATAGAGGGAAAGGGGAAAAGAGATAGAGAGATGGAGCCAGAGAAAAAGAGATGGGGGACAAGAAGGGAAACTGGAGAAGTCAGTGGTAATACCATCCTGTTGGAGGGTGGCCAAATGGAAGATGAGGTGTGGGTGGTCTCAGTTTGTGGGTGGTCTGAGTTTGACCATGCATGAGACCATGGACAGACATGCCAGCAAGGGAATGTCAAGATCACGAAACAAATTTACATTTCTGTCTTCCATAATTTATCTAGCTTAGTCCATGCACATAAAACAAATCCAACACCACTGTTCCTTTAAGAATCCTAGTTAAAACTTCTTCAATTTTGCACTTCCCTGAGGATCAGTGATAGGAGCTGTTTGTCAACCATGATACTTATCCATAATCTATGTATGGCATTGGAGGTAAAGGAAAACCATTAACAGTCCATTGAGTAACCAATAGAAGGCAGAGAGTTGGGATAAATGTGTGTTTCTCTGGTTGACAATCAGTGGTGAGCGGGGTGTCGCAGGGGTCAGTGCTGAGCCCCCAACTGTTCACGATATGCAGTAACAATTTGGAATGGGGTCTAAGAGTAGCTTATTGAAGTTGTTGATGACACTAAATTTAGTGGGAAAACAAATTGTGCAGAGGATACAGAAAGTCTACAGAGATAGGTCAAGTGTCACTGACTTCAAGACCTGTGGGGACGAGTGTGCGCACTGAGCTCATATCATGACTACCCCAGCCAAAATCCATGGATGAATTAAAAGAATTTCACCCTGCTGAGGGCAAGGTTAATGGCGTTTAAGACTATGCAATCATCCAGATCTCTATGGGAGATCCAGATAAGTCCTACAGAAGGCTATCTTAACAGCAAAAAGGCAATTTTGAGGGATGCAAGAAACAGAGTCAGATACTTGCCAGCTATGGCAGGGCTTACAGGTCATTACATCGGACAAGGCAAAACCTAACATCATAATCGGCTGTGATGCCTCACTACATGATAAGCTGAACACCCTTCGTGCTTGCTTTAAAAAGGAAAATTCAATGGTACCAATGAGAATCCCTGTTGAAACTGGAAACCCTGTGATATCTGTCTGTGAGGGCAACATCAGAACATCTTTCAAGAGGGTGAAATCTTGCAAGGTGTCAGGCCCCAAAGCCATACCTAGCAGGGTACTAAAAATCTGTGCCAACCAACTAGCCTGAGAGTTCATGGATAATTTTCAATCTTTCATTGCTGTAGTCGGAAGTTCCCACCTGCTTCAAAAGTGTATCAATCGTACCTGTGTCCGAGAGAGTAGGATTAGCTGTCTCAACGACTGTTGCCCAGGAGCTCTACTGGGATGAAATGCTTTGAGAGGTTGGTCAAGGCCAGAATTCACTTGAATCTTAGTAAAGATCTGGACCCATTGTAATTCACCTATCGCCACAATCACACCACACCAGATGCAAACTCACTGGCTCTCCACTCAGCCTTGGATCACTTGGACAACAGCAACGTGTACATCAGGCTGCTTTCATCAACTACAGCTCATCTTTCAAATCTATCATCCCCTCAGTCCTGGTCAGCAAGCTTCAAACCCTGGGCCTCTACACTTCCCTCTATAACTGGATCCTTGACTTCTTCATTGGAAGACCACAGTCAGTATGAATTGGAAACAACATCTCCTCCTCACTGACAGTCAACACAGGCGCACCTCAATGATGCATGCTTATCCCACTGTTCTACTCACTCTACATCCACGACTGTGTGGCCAGGAACAATTCAAACGCCATTTACAAATCTGCTGATGACACCACGGTTGTCGGCAGAATCACAGGTGGCAATGAGGAAATGTGCAGGAATGAGATAGATCAGCTTCTTGAGTGGTGTCACAACAGCCACTTTGTACTCAACGTTTGCAAAATGGAGGAAATGATTGTGGACTTCAGAAGGGGGGAAAATCAGGAGAACACAAACCAGTCCTCATCAAGGGGTTAACAAGTGGAAAGGATTAACAAATTCCTGGGCATCAACATCTCTTAAGATCTATCCTGGGGCCTCCATGCCAATGTAATCCTAAAAAAGGCTCATCAGGAGTGATATTTCCTGAGGAGTTTAAGGAGATTTGGTATGTACGACTCTTACAAATTTCTACAGGTGTACATGGAGAGCATTCTGATCAGTTGTATCTGTCTGGTATGGAAGTAGCAATGCACAGAACAGGAAAAGACTACAGGGAATTCTGAACTCCGCCAGGCATCATGGGCATCAATCTTTACTCCATTAAGGATGTCAACAAGAGGTGGTTTGTCAAGAAAGCAACCTCTATCTTTAAGCACCCTCACTACAGCCATGGCCTTGCCTCACTACTACCATCAGGAAGGAGGTCCAAATGCCGAAAGAACAAAAAAAAGCTTCTTCCCCTCTGCATCATATTTCTGACTGGACAATGAACCACAGACACAACCTCACTTCTCTATTTTTTTTTACATTTAAAAAAGGTAATAATTTATTGCACTTTTGTACTTGTAAATGTTGCTGCAAAGCAACAAATGTCATGACATACATTCATGAATATAAATTCATTTCTAATTCTGAGTGCGCAAGGGTCTGGCAGATAAGTACAACATTGGTCAATATGAAGTCATCCACTTTGGAAAAAGAAATAGAAGACCAGATTATTATTTAAACGATTAATGCGGCAGCATGGTGTGGTGCAGAGGGACTTGGGACTGCTTGGACATGCATCACAAAAGGTTGCTTGTCAGGTTCAAAGGTTAATCAAGAATGCAGATGAAATTTGGCCATGTTGCTAGAGGAATTGAGTTTAAAAGCAAGAAGGTTCAATAGCAAACTGTACTGGCGAGGCCACATTTGCAGTATAGTGTGTTATTTTGGTATCTTTCCTTGATAAAAGATCTACGGCATCTTGAAGCAGAGATGAGGAGCTTCACCGGGCTGATTACAGAAATGAAGGAGTCAGCGTATGAGGAGAGATTGAATCCCTGGGGGCTGGACTTGATGGGACACAGAAGAATGAGAGAGAATTCTGAAAGGATAGATAAAATAGAGACAAAAAAATTGTTTCCAGACTACAAGGCGATGATATTTAGCGGAGTAGACTGAGGACAGAGATGAGGAGGAAATGCTATTACCCAAGAGGAATGGAACTGCGGAATTCTCTGCCCAAGGAAGAAGTAAAAGTTGCTTTGTTAAACAGGGTTAGACCAATTTTTGCACAGTAGGGGAATTAAGGATCATGGAGCTGAGTCAGTGGCCAGATAAGCCATGATGCTATTGAATGCCAGATCAGGCTCAAAGGCTCAAAGGGCCAGATTGCCTATTTCTTGTGTTCTAAATGACTCCTGACCAAAATAGGGGTGAAACTTGCTTTGGAAAATAAATAAAAAATATGATTATAAATCAGTAGTCCATCTTCCAACTCTATTCACAATATTTACAACATAATCCTCATTTCTGCCCAATTTGCTTTAATGTGTTTCCTTTACAGTAAAACCTTTGCATTATTTACAACTTCATGTTCAGCAAAATGCATTGATATTTTGAAATCAGAATGAAAAATTCTACATGCATTTGAAAGCTTGTTGAAGAGTGTCTCATGGTTATGCATGGATACTGCTGTACTTTAAAAATCCTCTTCCCTTCCTTGTTGTCTTCTATTAATCATCCATGTACATAAAAGAATTTTCTCAAAAACTTCTCTCTCATTTACAATCCCCATGAATTAAGGAGGTGCAAAAGAAATTTTGGTGACATCTTGGCTTTAAAAAAAACTAAGTTTAATAACCGGGGACATTTGTTTTATTTCTCAAAAGCTGTTGCAAGTGAAAGTACCATATATATGTGCGTAACAGTCGATTCCAAGTAAAGGTCAGCCCTTCTATTTTTGGCTCAAATATCTGGTATTTTCAATATATCGCATGTAAAAGTCAACCACTCCTATTCTTGGCCCTGGCTGGCTGGCCATCCAAGCTCCTGATGCCTCAGCCATAGTCTAGGCCCGCAGACACCCACCCACAGGAGCTCCTGACATGCCTACCACTGTTTCTTGGCCAGACCCCAGCTGCCCACCTTCCAGAACTCCCGACACCCTGACCGCGGATTCTCATCTAGGCTCCAGTCGCCCACCCATCTGAACTCCCGACACCTTGAATACGACTTACCACCTGGCCCTGGCCACCCACCCACCTGTCCAAGCACCCAACACCCTGAAAGATGTAGGTAATTATCGCAGTCAAAAGTAGTATACGTGCAATAGTCAACCCCGTAAATTTTAGCCTAAAAATTGGTCCACAAAATTCGACCATTACATATCAGGTAAATATTTAGTATCTTTGAGGTCTGTCCTTCTGCTGGCAAAATTATAGCTGGAGTAACCAGAAAAATAAGCAATACATGACTCCCAGTGAGAATGTGGCCAAAAGGGAACTGAGGAAATGGATAAAATATTTAGATTGGGAATTGGGGAAGGTGGTAGGAGAAATCAAGGGTCAGGTTAATTAGAGATCAGGGATCTGGACATAATTCTCAGGCCTCCAAGGGTTAATAGGGGTTGGACATAAATGGCAGTAATAAGGAAGCTTGATATTCACTTGAGCTTCCTTTGGAGATCGTTGTAAGATTAGAGGAATCAGGACATCAGCAGCTTGGGAGAGGAGAAGAGAAAGAACAAGGGAATGTTGGAAATCTGAAGCTGGCTGTGTAAAGAGATACAGTTTGTTCCCTTTAACTAATATCAAAGCAGACCTCTTCAGATGACCTTCTTTCCACATTTAAAGACTGCCTCTGTTCTGCACATATGCACATGTGTCGATGTATTCTTTAGTCGGTTGTAAAATGTATATATTATTTGCTTCCCTCAATTGCTTTTATATTCTGAACAATGGTGATAATTGTAAAGTGGATTGAATGAGTAGAAATAAAATACAATAACTTCATTGGGTATGTTAGAATAAACTTCAATTTTCACATTCATTTGGCACCAGACAATGAAACCTATGGCCAGAGCTTGATTTATGTTAGCTCAGCGATTCTAAGAAAGGGTCTCCACCCTGAACAATCTAAAAATGAGCCAGTCGTTTTTCTTCTTGAATGCAGATCTTGTGGCTGTGCAATTTCCAGTGTCTTCTGTGGTACCACTATTATCCAGACTCGGCATAAACACTGCAGCAATAGGAGAGGAGAGCTTATTTCTTAGGAAGGGAACATTTTGTCATTTTTCAAGAATTTCAACCAAATTGAGCAAAACAATCCCGGTTAAGAAGAAAAATTTGTTTAGTAAGTGTGCAAAAAGACACAAGTGAAATTAGAGGCTTATTCCAGAATAAGTGTAGTTAAAATTGTAATTATTTTCAGTGAGTACTTCTTCATAAACAAATGGTAGGACCTGTTTTTGATCCACTATCTGAGTCTTATTCTAAAAATAATCATGTATACCAACACTAGATGTCTGAAACATTGCAGTTTGAGATTCTGACTAGCAGAGGGACAATTACTTTACCACAAATGGCCCTTTGTTTTGCCATTGGTTCTTTTTACCAAGTTACATGGCCTGATACTAATTTTTTTTGCTGTTTTAGAATTTTTACATTGCAACAATGAAAATGAAATATGAACATGAGAATGAATTTGTCAGAAAGCTCATCATCCTTTTGGGGAATCAAATCTATCCACTCTCTCTAATCCATTTATCTGAATATACTTAAATGTGCTTTGATATGAAGGGAAAGTAGCAAAATGGCAATAAAACTGAAATATTTCAGGAGTTTCCAACAGCAACTGATTGATGACCTTCTCCATAATGTGTGACTGTAGGGGAGAAGAATTCAGCGTAGGATAAAAGAGTAAATAGTAAAAGGATGTGATTATCATAACAGGAACGTATCTTCAAGAAACCCACTGCAGTGCTTCTATTATTCATGATTCAATAATGAACTCAAAATGACCTTTTGCTTGTAAGTACCTTA
Source organism: Narcine bancroftii (assembly GCF_036971445.1). Lineage (NCBI taxonomy): Eukaryota > Metazoa > Chordata > Chondrichthyes > Torpediniformes > Narcinidae > Narcine > Narcine bancroftii. The sequence goes on from NC_091474.1 coordinate 3,816,130, forward strand.
ATCAGTTACTTCACTTTGCTTCAAGCATTTCTTTGGCAGGAAATGTGATGCTACCTTGACCCACACACTCACCCAGCCTGTGTCGCTCCTCAGTTCCTCAATACTTTCTTTCCAGTTCTTGGCAATGCTTGTGCTTAATTTTGGCCAAGGGATCTGCTGGTTTGACATTGATATTCAATAACAAATATGTCCATTTGTACAATTTATTCAGATTTTATGTTCATGGAGTATTATTTTTTGTGCACATTTCATCCTATCCTTTTGATAGGATATTAAATTGCCTGTCCTTTCTGGGAGATGTAAAAAAAATTCTTGTGACGCATTTCATTGTGAAGCAGTGTTCCTTCCTAGCCTGGCCGTGTCAGAAATATCAATAAAATAGTTAACCGAGATAATCATTTATTTTTTCAGTTCTCTATGCACAGCCATCAATTTTTCTGGAATAGAATGCAATTCTGATAATTTTTTGTTCAAACTGCACCAATTCAGAAATTGAGCTGAGCTGTTTTCGCATTCTCGCGTGAAACCCATTGTCTATTTGAACCTTGATTAGAGATTGGAAGGAAAACAATCATCCTTCTTGTTCTCACTGTCCCTAACTTTGGTTCTCTCTGCCAAACTCGCTTTTAAAACCTCTATGTGCTCTGCCATTGCAAAATTTAAACGCGTTCTTCCTGAAGGTGTCCAAGTCTGTGCTTGGAACTCCACTCAACTGCACTCCCTTTAAGTTATTCACTAACCTGATCTCTTTCAATGCCCCCCCTCCTCCTCACTGCACTACCTCAGAATTCACAATGCACTCTGAGTCACTTATGTAACATATATCTCCATCCCAGGTCTCAATCTCCAGGCCCAGACCACTAATTGCCTCCTCTCCCACTTCACTCATTGATTTCCTTCTGATTAGGCAGTCAGACTCTTTGCTTCCACAACTCAATTACACCATATGCCACTAATCACAACCCCAAACACCACGTCCATCAGCAGCCAATCCTCATCCTGGCCCTTTTATTAAATTCCACTTTGCCCATCCGACCCACAGCTTCTCTTCCATAGTAGAAGTAGCATTAACTTCTACTGTGATGCTGGTCATGGCCAGAATTGGCACATACCTAAGTAAAGATCTGGACCTGCTTCAATTCAGGACTCGTCACAATCACTCCACAGCAGATGCAATATCGCTGGCTCTCCACTCAGCTCTTCATCGACTACAGCTTGGCCTTCAACACCATTATTCCCTCAGTGCTGGTCAAGAAGCTACAAACTCGATGCCTTTGTACCCCACTCTGCACCTGGATCCTTTACTTTCTCATCAGAAGACCACAGCCAGTACAAACTGGAAGCAAGTCTCCTCCTCACTGATCATCAACACAGGTGCACCCCGAGGATGCGTGCTTAGCCCACTGCTCTACTCATTATACACCCATGACTGTGCGGCCAGGTACAATTCCAATACTACCTAAGTTTGCCGATGACACCACAGTTGTTGGCAAAATCGCAAACGGCAATGAGGAAGCGTACAGGAGGGAGATAGATCAGTTCATTGAGTGGTGTAACAACAACAACCTTGTGTTCAAAGCCACCAAAACCAAGGAGATGACTGTGGACCAGGAGGAAGTCAGGGGAAACATGACCTAGTCCTCATCGAGGGCTCGGTAGTGGAGAGGGTCAAGATCTTCAAATTCCTGGGTGTAAACATCTCTGAGGATCTGACCTGGAGCCTCCATGTTGATGCAATCACAAAGAAGGCTCGCCAGCAGCTCTACTTTGAGAGGTGTCTGAGGTGGTTTAGTATGTCACTGAAGACTCTCATAAATTTACACAGGTGTTCCATGGAGAGCATTCTGGCTGGTGGCATCACTCTCTGATATGGTGGCGCCAACTCTCCAGTCAAGAATAAATTCCAGAGGGTTGTTCACTCAGCCTGCGACATCACAGGCACCAGATTTCACTCAATTGAAGGCATCTACTTGATGCAACATCTTAAAAAAGCAGCCTCTATCCTCAAAGACCCCAACACCCAGGCCATGCCCTCTTCAATCGGGGAAAAGGTACAGGAGCCTAATGATGAGCACTCAGCGGCACAAGGTCAGCTTCTTCCCCGTTGACATCAGATTCCTGAATGATCAATGACCAAAGACACTGCCTTAGTTTTTCTACACTATTATTTTTATTTTTTATGTAATATTGTAAGCTGGCTGTTATATGAATGTCTGTACTATGAAGCTGCCGGAAAACACAGATGTGCAGGCAGTTCATTCCAGATCCTTAACTACATTCTTATTTTTCTACCCGTGACCTCAGTCCCCCTAGCAAATGAACGCCCTTTCACTGTGAATGAATTTACGTAATGGTACTTATGCAACATCTAACCTTGGCCTTGTCCACAGAAAACAATCTCGGACTCTCTATCGGTCATTAGTTTCTCATCTCAGGGATCGTTCTTGTTAATCTTTACTGCTTTCTAATTCCTTTACTTTCTTTGCATAAGATAATAACGAGAAAACAATACACTAGTTGTCTTTTTGAAAATGGAAGAGCCGTTTGCCGCTCTATAGTTGTCTTGTCACACCCAATGTATCCAAAGAGCACTGAATGAATATTCTTTTCATTCCCTTCTGCACTTTCCCACATGATTACCATCCAAGTAATTTCTTGGAATTTTAAAATTGTAATTGGACAGCAGCACCTTCAGTTCCTAAGAAGGCCGAGGAGGGCAAGACTACCAGCCCCCACATTGAAAACCTTTTACGGGGGCACAATTGAGAGTGTTCTGTCTGGCTACGTCATCCTGGAGACTGCAAAGCAACAGGCTGGAAGTCTAAACAGAGGATCATTAAAACAGCTGAGAGAATTATTGTGGACTCACTTTCCTCTGAAGACAAAATTTACTGGGAGCATTGTCTAACTCAGGTTCAATTAATTTAGAAGACCCTTTGAATCCAGCACACTGTATCATTGGGTCACTGCTATTAAGAAGAAGGGAAAGGAGCATTGAAGTCTGGACTGCAAACTGGGGAATAGTTTCTTCCCACAGGCTCTGAGATTGATGAACAGGATCCGGGGACTGTGAAAATTATCCCAAATATTTATATTTACATATGTGTGTGAGAGTGTGTATGTAGATAGATAGGTGTATATGTTCTCTCTCTCTCTCTTTCACACAAACACACACAAAATGATTCTATAAATAAATAAATTTTGGTTTTTTTAAACATATATATGTTTTGATTATTAATGTGTATTGTGTGTTTTTGGGCTTGTTCCATGGTTTGGAGAGACACTGTTTCATCGGGTTGTACATATACAATAAGGTGATATTAACTTGAACGACCAAATTTTAGAAGCCTTTAATTGGTTAAACAGCATGATAGGGCCCTAAAATGAAAGTCCTTTTGTTTTAATTATCATTTTATGTTCAGCATTGCTAATCATAGATTTATATTTAGTGCTGAATAACGTTCACTCCTCAGGGGGTCTCAGACTTGCATGCATGCTCAGCCAAACCCAGAGATGCAGGATATCATGAAGGTCATTTGTGGCACATCTAATTGTCTGCTCCATTACTGGACCCACCATTGAACTGAAAAGCAACAAAAACTCACTAAAAACAGGTGTCATTAGCACTTTGTGTTCAGCCTCACTTTTATGTCGGAGAGGGATAGCTAAGAACAGTGATCTTGCCCATTAAAATGCGGTCAGTGTCCCTTAGAAAGGTGATGAATGCTTTTACTTTCTAATATTTTAGTGTCCCAATAGTGTTTTATTATGTAACGTATGTTTTATATTTAATTCTATATTATTTATTAAATGACATTATCAGTGTCAGTGTTTTCAGCCTAACAGCCTAAGAGAAGCTGTGGAGATGTGTTAAGGAGAGAGGTGGCATTACTCAGGATACAGTACCTGAGGCTCAGTTGCCATTTGGGGCCAGTGCCATCATAATGAAGCAGAATATTCCTCCATAACCAGAAGGAATGTAGCTGAGCCAAGTGTCTGATTCAGGACAATCCAGTCATAATTTTATGCTCAGGGTGTTTGGTCCCTTTGGTCTCACTGACGTTTAGGCTGCACTGGACCGTCTTCCTTCCAGCTTGAATTGATCTAACCCTTATGTAATTTCCCATTCCTTTCTCTCCCTCACGGAGTCTATACAATTCACTTCAAGAAATCCAATTTCTACATTGTTGCTTCTATCTGAGTAAAATGTCTTTTGAAGTCTTTGTGACTGTCCTTTATAGAGTGGTTCCAGTTCAAATCAATTTATTCTCTCCATAAGTGAAAATATTCCTGTATATCAATTCCTTCCATCACTTTGAAAGACATCCATTGCCTCAATGCTGACAATATTTTTGAAAAGGAAAGAGCCTCAATCTGATTAATTTTTTCCTGATGGTTATTTTTCTCTCAAAATCCAAATCTCTCAGAGTGTTCTGCCTCTAAATTTCAATACATTGCCAAAAGATTGAAGTTTGGAGACAAAGCGCAAGGCACTGATGTGATTCTGTCCCTTGCCTAACACAACCAACCAGGCACGAATCTGTCTGTCTTGATCAATGCACGTTGACAATATACAACAAAAGGGAAGAGTTTTTTGATTTTGTTTTCATCTATCTTAACTTCAGCTGTTTTGTATCTTTTAGTTCCCCTTTGAGAAAACTAATGAGCTGTTTCTTCAAAGGCAAAATACGATATCAAAAAGTTTTCTTGTCCTATGGAAAAAAAAGTCTGACTGATACCAAGAAATTCCAACTTGTGATTTGCCCACTAGAAAGACTTTAACATCAGCAAGCACATCAATGCCACATTTGTCACCGGCTTCTGTTGAAGCAGATGAATTAGCCAAACTCTGGAGTTTATTTTGATTTGATTTTTGATGATTGTGTTACTTACCTTCATCGGGTGTCTGCATGAAGTGCCTGTAAATATTGTTGAAATTATTTCCATTCTGCTGGAGTGATGAAAATGGTTTCAAAAAAACAACTTTAAGGCATTAAACATTTATTATTAAATTATAAGTGTGCAGCTATTTCCAAATGTAATATTTACATTCAGCCTTGGCTACAATAACATTATTTGAGTTCGTCTTCTCTTGACAGACCCATCACTGATTTACTTCTCTCTTCATTCCAGATATTATGAACAAGAGGCCTGACAATACTGCAATATTTGACTTGCAGCTTTTAATTTGGCACAGTTTCTGTGAAGATTTTGTTAATATAAACTTGCATTTCATTCCCACTGAATCTTCCACATGCAAGTTTACCTCAGGACCACACAATTATAAATGATTACTTGTAATCTTGACCTCCTCTTGTATCAGTAGATATTTTGATCATTGTGTATGACTTTTAATATACAGTGCATTTCATCTGCAGGCTGCAGTCCAAGCACTCATGAAATAGAATCCAGGTAGCTTGATGGTTACACATCCATAGCAGAAAGAGGCAATGCAGTTTAGAAAACTCCATGTCCCTCTGATGAATGGGTCCCCTGCATAGGGGAGGAGAATCCTATCCAAGGTGAACCCACACAAGGTGGCAGGACCAACATACCAGGTCAGCAACTGAAAACTGTGCAGACCAATTGGCAGAGATCTTCACAGACATCTTCAACACCTCACTGAAGCAGTCCATTGTTTCTGTAGGGTTCAAGACACCATCCCAGTACCCAAAAGGGATACAATAACAGGCCTCAAAGATGACTGCCCTATGGCACTGACCTCCAACATTATGAAATGCTTCAAGCATCTGGTGATAGATTACATCAAAGCACACCTCCCAGAGACACTGAATCCATTTCAATTCACCTGTAGAAGAAACCGTTCCACAGATGATGCTGCAGCCTTGTCGCTTCACTCTGTCCTGGCCCACCTGGAGAACAACTCCTCATACGCTAGGCTGCTGTCCATTGACTTCAGCTCAGCGTTTAATACAATCATTCCCCAGAGGCTGATGGAAAACCTGTCCTCGCTGAAACTCAACGCCCTTCTCTGTAACTGGATCCTGAACTTCTTGATGGAAAAACCACAGTCTGTCCAGGTCAGTAACAGAATATCAAGCACCATCACACTGAGCACTGGTACACCTCGGGGCTATGTGCCATTCACACTACTAACCCACGACTGCATCACCAGATCCAGCTCTAACTGTGTCATCAAGTTTGTAGATGGCACAACAGTAGTCGGCCTCATCAGCAACAATAATGAATCGCACTACAGAGAAGAGGTGGAAAATCTTGTGAAATGGTGCGAGAGTAACAGCCTGAATCTCCACGTGGACAAGACAAAGGAGATGATCATAGACTTCAGGAGGACCAGGAACGTCCATCCTCCTCTACACATCAACAATTCTGCAGTAGAGAGTGGAAAGACCAAGTTCCTTGGAGTTCATTAACTAGTGACCTATCGCGGACACTCAACATCTCCTCACTTGTCAGGATGGGACAACAGCAACTGCACTTCCTGAGAAGATAAGTAGGCAAGGCTACCGACCACCATTATAATCAACCTTCTATAGGAGCTCTATTGAGAGCATCCTGGCCGGCTGCATCTCAGTGCGGCATGGTTGCTGCAGAGAATGGATTAGAGGCCAATCCACATAAGAGTGGCAGAGAGGATCACTGGAGATTTCCTCCCCCAGCGATGAGATCTACTGGGATCATTGTCTGGAGGGCGAGCAAAGTCATTGAGGACCCCTTCCATCTTTCAGCTGCTCCCATCAGGAAAGAGATGAAGGAGGATCAGAGCCAGCACCACCAGGCTGAGGAACAGCTTCCTCCCGCGGGGGCAGTAAGAATACTGACCGATCAAAGGAACAGCTCACCCCAACCATCCAAGACATTTGTATGTACAAAGCAGTATTTATTTATTTATATGATACTTGTCCTGCATATGTATTATTTGTCAATATGGCTGCCATGTCTGGTTGTGTGTCTGAATATTTTGCACCGAGGACCGGAGAATGCTGTTTCATCGGGTTGTGCTTTAAACTTGACTTGAGATGAGGTGGAAATCTGGCATTTTTAAAAATTATTTAATGAAAAAAATATGAGATGCTGAAAATCTGAAATAAGAAATGGGAAATAAAGTTCAGGTAGGCACTGCAGATTTAGAAATAGAACTAATACAATGGGTCAATTATTTATGTTATTTTCCATGTTATTCATGCAGGGACAAGAATTCTGAACAATGTGTATTAAAGCATATGATCAAACTAAATTGTTTGGAATGATGAATTTTGGCTCAGTTTCTCAATGTTGTGGAAATAATCACTTATGCTTGGAATACCATAGTTTATACCTTGTCCACTAAGTTAAAGCAGCCTTCATCACCCTGAAAATATTGATGAAAGTAGCTAGCACAACAGGTAAGATAATCAGAGATTTATTGTAAAAGGAAATACTTCTGTATTGGAATTTTGTGGGGAATTGGGTTTCCTTTCTGTAGATGGCAGATAGGAAATAGGATAATAATGCATCTACTAAAATCTATTGCCCAGAGCATCAATGTCCATTTTACAGATGTAATAAGAAAGATAGAAACTTGTTCTATAAGTCTATTGTATTTGCCTTTAAGAGGAGGATTGGGATTTCTCAGCTAACATGGTATAGGATTATACTGTTCCTTCAGCAACAAATCTCTCAGATTCAATTTAAAAACAGAGACCCAAGGCTCATGGTACAGTTCCCACAAGCTGCATGAAAATGGTCTCAAGGTCCATGAACACAGAGGCCAGGCCATTGAAGTCATGGACATGTCTGTAATATCGACAGCAATTTTGAATGCAACAATTGGCATTCATCCATTAAAACTTCGGTAAACAGACTGATCTTACATCTCTTGGCCCTGCACCGCATCACTCTCTCAGCTTTGTTATCCATAGGGCCTAGTTTGTTACTATTCATACAGGCCACTAAAAAAAGGACAAAGCTACTAACAAAACATCATATATTAAACATAGTCGACTAACCACAGAAAGTTCAAGAACTATACTAGCATTACCACTTCGAGAGGCTTGTTTCCATCAATGCTTCGGTGTCATGACTCAGGCAAAACTGCTTTACATTACTGAACCTTCAAGACTATATAGTCTATAGGAAAGATAGCTAGGTGGGTAGAGGAGGAGGGTGGGGGGGGGCTCTAATGATCAAAAAAAATACATTAAATCAATAGAAAGAAGGAACATGGGTTGAATTAAGAAATGTCAAGGGTAAAAAGACCATATTAGCAGTTATAGACAGGCCCCCCAAACAGTAGACTGGAATTGGATAATGAGGAACAGCAGGAAATACAGAGGGCATGCCAGAAGAATAATTTCAAAATAATTATGGGGGATTTTAACAGGGCAGCGGAAAGACAGGAAAATTCTGGAAGCCAGGAGAGAGAGTTTGTAGAAAACCTAAGAGATAGCTTTTTTGAACTGCTTGTGGTGAAGCCCACCAGGGGATCTGCAGTTCTGGATTGGGTCATGCGCAATGAAGTAGAGGCCATTAGGGAGTTAAAGGTCCTAGGAAGCAGCGGTCATAACACGGTTGAATTTAATTTAAAATTTGAAAAGGAAAAAAATTTATCGGATGTATCAGTTTTTCAGTGGAATAAAGGAAATTACAGTGGCATGAGAAAGGAACTGCTCAAGTAAACTAGGAAAGCAAACTAACTGGAGGATCAGAGAAGGACTGGAAGATATTTTTGCAAGTAATAAAAGGCATGCAGGATAGATATATTCCAAGGAAAAAGAAATTTGTCCAAGGAAAGATGGTAACATTATGGCCAACAAAAGAGGTGAAGGGTAAGGTAAAAGGAAAGGAGAGGGCATACAAAGAAGCTAAAATTAGTGGGAAATCAGAGGACTGGGATTCCTTTTGACAATTACAGAGACAAAAAATGTCATTTGGAAAGAAAAGATGAGCTATGAAAGGAAATTAGTTAACAATATTAAAAACGATACTAAGAGCTTTTTCAAATATATAAGAAATAAGAGAGAGACACATGTTGACATAGGACCGATAGAAAATGATGCTGGAGAAATTGTAATGGCAGAGGAACTTAATCAATATTTTGCATCTGTCTTCACCATGGAAGACATTAGTAATATCTCGGACAGTCAGAGGCTCCAGGGAGTAGAATTAGATTCAGTTAGGGTTACTAGAGAAATTGTGCTAGGCAAACTAAATGGATTAAAGATTGGTAAATCTCCCGGGACGGATGAGGTGCATCCGTGAGTTTTGAAAGAGGTGGCTTTGGAGATTGTAGATCCATTGGCGATGATCTTCCAGAAATTGATAGACTCTGGAGAGATTCCAGAGGATTGGAAGGTCGCAAATGTGGTTTTGCTGTTTAAAAAAGAAGGAAGACTGAAAAAAGGAAACTATAGGCCGATTAGTCTGACGTCGGTGGATGGGAAGATATTAGAGTTGATCCTCAAGGATGAGGTGATGAAATACCTAGAGATACATAACAGGATAGGTCCAAGTCAGCATGGTTTTGTAAAGGGTAGATCCTGCCTGACCAACCTATTAGAGATTTTTGAAGAAATCTCAAGTAGGAGAGTCTGTGGATGTTGTCTATTTAAATTTTCAAAAGGCTTTCGATAAGGTGCCACATATTAGGCTGCTAAATAAGATGAGGGCCCATGAAATTACAGGGATAGAGAAGTGGCTGATAGGCAGGAAGCAAAGTATTGAAATTAAGGGTTCCTGTTCTGGATGGCTGCCTGTAACTCGTGGTGTTTCGTGGGGTTAGTATTGGGGCCACTGGTGTTTATAATTTATATTAATGATTTGGATTGTGGTATGAATGGTTTTGTGACCATATTTGCGGATGACACCAAGATAGGTGGCGGAGTAGGAAGTGTAGTAGAAACCGTAAAGTTGCAGAAGGGTATAGTCAGATTAGGAGACTGGGCAAAATTATGGCAGATGAGATTCAACATCGAGAAATGTACAGTTGTACATTTTGGCAGTGGAAACAAACAGCAGAATACTATTTGGATGGGGTGAAAATTCAGACCTCGGATGTGCAAAAGGACCTGGGTGTCCTCATGCAGGGAAATCTAAAAGTTAATGACCAGGTGAAATTGGTAGTGAAGAAAGCATCATTTCAAGAGGAATAGTGTACAAGTGTAAAGAGGTGTTGATGAGGCTCTATGGGGCACTGGCGAGGCCTCATTTGGAGTACTGTGTGCAGTTTTGGGCCCCCTATCATAGAAAGGATGTGATGTTGTTGGAGAAGGTGCAGAGGAGATTTACTAGGATGATTCCCGGAATGCAAGGGCTAACGTACAAGGAGCATTTGGCAGCTCTTGGGTTGTATTCGTTGGAGCATAGAAGAATGAGAGGAGATCTCATAGAGGCTTTTCGTATTTTGAAAGGTTTAGACAGGGTGGATATGGGTAAGATGTTTCCCTTGGTGGGTGAATTGAGGACCAGGGGTCATAGTCTGACAATTAGAGGTTATCCATATAAAACAGAGATTAAGAAGAACTTCTTTAGCCAGAGGGTCGTGGATCTGTGGAACTCGCTGGTGCATACATCAGTGGAAGCCTGATCACTGGGAGTATTTAAACAAGAAATAGACAAGTATCTCATTAGTGAGGGCATCAAGGGATATGGGGAAAAGGCTGGAAATTGGAACTAGTGTAGAGTAGCTTAGTGTAGTTTTACGGAACAGACTCGATGGGCCTAGTGGCCTGTGTCTGTTCCTTTGTCTTGTGATCTTGTGACCATCACACTGAGCATGCTCCCCCCAGGGCTGTGTGCTGAGTCCACTGCTGTTCACTTTTCTGACCCACAATTGTGCAGCCAAGCACAGCTCGAACATTAAATTAGCTGACGACATGACCGTGGTGGGCCTTATTAGTAAGAATGAGGAGGCAGGTTACAGAGACAAAGTGCAGACACTAACAAACTGGTGCAGAGCCAACAACCTGTATCTGAACGTTTAAAAAAAAATAAAGATGGTTGTTGACTGCAGGAGGGCCCAGGGTGACCACCCTCCCCCCCTCAACGACCATTGACAGGTCTGCTGTTGAGGTCATCAAGAGTATCAAGTTCCTTGGTGTGCACTTGGCAGAGGATCTCACCTGGTCCCTTAGCACTAGTTCTATAGCCCAACAGTGCCTCTACTTCCTGTGAAGGCTGAGGAGAGTCCATCACCCACCGTCCATCCTCACCACATTCTACAGAGGATGTATTGAGAGCATCCTTTGCAACTGCATCACCCCCTGGTTTGAAAACTGATTCACCTTGGACCGCAAGACCCAGCAGAAGGTAGTGAAGTCAGTGGAAAAGTCCATTGGGGAACCTTTTCCTAGCACTGAGGACATCTATTACACTTGATGCAGACAGAAAGCAATAAACATTGTGAAAGACTCCACACATACTGCATATAAACTGTTTTCCCTTCTGCCATTTGGTCGGAGGTACCAAAGCACTTGGGGCCTTACATCAAGAGTGGGAAATAGCTTTCTCCCCCAAGCCATCAGGCTCCTGAACTCCTGGTACAGATGTAGATAGGGTACTGCGGACTTTCAGTGTATACTTCTTAATACTTTAATATTTTAATGTGTTAACTGCTTTCCTAACTTGTATCTATGTAAATAGGCTCGGTGATCCTGGAGAAATGCTATCTCATCTTTACCATGTGAGCATGGTAAAGGAAGTTGACTTGAATGCCATTTTTATACTGGTTATTATTTCTTCAAATGCTCATCAAATAGCTTGGCTAAGATGTTCTCGTTTGTCAGCACACACACCAAATGATCCTCCAGCTAACAAAATCTAAAAATTACCCTCATCATTTATCTAGGGTCCTTAATCAAATAACATTTTCCTCAATCAATTCTTCTGTCCATTTATAACATATGCCAATCTGTTAAATCTTGAAAATCTCTAAAATCTCTGGATCAGATTGAACTTTCAGGATTATTACAATATGCTCATGATAGACTCTTGATGGCATATCCTTGTTAGTATCTAGTACATTTCAAATGCCATAAGCTAGAAGAAGGTCATCTTCCTTTCTTTTTGCATTTAGGCATATTTCTATGCATTGTGTGCCTTTTCCCAGGATCCCAAATTGTCGATATGGATATTGTTTGGAGCAAATAACCAGATATTTTTCAGCTTGTCAACATACCATTAAGTCAATCAAGCAATTTCACTTTCTTAGCTAGGGAGGCCCTCAAGTAGTTACCTCTTATCATTGATTCCAACATCATGTTCATCTGGTATCTTGGTAAAGGAGACAATGAACTTGAACTTAACCAAGATTTTCCATCTCTGGATGGGTACATGTGGGCATGGGGCATTCAATTGGCAATTGTGAATGAGGGCTCAGTCAGTATAATCCAGCAGAGTATTGTGAGATGAAATAAATGAAACCAGATTCTATCTGAGGAACAAAGAGGTGACGCAGGTGATTCTGATACATCATTAGAAAGGGTAATAGAGTTCAATATTAAGATCAATAGAACACAATAGAAACTGCTTATCTACTCACTTGCCCTGTAGTACATTCAGTTCCATTTTTGTAAATGCCATTTTGATCCTGTTCTATAAATATAAATGTAAGTGTGTATCAAATTATTATCTCTAACTGCTTTATCTGCTTTCTGCTCTCCTGAGCTTGTATTCCACTTAAAACATGGTAAAAATACTAACCTTATCGAAATATGTAATAATCAAAACATTAGCTGTTATGGAAGGGTGTAGGATATTTCAGGGAAGGAAGCTCATCTCAAAAAAAAACAACTGCAGATGCTTGAAATCTTAATATAAACCGAAATTGTTCAGCTGGTCAGGAGGTAACAGCAGATCTTGAACGGTAGTAATGTCGCATGTTAATGATTTTCATCGGAACTTGAAAACATGCATTTGGAGTTGATCCAAAAGGAAAGGGCTGGAGAGAACAAGGAGAATCTCTGATGAGCAGATCAAAAGAATCCTGATGACCCATATTGTTGATGTCATGTAAAGAGGATGATGAAAATTTATTGATCATAGATGTAAATGAGAAAGGGGAATGAGGACAGATGAGGCAAAAAAATTCTGAAATTGTGAGATGCAAGGCCTGGACAGAGTAGATGTTGAAAGTTTGTTTCCTATGGTGGGAGAGCCTAGGACAAGAGGGCACAACTTCAGGATTAAAGGGCATCCATTTTGAACAGAGATGTGCAGGAATTTCTTCAGCCAGTGGATGGCAAATAGATGGAATTTGTTGTGATAAGCTGTTGTGGAGGCCTGGCCATTGGGTGTTTTTAATTTAGATATAGATAGGCTCTTGATTAGCCAGGAGTTCAAAGGTTACAGGGAGAAGGACTGGCAGTGGGGCTGAGTGGGGAAATGGCTCACAATGGGCTGAATAACCTATTTGTGCCCCTATGTCTTATTGTCTTCTGCAAAACACTGTAGTTGCTGGACATCTGAAATAAAAGAGGATTTTGGAAATATTCATCAGGCCACAGACGGATGCATCATTTGGACGTACTCTTTGGACCCTAAGATGTTTGATGGGTAAAGACAAAAGGACAGAGTGGGATTTCCTTTGGTTGCACTAGAACATGAACAGTTGAAATGTTTCAGGCTATGACACTCTTTATTGAAACTTTCCTGGAATCTCATTTTTGGAGAAGAGCAAGAAGAGGAAGGTGCAGGGAAAGGTGAAAGTAAATAACAGATGCAAAGTGAGCAAACTCCTTTTTTCAAAATAATATCTTCACATGAACTTGTGATCGTGCTTTTTTGAATAGCTGATTGGTCGCTTATTTTTACAAAAGAAGCCCATTTGTTATTTCTCTAATGGATACATGGACGTCACTTTGATTTTTAGGACTTCCTCAAATATTGGTCAAAGTTTCTTTTGCAGCATTTCTGTGTTGCCCACTTTTTGAATGGTATTGCAGGTACCGTATATTAGGCAGATTTTCAAATTCCTCTCCTGCCTCTTTCCTGCAACTGACATCATGATTTTATACATGAGGTTCAATCGTTTCTTGAGAATTGATTTGAAAAAGACCTTGGAAACCCAAAGAACCAGTCATATGACATCTCTCAGGAAACCATGCTGGCTGCAAAATACTGATTGGTAGGTTAGTGCAGCATAAAATATTAATTCAGATTACACCCCTGTCAAGCTTGAAGTTTTTTTGGACCATCATTGACTTTCCTCCAGTATTTGGACATACAGCATGGTAACAGGCCATTTCGGCCCACGAGTCCATGCCGCCCAATTACACCCACGGTACATTCAAACGATGGGAGGAAACAGAAGTCCCTGGGGAAAACCCACACAGAATTGGGGAGAATGTACAAACTCCTGACAGACAGTGTGGGATTTTAACCTCAGTCCCGATCGCTGGCACTGTAAAGGTGTTGCAATAACCGCTGCGCCAAATGTGCCGTCCGATTTGATGTCTCAATATCTATCAAGTGAGTGACCTGACCTTTTCATATCTATCACAGTCACAGTGGGACATGTTCATTAGAACTGTTGCTTCCACTCAAGACTGTTTCCCACTGATGCTGAAAGAAGCCAAGCTACGCCTAATGAATCAGGTCACTAAATTTTCCTTTTATAAAGATGTTGTCCAGTGCAAATTAATAGAATACATCTTAAAGATTTGTTCACAGTTTTCAAACAAGGTAAATTATTAAGTGAAGATTGCAAATAAAAATGATGACTGTGTACAATGTGTCCAGTCATTATCTAACATGAACCGGAGGTGTTTAATCTGAGTGTGTAGTAATATAGAGAACACAAGCTCAGCATCAGCTCCTAATTTCTTGGTTACGGAAGATCTGCTACCAGAGGCATTCAAAAATGGTAAGAATAGATTAAAATAATCGAGTCATCTAAAAATAATTGAAATTTTT